>NC_067244.2:185303717-185928717 GCF_019359855.2 Lolium perenne
ATCATTAGCAACAATGGTATTCAAAGTGTTCATACTAACATGTTCCATGGGTTTTTCAATTTTCGGATCAAACCATCCATGTCTTAACTCAGGAAATAGAATAAAAAGCTCATTGTTGTCCATTATGCCAAACTAGTGTAAACAAGAAACAAAAAGATGCAATTGCAGGATCTAAAGGAAATAGCTTTGAGTACTTACAATGCGCCGGAAAATAGCTTAGTAGCCGAGGTCCGGAGTGTGAGTACCTTTTACCTTTCCTCCCCGGCAACGGCGCCAGAAAATAGCTTGATGTCTACGTTCCCCCTCCTTTCCTGTAGACAGTGTTGGGCCTCCAAGAGCAGAGGTTTGTAGAACAGCAGCAAGTTTTCCCTTAAGTGGATCACCCAAGGTTTATCGAACTCAGGGAGGAAGAGGTCAAAGATATCCCTCTCATGCAACCCTGCAACCACAAAGCAAGAAGTCTCTTGTGTCCCCAACACACCTAATAGGTGCACTAGTTCGGCGAAGAGATAGTGAAATACAGGTGGTATGAATAAGTATGAGCAGTAGCAACGGTGCCAGAAAATAGCTTGCTGGCGTGTAGTTGATGGTGGTAGTATTGCAGCAGTAGTAACACAAAGAAAACAAGTAAACAAGCAGCGATAGCAGTATTTAGGAACAAGGCCTAGGGATTACACTTTCACTAGTGGACACTCTCAACATTGATCACATAACAGAATAGATAAATGCATACTCTACACTTTTGTTGGATGATGAACACATTGCGTAGGATTACACGAACCCTCAATGCCGGAGTTAACAAGCTCCACAATAATGCTCATATTTAAGTAACCTTATAGTGTAAGATAGATCAACAGACTAAACCAAGTACTAACATAGCATGCACACTGTCACCTTCATGCATATGTAGGAGGAATAGATCACATCAATATTATCATAGCAATAGTTAACTTCGCAATCTACAAGAGATCATGATCATAGCATAAACCAAGTACTAACACGGTGCACACACTGTCACCTTTACACACGTGCAGGAGGAATAGAACTACTTTAATAACTTTGCTAGAGTAGCACATAGATAGTAGTGATACAAAACTCATATGAATCTCAATCATGTAAAGCAGCTCATGAGATTATTGTATTGAGGTACATGGGAGAGAGATGAACCACATAGCTACAGCGGAGCCCTCAGCCTCGGGGGTGGATTACTCCCTCCTCATCATGGAGGCAGCGATGGCGGTGAAGATGGCGGTGAAGACGGCGGTGGAGATGGCTCCGGGGGCAATTCCCCATCCCGGCAGGGTGCCGAAACAGAGTTCTGTCCCCCGAATTGGAGTTTCGCGATGGCGGCGGCGCCCCTGGAGTCTTTCTGGAGTTTCGTCAATTGGTACTGCGTTTTTAGGTCGAAAGGGCTTTTATAGGCGAAGAGGCGGCGCAGGGGGGCACCTGGGGGCGCCACACCCTAGGCCGGCGCGGCCTAGGCCTGGCCCGCGCCGCCATGTGGTGTGGTGGCCCCCTGGCCCCTCTCCGACTCTTCTTCGGTGTTCTGGACGCTTCCGGGAAAAATAGGAGGTTTGGCGTTGATTTCGTCCAATTCCGAGAATATTGCCCGAACAGCCTTTCTGGAACCAAAAACAGCAGAAAACAGGAACTGGCACTGTGGCATCTTGTTAATAGGTTAGTTCCGGAAAATGCATGAAAATGATATAAAGTGTGAACAAAACATGTTGGTATTGTCATAAAACAAGCATGGAACATCGGAAATTATAGATACGTTGGAGACGTATCAGGGAGGAACCTGATAATGTTGTCGATGAAGAAGGAGATGCCTTGGGCATCCCCAAGCTTAGACGCTTGAGTCTTCTTGATATATGCAGGGGTGAACCACCGGGGCATCCCCAAGCTTAGAGCTTTCACTCTCCTTGATCATGTTGTATCATCTCCCTCTCTTGATCCTTGAAAACTTCCTCCACACCAAACTTAGAACAACTCATTAGAGGGTTAGTGCACAATCAAAATATACATGCTCAGAGGTGACATAATCATTCTTAACACTTCTGGACATTGCACAAAGCTACTGAAAGTCAACGGAATCGAAATATCCATCGAACATAACAAAACTGGCAATGCGAAATAAAAGGCAGAATCTGTCAAAAACAGAACAGTTCGTATTGACGAATTTTATTGAGGCACCAGAATTGCTCAAATGAAAATGCTCAAATTGAATGAAAGTTGCGTACATATCTGAGGATCACTCACGTAAATTGGCATAATTTTCTGAGTTACCTACAGAGAATTTTGCCCAGATTCGTGACAGCAAAGAAATCTGTTTCTGCGCAGTAATCCAAATCTAGTATGAACTTTTCTATCAACGACTTTACTTGGCACAATAAAACACTAAACTAAGATAAGGAGAGGTTGCTACAGTAGTAAACAACTTCCAAGACACAAAATAAAAACAAAGTACTGTAGTAAAAACCATGGGTTGTCTCCCATAAGCGCTTTTCTTTAACGCCTTTCAGCTAGGCGCAGAAAGTGTGTATCAAGTGTTATCAAAGGGTGGTGCACCTACAGCGGGGTTTGGAGTTTTCTCAGCCAAGCATAGTATATTGGATACATAAGTTTTAGCGTCTCCCTTTTCATTAGTCTTGGGCTTGCTATTCTCATCAAACAAATTTTCAGGAACAAGCCAAGCATAGTTATTTTCTAGTGCTTCATGCATTGCTAAGAGCTTACATGGTATTGGTGCTTTGATCTCCCCACCATCATTAATATTATTTGTATAATTTATTCTATCCATATTCATCTTTTCAAGGAGACTAACAAAATTGGTATAAGAAACCAAGCATATCATATTTAGCAAAGACCTTTCTAGCCTCTCTTGCTATACCACCAAATTCTCTAAGAAGGGTTTCTAAAACAAAATCTTTCTTTTCCCCTTCTTCCATATCACCGAGTGTAAGAAACATATGTTGGATTATAGGATTGAGATTAACAAATTTAGTTTCCATCATACGAACTAAAGCAGCGGCAGCAATTTCATAAGTAGGAGCAAGGTCTACCAGGTGTCTATCTTCAAAATCATCAACGATACTAACATGGTTGAAAAATTCTTCTATATTATTTCTCCCAAATATAGACCCGCGCCCTACCGGTACATCTTTAAGAACAAACTTAGGAGGAAACATGATGAAATAAGTAAAGTAAATGCAAGTAACTAATTTTTTTTTGTGTTTTTGATATAGCAAACAAGATAGCAAATAAAGTAAAACTAGCAACTAATTTTTTTGTATTTTGATTTAGTGCAGCAAACAAAGTAGTAAATAAAACTAAGCAAGACAAAAACAAAGTAAAGAGATTGGGATGTGGAGACTCCCCTTGCAGCGTGTCTTGATCTCCCCGGCAACGGCGCCAGAAATTTACTTGCTGGCGTGTAGTTGACGTGGGAGTTAGAGATCTTTGTGGTGTAACTTTTCTTCAGATCCCCGGCAACGGCGCAAGAAATTTAGCTTGACACGCGTACAGCATGCGACCGTTGGGAACCCCAAGTGGAAGGTGTGATGCGTACAGCAGTAAGTTTCCCTCAGTTAGAAACCAAGGTTTATCGAACCAGTAGGAGTCAAGAAGCACGTTGAAGGTTGATGGCGGCGAGATGTAGTGCGGCGCAACACCAGGGATTCTGGCGCCAACGTGGAACCTGCACAACACAAACCAAGTACTTTGCCCCAACGAAACAGTGAGGTTGTCAATCTCACCGGCTTGCTGTAACAAAGGATTAGATGTATAGTGTGGATGATGATTGTTTGCAGAAAACAGTAGAACAGTATTGCAGTAGATTGTATTTCAGTAAAGAGAATTGGACCAGGGTCCACAGTTCACTAGAGGTGTCTCCCCCATAAGATAAACAGCATGTTGGGTGAACAAATTACAGTTGGGCAATTGACAAATAAAGAGGGCATGACCATGCACATACATATTATGATGAGTATTGTGAGATTTAATTGGGCATTACGACAAAGTACATAGACCGCTATCCAGCATGCATCTATGCCTAAAAAGTCCACCTTCAGGTTATCATCCGAACCCCCTCCAGTATTAAGTTGCTAACAACAGACAATTGCATTAAGTATTGCGCGTAATGTAATCAGTAACTACATCCTCGAACATAGCACCAATGTTTTATCCCTAGTGGCAACAGCACATCCATAATCTTAGAGATTTCTGTCACTTCCCCAGATTCACGGAGACATGAACCCACTATCGAGCATAAATACTCCCTCTTGGAGTTACAAGCATCTACTTGGCCAGAGCATCTACTAGTAACGGAGAGCATGCAAGATCATAAACAACACATACATATAAATTTGATAATCAACATAACAAGTATTCTCTATTCATCGGATCCCAACAAACACAACATATAGAATTACAGATAGATGATCTTGATCATGTTCGGCAGCTCACAAGACCCGACAATTAAGCACAATGGGGAGAAGACAACCATCTAGCTACTGCTATGGACCCATAGTCCAGGGGTAGACTACTCACACATCACTCCGGAGGCGACCATGGCGGCGTAGAGTCCTCCGGGAGATGATTCCCCTCTCCGGCAGGGTGCCGGAGGCGATCTCCTGAATCCCCCGAGATGGGATTGGCGGCGGCGGCGTCTCTGGAAGGTTTTCCGTATCGTGGCTCTCGGTACTGGGGGTTTCGCGACGGAGGCTATTTGTAGGCGGAAGGGCAGGTCAGGGGGCCACACGAGGGGCCCACACTATAGGTCGGCGCGGCCAAGACCTGGGCCGCGCCGCCCTATAGTCTGGCCACCTCGTGGCCCCACTTCGTCTCCTCTTCGGTCTTCTGGAAGCTTCGTGGCAAAATAGGACCCTGGGCGTTGATTTCGTCCAATTCCGAGAATATTTCTTTACTAGGATTTCTGAAACCAAAAACAGCAGAAAACAGCAACTGGCACTTCGGCATCTTGTTAATAGGTTAGTTCCAGAAAATGCACGAATATGACATAAAGTGTGCATAAAACATGTAGATAACATCAATAATGTGGCATGGAACATAAGAAATTATCGATACGTCGGAGACGTATCAACCACCAAGGCAAGGTTGGACCCTTTTGACATCCCAAGAGCATGATTGCGAGAATCATGAGAGTTTTGCTCAAGAACCTTGAGAGCTTGCATCTCGTGCACGGCTTGTTGAGAGGTGAGAGAGGAATAGCATTCTCTACCGACAAGAGTCTTGACATCAATAGGTTCAAACGACATCATGCAATCGATGTACTTTTCCTTGATCCAAGAGTCATCAATGTGAGTGGCACCAACATTCCGGAAAGCATCGGCAACGGTGAGAAGTCTTCCATACATGACTTCATGATCTTCATCCGGTAG
The DNA here is from genome assembly GCF_019359855.2 of Lolium perenne. Classification (NCBI taxonomy): domain Eukaryota; kingdom Viridiplantae; phylum Streptophyta; class Magnoliopsida; order Poales; family Poaceae; genus Lolium; species Lolium perenne. The sequence continues at coordinate 185,309,117 of NC_067244.2, forward strand.
CCTCATGAATCCTTCGACTTTATTCCGAAGAGCATTATACTTGTTCCTTCTTGTGCTCTCACTTCCAATGCAACTAGCGGCCAATCCATCCCAAGCATCCTTGGCGGTGGTGAAATGCCGAACACGAGACAACTCCTTTGTCCCCACACTAGTTTGAATCATGTGCAAGGCGGTGTTGTTGAGTTGACTATCAACGGCTTCTCTTCTAGTCAACTTGTCGGGGTTGTAAGGCTTGAAGCCTTCCACGATGATTCTCCAAAGTTCATTGGAGGCACTGCGAACATGAGAGCTAAACTCAAATTGCCAAGTATCGAAATCATTAACGGAAAACTTAGGTGGGTCGCCCCGAATGTTTATATGAGGATGGGGAACCGGTATATCGGGAGATAGAAAAGGTGGAGGCACTCGATTGTAGCTCTCACCTCCACTAGTTCCCCTAGGAGATGCAATGGTAGATTTGATAGTGTTTAAATTATCACCATCCACGGGTGTGGTAGCGGAGGGTAATACCGAAGCATCTCCCTCTTCTAACGCATCCGTGACATTAACCTCTTTGGTGGGAGCCACGGGACGGGGCGAAGTCAAAAGCTCGGAAATCATCTTTCTCATGCTTTCAATTTGAGCTTCCACGGATGACCTCAACGAATTGATATCATCCATGGTGACCATCTTAGCATCCCCTTCCATAGATCCATCGTCTGGCATACTCTTAGGCGGTTAAGCCCGAATTAAGAGCCGAGGCTCTGATACCAATTGAAAGGATCGTATGCCGCACCTAGAGGGGGGGGGGGTGAATAGGTGCTACCCAATTTTTAGTTCTTTTTCAATTTAGGCTTGATACAAAAGGTAAATTCTCTAGATATGCAACTAAGTGAATTTACCTATATGACAAGGTAAGCAACTACGCAAGATATAGCTACACAATATAAGAGATAGAATAGGATAGAGGTAACCGAGAGTGGAGCACGCGATGACACAGAGATGATTCCCATAGTTCCCTTCCTTTGCAAGAAGGTACGTCTACGTTTGGAGGAGTGTGGTTGCTACGAAAGCCAAACCAACAGCCACGAAGGCTTCACTCAGATCTCCGGTGAGCAACGCCACGAAGGCCTAGCCCACTTCCACTAAGGGATTTCCTCGAGGCGGAAACTGGGCCTTTACAAGGTTCTTGGGGCACACATCCACAACCAAATTGGAGGCTCCCAAATCTGTAACAATACAACAATCAACAACAACACATCAACAACAATCAACTAGGGAACCAAATAGGAACACTAGCAAGAGATCCCTCAAACAAATGAGGGGGAAATGTAAATCGCTTCGGTGAGGATGTAGATCGGTGTCTTCTCCTTCGAATCTCCAAAGATCAAGAGCTTTGGTTGGGGGAGGAAGGAGATCTTGCAAATCTTGTGTTCTTGAGGTGGCTCTAATGGAGGTGAGACTTGGCAGAAATTTGTGCAATGATTGAGCAAGGAGCAAGGTAGAAGAAGGGGGTATAAATACCCCTCTCCAAAATCCAGCCGTTGGGGCTTCCCGAGGGCCGGATAATCCGGCCTAAGTAAGGGCCGGATAATCCGCCCCCCCCCCCCCCGGAAAATCCGGCCATCGGGACAAAACCAGGACAATGTCCGGCCAATTATCCGGCCCCAGTCCAGAGCTCCTTTTCTTCAGGTCCTTAGCCATTTCCGAGGGCCCCGGATATTTTGGAAATATCCGGCCCGGATAATCCGGCCCTGGGACAAAACCGGGCAAATATCCGGGCAAATGTTCGGCCCCTATCCAGAAGCATACTGAGCCAAAATTCCTCAAGTCCTTAGCTGAAATATGGGGGCCGGATATTTTGGAAATATCCGGCCCGGATTATCCGGCCTGGTGATCCTTTTCAGCTTCTTTTTGAGATGACTAACCACATCCAACACACATATGAATGTATCTATATAATCCATGTACCACTTAGACAAACATTAGTGTATCACATACATTGACATCAAACACACAAAACATAATATGAGAGATGTTCTTTCAACTTGTATTTTCTTGTGTCTTTGTCAACACTGTCAAAAATGATTTTATTCGTGTGGTTCCATATGGTAGAGCTTCCTTGAATAATATGAACAATAAAGCATTGCAGAGTCCTCTATTTTTAAGATCTAGATCCATTCAGGGTTAAGTTTCCACCAAATCTAGCCATTTGCTGAAGAGCATTGCATTATTTTAGGTGCAATGGTTGATGATATCATTATCACTAAAGATCCTAGCTTTTTTTAACACTGAATTATTTGTCTTTTGCAAATGAGTTCATGTGAGGTGAATGTTCTTTGGTGTGTATTATCCTACCACCTATCTTATGATAGCATAACCGAGGAACCATGATACGTCCAATTTCATCACTATTTTGTATTATAATCTACTGTTATTTATTGATATATTTCATATTAGACATGATACTTATGTTATTTTATCTATTTTTGCATGTTTGATGATTTTCACGGGATTTGCTACCGGAGCTGGAATTCTGCTGGAAAAGTGGTCATCATGGTACCATACTTCGGAAGATCAGAAAATTCCAGAAACTTTCACGAAGATCTTATTTTCCCGGATCACGAAGATAGCCAGAAGGAGGACCTGAGGGGGGCCACCATTGGGCAATACAATGCCCAGGCGCGGGCCCTACCCTGGCCGCGCCTGGGGCATGTATGGCCGCCCTGGCCCACATCTGACGTCGCCCTTTCGCGTATATCATCCCCACGAAAACCTAAGATCGGGGGCAGCTCGCAGAAATATTTCACCGCCGCTACGAGGCGGAAAACACCAGAGAGAGAAAAGCTCTCTGGCAGATAGGAATCTGCCGGGGGAAATTCTCTCTCGGAGGGGGAAATCGTCACCATCGCCACCGCCATCAAGCTGGACTTCATCGTGATCATCATCCTCATCATCTCCACCATCAGCACCATCATCACCGCCGTCTCCACCTTGTCCCGCTGTAACTATTTGGGTTGTACCTTGCATATTTCGAAGGGGAAACTCTCCCGGTATTAATTACTTGTTGTATTTGATGCTATTGAGTGAAACCATCGGATTAAGGTTTATGTACAAATTGTTATCATTATATACCCACTGATCATGTTCCATATGTTGTCCCGTGAGTAGTTCGTTTAGTTCTTCAGGACATGGGTGTACTAAATGAAATAGCATATATAATATACATGAAATTTTCTGACGCTCAAATACTTCTTAGCTTAAGAACCAGATATACATACATTTTTCTGTAATATATGAAGACCACTTAGAAACTCTAAGTAATAACTGATCTCCAGCTAGCCGTAAGCCCCAATTAATGAAGAAGTTGCGATATCATCGGCTGAGGCGAGACCGTTTGCTTCGATGAAGTTTCTCTTAGTGACGCCTACAATAACAAGTGTGCACTAAAACAATAAATGTAAACATCCCAATTTTCTTCAGTACCAAGACTGAAACATGCGGAAATTCGTATGGTAGTACTAAGGATCAAGGAAAATATCATGAAAAATGTCAATTTTATGTAAAGGAGCAATGATTGCGAGTCGAAAGACTAGTCGACGACTAGTCTACGAGTCGCATTTGCAAGGTCGACTCGGCCAGTCGACTCGACTCATTTGATGAGTCGATCGATTCGATCGACTAGTCTTGACTAGTCTCGACTAGTCCAGGTTTGTGAGTCGGTCGACTTAAAAAATGATCTCACATGTTATAATTTTTTCCATTCTTTCCTCACATTCCCATTTTCCCCCGTGTTCCCCCGTGAAACCAAGATCGAGAGACAGTTTCCCCCGCTCAAACCCAAAAGCCAAAACACATCTTGGTGTTCTCTCCCTTGGTCGCCACCTCTGCAAGAACCTGCCGGCCATTGGAAGGAATTGCCCAGGTTTTCCCCTACTCCCCTGTCCCCAACCTGTAGGCTACTGGTTCATGGACAAGAGGAAGGCCTTGGCTATTGGAAGGAATTTCCCAGGTTTTCCCCCACTCCTCTATCCCTAGCCTTATATTCTATCCTACATTAAACACATTAGTAATTTAGTGTTAAACATGAGTCTTGTTGAGTCGAGACTAGTCTTGACTAGTCTCTGAGTCGCTGCCCCAGAACGACCCGTCGACTCGTCGACTCGCAATCCTTGCCAATGGCTGTAGAAAATAGGAAGTTATAGGAGCCTAAAGATGATGATGTACTGAACTTGAAGGTACTTGAACACTCCCCCTCTTGTTATCACCAGATTTTAACCAAGTCAGGAGGTGGGCCGTGATTGAGATGGGCTTGGAGAATATACACGGGAAATATTCATGAATCGGCCTCGTGCAAGAGTTTGGGCTAGGTTGCCAGTGTATCTGTAAATTATAGTAGGTTACGTGTCGGTTAGAATTAAGAGATAGAGTTCAGCTCGTGCACGATTGGGTTTTTTCCCAAGTTAGAGAGTCTACGGACTATAAATATGTATCTAGGGTTATTGAGAAAGGAGGACGATCACGTTCGCAACAAACCAATCTAGGCGCATCGCCACCCCTTGTTTCGAGGGTTTCTCCCGGGTAAGCGTCATGCTGCCTAGATCGCATCTTGCGATCTAGGCAGTATCTTGTTTATTCATTGTTTATGTGTTGCTCGTGCTGAAGCCTTGTTGATGGCGAGCAACACCGTTATCATAGATATGTTAGGATTAGCATCGGTACTTTCTTGATGTATTCGTTTAGCTATGCTATCCCTAGATATCTAGCTGTCCTTACACCTATCTTAGGTGTAAGGGCAGCACCTTGCTTAGTCTTTATTTAGTAGATTCGATCTGTTACAGTTGTTCCTTGTTCTTCAAGGATTAGTTTGATATCCATATGGTTATGCCTTGCAAACGGGTTGAATGATCCAGTAGTGCGTAAGGTACGGTTTGCTGGTCCTAGAAGGGATGTTCCGAGGATCAACTCCATGTTGGTTTTTAGGCCTTTTCTAGGGTTGGTTTTCTGTCATCTTCCGTAGCTGCCAGGCTCAACTACGTGTAGGACGTTCCGGTTATGTGGTGAAAACCCTAAATCGTCGTAGATCGTTTTAGCTTAGTATTGATCAAGCAGGACCACCATGTTATCGTAGATCCAATACGAATCATGGGTGGATCGGCTCCTTGAGCCGATTCACAGGATAACCTGAGAGCCGATCGAGGCTCGTATTTAATGTTTACGTGTCTGCCATGAAGGAAACTAATCGAAGCAATCCATCACCTTCCTGACCAGGTATAGGTCAGGTGGCACGCCCTTGCACCAGCTCGGACGTGCGTGCCGGAGCATTGCAGGCCGTCGCCCGAGGGACCAGGGCCCACCAGCAGTCCTGGGAGCCTCCTGGCTCTCCGTGTTGCCCGTCGCTGCTCGCCGGTGGGTTTTGGCAGGCAACACATTCTGGCACGCCCGGTGGGACCTTCAACTACATCAACATCTGCATCAACATTTGCATCAGAGATGGCGGAAGACCCAGTCACGTACGAAGATCTGACTGAGGAGTACAAGAAGAAGTATGACGAGCTTAAAGCTCTCTTCGAAGCCGACCTCATCGGCTCTTTCCAGAGGACCCGCTCACACGGCATTAGGTGGAAAGGGTTCTCAGCTGAAGGCGCTCTCGATGAAGTGGATCTGTCTACTTCTTCAGAAGAACGCACCAGAGCGCTGCGCTAGGAAATTAATTACATGGTAGCTCATTCGCTACACCGTCATTCTGAGAGCCTGGTGAACGCTTTTGAGCGCGTTGCGCTTCGCGTGGTCCAGGAAATCATGAAGCATCAGTACTCTCCGTCGGGACCTACCCTAGGGACGCACCAAGGAGAAATACCGTTCCAGACCAGGCCGCAGCTGCCATTCTCGCTAGCAGCTCTAGAACCGCCGGGTTCACCGGCGTTCGTCGTCTACACGATTGGAGGCGATCCTGCTGATTGCCAGTTCATGCTGGAACCGCCTAAGGAAATCCCGCACGGATACACGTGCATGTATGTGCCAGACTGCAATAACTTGGCGCGCACGAACCAGATTACAGCAGGAGGAATTTCTGGAGCCACAGGAGGAATTTCTGGAACAGCAGGAGGGGTTTCTGGAGTAGACGCCGATAAACAGGCGTGGCTGGCTAAATATGCCACCGCAACGAATCAGCAAAGTTCAGCCCCTACAGCTCCTACAGTGGACCAAATCAGTGCAATCTTGAGAGATCAGTTCGGCATGGTGCCGAAAAGGAGGGCAATCAGTATGATTTGATTCCAAGCCGTACCCCAACGAGTATGATTTGATTCCACTGCCGCCCAAGTATCGGCTCCCTGAGTTCTCAAAGTTTAGTGGCTCAGAAGGCTCTAGTTCAATTGAGCATGTGAGCCGATATTTGGCACAGTTGGGCATGATCTCAGCATCAGACCCGCTACGCGTAAGGTTTTTTGCGCAGTCTCTCACGGGATCGGCTTTTGGATGGTACACCTCGCTGCCACCAGATTCAATCCGGACGTGGAAGCAGATGGAAGAGAAGTTCCACATGCAATATCACTCAGAAGCTTCCGAGGCTGGCATTGCCGATCTGGCACAAGTGCGACAGAGGCGCAGAGAAACAGTGTCAGAATACATTCAGCGCTTCAGGAACGTGAGGAACCGATGTTATTCGACTCGTTTGAATGAGAAGGAAGCAGTCGATCTGGCAGTGTTGGGTCTCGCGTCACCGATCAAGGACATGGCTTCCCAAGCGGAATACACTTCACTGGCGCATATGGTTCAGAAACTTTCATTGTATGAACAGTGCCACCCAGAATTGTACCAGGACAAATTCAAACGCGCGGTAAGCCTGGTTGAGACAGAAGAGGATGAAGACTCTGCAGGAGACCAGGAAGTAGCCGTGGCTGAATGGGCTTGGGGGGCAAACCCCGTGTCCTGCAAATGGGTTAAACCACAAGGTCCTGCAAAAGGGTTTGACTTCGACGTGAGCAAGGCTGAGCAGATTTTCGATCTTTTGCTTAAGGAGAAGCAGCTGAAGTTACCCGAAGGTCATAGAATCCCTACGGCGCAAGAGATGAACGGAAGACCATACTGCAAGTGGCATCACTCGTTCACCCATACCACCAGCGACTGCAAAGTGTTGCGTCAGCAGATCCAAATGGCGATAGAACAAGGCCGTCTGATTTTCAGCCAGTATGCCATGAAAGTGGACATGCAACCGTTTCCTACCGTTAACATGGTGGAGTGCAATCACCTCGTGAGACGACAGCCAGATTTGTCGTTAAGTATTAACATGGCAGGGCCTGTATACCACCATGGTGAGGACAAAGGAGAGAGCAGTCGTTCTCGTGGTGAGGAAAAGGAGGAGGCCGGTCCACGTGACCGGCCCCGATATGATGATAGACGGTACGTCACCGAGGAACAAGTGAGAAGCGTGCGGTACCAACGACCACTCTCCGAGCACCTTCTTAACAAATATGAGCGTCAGTATGACCAACGCCGGTGGTATGACACAGCCAACGACAGAGATCGTCGGCCTAACGTAAGCAACAGAAAGTATCGTCGGTATGATAGAGACGACGAAGGATATGAGCGCCGCGCTAAGGGAAGGTCAAGGGAACAAGAAGACATGGACCGACACTGGGACTATCCTTTCTTTAAACATTGGTGGGACTCAGGAATGAGCCGATTGCCTACAATCGACAGCTGCCCAGAATGCAGACAGAGGAAGAAGGACGCAGGAGACGTGTCAGTGTTCAAACATCTAGGGCCTCTCCCATCTAGGAACAAGCAAGCTGAGTCCTCTCGGGTAGAAGATCTCGAGGAATTAGAAGATGAAGAAGAAGAAGAAGAAGATAGATACCACCGACCAAGGTGGTTGTCGTCGTGGTGAACGGACAGATGCCATAGGATGGCTTAGATTGGGGCCGAATGGACGCAAGAGGATTCGGGGGAGGGTTTGCGATCAGGTGGGAAGAGATTCCGGATGGTTTCCTCAAGAACTTGGCCACGGCCAGAGGTTGAAGAAGAAAGGCACAAGGAAGAACTCCCTCTAGATCACCATGTTCATAGATTCACACAAGTTACAGGCTCTGCCTACATGCATACATGCGTCTCTTCTAACGTAACCTCTCGTATCGTATCGTGCCGTTCCGTAAGGAGGGCTGCCCCCTCTCCTTATATAGGGGAGAGGGTGGCTTACAGAGCAAGAAACCCTAATGGCATCTTTGACTGGACAAACTACTTTACAGAGTTACTGTACAAAGCTACTTTAATCATAGGTGACACCGGGGCCTTCTTTTATCATAGAAGCTGACGTCCTCCGGCTTCTTTCTCCGTCACCTCTCTCTTTGGCGCCAGGGCTCTGAATAAAGTTACTTTGCTTAGCTCATCCTTGTCTTCTTGCTCTGAAGAGAATCTTTGACCAGTCCTGCCGACAGGCTCTCCTTTCCGGTATCTTCTATACCGGGTTCCGGCATACCCCTTTGGGGATACCGGCTTAGCCTTGCTCTCCCGGATTCCTACTAGGCTTCCGGTAAGAACATTAAACCGGTATCTTGATGGCTCAAACCATCCGGTTTGGCATGCCTTTGGCATACCGGGGGTTATCCCCCCAACATTAGTCCCCGAAGCTGGTATAGCCTGGAGGATTCTATCCTACAGACCATGCCAGGTTTTCATCTTTTTAAGATACCGGTTTAATCACTCATGTCTTGAGCTTAGTTCCGGCACCTTTACCCTTGTTCCTTTTCTTCTCTTTGCAAGGCTCGTTCCGGCGTCTCTTTTTTCCGGCACCACGTGTCTTTACTACTTCCTCGGCGAAGTCGAGAATATCTCGGGCCCCGCGCCTGTCAGAGACATGCGCACTGTAACTGACGCGCCAGTGTCCGTTGTCACATCGCTTCGACTCCCGCGCGCGCAGTTAATGCATCTCTGCGGATCCCACTACTTCTTCGGGATCCTGTGTGCGCCTCCGTGTGGCCTCCCTCTTCTCACGTGTATCCGTTCGCCACGTGGCGGCCCAAGGTGCGAACCGTCGCGGGCCGCGAGGCGAACCGCCGCGGCCCAGCGGTTCCATCCCCACCTTCTCTCTCCTTTATAAACACAACTGCCCGTTCCTCTTCATCTTCTTCGCATTCTCCTCCTTCGCGCACAGAGCTCCACGCCTTTGCGCCACCGCCGTTCTCCGTCCGCCGTCGCTCGTTCAAGCTCCGGCGCCCGGCGAACTCACGCCGCGCCTCCGCCGGACTTCGCTGTGCGGAGTTCTTCGGCAGCAACTTCCTCGCGTCCGCCGCATTTGTGCTTCTTCGCGAGCTTCTCCGCCTCGCCGTCGACGGAGCTCGCCGGCGACCGCAGACCCGCTTCACCGCCAGCGAACGCTTCCCTCAGCGACCGCGCCGCTCAAGGTTGGTACCAATTTCACTTTACTCGCCGTTCGCTTGCTTTCCAGATCTTGAGCCTTTGGTGTTCTTATTTGCTCTTTTTCTTTGGTTTTATTCTTACTCGTAGATCTTCACGCGGGGTTCAAGTTTGGGATTTCTGTTTCTCCGCCTACCCTCGCAATGTCTGACGAGGAATCTTCCTCCGCATCTTCTTCTTCCCTTTCTCTCAAGCGCTGTAGACCCTCTCCCGGTGAATCTACGGCCTCAGATCCGATGGAGACCGATTCCGGCAATCAGCAGGAATCCGGTAGCCTCCAAGAGTCCGGCGGCCACCTAGAATCCGGTAGCTTTAGCCAAGCTTCCGGTAGTCAAGAGGCCAGTAGCTCTGGCCAAGCCTCTAGCAGCTCCAGCCAATCTTCCGGCGAGGAGCCTTCCCCAACCACCCGCGGAGCCTGGATGGGCTCCAACGTTACTGAGTTCGAGATCGATTGGTTGTACCGGTCTCGGAGGATTCCGGAAGGAGTTACCTGCCGGATTCCGGATGACGAGATCGAACCGGATCCGGAAGACGACGAGTATGTTGTTTTTCTTGCTCACTTTGAGCGTGGCTTCGGCCTTCCTGCCTCTACTTTTTTCCGGGAGTTCCTAGATTTCTACGAACTCCAACCTCATCACCTTCCTGGCAACGCCATTTTCTATCTTTCTTGCTATGCCACCTTCATGGAGGCCTACATCGGCATTCGTCCCACTCGCGAGACGTTTGCCCGCTTCTTCAACTTGCGGATCAACTCCGTCCAGGGCAAGGATATTCCTAAGCCCAAGCCGCCCGTGCAGTGCGGCTCTTGCATCGTCGGCTCCCGCCAGGGGAGCACCTTTCTTAAGTTTTCCGGCCTCGAGTCTTGCCGCGCCTGGCAAGGAACTTTCTTCTATGTGAAGAACACCGGCCGCGCCGATCTCATCAATCTTCCTCCATACCAAGAGGGGCCCCCCAGCAGAACCAACTGGAGCTACAACCCAAGGACAGAACATGCCGAAACTAACCGGGTGGTGCGCTTCTTGGCCTCTTTGAAGAAGGAGACCAACATCTGTTCTGATGATATCATCCGGACTTTCATATCGCGCCGGGTGCTTCCTCTTAAGCGCCGCGCACATAGGATGAGCGAGATGTATGGCCCAGGCGATCCTACCAAGATCACAGGCCGTGCTCTCAGCAAGAAAGACGTTGTTCGCAAGGCTAAGCAGATTTGTCAAACTGCTATGCCTTTTGCGTGGGAATGGGGCCTCCTTCCCCTCAGTTCCTCTAACCCTCCGACTCAAGAAGTAAGAGATTGCGCAATTTGGGGTTGTCTTCTGCCGGTAACTTCTGCTTTTGTTAACCTTCCTTTTTATCTTTTTTCAGGCCAGGGACCGCTTCCCTCTCATCCGGGCAGAGCCGCGAGGAACTCTCCGGAAGCGCGCCTTTGACTCCTTCGACCCGGATCCCTACATTTCTTGGAAGGATCTGAAGATGGGGAAGACTCCGGCTGCGCGCCTTGGCCGGGACCCGCCGGAGCCCACCGGAAACCCCGAGGACCTGGTTGTGCTCGAGGTACTTTCTTTTCCGGCTTCCTATACTTTGCCACTATCGCTTTCTTGCGAATTGCTTCTTAGCCATATCCAACTTTCAGATCCACGAGCGCGTGCCGCCCCTGCGTGCCGAGGCCGGCTCTGAGTTTGTGGACAAACTCATGGCCCAGGGCCAAAAGAATAAGCAGCCGGCATCTACTGCCGGCTCCAGCCATGCTCCTCCCTCCAAGCGCTTCCGGACGGAGCCCGTGGGGGAGAAAGAAGTGGGCGTGCGCCGCTACGGGCGCAAAGCGATGCCAACCGCTTCCGGGTAATTTTCTTTTCCGGCTTGCCTCTTTTTTGCTAAGTTCTTTTTCCGGTTGCTTTTTCTCAACCATTGGTCTTTTCTTTTTCTCAGCCCCGCTCTCAAGCTTGGCCCAAGGCCATCGGGCTCTGAGGGATCCGCAAGGACCTCAACCCCTCCTCCTCGCTCAAGCCCGGCACCATCTGGTGCCGGCAACTCCTCTGCCTCCCTTTCGGGGGGCACAACAAATTCGGGGCGTGCGGCCCCTTCACTGTCAGATCACCGCACGGAGGAGGATCTTTCCTTCCTCCCGGAACACCAAGACACCGGCGCCAGCAACATCGGCGCCGGAGAAGAAGAAGCTGCCGGGCGGGCGGAGCCTTCTGCTCCTCCCGTCCTTGAAAAGACAACTTCCGCGCCGGAACCTTCCGCGCCGGAAGGCTCCAACACGGGTGACGCTCCTAGTGCTCCCCCTTCTCCACGCACCATCCTCATGCCTCCGCCAGAGGCTCCTCGCGCCCAGCCCTCCAAGGCCGCTCCTAGCGCGCCGCCGGCCAAGACCTCCGGGGCCTCCTCTACCGCGCCGCCGCCCAAGCCTTCCAAGCTCATTAAGGGGAAGGCGACGGCCTCCAGCGCCCCTTCGGGCAGCCAGCAGCCCTTGGTGCTGCACGTGTCCAAGGCCGCCAAAAGTGCCAGCATGAAGGCCACCGGCCTCCTTGGCCGCATCACAGAGTTCCAGCGCCAAGGCCGGGACCTTGGGCACCTTCTGCCGTATGCTCAAAAGTGGAACGCCGCGGACATCACTCCGGCGACCCGCGGAATGGGCAAGGATCGGCTGCCGGCACCTGATCCTGTCGGGGATCGGTGTTCTGAGGAGCACTTCATGCGGCTCCGGGCTGCCGTAAAAGAGCTTGACAGCGCGTGGTACGATTCCACGAACAATCTGACGGTATGTTCTACTAACTTTCAATCTTTGCCGGTTTCTTCGTTTCCGGCTCTGTTTTATCTTTTCCTTAGTTTCATGCCGGTTTCTCTCTTGTCTATCTTCCCAGTCCCCGAGTTTTGTGGTGAGAGCGCAGCTCTTAGCGCAAAACTTAACTTAAGATTTTAGCGCGAAACCGGCACTGCCAGTCCCCGAGTTTCGGGTTAAACATCTTCTCCTTAACACATAATTTACCTTAGAAACGCGCAAAACCGGCACTGCCAGTCCCCGAGTTTCGGGTTAAGAACTTTGTTCTTAGCGCAAAACTTATCTTAAAAACGCGCAAAACCGGCCTTGCCGATCCCGAGTTTCGGGTTAAGAACTTTGTTCTTAGCGCAAAACTTATCTTAAAAACGCGCAAAACCGGCACTGCCCGATCCGAGTTTCGGGTTAAGAACTTTGTTCTTAGCGCAAAACTTAACTCATTTCTTCTTTTTCTTGAACAGGTCACCGCTGACGCTCGGAAGGCCCTCTTCGAGGAGCTTTTGTGGGAGCACCGGGAGCTCGCTGAGGCACATGACAAGTGCCAAGGTAAGTTTTTGTTCCACCGGTATCTTTGTTACCGGAAACCTTTTTTCCTTGTGATATTTACAATTTCTGTTCAACAGTGATCCCGGAAGCTTCCATCGATGCTCTGAAGGAGCAGCTCGCCGCGGCCCAACGTACTATTTTTTCCTTTCTCCTTTGAACTTGGTTTCTTTTCATTTTTACTAGTGTAACCTTGTTAACACTCTTTTTTCCGGTTACAGGGGAGAAGGACCAGCTCAACCGGCAGCACCAGGAGGAGCTGAACGCCCTCAAGACCAGCTACCAGGAGCTCAAGTCTCAGGTGATTCAGCTGGGGCTTGACCACGCCAAGGCCCTCAAAGCCGCTGAAGTGACCGCAGCGGCCAAGTTGGACGAGGCTCTGGAGAATGCTTGCAATGCCACTGTGGTGTTGCGAGCAGAGCTGGAGGAGATGGCCAAGGCCCGGAAGGGTGCCGAGGAGAAGGCCGCGCGGCTGGAGGAGGAGCATAAGGAGTGCGATCAGCTGATCTTGCAGACCGACACACTCGCCCTCCGTAAGTTCTTTTCTTTTACACTTTGACTACTGCATACGAGCCTTTCTTCCTTCGACCCCATTTTCTTTCCGCTATCTTTTCGTCCGGTTTCTCTTCTTCCGGATTCTTTCCTCTCCGGTCTCTTTTTCTTCCGGACTCTTTTCCTTAAACTTTTTCTTTCTTTGCACAGGCCTCTTTCCGGACTCGCAGAGGTACGCCGTCAAGAAGGTCGACGCGCAACGCAAGGACAAAGGCCAAGCGGATCTTACCGTGCCATGGACGCCCAAGGACCATCTGGTCGCGCTTAACGCGCGGGTGTCCCATATGCGCTGCATAGACCGCAATCTTTCGGACATCCCTGATGTAGCTACCCAGCTATACAGGACTTTATGGCCTGGCGAGGAGGTGCCGGACACCTTTTCCCTCATCAGCGATCGCCTCAAGGGTGCCGGCAAGAGGATCCGCGAGTGGCAGTGCTCTGCTGCCCGCGCTGGAGCGGACTCCGCCCTCCGCGTCGCCTGCTCCTGGTACCCGGAGCTCGATCTGGACGCCCTTACCGGCGTGCGTGAAGACGCAGAAACGGATCTGGACCCGATCCTCACCGCTAAGCGGCAGGATCGCGCGTACCGCATCGCGGAGTATGCCGACATGCGCACCTTCATCCCTCCCCCTCCTGGCGTCGAGGACTATCTGGCCGAGGAGGAGGGTGAAGCCGAAGACGAGGTCCTGGACGATGCTGATGCCGGTGCTGCTCCTCCGGAAGCCCCTGCTGCGTGATTACTCTCTTTGAAGTGTTTGCCTGCTATGCGTGTTGGTCCTGCTTATCTTTGAAACAATGTTCGTTAAATTCTGCCCCGGAATTCTATGATGTAAGACTTTAAGTTTGCCTGTGGTTGTGCTACAACATTTCCTGCCGGTAATTTATACCGGTAGCTAAGTATCTATAAGTTTGCCTTAGCATATTTTGCTTTTGGTTTTGATTTTATCCTGCACTGCAAAGATTTCTCAATTGTTTCCGCATCCAATTTGATGCATACTTGGTTCTTTTGCCTTGGCTCTGCCTGCCTTCTCTGGGCGTTCTTTGGCGTATAAGCACAAGGTTCTTTCACCAAACAAGCATCTTCTTGAACTTAGAAATAACTTTGAAATTTTGCAAAAAACCGGTTTAACCGGGGTTAGTTAGATTTTCCGGATTGTTCTTTCCTGCTCTCCCTCTTCGCAGTTCATGTGCTTATCTCCTACCGGCTTATCTTGCTTGCCATGAAGCTGGTTTGCGGACAGCAGCAGAGTCGAAGACTCCGGTAGGATTTAGCACACTACTAAACCGGAAAGAAAAAACATTCAATAAGCAACCGGTAAACTGAAAAAATAGACAAGTTACATGCAACTTTAGTTGGGGTAGTCCCCGAGATTCATTCAAGATTCTGGCAACTTTTATTCATAGCTTATAAGGTACAAAAAGGAACTTCTTACACCACCACTTCAAGAGTAGAAGGGACGCAACAGAGCTACGTTCCATGGACGTTTGCTCTCCTCTCCGGACCTGTCCGCCTTTCCTTTCTTCCACTCCTGTGCATCGATCAAGTAGTATGCATCATTGTGAAGCACCTTGCTTAGAATGAAGGGACCTTCCCATGGTGGCAAAAGCTTATGCCGGCCTTCAGTGCGCTGCACCAGGCGAAGTACAAGATCTCCTTCCCGGAAAACTCTCGGGTTAACCTTCCGGTTATGATAGCGTCTTAGATTTTGCTGGTAGATGGCTGTCCTTGCCAAAGCCAGCTCTCTTGCTTCTTCCAGCAAGTCGACATCATTTTCTCTGGCCTCTTTTACCTCTTGCTCAGTATAGAGCTGTACCCTTGGTGAATCATGAATGATGTCGGTTGGTATCACCGCTTCTGCTCCATAAACCATGAAGAAGGGAGTGTATCCGGTAGACCGGTTTGGGGTTGTTCTTATACTCCACAGTACTGATGGCAGCTCATCGAGCCAACATCCCGGTGACTTTTCCACCGCATCAATGAGTCTAGGCTTGATACCGGAAAGCACCAAGGCATTCATTCTTTCCACTTGGCCATTGCCTTGTGGGTGTGCCACTGAGCACAAATCCAACCGGATGTTCTTTTCTTCACAGAACCTTTTGAACTCGCCTTGAGCAAAGTTGGTTCCATTATCAGTGATGATGCTGTGCGGGTATCCATACCGCAAAATGACATCTTTTAGGAATTTCACCGCTGTATGCCCATCACATTTTGCGATAGGTTTTACTTCTAGCCACTTGGTGAACTTATCCACCATCACCAAGATGTGAGTCATGCTGCTTCTTGCAGTTTTGAATGGTCCAACCATGTCAAGGCACCAAACGGCGAATGGCCATGTTAGCGGTATTGTCTTTAAACCGGATGCTGGGGTATGATTTTGCTTGGCGTACCTCTGGCAGCCGTTGCATTTTCTTACTAAATCCTCAGCGTCCTCCAAAGCAGTGGGCCAATAGAACCCATGCCGGAATACTTTTGCTACTAGCGCCCTTGACGAAGCATGATGCCCACATTCTCCTTGGTGAATTTCCTCAAGCATTTCTTTCCCTTCCGCCGGTTCCACACATCTTTGAAGGACACCGGTAACGCTTCTCTTGTACACCTCACCATTGATGAATGTGTAAGCTTTGGACCTTCTTTGTATCCTCCTTGATTCATTTTCGTCAGCCGGCAAGGTGCCGTTGATCAGGAATTCCTTAATAGGTTTAACCCATGACGGTATCTCTCGAACCAAAAACACCGGTGCATCTATCTCCATGCTATCCACTAGCATCATTTCTTCCGGTATGGGTACAGCAGTCCCCGAGCTTACCGGAGCAGTCCCCGAGCTTGCCGGAGCAGTCCCCGGGTTCCCTTCATCGATATCCATGGGTACTACGTGTGACTCCGGTACAAAAATTGATTCTGACTCCGGGCTCGGTTTGATCGATGGCACTCTTAGGTGAGCCAAAGCTATTCCGGGAGGAATTTCTTGCCTAGATGAGCCCAGCTTGGACAAAGCATCTGCGGCTTCATTTTCTGCGCGTGGCACATGGTGGAACTCACACCCTTCGAAGAATCCGGCAATCTTTTGCACGTGAAACCGGTACAAGGCCATGTTGGCATCTTTTGCATCCCAATCTCCTGAACACTGCTGTACCACAAGATCTGAATCGCCATAGCAAATGATCCGGTGTGCACCGATTTCTTTTGCGACCTTAAGCCCATGGATCAAAGCTTCATATTCAGCGACATTGTTTGATGCCCTAAAATGCACTTGCAAAACATACCGGAGGTGGTCTCCTTTTGGGGAAGTGAGCACCACACCGGCACCTAGACCTTCCTTGAGCTTAGATCCATCAAAGTGCATCTTCCAGTATTCTATCCTCTGATCTGGCGGTTTGTATTGCATCTCCGCCCAATCAACAAGGAAATCAGCCAAAGCCTGTGATTTTATGGCATCTCTTCTTTCATACACCGGCACGTATGGTGATATCTGGATTGCCCATTTCGCAATCCGGCCGCTGGCGTCTTTGTTGCACATGATGTCGGAAATTGGTGCTTCACTTACCACCTTCATGGGGTGCTCCTCAAAGTAGTGCTTGAGTTTTGTGGCGGCCATGTACACGCCATAAGTCATTTTTTGGAAGTGAGGGTAGTTTTGTTTTGAGAGGGAGAGCACCTCGCTCAAGTAGTATACCGGCCTCTGGACGGTTTTTTCTTCCTCTTCTCTTTCAACTACAACCACTACACTCACAACCCGGTTTGTTGCTGCTATGTACAACAGCATAGGCTCTCTTTCTAGAGGTGACGCCAGTATAGGTGCTGTGGCTAGCATTGTTTTTAGCTCTTTAAACGCTGCGTCTGCCTGAGGGGTCCAGACGAACGTGTCAGATTTTTTCATCAGAGCATAGAGTGGCAGAGCTTTTTCTCCCAACCTGCTCACGAACCGGCTCAGCGATGCCAAGCTTCCGGTAAACTTCTGCACATCTTTTAACTCTCGAGGGATAGCCATTCTTTCTATTGCCCGGATCTTTACCGGATTAACCTCTATGCCCCGGCTTGATACCAGGAAACTGAGCAGCTTGCCGGCAGGGACACCAAAGGTGCATTTTGCCGGATTGAGTTTCATCCGGAACCGTCTTAGGTTATCGAACGTTTGCCGGATGTCATCGATTAAGGTGTTCTTTACCTTAGTTTTTATCACGATGTCATCCACATAGACTTGCACGTTTTTTCCAATTTGATCAAACAAGCATTTTTGCATACAGCGCTGGTACGTTGCACCAGCGTTGCGCAAACCAAAAGGCATAGTGACATAGCAATAAGCCCCGTGCGGGGTAATGAACGCAGTTTTTATTTGATCTTCCTTTTTCAAGGGAATTTGGTGGAAACTGGAATAGGCATCCAGAAAGGACAACAACTCACACCCAGCAGTTGAATCAATCACTTGATCGATTCGTGGCAAAGGAAAAGGATCTCTTGGGCAAGCCTTGTTCAGGTTGGTGTAGTCGATGCACATGCGCCACACCTTCGGAGCTTTTGCCTCCAGGTTCTCATCTTTCTTCTTTTCAACCATTACCGGATTGGCCAGCCACTCTGTGTGCGTGACCTCCACAATGAACCCGGCAACAAGCAGTTTGGTTACCTCTTCTCCTATGATCTTTCTTCTATCTTCAGCGAACCGGCGCAGTGGCTGCCGCACCGGCTTGGCATCTTTCCGGACGTTTAGAGAGTGCTCAGCCAGCTCCCTCGGAACACCTACCAAATCATCAGTTGACCAGGCAAAGATATTCCGATTCTCACGGAGGAAGCTGACGAGCGCGCTTTCCTATGCTTGATCAAGGCCGGCACCGATACGAACGGTGCGCTCTGGGTAAGCCGGATCCAGCACGATGTCCTTTGTTTCATTCGTTGGCTTGAATGCCGGTGAGCCCATGTTTTCACTCATTGCCGCTAAGCTCATTTGTGAGGATTGAGCCAGCGCAACAGCTGTTTGCATTCTTTTCTTTTCCTCCGCGATCACCAGCGATTCCGCTAGGTTTGATCCGGCAGATGCAGTTTCCAGTGAGATCTTATAGTTTCCCACCACAGTCAGTGGTCCACGAGGTGCCGGCATCTTCATCTTGAGGTAAGCCGTATGAGTCGTGGCCATGAAGGCTGCCAATGCCGGTCTCCCCAGCAACGCATGGTAGGGACTGTCTAGATCCACCACCTCAAACTCCAGATTTTCCACCCGGCAATTGTCACGTCCTCCAAATGCCACGTCCACCCGAACTTTTCCTATCGGGGCACAGGACAAGCCAGGAACGATCCCGTGGAACGTTGTGCGCGTTGGCTGAAGCATGTTTTCTGTTATGCCCAGCGTATGCATGGTGTGCTTGTACATGATGTTGATGCTACTGCCATTGTCTATCAGCACCTTGCTGAACTTCACTCGAGTTTGCGGCCCTTTCATGATTGGGTCCACAACAAGAGCATATCCACCCGGATTCGGCATGATCTTAGGGTGATCCTTGGATGACCAGGTAATTTCCTGATTGGACCACATCATGTACTTGGGAACTGCCGGCATCACAGCATTGACCTCCATGGAGCGCCGGTGTACACTTTGCCGGTCTGTTGGCTCAGTAACAAAGACAACACAGCACAGATGCGGATCTTCGTAAACGTTCCGACCCAAAGGTGCCGGTGGGGGTGGTTGGTTGTCATTTTGCTCCACCCGGTTAACTTGCTGGTACTGCTGCCGGTTTGGCTGCACCGGTAAGGCGTTTGCCCCGGTAAGTGGTGGTGGTGGCGGTAGCTGTTGCTGCTGCTGCGACATGTCTTGTGGTGGCCGCGCATCTTTCACTGTTCCTTTTTGCATCAAGTACTTGGTCCAGGTACAATCCTTCGTCAGATGGTTTGACGGGTGTGCCGGATTCGGTGTGTGCCACCGGCAAGGTTGATCCATGGCAGCTTCCATGGTGTATTTTGCGGGTTCTTGCCAGTTTCTTTTCTGGACCCAGGGTTTCTTTTCCACCCATTGTTTCTTTGGACCCGCCCATGGCTGCGATCCGGTTTTTTGCCTCTGGCTGTCGCTGGCCTCAAAGTTTTCCTGCACAGCAGCAACTTGCTGCGGACCGTACCTTCGATCCGGAAAATCTTCTCTTCTTTTGTTATTCCGGTTGTCCCGGTGTTGTTCGTGGCGCAGCTGTTCCGGCTCTGGTTGCACTGCCGGCTGCGTTGGGTCTCCCAACGCATAGCTATCCGCCACACGTATCATCTCTGCCAACGTTGTCGGCATGTTGCGCTGCAACTTTTGCCACAACGGTGAACCTCTTCTGCATCCACTGCTAAACCAAGCAATGGCTTGTGCCTCGATTACCCCTTCACAGGAGTTCCTTGTGGTGTTCCACCGGGCCAGATAATCCCGGTCTGTTTCGTTCGGACGCTGCACACACAGAGCAAGTTGCTGCGGCCTGTTTGGCCTCTGATAGGTGCTGCTAAAATTGCTCACAAAGGCCTCCTCAAAATCCAGCCAGCCATTTATGCTTCCTGCCGGCAAGTTGTTTAGCCAGATTCTTGCCGGTCCAACCAAAAACGATGGTATGATCCTCACGGCCCAACGCCGGTTTCCTCCTCCTGCTACGGTTCCTCCACCGCCTGCAACGTATACCGCGGTCACGTAATCCGCGAGCCAGTCTTCCGGCTTCGTGGTGCCATCGTATGTCTTTGTGTCACGGGGCAACATAAAGTTGCGGACTGGTGGTTTTTCTTTCATGATCCTTGGGCCAAAGCACTTTGGACCTGGAGGACCTTCCTCCTCGATCATTTCTGACAAGTACACTCTATCCAGACGGTGCCTCGCATCCCGTTCCGGTAAGTATCTCTCTCCCAGGCGTTCTCCCAATGGGTTCCGGTATGCTGCCGGTCTGGTGGAATCGGCTTCATCGTAACATTCCGGTACCGCGGCCCTTGCCTGCCGGTACCTAGGGGGATCTATTTCCTCCTCATCGTACGCTGCCCTTGCAGCTCGATAGTTTTGCCCGGTCTCATATCTACCGGCATGATTGTTTCCGGCATAGCCTCTGGCGTAGCCTCGCTCTGCCCCTTGGCTTTTTCTTCCGGCATCATGTTGCCCGGCTTGTTGCTTTTCGGCAAGAACCGGATCGTACACAGTCATCTGCTGCGCATTCACTTCTTTTTCTCTTCTTCTATCCGGATGGGGGGACGATGCCTGCCCATGGGACTTGCTACCGGCATTCTTTGTTGAACGCGCGGATTTTGAGGCCGCTGCCTTGTTCAGCTTAGCCAGCTGCTCAGCATTTTGCTGCTCTATGGTTTCCAGCAGCTCTCTGACACGCTTTTGCTGCTTTACCAAAGCCTCTCCGGAAAGCGACTCACATAGCTCTACCGCAGCCTTAGCAGCTTTTATAGTTTTATCCGGGCTGCTATACTTAGGCTTTTCCACGATGCTAACAGATGCAGAGGCGCTCTTGCCGGTAAGAATCTCTTTGCGCAAATCTTGATCTAGGTTGCGAGCTTTTAGCCGGTTTTCCGGCATCCTAGCAGCATGCGCGCTAACAGAAGCAAAGCCATGGGCAGCGTTATACTCACGTACGGTTAGGTTCAGCTCGCGCTGCGCCCTGACGATGTCCTTGCCGCTCTCCAGCATCTTCTGGCGCTGCGCCTCCAGCTCCGCCTGAGCCGCTGCCGGGTCGATGTTCTGCGCGATGGGGGTGGCGAGGACGTTCATCGCCGCCTGGAGCGGTGTCTCCGGTGGCGCGGATGATGCTCCCGCTGCGCCTGCGCCGCGCTCCAGCGGTGGCTTAGCCGCACGGGTCGAAACCGCGCGACCGGCACCTTCAGCCGCAACCTCCTTTCCTGCACCAACCACACCGGTCATCATTACCTCAACGCTGCCGGCGACGCGACCAGCACAGAGCCATCTTGGCGGGTCCGGTGCCACCAGCACCGGCGAGAGGTGCTGGCGCACGGGGACGGTGCCGAAGTAGACGCGGTGGCTGCCGAACTCGATGATGCGGCCGTTCTTGGGGAAGATGCCGCCGTTGGCGAAGCAGCCCGCGTTGTCGTTGATGAAGTCCATGGCGTAGATGCGCTGCACCAACGCGGACACCGTACGTTCGCCGGAGATCTCGAGGACGCCCGCCCGAATGTGAACTCCATCAAGCGCCACTTCATGCCCCACGGTGGGCGCCAACTGTCGTCGTGGTGAACGGACATATGCCATAGGATGGCTTAGATTGGGGCCGAATGGACGCAAGAGGATTCGGGGGAGGGTTTGCGATCAGGTGGGAAGAGATTCCGGATGGTTTCCTCAAGAACTTGGCCACGGCCAGAGGTTGAAGAAGAAAGGCACAAGGAAGAACTCCCTCTAGATCACCATGTTCATAGATTCACACAAGTTACAGGCTCTGCCTACATGCATACATGCGTCTCTTCTAACGTAACCTCTCGTATCGTATCGTGCCGTTCCGTAAGGAGGGCTGCCCCCTCTCCTTATATAGGGGAGAGGGTGGCTTACAGAGCAAGAAACCCTAATGGCATCTTTGACTGGACAAACTACTTTACAGAGTTACTGTACAAAGCTACTTTAATCATAGGTGACACCGGGGCCTTCTTTTATCATAGAAGCTGACGTCCTCCGGCTTCTTTCTCCGTCACCTCTCTCTTTGGCGCCAGGGCTCTGAATAAAGTTACTTTGCTTAGCTCATCCTTGTCTTCTTGCTCTGAAGAGAATCTTTGACCAGTCCTGCCGACAGGCTCTCCTTTCCGGTATCTTCTATACCGGGTTCCGGCATACCCCTTTGGGGATACCGGCTTAGCCTTGCTCTCCCGGATTCCTACTAGGCTTCCGGTAAGAACATTAAACCGGTATCTTGATGGCTCAAACCATCCGGTTTGGCATGCCTTTGGCATACCGGGGGTTATCCCCCCAACAGTGGTGCCCCGATGGACTCAGTCACTCTCAAAAGCGTAGGGTGCACCGGCTGCATAGCTTGGAGGAAGCCGAAAGGTTATACCTGCACACGTTGAGGAAGGCGCGGCCTGATCTGGCCGCGAAAATTCAGAAAACTTTGGACAAGGAGGGTCGTCCACAGAAGAAAGAGTGGCGCCCCAAACCAAAGAAAGCTGATGATCAGGCATCGGCTAGCACAAACATGGTGTTCATACTTCCGTCGGAGTTTTGTGCTCCAAGAACAGAAGAGGCACCTGTAGCACAACTTGACTGCGGCCCATGGCCAGTTATCTTTGAAAAGCCGCGAGAAAAGAGCTACAGACATCTGAAGGCCCTGTACTTAAAAGGTTATATCAACGGGCAGCCTGTCAACAAGATGCTGGTCGACACGGGAGCGGTAGTCAATATAATGCCATACTCCATGCTACGTCGCCTGGGACGCTCTAGCGCGGATTTGATCAAAACCAACGTCACATTAAGCGACTTCAACGGCCAAGCATCAGAAGCGCAAGGCGTTCTAAGCGTGGATCTAACGGTAGGCCGAAAAACCATCCCCACGTCATTCTTCATCGTCGACAGCAAGAGCACCTACGCTGTCCTGCTAGGGAGGGATTGGATTCACGCCAACTGCTGCATTCCATCCACAATGCACCAATGCTTGATACAGTGGGATGGAGATGAAGTGGAGGTCGTCCATGCAGATGACTCAGCCGAAATATCAACGGCTGGCATGAACATTTGGGAAGCGGATGACCAAGAGCCACTCTCTGGAGTCAGTTTGGACGGCTGTGAGCGCATCGAAGCGACAAAAAACGGGGTGAGGCTGGTCTTATCCACCGGCCTGATAGTGTAGCAAGAGCAAAGTCTATGGACTTACGTGACAAGGCCGATCCCTGCGATCGGCCCCAAAAAATAAGAAGTGATGATCTCAACTCAAGCATGTCACGTAGATATAGAAGAGCACGAACAAGATATAAACCTTCATTGAGCGATGCAATCAAAATGGGGGCCGATTCCAGCAATCGGCCCATATTATCCTCGCCATACATTTTCCCTGTGTTGAGCATCGATCTAGCAGGAGACGGAAAGCTAGGGTATGGGTTTACATCGGCTGATGAGCTAGAAGAGGTTGACATTGGTCCTGGGGATAAGCCACGACCAACTTTTATCAGCAAAAAGTTAGATCCGCACTTGAGGAGCCTGATGATAGCTCTGTTGAAAGAATACCCAGACTGCTTTGCATGGGATTACACCGAGATGCCTGGGTTAGACAGGAGCATAATTGAGCATCGGCTCCCTCTCAAGAAAGGACTTCAGCCGTTTCAGCAACGAGCACGTCAGATGAAGGCCGAAATTCTTGAAGAAGTCAAGAAAGAGATCGAGAAAATGTTGGCCGCCGGTTCATCAGGCCATGCAGATTGACGAGATAGGATGACTAGAGAGCCGATACCTTCAATTACTTGAGATATTCGGCTCGGGGGGCACCTAAACGGATAAGGTACATGGACAGTGAAATATGGGGGCCGATGCGTAAAAATCGGCCAGTAAAAAAAATTTTTACATACAAATCACAGCCGATGTACAGACATCGACTTTAGAAAAATATGCAAAACAACAAGTACAGCCGATGCACAACCATCGACTCTAGAGGTACAAGCTCAACTGAGCAGTTATCAGTTTACATAGAGAGGCTCTACTAAAGGAATGCCTCGAGTGCATGGAGGGCGTCAGCACGGACACGATCCACCTCGGCGATCTCGGCCTCATCATCTTCGTCCCTACCTGTCACCAGCTGTCTGTTCAGGGCACGTATTTCGGCCAGTTCAGTCTTCAGTTCAGCTTTGAGGCCTTCTGCTTCCTCTTGAGAGTGGGCAATAAGAGCTTCCTTATCTTGGATAAGCTGTTTGGTTACCCTGACCCTCTCCTCAAGGTCCTCTAGTTCCTTGCGCAGGGTCTCAAGTTCAGTGCTGCTGACAGAGGTGTCAGTTTTGGTGTCCAAGGCAGCCTTTTTCTCATTGAGCCGTTGACACTTGTCTGCAATATCGGCTTTCAACGGAAGCTGGGCATGGCGTAGGTCGATTCTCTGACGAGCCAACTTCACCCTTGATCTGAAGGCTGACAGAGTCACAACTGGCCAGAGTTTCACCTGCAATGTCACCGGGAGATGGGGCTGAATGTCTTCGAGGATGCCCTTCACTTCCTCGGGGTTTTCAATCAATGTCTCAATTGAGGAGGAGAGCAAAGCCTTGAGGCGCTGGAGTTGTCCATGGGTAGTGCTGGGTCCTGGCTCTTCACTTGCCCTGGAAGTAGCTGGTTCGATGGATTCAGGGTCGAACGTTAGCAAGCTTGAGAGGTCGTAACCCTGACAGACAAACAAGAATAGCATCAGTATGCAGCAAAAGATAAGGGTAGAGCCAAGGGAAAGGAGTGTACCTCTCCTAAGACCAGAGGGACAGCCGATGTTGTGATGATCGGCTTTTCAGTGGGCTTGGCTAAGTTGGCAACCTTGTCAGCCACGCTTTTGGAGGTTGCTAGATCCAGGGTCGCGGATGGCATCAGTACCTCCTCGACGTCCCCACTAGAGGTGTCATCAGTCTACAAAGGAAGTGGTTAGCCGATGCGAGTAGCGATGGGTTAGTATGAAATATGAGCCGGGGGGAGTAATTACATTTGAAGCCTCCTGGCTTGGTGAAGAGGCTTGCGGTTCTTTGCGAGCTCTCTTGACGCATCGGCTCTTTGTGCGTAGCCCTGTTTTGATTGGAGCTTGGGAGGAAGCAGGTTCAGGAGCTGACCTTTTCTTGGAAGCCGACGGTGGCAAGTCTGGCTGGCTCTGCGTGGTGGTTTTCCCAGAGTTGCCCGAGCTCGAATTCTCTCGACTGGACTCTGTCTCCTCGCTAGAGTTTTCTTCAGTAGAGGCCTGTGAAAGAAATACAAGCATGTTGCAGAAGCCTAGAAGGATAGATGAAATTAACCAAGGCATGGATCAGCTTACGTGCAAACTTTCTTGAGCGGGAGTAGGGTTTTGGCGCTTCAAGGTCTTCCTGGCAGCTACTTTCCTTACCGCTTTTCTCGCCTTGATTGAGGCTCGGGGGGCAGCTGGTCCAGAAGATGCTTTGCTCTTAGGAGCCGATTTTGGCGAAATCGGCTGGCTCTGCATCACAACCTTCTTCAAGGGTGGTGAGCTCTTGCAGAAGAGAACCACTGGAGCTGGTGGGAGGAATTTGAAAGGGGAGCCGTCAGCTTGCGCATGTTCTGGACCATCTTGTTGCTGCAAGGAAACAGAGCCAGGTTACAAACAATCGTTGTGAGCCACTGCAAGAAATTTGTGAGTAGTGGTACCTGTTCTGCAGGGATATCATATTCAGCATCAAGTTGTTTCAGCAACGGTCCAAGAGCTCTCCTGAAGGCGTGGGTCTTCCACATCGACCACCAGGTCTCAAAACCATCGGTTGACGAGGTGAAATGGAGGTTGTGAGGGATTGGAATGGCCAGAGCGTCAAAGAGAGAGTAACACCTCTGGCCAGTGAGGACATCAGGCAACTCAGCTCTGCTCTCTGTCAAGTGGTGAAGGAAGAAGTGTGGAGACACCTGCCCAAGACCAAATTGCCGGGCTACTACGACCGGCTGATAACACTCATAGCTAGATTTGATGATCCTATTTGAGGTGCTCATGCCCACTAGAAGGAAGCAAGGACGGATCATAATTGAATATAAGTGCCGGGTGCTAGGGTCATCGGCAAAGCTGTCTAGCCTGAAGGAGACTGGATTTTCAAAATTTCCAGATTCAGCGTAAGGAAAGAACAGAGGGTTATCCAGGCCTTGGGAAGAAGATCCTGAACCACTCTGATGCTTCCTTGGGGATCAGTTTGCTGCCTGGAAGGCTATACAGAGCTTGGCCATAGCTAGTGCATCGGATCAGCTTCCCATTGGCATCAGGGAAGGTGCAAGTGGCTAAAGGTGGGGAATTTGGGATCTGGTTCCGAAAATACAACTGAGCCCATAACTGAATAAACCACCAGGGGCCTCCTGTTTTGACTGTCTTTTGGGAGAACAAGTTGATAGACATCAGTTGGAGATATCGATAGACCTCTCCAAGGAATAGTTTGCCGATACCAAGCTGAGTGCCTTTGGCAAGTTCATAGGCCAGGGAAAGGTAATTCTTGGTTGGGGCGAGTGAAGGGCCACAGAATATGAAGTGTTCCAACCAGAAGTTCAGGAAGGCCGTGTGTTCTTTCTCTGTCACATGGCCTTTGGTTTTCATGTAACGTCTGAGGTAGGCACCCCAGCTTGTGCACTCTGTTTTGGAGGAGAGTGTGAAAGGAACTTTTGGCAGCCTAAAAGCAGAGGGGCTTGGGGATGCAATGTCTAGACCTGTGATCATGACCACATCCAGCAGAGTTGGTGTCATGGGGCCATGGCCAAACATGAAGCAATTCAGTGCATCAGACCAAAAGTAGCTGATGGTTTTCAGAAGGTTCTCATGCTTCTCAAGGGGAGACAATGATAATGACAAAGCATCGGCTATTCCTATAGTTTCCCAGGTGGCATGGTGAGTTTTGTATACTCTACTGTACCATGACACCCAATCTTCAGGAGGATTAGGCCAGGCTCGTAAGAAGTCGGCCCAAGAGGTCAGATCTAAATTCTGGTTTACGAAGGGAATTCTATTGGCCTCGTATGAAATCAAATGGGCAGGACTCTCGGAAGAACGGGGGCCAAGACAAAGAGAATTTGGGAGAGAAGGATGCGGCAGCAGAATGTCTGATACCTAAAATTAATAACGGAATAAGACATTAATTCAGGTGTTTGCTGTTAATTCTAACATTATGCTCGGATGGCGAGGAGCGGTTGAGGATTACCTTCAGACCGGAGACCGTAGCGTTGGCGTTGGATGATTCCGCCATTGGATTCGTTGCGGAGTTGGTTTGGCGCGGTTGAGGTCTGAGATTCGTGCGGTCGCGGGTTGGATCTGTTCGAGCGGCGATTTGGGGATCTGAGTTTACTCTTTTAGACAGAGGTCGCAGGTTACCGTTTGAACAGGCAACTAAGTCTGGCCTTATCAGCGTTTTATGGTAAAGGCCGATGCGCTGCCATCGGCTCTTTGAGCGTTGACTTACTTTGACTATCGGCAAAATCAATTGAAAGCACTTTTCATTGATAAAGGGGATTTCTTACAGAGAAGAGCCGATTGCTCGAGAAAGGAAGAACAAAAGAAGAGCCGATTACTACTACTAGTCCTATGCTAGTAGTCCCTAATCTAGGGGCCATCGCTGCCCTCGTCGTCGCCGTCGTAGCTGCCGTCGGCGCTGCTACCGGCGAGCTCCTCGTCACTGCTGCCATAGCCCTCGGCAGGGGCTTCTTCCTCTTCCTCGTCGTCATCGTCGTCGTCGTAGTCCGACCCCGCGCGGAAGCGTTTTGCCGGCGGGTACTCGTTGGAGGAGTCGTCATCCTCCTCTTCTTCCTCCTCTTCATCCTCCTCGTCGTAGGAGGAGAAGCTCGCCCAGGAGAAGAGGTCGTCCTCGCTCTCCGCCTCCAATTCCCCGTCGACGAGGAACCGGAGGTCCGCCTCCCCGTCGGTCAGGGACAAGTCATCATCTGGCCCGACAACGGCCAGGGGTGCGTCGTTCACCCTGACGGTGAAGTCCCACTCCTCATCGTCCCAATGCTCGGGAGCTTCCTTCTCGTACTGCGCCATTAGGTCGTGCTCTGGTATCGGCTCGCTGGAGGAGGAGGACTGGAAGGACAGACCCGATGA
This sequence comes from Lolium perenne, assembly GCF_019359855.2. Taxonomy (NCBI): domain Eukaryota; kingdom Viridiplantae; phylum Streptophyta; class Magnoliopsida; order Poales; family Poaceae; genus Lolium; species Lolium perenne. The sequence goes on from NC_067244.2 coordinate 185,337,078, forward strand.
GGCAGAGGAGGAGGAGGAGGAAGACATGGCTTCAGAGGAAGGGGTTTTTTGCCGATGGCTAGTACTGAGCAAGAGGATGAAGAGGCGAACTGTTCGGCACGGTTAAATAATGGGGATATAGTGGAGATTTAATGCTACAGCGGTTTCCGAGGAATTGGTGCCAAAAAACTGTCAAATCGTGTAGAGAAGTTGAGAAGGCAAGGCATCATGATGAAAGGATACTGCGACGGTTCTGCTCTACCACGACATGACCCTACGAAGAAAAACAGAGTGGTTTTGGAATTATCATTGCCAAAACCAGGGGGGCATGTGTTATCACCAGATTTTAACCAAGTCAGGAGGTGGGCCGTGATTGAGATGGACTTGGAGAATATACACGGGAAATATTCATGAATCGGCCTCGTGCAAGAGTTTGGGCTAGGTTGCCCGTGTATCTGTAAATTATAGTAGGTTACGTGTCGGTTAGAATTAAGAGATAGAGTTCAGCTCGTGCACGATTGGGTTTTTTCCCAAGTTAGAGAGTCTACGAACTATAAATATGTATCTAGGGTTATTGAGAAAGGAGGACGATCACGTTCGCAACAAACCAATCTAGGCGCATCGCCACCCCTTGTTTCGAGGGTTTCTCCCGGGTAAGCGTCATGCTGCCTAGATCGCATCTTGCGATCTAGGCAGTATCTTGTTTATTCATTGTTTATGTGTTGCTCGTGCTGAAGCCTTGTTGATGGCGAGCAACACCGTTATCATAGATATGTTAGGGTTAGCATCGGTACTTTCTTGATGTATTCGTTTAGCTATACTATCCCTAGATATCTAGCTGTCCTTACACCTATCTTAGGTGTAAGGGCAGCACCTTGCTTAGTCTTTATTTAGTAGATTCGATCTGTTACGGTTGTTCCTTGTTCTTCAAGGATTAGTTTGATATCCATATGGTTAGGCCTTGCAAACGGGTTGAATGATCCAGTAGTGCGTAAGGTACGGTTTGCTGGTCCTAGAAGGGATGTTCCGAGGATCAACTCCATGTTGGTTTTTAGGCCTTTTCTAGGGTTGGTTTTCTGTCATCTTCCGTAGCTGCCAGGCTCAACTACGTGTAGGACGTTCCGGTTATGTGGTGAAAACCCTAAATCATCGTAGATCGTTTTAGCTTAGTATTGATCAAGCAGGACCACCATGTTACCGTAGATCCAATACGAATCATGGGTGGATCGGCTCCTTGAGCCGATTCACAGGATAACCCGAGAGCCGATCGAGGCTCGTATTTAATGTTTACGTGTCTGCCATGCAGGAAACTAATCGAAGCAATCCATCACCTTCCTGACCAGGTATAGGTCAGGTGGCACGCCCTTGCACCAGCTCGGACGTGCGTGCCGGAGCATTACGGGCCGTCGCCCGAGGGACCAGGGCCCACCAGCAGTCCTGGGAGCCTCCCGGCTCTCCGTGTTGCCCGTCGCTGCTCGCCGGTGGGTTTTGGCAGGCAACACCTCTTTAATCACATTAAGAAAATATTCAACTGATCTAGTTGAGCTCTACAGGAAGAAAGAAAAATTTGCCTTGATATCTCTAGAAATTTCTTTTATCAATGCTTTCATGCCTTCGTTGTCCAAGCCATAAAGCTTCAGTTCCTAGGGATTTCTGTGATACTCTGATATGCACATGCAATATATGTACGCTCATGATCCATGTACTGAAATAGATGAACATGAACATAATCACCCAATATCTCACTTTCGTTGAAAAGTTCAAACTCTCTAGTTCTATGTTAAATTGAATACAATATGAGCATAGCCAATTTTAGTATTTATTTGTGCCGAAATAGCACCTCATACACTACTCCCTTCGTTCCATAATATAAGCCGTTTTGACAAACTATTTTAGTTTGCCAAAAAAAGCTTATATTATGGAACAAAGTGATATCGCAGTTTCTTTTCAAACTTCAAACTCTTTAGTTGTATGTTAAATTGAATACAATAAGATCATAAAAAATTTTAATAATACTATGCACCCAAAGTTAAATAACTTCTTGTTGGAAGTGGACATGAGAGGGACACTGAGCTACTGTCGTCACCCTGGCCCAGTATCCCACATCCGATATTTAGTTGTATGAACTAATGGCATCGTCGCAATAAAAAAATTAAGCAGAATACATAGGCTGCATATTTTGAACATGTGCCGATCACTTACCAAATATGGCATGGTTCAGATCAAAGAGGCCCTGTCCCTCCACACCATAACAGACCTGCACATAATGCGAGAACCTTTTACTCATAAAAACATTCAAAATCAAATTATTTATGATATCCCTTGCTTAAGATATGATTTGCTTCAAGATTAATTGAACAAACGAAAAATGCCATGGCGTGAACCAATATAGAATCTCAGTAAGTATCATACTATCTTGGAGCATTAGAAAGAACATATAAGGCCACACTTTTCAGACCCCGGCATGCAAAACCCAAGGCTGAAGCATACAAAAAAAAGAAAGCTAAGACGCATCCATACCTGAAAATGATTATTTTATGTAATCCCACAAACACTTCAGAGCATTGTCATGAGGCTCCTTGAACACCAATGAATTTGGCTAGTGCATCAGAAACAACCACATATGGTGAATTAAAACAGGAGGCATTTGTTGAGAAATGTATTGGGCACCTTAATATTCTTCTTGTTTCCTCATCTTGATCTAGTGCAATGTCAAAATAATAAATTTGAGAATTCTGAAAAATAAAAGTAAATTCAGATGATCATTATCAGACAAGTGCAGATAATAGGAAACAAGAGCATGTACTTTGAGTCAAGAGGAGGTTGGCCAATAACTTGTTCATCTTAAACATGCCAACGGCGTCAGTTCCAAAGACGACGTGAAGTTCATCATTGCAAATGATCTTCCTTTTATAATCAGGATCCTGAAGGTTATTCTGACCGGTATATGCCCTTAACTGCTTCACAACCTGAATGAAGATTACAATGTTAAATATACAGAAGTGGATCATGGGAGAAATTAGTCAAAGGGAATAAATCAGTTGTTATCTTCTCATCTAGCAACAGCCTGAAGTTGAGATGAAATAGCACAAACATTTTTTAAGCCGCCAGGCCCACCTATTTTCCGCTTTGTGGTACTGTAAAAAGAAGTAAAGATATCACACCAACCGGCTTACATGCATGGGTGAATTCCATAGTGGAACTACTATTTAGTCTGAACAAGATGATGAAAAGAAAGCTGAGCACTCGTTGTGAGACCATTACATGAATTCAACAACTCAGCACTCTGTCAATATATTCCTCAAGCCGAATAGACTAAACCAGGACCATTAGCAGAATACATAACTCAAAAAGGAATAACCTAATACAGCCTACGTTTCAAGTGAGCTAGGAAAATATTGACACAGAAATCGAAAGAATAAAAGTAAAGGGTACGATTAGATTTTACTAAAGATAATTTTTCATGTACATGAAAATCTGCTACCTTTAGTATACTGTGCAAAGACATTAAAAAACTGAAGTAAATCTATTGTGTTTTTCTTGTTGGACTCTGACAAATCCCTCCCTTGCTAAGCATACATTCTGAACAGCACACTACCGAAGTAGTATACAAAGACATTAAAAAACTGAAGTAAATCTATTGTGCTTTTCTTGCTGGACTCTGAAGACGTGGGCTTAGCCCAGTGGTTGGGGTCGCAGTGGCGTACCCCAACGACCGGAGTACGATTCCTGAAGACGTGGGCTCATCCCGCTTCTACTATATCAAAAAAGTGCCTAGTTTCTCCTAGACACGGTTTCATTTTTTTTTTTTTGCTGGACTCTGAAAAATTCCTCCCTTGCTAAGCATACATTCTGAACAGCACACTACTGAAGTGAATCATCCTAATGAGCAGAACCAGATTAACCACACAATTAGTGACTCTAATCGAATTAATCGACCAGCTAAATGTCCAAGTAGGTCGCAGTACATCAATCAACTTAATTTGGAGACAAATCCATAATTCCATAAGTAGCTCACCTTTCTTTGTTGTCGGTCCAGGCCGGTGGTGCAGCTGTTGGGGAAGCCATGCCCCTGACCCCAGGGTCCGGCTGCTGGAAGTATAAGCTCCCACCAGTGGCGACAACCGCCCAGGGCGTTGGTGCAGCGGAAGGCGAGAGGTGGCGGTGGGTAGAAGGCCATGGCCGGCGGGCGGCAAGGAGACCGCGGCAGCGTTGGTCGTTGAGACGACGGTCGGGAGCTGGGGCTTGGTCTGGAAGATATACTGCGGTTGAATCACCGTGAACTGCTGCTGCTGATGCATATCGAGCGGAGCTTGGAGACGCTGAGAGTGCACCATGGATGGGAAAGCGGAGAGCTGGAGAGCGGCCTGGGACTTGGCCGGTGGCGTCTGGAGGGGGATTCGAAGAAGAGGTCCATCTGGTGGTGGATGTAGGGCGCCTTGCGGCAGAGGTTGACGCCGAGCTGGGCCTGTGCCCGACCTCCTCCTCTGCAATGCCCGAAGCACTACCTCCACCGCGTAGTCGCTGGAAAGATGACCTTAACCGCGCGCTCTCGCACCTCCACCAGCGGCCGCCGACAGCCCACCTCTGATGCGCGCTCGTCCAGCGCCTCCGCCGTGTCCTCGCCGGCATAAAACCCACAACCACGCGCGTGCCCCACACCTCCACCGTGGGTAAACCGACCACCATGGCCTCTCGCTCCTTCTCCATCACGACGAGGCTGCCGGCGTCACTTTTGGGGACGTGGTCGAGGCCGTGTTGTCACCGTCCTCTCCGCCTGCACCACTGAGAGCGAGGAGGAGGTGGTGACGACACATTTAGCCACGCACAAGAAAAGGAGCCAAAGCCCGGGAACATGGAGGGCGGTGCCGGCCATCGAGCAAAGGGGGATTTGGTTGGGCAGCTATAAAAAAGAGATGGAAAGCAGATAGAGAAGAAGAGAAAACAAGGACCAGTCAAAGCGGCGATCGTGCGCACCACCAAGGGCCCCACCATAAACGAAAACGCTACGATCATCCACCACAAAAGGAAGCCCACCACATATAACAAAGAAAAGTAACAACAAAAGTGCAACAGGACGCCGAATTTGTACACAGAATAATCGCAACGAAAATCAACCAGAAAAACACATACGTGTCAGATGCAGGTTAATCCCAAAATAAAATCCAAAATTAGGAGAACAAAGATGTTTGTTAAGGTTTAATATAGTAGTTATGATCGATTTCGCAATATTTAGATTGCTTCTTCCTATAATACCGTGTGCTACATGAAGGTAAGAAGAGCTCATCACGGATCATCGCGGCTCGGAGATTGCAGGCACGACGGGTGATTCTTCGTGCACGTATTTTCTTTTGTGTGGCTATTTTCTTCTGTTCTTTTACTAGCAAAAATTAAACCACATAATTCCAATTGTTGCTAGGGGCGGCTTACTTTAGCTGGTGTGGCTGCAGATCTTGCTAACGAGGATGGGAACAAACTTCTCACCCAATTTGAGGTGCAAAAAACGTGAATTACATCAGATTTTTTTTCATCCAGCATTCTTGGTTCAATTTTTTTTGTACTCAATTTGAACTTAAATCCAGGTTGATGCATCCTACGGTCCTACCTCTTTTGGCAACAAAATATGTTTGTAATGTACTTCCCTTTTCCTACCAGTAACTGGATTATTGTATGGAACCTGATGTTTATGACTTGTGCTAAAAGAAAAAAGCTCCAAGCTCCTCGACAGGTAGCTCTGTTTTTTGCTGTTCAAATTTGAATTTGCTAGCTCTATTTTAGTGTTGACTGGGAGTATGGGATGTTCAATTGCATATGAAGGTGCTGAGAGATGCAGAAAGGGCCAAACATGGTTTGAAACTACTGGGGAAAATAAACAACTCAAAAGATAAGAGGTGATTGTTTTTCGGATATTCCACGGTGTTATTGAACTTTATGGTTGAATTAAATGATGATTACATTTTGTGGCACGGAAAATGCTGTGTGCACTCCATTACAAATCGAGGTTCCTCTCTCACACATGCACACATACATAAGCATGCTTCTAATCCTTGTTTTTACTGTACATGTCAAGTCCCTTTAAAATGAAAATGATCAGTTGTAACATTGGCATGCTACTTGAGTCAAGGGAGGTTGCTTAATTTCGCCTCTACTGTATCATTTGTCACAACAATAGTAAGATCCTTAAACCTAAAAGTCAGAGATCATTTGACATGATTCAAATGTTACTGATTCTTACAAATTGAAACTCCGTATATTCTTATTTGGTTTCGGAAGTTAAATAGGATATTTGTTTAGACCATATTCCATGTTGTTTTCTTGCATTATATAGTATCTCATGTAACTCGTTCTAACAGTACCCTCTTTTGCATGTTTCAGTTCATTCCACCGTCATGTTAGTCATGTACTAGGAAATGATAGTCACTGATGAAGCAGAAGAGTAGATATAGATGAGAATTGCACGCAGTGAACATTCCAAAAGCCAAATGGGTTGAAACAGGTTTCAAAATGCAGGTAGTGTATGAAATTACATCATGACCTGTTACTAATCAGTTCATGTGCTAACTTGTGTATTGTGAATCTTATGTGCTCAAAGTACTTCAGAATTTCATGTTTTATGTCATATAATTTGGTCTTATTTCTCCTTCAATGTGGGTTACTGAGCTTGACATTAAACCATTTATGAACCCTTTTTTTCTCAATTGGACTACAGGTTAGCCCTAATATCTTTCACACAACAATAGCTTGTTGTTATATGTGCAGCGCTGCCTCTCCCTTTGTATAAACCAACGCTTATGCTTAAAATATTTGGGGTGGTCATGAAAATTGAAAATTAATGTTTTTTCAATCTCTTTCCCTCGACAAATTCAGTTACAAAGACCATTTTATAAAAAGAAACAGTGACCAGAAATAGAGTTCATGGTGTTACGTGCTGCTTATGTTTTCTGTCAGTTGTTACGTTGAATACTTAACTCCATATTTTTAGGGGTTGCAACTAGCCATAGAAACAGGAGATTTTCGTGAATTCAGCCATGTTGATTCTACTTACAAAATAAGAAGGTTTGAGTATTTGATGTTATGTGATGTATTAAATTATGGATATGTACTGATATACCAGAGCTGCTCAACTGATCGAGCTTGAACCCAAAGATTACATCCAGCCAGGTAAAGTACCAAACTCCCTTACGTCTTGTATTTCACCACCTCCTGCTTAGTTCATCCACTAAGTGATGTATATATATATTATGCATTCAGTGCCCTTTCTATTACTACTAGAGTAGGTATCTAATTATGTATTCAGTGACCTTTCTATTACTACTAGAGTAGGTATCTAATTATGCACTGGACAGACATATTTCCAAAAACTGCAAGAAATATGGGGTTACACACTTCTTGATGCAAGATGGATCTTAGACTAGCCACAATGGGAGTATCATAAGTAGTATCATGCATGCCATGTTGTAAAAAATCTGATGTGGCACACCAATTAATGAGGTGAGAGATGAGAGTGGTATCATAATATGATACCGTATCATAGCACGTAAAACTAGAAAACTTAATGGCAAACACATCATGCACACACATTTGCATTGAGATTCTACAAAACATTAAATATGATGATACTATGATACTAACTTATGATACTATGCATTGTGGGGTTAGTATCATAAACTAGTATCATGTGCATGATACTAGTATATGATACTTCCCATTGTGACTAGTCTTAGTCTCTGGATGTTGGCATGTTACTAATGACTCGTTGATGGACATGCAATATGCTTTTCAGATCGATCAATCTTACACTTTTTATAGCTTACTAATGACCCTTTGATGGACATGCAGATCTAAATATTTTCAACATTGAATATTGGACTGCACATCATAGATCTGGGTGTTCAAGGATAAGCTGGGAAAAACATTCTAGAGAATTAGAAGAACTTTCGTGTGATGACCTGGCAGTCGCAGATCCTGCGTATAAACCCTGAACACCTAACTTTGTGATTTATGTTAGATTGCTACAAGTTATAGTTACTGAAAGGATATATGACTGGTGAAAAGGATGTTTTATAAGCCTTGTAACCGTTTCTTTATACATTACCAAGAGTATATATGGATCATGACTTCAATTAAAGTCTTCATGCCGCTTTTGCAGTTATTGTAATATGTTCCATATTTAGATTTGAAGGATCTTGGGTAGATGCCATTTTTTGCATGATGGGACTTCTGGTGAGATGGGTGAATAGTTCCACCGAGGCTCAGCATGTTATAACTAACATGTAACACTGCACTTTTTAAAACTTGAGCGTGGATTAGGACGTAATTGACCTGCACCTGACCGGTTAGGAGGCGCCCCATGGGGCGCCCCAACCACTAGTACATATATACACGTACAGAAGAGAGAGAACATGTCTAGCCTCCAATATGATGAGGTGGTTTATGTGTATATACTCAAACAATAAACCAACTTATTTCTTTTTATATGCATCACATAGCTTGGATGAAGAACTGGCATGCTCATTCTATATGTCTCCGAAGAGCACATATTGAATTATTGCTAATACAGGCATACACCAGTTTTGTTCTTCCAGGCATGCTTATCATTTATGTTGCAGGCTAAATACATATACTGTCAAGAATAAGACTGGCTAACTAAATAACTGTCAAGAATATATAGAAAACCTGGAACTATTTCAAATGTGAATAATTTTTTTTATTCTAACTTCCCCACAAAGAGAGAAACATAAGCTTACTTATCCTCCATCATCATACAAGATCATGGTTGCATCTTAGAGCTAGAGGTAGTAAATGCATTCGAATGACGCGTCATAAGCTTCAGATTAAAATTAGGGGCTTACTGCAAAGTAGTTCATCAAGACCTTTCATCACACGCTGATCGAAGCTAGTCAGGTCTACGACAAAACACCACAAGCCATCCACTTCAGACATCACAAAGAGATAAACTCGCAGAAGAAGGAATAACAGATCAAGCCCAGTTCACAGCAAACATGGGCACATCATGACAAGTTAACAGCAACCTTCACGCTTGAGCTGCATATCGCAACAGAGGAAACCATTAACATCAGAAAGCATTAGAAGCTACTCATTTCCCCCCCGAACCGCTCTCCTCCCTCTACAGTAACCTTGAGAGACCTTCGCCGTTGACCGGGCCGCCGACGGCCGCTCCGCCAAAATAGCTTGCCGGAGTTGGTTTAGGTTGGGCGCCGGAGTAGTCTAGGGCTTAGATCTGTAGGTTTTCTTGTGTTTTCCGGCCTATGCTGGCGTTTTGGGCGTTCTGCCCGTAGTTGGAGGCGGAGCTCTCGATCTAGGCCACCGGATCCATGGAGCTTCTAGGGTTGCTGCTGCTCGTTCTTCTGCTCCTGCGCCTGGAGGGAAGCAGGAGCCTCAGCAACGCCGCCTTCTCCAATAACTTGGTGGCTCCTGGCTCTGCTTGTCCTCGATCTCTCTGCGCCGGTGAAGCCCTCCTGTCCGGCCGTGGTGGCGAGGGGGAGTGCCGATCTGATGTGGTGAGGCGGTCTTCTGTTCCTCTCCTTGCTGGCCATGGTGGTCTAGAGGAGTGGGGGCGAGATCCGTTGTTTTTGGATCTGGGAGGTGGATGTCCCTGTTACCGGAGCTGTTCGAGGTGGTGGAGGTTTCGGCTGCACGCTTTCCCGAACTGCCGTGGTGGCGAGGAGGAAAGGTGCGGCGGACCTGCAACCTTCCAAGGCCAGCATCGACGACGACTGCCTGCGTGGTGCTATCTGCGGTTCTTCTTCGTCGAGCTCAAACACGCGGACGTCCTGCTTGCCTCCGCGCTCTTCTACCGGCATGGCGGCATCTCTTGAACCTCCTGTGTGGAGGCCCTTCCTCCAAGCGGCTGGAGCTCGACGCCTGGTCTCCACCAAGTGGTTTGTTCCCGGTGGTTCCACGGCGTCCAGCGGCGATGGAGCTTCGCCGGATATGGGTGTTCGAGCGTATGCGCCCAGTTCCTCGGCGGCGACGCCTTGAGGGTGCCGGCGACTGGTGGTGGTGGCGGAGGTGCCCAGGGACCTGATTGCTTTTTCGGAATTTGTTCCAGGGTGTTTTTTGTAATTTTAGAGGGCCTTTCTTCAAATTCCAGGTTTCTCGGAGCGAGAGATGCCAAAGGGCCTCTTTGTAATTTGTACCCGCGACGTGTGTGATGAATGAAATCTCTAGAGCCTTCTTGGCCCTGTTTTGTTCAAAAAAAAAAAAACATCACAAAGCCACACTTCCTTTTACCCCCGCAGCACTGGAAAACTAAACATGATGCGCCTGAACGGAGAAGCCAAGAGTGGGCAAACCTGCATCGCGGTCGCGAACTGGCCGAAAACGAGGAACCCCTGCCGCTTGGAGTCATCAATCACCCAAAACTTGAATTGATTAGACTACATGGAACCCTTGCCTCTTGAATTGCTTGGAGTCAGCGCCCGGACATGGCGAAGAACCACCAGAGAAGCAGCGAAGCATCCGCGCTCGTCCCCATGCCCTCCAGATCGAGCGCCACGGAACGAGCAGCACACCCCCGCCGCTGCTCGAGGCGGATCCGTGGTAGAGGAGCCACCACGCCACCTCAAAGGCATCAATTTTTTTGGCCAGTGGTGTGGATGCGACCTGGGGGAGAGGGCCGGGAGGAGCGAGTAAGGGAGGACCGTAAGGAGGCGCTGGAGAATTGCGCGTGCGAGGGCATGGTCTTCAACGGCCGGAGTGCACCGCTGGTCCGAATCAAGGGAGAAACACTAGGCATTTAGGCTAGAGGTGTGGATGAAGGTGCAGGGGAGAGAACCCCAAGGATGAAGCAAGAATCTGCTGAGTAGTGGAGTGGGAGGAAGCGGGGGAGCTGCACGGCGTGGGTGCGGGCGCAAGCATGGTGGCCAAAGATGGAGCAGATGGGAAGAAGATGCGGAGCGAGCAAGGAAGAAAGACGTGGACTACAATACTGCACAGTTTGTTGGGATTCTCCGAGGATGTTTTTGCAAAATGACTGGTCCAACATCTTTGGCGTGACGGAGGGAGTACAAGATTTTGTATGTGAAGTGGTCTCATTTAGATATGACTAAATGAAAGGAAAGTGCCTACCTCAGACATATCATGCTCCAATCAAGAGATCAGAACTTGGGTTTCCAATTACAAGACTCGGCTTCCCACGATTTTCCTTCAAAAAATCAATAGACTAAAAAGAAGTGAAGGTGGGCAATTTTCCTTTCCTTGCCTTTCATTAAGAAAGGGCAGTCTTATTTTGATGCAATATGCAAGGACAAATCTAATGCAAGTGTAATAGAGTATACACCATTAACTCGTTCAGAATACACATTCAAGAGAAGCTGGAAACAGATTTCGTATGGCCTCTAAAAGAGAATTGAAACATTATAACTGAAAAGAATATCGTAAACCGAAGGAAGAGGCAGGACAAACAGCACAAAATCAAGCACACCTCCCTTGCAAAATCTGCCTATCTCGAACCATCCACAATCTCAACATCTCTTGGTGGTGGTGAGAAAATGAAGCTTGCGACATGATCTGACTGAGCCAAGTTCCAAAATAATAGAGCAACAGAACGCATAAATAAAGAAACCGTATGCAAGTGTTGACCAGGAGTGCAACTTATAATCTGCACCAAAAGGCAGAAACTGAGGAGATACAGCAAAAAAAAAATAGATTTCAATAAAGCCAAATGAGCTCATTCATCAAAGCGATAGATGGGGAGTTACAGAAAATATAGCTTTTATGGAAGCTATAAATGAGCTCATACATCAAAGAGATAGATAATTGTCCAATATACATGATATAGACTTTTATTTAAAGTTAAAATGTTCATGCAACAAAGCAGCACATAGAACTGCTAGGAACTTAAGCGGCATGTCTTGGTACCAAGCATACCTTAAGGCTTAAGGGCTTACACAAGAGTACATCAGAAAAGGCTGAGATCATTTTTTTGCAACACACAGTACTGCTAGGAACTTAAGAGGCATGTCTTGGTACACAGAAGCATAACTTAAGGCTTAAGGGCTCACACAAGAGTACATCAGGAAGGGGTGCGATCATTTTTTTGTACGCCGCCTATATCCATTTCTCATCTTGATCTCCTCCGTTGTCGCATCTGACAGAGGGTTCATTGCCAGACTGCCACGGCAGTTGGAATTGTTGAACTCGTAAACACGCCTTGCGTTATCACTAAATGTCTTGAACCGACGGGCCATCTCACGACGGTCACGCGATATGCCATGAAACTTGCACCAGTGCTCATAGAAGGCCCACATGGCTTCCTTGGACTTGAGTACATTCTCATCAACAGGTGGATTGGGATATGCTTTGGGAACTTCTGTCATTCAGAATGCAGAGTTACAATTTGATTTGTGGAAAATACGATAATTTGTACTACTGCTCTCAGCAGAGTAAATTTGATTAAACCAAGGCAGAGTTATTATAACAAATTATCAGTTGGCAGTACTAAATCAATCGACATGCTTGTTAGATGTGTGGTGAATAGAACAACTCCTAATGAATAGTGTCCAATCCATGGTTGTTTATTCATTCAAATATATCTACTGATAATAAGAAATTATATGTGAATTTCATTTCAGGCATTAAATTCTGAAGGATTCCTGTCGAAATAAAAAGACGTCGGAATTTCGGTATTCATACCCAAATTCCGAGGGAGACCCTTAGCTAGGGATTACCTGCAAGGGAGACAGTGAGGGCGTCTGCAGGGGAGCCACTGATGGCGGCTGCACGACGGCCGCCACCAGCAAGACCTCCAACGGCTGAGGGAGAGGCGCGGGTTGCGAAGGCTGCCCGCGCGAGCTTGGACACCATGGAAGCCATAGCCTAGGTCGGAGGGAATAGATCTGGATTTAGGGTTTGTTAGCTGCGATGGTTTGCCTGAGCCCTCAACTTATATAGAGCGAAGCGGCTCTTGTCAGCCGTTGGATCGCTGTCGCCGGGATCCCTTTCTATCGCTTGCAGCGAGCTCTACTCACGATCCAAATCCAATCACTTCGAACATTGCGTCACTCGCGCGGGAGGGTGGCGGAGTGTTTTTCTTTTCTTTGTAAGAGCATCCTCACTCGTTGGCCCTCCCCACGCCTAAATCCGGCGAAATTTTCGTCCGGATTGGAGGAAGATTTGGCGTGGGGAGGAGTAGTTTCCCAGCCGCGTGCCCAGGCGAAGACGACGATGCGAGTTTGAAAAACGGAAACTTGATAAACTTCGGCTAAATTCGGGCGAATATAGACTAAATTTAATGATATTTAGACTAAAACGGGTGGAGTTAATACATAGAGGCCGAATTCGACTATATTTCGAATTCGGCTAGGGGAATTCAAATGCTAATTTGAAAACACGGCGCTCTACATGCCCAAACGGCGGTAGAACACCGTGTAGTCGTCGGCGCCGTCGTCGGAGCCGTCGTCCTCGACCTTCGGCACCTTCGGCGGCGCGGCCTGGTGGCTGCTGCCCTGGCCGGCGTCTCCCCACCCCGGGGATGGCTTATACCATTCGTCGTCCGAGGACTCGAGGTCGACGACGGGGACAACGACGCCGGATGGAGGTGTCGCAGGACGGCGGTAGCGCGCGGCGTCGGCGGCGGCGGTTGGGGCGGCGCGGGCGGCGAGTTGGCGTGCGGCGGCCAGGTCGAACGGCCGCCGCTGCTGCTCCGCCTCCTCGCGCTCCCAGTCGCGCCTGGACCACGCCAGGGCGGCGTCCTCGGGGAGGGCGTTGTCGGCGGGCACCAGGTCGTTGAGCGACCTGACGATCGCCTCCGCCACGGCGGCGTCCTCCGCACGCTTCGCCTCCTCCTCGGTGAGCCTGTTTGCGGCGGCGGCCGCGGCGTCCTCCTTTTTCGCCGCCTTCCTCTTCCGCCCAGACTGGGAGGGTTGGTCGCGGATGACGAGGGCGCCGCTGCTGCGCCCTCTAGTCGGCGGCGGAGACGCCGGCTCCTTCTTGACGCGCACCGGCGTCGAAGGCGACGTCGCCTCCTCCCTCTTCACCGGCGCGAAGGATGACCTCGGCGCCGATCCGGAAGACGACGAGCTGGCAGCCATGCGCCGTGGCTGCCAGACGTTTCCCCGGCGGTGGCTCGCCGATGCCCTCGATGGAGGGGGCATTGTGAGCACCGGGAAGTTTCCGCCCTCGATGTGCACGAGGACGTTCGCCAGCGTCCTTTCCGGCGCGCTCCACCAACGTCGGCGGCCCGCGGCGTTGTTGCGCGGAGGCGGAGGCGGCGGGCCGTCGTAGGAGGCGAGCTCCCGCTCCCACCGCCGCAGGAAGTACGAGTTCCACGCCGTGTAGTTGTCGGGGTGGTGGCGTGGCTCGGCGCGCTCCTCGTCCGCCAAGGTCATCCGCGCCTCCTCGATGGCGACGTCGAGGGCGTGGCCCTGAGGCGGCGGCGGGATTGGTACGCCGCCAACACTAAACCGCCACCCGCCGCCGGGAGGCCTCGTGTCCGGCGGGCAGGGGTACCCCGCCTGGTGGAGGAGGTGCCCCTCCCACGCGTGGAGCGACCGGCGGGGGAAGCCGTTGTTGGCTGCGCCGTCGTCGTCGTAGAACGCCATCGGGAGAGTAGAGGGAGTGTGGAGGGAGAGTGGAGCACGGGGTACGCCTCGCGGCGAGCAGACCGGCATATATAGGCGCGGCTGGCGCGGGTGATTAATGACGCGTGGAATGCGACGCGTCCGCGGCGAGCTGACCGGCGGCAGCCTTTAGTGCGCGCGGAAGACGATGCGTGCGCGGAAGACGACGACATTAACTTGCCGCGTGGCCGGCGAATGCAGACCGGCGGCAGGCTTTTACAGCGCGCGGAAGACGATGCGATGAGGACGACGATCGGTTTCTCTCGCCGACAAGTTGGGGCCACCAGACGCGCGGGAAATTTCCTCGGTGTTTCCCGCGCTTTCGTTTCGTCCGGACTCCCCGAGCGCTCCCCGGGGGGCCGGGGATGGCGTGGGATCGCCGGATGAATTTAGGCCCAAATCCGGACGAAAACGAGGAACCGGGGGCGCGACTGGGCCAAATTACGCCGTCCGGATGGAAAAAACGTCGTTCGGGGGCCTCATCGGGGAGACGAGTGGAGATGCTCTAAGTTGTGTCTTTTCCTTTTTCGCGCGTTTGTCATTATTTTTTTCGTTCAGCCCTTTTGATTTTCTTTCAAGATTTTTCTGCGTACAGGCTTCTGCTAGAATTTAGCCAACCTCTTGCTACAATTTACACTTTCTATTAGAACGGAATAATAATTACTTCTGTTACTTCCTATTACTATTTCGCTGGAGTACAAACAAAAGCATGTTATTATGTGTAAAAAAACCCAGTTCACATCAAACCAAAACAATGTTTTCTATGTGTTAAAAAAAACAAGCATACAAAATAAAATTTATGTCACCACTATGAATAATTAGTTAAATTTCTATATTACTATATATGAGTTGGTGATGGCGGTACGTCGGCCGTCGCGCTTTATGGTCGTCATTGTAATCATCCTGACCATCCGATTTTAGCGCAATTCTCGAAATGGTGTCACACTTCATACTAATTACACAAGAAATGCCACCCGCTAGCAAACCATATCTCTACTAGGTGGACAGGCGAGTTTCGGCTCGCCGCCTACATTTTTTTTGGTATTTCGTGGTAGGAGCGGTGGATTTATAGGTGTCTTCAACATGTCAGTGGTAGCCAGTATCTATACGTGTATATTAGATGTGTAAAGTCCTTCTTTCTCAAATTTAGAAGGAATTCCACTAACAACACAACGTAATTACCCGATTCGTTAGAACAGCTTCCATCGAGTCTCTGCACCTATCATTTTCCTTTGTATTCTAGTTCGAGAACCTCCTCGTTTTCTCAAAACACGGATTTGGCTCAGGATTTCCCTTTTTTAATTCCAGGGTACGTTTCTCTGAATTTGGAAGTTACCACTTAGCAGGTTTCCATACCAAGGCTCAATACAATCAAGTCCGTAGCGTCTACCGATTTCTCCATATCCCCATTTTCCTCTTCTTTGAGACAAAGATTCCTTGTGTAATTTCATCTATCTCTTAGTTTTTTTTTTTGAATCATTGAATTCATCACTTGGCGTAGGCATGGTGGACTTGCGGGTGTTGTGAATGTATCATTGGCCATTCTAACGCTTTAATTATCTTTTTTTTTGTTTTAACGCAAACATAAACAAAATACTCAGTAGAGGTTTAAACACGTTTAAACGTTAGACAAATTTAAAACGTCCTTTGTTGGACAAAGGGAGTAGAAGAGTAGGTGAAATCGTGTTCTAAGTATTTTGGTCACGCTTTGCCAAAATATGTGGAATTATATTGACATAAATCGCACAATGTGATATTGGTGGAGTGTTTGTTTAACTAGCAAAGATATGTAATAAGTACAATGCACTAGCCAACACGTGAGTGATTCATCTGCTATGTTCGTTCATCCTAGAGTCATACCAGTGATGTAAGACAACGCTAATAGGCATAACTTAGCTACAACAGTTAGTTGAGTTGGTTGATTAACAACATTAATTGATGGTAGCTTGTATTTGTTTAGTTGGTCATAGTGCAAAGTATCATATCTTGGTATCATTCATATGATACTAATCTATGATACTACCCCTATAGTGGTTAGTATCACCTAGTAGTATCATAATCTCATGATATTTAATTATTTGTAAAATCTCAATGCAATTGTGTGTATAGGATGTATTTGATATTAAATTGTCTAGTTTCATGTCATATTATGATACCACTAGCATATCTCTCCTCATTAATTATAGGGTTTTCTATTTTCGTGCCCTCGGATCTTTAGTTGTACTCAGTTTTTCCTCAGTTTTTCCCAAGACCTTGTCTGAAACCCGCAGAAGGAGCTCGGATGGAGGATTCCCGTTTAGTTGACGTTGGTTGGTGCTGGCAAGTGGGGCCGCTGTTGGTGCCCCGCAGTGGACACGTCTTCACTTATCCAGATTATCGTGGGACCCACAACTTGTCCACGTTAGCGCGCTGGACCCCCAGCTTACCCAGGTGACCGTTGCAAAATGGGAGCCCGAGCCAGCCCCGTGCCCGTGCCATTGCTTCACCTTTCTTTCCCCGCGCCCGTGCCCGTGCCATTGCTTCCCCTTTCTTTCCCCGCGCCCGTGCCCGTGCCATTGCTTCCCCTTTCTTTCCCCGCGCCCCATTGTTCTTCTTCTCCGCCAGCGGCAGCCCTTCTCCGGCAGGCGGGTGATGTCTAGTTTCTTTTCGACCTCCCGTTCTTCATGGCCGCAGTATGGACCTGATACGTCTCCGACGTATCGATAATTTCTTATGTTCCATGCCACATTATTGATATTATCTACATGTTTTATGCACACTTTATGTCATATTCGTGCATTTTCTGGAACTAACCTATTAACAAGATGCCGAAGTGCCAGTTGCTGTTTTCTGTTGTTTTTGGTTTCAGAAATCCTAGTAAGGAAATATTCTCGGAATTGGACGAAATCAAAGCCCAGGGGCCTATTTTTCCACGAAGCTTCCAGAAGTCCGAAGACGAGACGAAGAGGGGCCACGGGGTGGCCAAACCCTAGGGCGGCGCGGCCCCACCCCTGGCCGCGCCGGCCTATGGTGTGGGCCCCCCGTGCCGCCTCTTGACTTGCCCTTCCGCCTACTTAAAGCCTCCGTGACGAAACCCCCAGTACCGAGAGCCACTATACGGAAAACCTTCCAGAGACGCCGCCAACGCCGATCCGATCTCGGGGGATCCAGGAGATCGCCTCCGGCACCCTGCCGGAGAGGGGAATCATCTCCCGGAGGACTCTACGCCGCCATGGTCGCCTCCGGTGTGATGTGTGAGTAGTCTACCCCTGGACTATGGGTCCATAGCAGTAGCTAGATGGTTGTCTTCTCCCCATTGTGCTATCATTGTCGGATCTTGTGAGCTGCCTAACATGATCAAGATCATCTATCTGTAATTCTATATGTTGCGTTTGTTGGGATCCGATGAATAGAGAATACTTGTTATGTTGATTATCAAAGTTATATCTACGTGTTATTTATGATCTTGCATGCTTTCCGTTACTAGTAGATGCTCTGGCCAAGTAGATGCTTGTAACTCCAAGAGGGAGTACTTATGCTCGATAGTGGGTTCATGCCTGCATTGACACCTGGGACAGTGATGAAAAGTTCTAAGGTTGTGTTGTGCTGTTGCCACTAGGGATAAAACATTGATGCTATGTCTAAGGATGTAGTTGTTGATTACATTACGCACCATACTTAATGCAATTGTCTGTTGCTTTGCAACTTAATACTGGAGGGGGTTCGGATGATAACCTGAAGGTGGACTTTTTAGGCATAGATGCAGTTGGATGGCGGTCTATGTACTTTGTCGTAATGCCCAATTAAATCTCACTATACTCATCATGATATTTATGTGCATGGTCATGCCCTCTTTATTTATCAATTGCCCAACTGTAATTTGTTCACCCAACATGCTGTTTGTCTTATGGGAGAGACACCTCTAGTGAACTGTGGACCCCGGTCCAATTCTCTTTACTGAAATACAATCTACTGCAATACTTGTTCTACTGTTTTCTGCAAACAATCATCTTCCACACAATACGGTTAATCCTTTGTTACAGCAAGCCGGTGAGATTGACAACCTCACTGTTTCGTTGGGGCAAAGTACTTTGGTTGTGTTGTGCAGGTTCCACGTTGGCGCCGGAATCCCTGGTGTTGCGCCGCACTACATCCCGCCGCCATCAACCTTCAACGTGCTTCTTGGCTCCTCCTGGTTTGATAAACCTTGGTTTCTTTCTGAGGGAAAACTTGCTGCTGTGCGCATCATACCTTCCTCTTGGGGTTCCCAACGAACGTGTGAGTTACACGCCATCAAGCATATTTTCTGGCTCCTTTGCCGTGGATATCAAGACACGCTGCAAGGGAGTCTCCACTTCTCAATCTCTTTACTTTGTTTTTGTCTTGCTTAGTTTTATTTACTACTTTGTTTGCTGCACTAAATCAAAATACAAAAAAATTAGTTGCTAGTTTTACTTTATTTGCTATCTTGTTTGCTATATCTAAAACACAAAAAAAATTAGTTACTTGCATTTACTTTACTTATTTCATTATGTTTCCTTTTAATTTTACCACAAAAGACATACCGGTAGGACATGGGTCTATAGTTGGGAGAAATAATATAGAAGAATTTTTCAACCATGTTAGTACCATTGAAAATTTTGAAGATAGACACTTGGTAGACCTTGCGCCTACTTATGAAATTGCTGCTGCGCATTTAGTTCGCCTGTTGGAAACTAAATTTGTTAATCTTAATCCTATAATCCAACACATGTTTCTCACACTTGGTGATATGGAAGAAGGGGAAAAGAAAGATTTTGTTTTAGAAACCCTTCTTAGAGAATTTGGTGGTCTAGCAAGAGAAGCTAGAAAGGTCTTTGCTAAATTTAATATGCTTGGTTCTCATACTAATTTTGTTAGTCTCCTTGAAAAGATGGACATGGATAGAATAAGATACACTAATAATATTGATGATGGTGGGGAGATCAAAGCACCAATACCATGTAAACTCTTAGCTATGAATGATGCACTAGAAAATAACTATGCTTGGCTTGTTCCTGAAAATTTGTTTGATGAGAGTAGCACGCCTAAGACTAATGAAAAGGGAGATGCTAAAACTTATGTATCTAATATATTATGCCTGGTTGAGAAAACTCCACACCCCGCTGAGAATGCACCACCCTTTGATAATACTTGATACACACTTTCTGCGCCTAGCTGAAAGGCGTTAAAGAAAAGCGCTTATGGGAGACAACCCATGTTTTTACCTACAGTACTTTGTTTTTATTTTGTGTCTTGGAAGTTGTTTACTACTGTAGCAACCTCTCCTTATCTTAGTTTTGTGTTTTGTTGTGCCAAGTTAAGCCGTTGATAGAAAAGTAAGTACTAGATTTGGATTACTGCACAGTTCCAGATTTCCTTGCTGTCACGAATCTGGGTCTACCTCCCTGTAGGTAGCTCAGAAAATTAAGCCAATTTACGTGCATGATCCTCAGATATGTACGCAACTTTCATTCAATTTGAGCATTTTCATCTGAGCAAGTCTGGTGCCATTTTAAAATTCGTCAATACGAACTGTTCTGTTTTGACAGATTCTGCCTTTTATTTCGCATTGCCTCTTTTGCTATGTTGGATGAATTTCTTTGATCCACTAATGTCCAGTAGCATTATGCAATGTCCAGAAGTGTTAAGAATGATTGTGTCACCTCTGAATATGTTAATTTTTATTGTGCACTAACCCTCTAATAAGTTGTTTCGAGTTTGGTGTGGAGGAAGTTTTCAAGGATCAAGAGAGGAGTATGATGCAACATGATCAAGGAGAGTGAAAGCTCTAAGCTTGGGGATGCCCCGGTGGTTCACCCCTGCATATTCTAAGAAGACTCAAGCGTCTAAGCTTGGGGATGCCCAAGGCATCCCCTTCTTCATCGACAACATTATCAGGTTCCTCCCCTGAAACTATATTTTTATTCCATCACATCTTATGTGCTTTTTCTTGGAGCGTCGGTTTGTTTTTGTTTTTGTTTTGTTTGAATAAAATGGATCCTAGCATTCACTTTATGGGAGAGAGACACGCTCCGCTGTAGCATATGGACAAGTATGTCCTTGGTTTCTACTCATAGTATTCATGGCGAAGTTTCTCCTTCGTTAAATTGTTATATGGTTGGAATTGGAAAATGATACATGTAGTAATTGCTATAAATGTTTTGGGTAATGTGATACTTGGCAATTGTTGTGCTCATGATTAAGCTCTTGCATCATATGCTTTGCACCCATTAATGAAGAAGTACATAGAGCATGCTAAAATTTGGTTTGCATATTTGGTTTCTCTAAGGTCTAGATAATTTCTAGTATTGAGTTTGAACAACAAGGAAGACGGTGTAGAGTCTTATAATGTTTTCAATATGTCTTTTATGTGAGTTTTGCTGCACCGGTTCATCCTTGTGTTTGTTTCAAATAAGCCTTGCTAGCCTAAACCTTGTATCGAGAGGGAATACTTCTCATGCATCCAAAATACTTGAGCCAACCACTATGCCATTTGTGTCCACCATACCTACCTACTACATGGTATTTTCCGCCATTCCAAAGTAAATTGCTTGAGTGCTACCTTTAAAATTCCATCATTCACCTTTGCAATATATAGTTCATGGGACAAATAGCTTAAAAACTATTGTGGTATTGAATTTGTAATTATGCACTTTATCTCTTATTAAGTTGCTTGTTGTGCGATAACCATGTTCACTGGGGACGCCATCAATTATTCATTGTTGAATTTCATGTGAGTTGCTATGCATGTCCGTCTTGTCTGAAGTAAGAGAGATCTACCACCATATGGTTAAGCATGCATATGTTAGAGAAGAACATTGGGCCGCTAACTAAAGCCATGATCCATGGTGGAAGTTTCAGTTTTGGACATATATCCTCAATCTCAAATGAGAAAATTATTAATTGTTGTTACATGCTTATGCATAAAAGAGGAGTCCATTATCTGTTGTCTATGTTGTCCCGGTATGGATGTCTAAGTTGAAGAATAATCAATAGCGAGAAATCCAATGCGAGCTTCCTCCTTAGACCTTTGTACAGGCGGCATAGAGGTACCCCTTTGTGACACTTGGTTAAAACAGTGCATTGTGATGATCCGGTAGTCCAAGCTAATTAGGACAAGGTGCGGGCACTATTAGTACACTATGCATGAGGCTTGCAACTTATAAGATATAATTTACATAATGCATATGCTTTATTACTACCGTTGACAAAATTGTTTCATGTTTTCAAAATCAAAGCTCTAGCACAAATGTAGCAATCGATGTTTTTCCTCTATGGAGGACCATTCTTTTACTTTCAATGTTGAGTCAGTTCACCTATTTCTCTCCACCTCAAGAAGCAAACACTTGTGTGAACTGTGCATTGATTCCTACATACTTGCTTGCACTTATTATATTACTCTATGTTGACAATATCCATGAGATATACATGTTACAAGTTGAAAGCAACCGCTGAAATTTAATCTTCTTTTGTGTTGCTTCAATACCTTTACTTTGAATTATTGCTTTATGAGTTAACTCTTATGCAAGACTTATTGATGCTTGTCTTGAAGTGCTATTCATGAAAAGTCTTTGCTTTATGATTCACTTGTTTACTCATGTCATATATATTGTTTTGATCGCTGCATTCACTACATATGCTTTACAAATAGTATGATCAAGATTATGATGGCATGTCACTCCAGAAATTATCTGTGTTATCATTTTACCTGCTCGGGACGAGCAGAACTAAGCTTGGGGATGCTGATACGTCTCCGACGTATCGATAATTTCTTATGTTCCATGCCACATTATTGATGTTATCTACATGTTTTATGCACACTTTATGTCATATTCGTGCATTTTCTGGAACTAACCTATTAACAAGATGCCGAAGTGCCAGTTGCTATTTTCTGCTGTTTTTGGTTTCAGAAATCCTAGTAAGGAAATATTCTCGGAATTGGACGAAATCAAAGCCCAGGGGCCTATTTTTCCACGAAGCTTCCAGAAGTCCGAAGACGAGACGAAGAGGGGCCACGGGGTGGCCAAACCCTAGGGCGGCGCGGCCCCACCCCTGGCCGCACCGGCCTATGGTGTGGGCCCCCCGTGCCACCTCTTGACTTGCCCTTCCGCCTACTTAAAGCCTCCGTGACGAAACCCCCAGTACCGAGAGCCACGATACGGAAAACCTTCCAGAGACGCCGCCAACGCTGATCCCATCTCGGGGGATCCAGGAGATCGCCTCCGGCACCCTGCCGGAGAGGGGAATCATCTCCCGGAGGACTCTACGCCGCCATGGTCGCCTCCGGTGTGATGTGTGAGTAGTCTACCCCTGGACTATGGGTCCATAGCAGTAGCTAGATGGTTGTCTTCTCCCCATTGTGCTATCATTGTCGGATCTTGTGAGCTGCCTAACATGATCAAGATCATCTATCTGTAATTCTATATGTTGCGTTTGTTGGGATCCGATGAATAGAGAATACTTGTTATGTTGATTATCAAAGTTATATCTACGTGTTATTTATGATCTTGCATGCTTTCCGTTACTAGTAGATGCTCTGGCCAAGTAGATGCTTGTAACTCCAAGAGGGAGTACTTATGCTCGATAGTGGGTTCATGCCTGCATTGACACAGGACAAAGGATGAAAAGTTCTAAGGTTGTGTTGTCTTGTTGCCACTAGGGATAAAACATTGATGCTATGTCTAAGGATGTAGTTGTTGATTACATTACGCACCATACTTAATGCAATTGTCTGTTGCTTTGCAACTTAATACTGGAGGGGGTTCGGATGATAACCTGAAGGTGGACTTTTTAGGCATAGATGCAGTTGGATGGCGGTCTATGTACTTTGTCGTAATGCCCAATTAAATCTCACTATACTCATCATGATATGTATGTGCATGGTCATGCCCTCTTTATTTGTCAATTGCCCAACTGTAATTTGTTCACCCAACATGCTGTTTGTCTTATGGGAGAGACACCTCTAGTGAACTGTGGACCCCGGTCCAATTCTCTTTACTGAAATACAATCTACTGCAATACTTGTTCTACTGTTTTCTGCAAACAATCATCTTCCACACAATACGGTTAATCCTTTGTTACAGCAAGCCGGTGAGATTGACAACCTCACTGTTTCATTGGGGCAAAGTACTTTGGTTGTGTTATGCAGGTTCCACGTTGGCGCCGGAATCCCTGGTGTTGCGCCGCACTACATCCCGCCGCCATCAACCTTCAACGTGCTTCTTGGCTCCTCCTGGTTCGATAAACCTTGGTTTCTTTCTGAGGGAAAACTTGCTGCTGTGCGCATCATACCTTCCTCTTGGGGTTCCCAACGAACGTGTGAGTTACACGCCATCAGGACCCGTGCCTTTGACAAGATGCCCTGACTGCCCACGCCAGGAGCCTCTGAAGTGGTCGATCTGTTAGACGGACGAGAACGGCAACCATGGACGTGAGTTCCTTGCATGCGAGAGCTTGCCATATAGAGAGGGGGATAAGGTTAGATCTCGCTCCAATTTCTCGGTTTCTCTCGATTTTCTTGTTATTCCCTCGAATTTGGGATTTAGGGTTCACGTTGTTATTTTCAGATCCTGAAGAAATGCAGGCATTTCGAGTGGATTGATGTGTACGTTTAGAGGCTTCAATTGCAGGAATCAATTGGCGCTATTGGGGAGCGCAATTTGGGAAGGGGGCTTGCTGTAGAGAATGCGGTGGAGAGAGGAGCCGTTCCGATTATGCCTAATGCTCCCAATGCAGGACTGGTGGAAGTGAAGGGAGAACTGAAGAAAATGAACAAGCAATTAAGGCAGCTGATCGAGTTGAAGAAGCAAGCTAATCTGATGGCTGGTTGTTTTTTCTGTTGTATAATTGCGATCGGATTCTTATCATTGCTCACCAGGCGCTAGAAGTTGTTACAAGGGATACCTTGTTACAAATCCATTATTCAGTTACATGTACTTGTAGTTATTTTCATAGTTAGTGTGTGCATTCACCGAAATTACCAACTATATTGGAATGCTAAAGAAAGTTGATAATTGTTAGACGGGTGACAATAATGCATTCACCGAAATCCCGCAAATATGTATGCCTCATGTTTATACCAAAATTATACCACTTTTGGGCCGTTTCAAATTACCAAAACTATATCTCAAACTATATCCCCTAAAAGAAAAGGAAAGCGAAAGAAAGTTGATAATTGTTAGAGGGGTGACAATAATGCATTCACCGAAATCCGCAAACATGTATGCCTCATGTTTATACCAAAATTATACCACTTTTGGGCCGTTTCAAATTACCAAAACTATATCCCAAACTATATCCCTAAAAGAAAAGGAAAGCGAAAGAAAGTTCATAATTGTTAGAGGGGTGACAATAATGCATTCACCGAAATCCGCAAATATGTATGCCTCATGTTTATACCAAAATTATACTACTTTTGGGCCGTTTCAAATTACAAAAACTATATCCCAAACTATATCCCCTAAAAGAAAAGGAAAGCAAAAGATAGTTGATAATTGTTAGATGGGTGACAATAATGCATCCACCGACAGAGAGAGAGGGGGGTGGCCACAAAGAGACGGGGGTATACTGCCCGTTAGATCAGTTGATCAACGGTTCATGGAGTCGATCCGTGTGACAACGGCCCAACCAATCAGGATAAGTTTGGGCTTCTGAGAGCATTTGTGACAGAACTTGAGGGCAAAACTGAGTAGTACTAAGAATTCAAGGGCACATAAATAGTAAATAGACTAAGGGATTCAAACAAAAAATTACAAAATTAAAAATGCGTGTTTTGTACAATATAATTCATATTGGGCTACATCAAATTATTTGCAATTCAAATATACATGAGTGTGACAATTATGGCATCATTTAGACAAACTATGTTTTTGGGGAAGATGTTTTGCAAAGGGGTTTGAGTGGAAAACCATGCATCTTCATAGCTACACTGCTGATTCTGAGAAGTGACAATTTGTGGTAAAACTTGATTTATATATGTTTGTTAAGGTTTGCTAGGTGGCAGGTTGGGTAGGAAGACTCCATGAGTAGGTGCCACTATGTTTTTATTTTTTTGGATTTTTTTGCGCATGAAATGAATCAATTAGATATGTTAATCTCATTTGTTGACTCTCTGTTGAACAACTACTTGAGGGTAAAACTGAGTATATTGCACTTGCTAGTCTAAGTACTCGAGGGGAAAACTGAGTACAGATAAAATTTCTGTATAAGGCCCGAGGTTATAACTGAGTACACCAAACGTCCCAGGGTTAGACTCGTGTCGCGGTGCACGCTGCAGCCGTGCATAGCGGACGCGTGTTGCGGTACACGCCACCTTCGTCTTTATAGAGCTCTTGTTCTCTCCCTCGATGCACGTTCTCACTGCAACCGCCTCTCCTGTCCCATCATCTTCTCCACAACCGAAGAAAAAACCCCGAAGAAAATCGTCGGCGATGGACAAGAATGAGATGCCCATTGTCGGCACATCAGCCGCTGGCACATCGGCCGCTGCCCCCGTCCAGGCCCCTGTCGCTGCTTCCAACGTAGCAGTCGGCACATCAACCGTCGGCGCATCGGCCGCTGCCCCCGTCCAGGCCCCTGCCGATGCTTCCAACGTAGCAGCCGGCGCATCAGCCGCCGGCGCATCGGCCACCGCCACCGTCCAGGCCCCCATTCAGGCCCCCGTCGCTTGGAACCCGTACGAACCAATGCCGTACGTCGCGCCGGAGAACCCCTACGACACCAGCATCGTCGACGACGAGCCGGAGGTAACCCTTTGCTCCCTTGTTCTTATCCCATTTCAATCCTTTTGTGTTAGATCTAGCGTTATTAGGGTAAGTCTGTTCCTAGTTCAATCCATTTGTGTTAGATCTTGCGTTATTAGGGTGCGTATGTTCCTAGTTCAATCCTTTTGTGTTAGATCTTGCGTTATTAGTGTTTGTGATTTGCTTCTGTTTAAGATTTGTGCCAATGATGATGAATATTTGGGCACAAATTGATTCAGGGTTTGATCAGTAAACAATTGGTGTGTACAAATTTGTTGTGCATGATCTTTGGTTTACTGACTCAAATCCTGGATATAAGTGTGTCCAATGTAACTGAGGCTACCTCTTTTTTTCGAGCTCATATTATCATGCATGATCTTTGTTCACTCTCTGTTCCACCATCGTTGCAATTGACTCCGTGTTTTTTGCACGATCTTTGGTGCTACGTGACAGGTGCAGAGCAGCAACGTCGACAGCGACGACGAGTCCTTCCACACCAAGACTCGTCACGTCCTCAGGAGGCTGCAGTCCGTCCATTACGATGGCCCCTTTGCTCGAGGCATTTACAAGTGCCCCTTTTGCAACAGGAAGCTCCGCGCCACCGACTTCAACTGCCTGGTGAACCATGTTGAATCCGTTGGCAGATATGGCGCTAGAGTTGGAACGACCGTGAACGTGCATGCGTTCATGGCCAAACACGAAGCACTTGGGATTCACCTGCGCAACCTCCAAGCGAGTCACAGGTGCTACCTGGAGGCATTGAACATGCCTACTGCACTCTCTGTATGTGACTGCTCTATCTATAGAGCAGCTTAAATTCATGTAAAATGTAGCTTATGTTGTAGGGTTCTATCGGTACTACTGTTGGATCTGTCGTGAATATATCTATGCTATGTTGGCTGCTGTATGCAGCTTATCCTATATTTTCTCTGGATTTGTGCCCTAGATTTCCTACCTGATTGGGTAAAAACAAAGGCATAAAGAAATGAATGGCGTTAAAAAACAGAAGGAGAAGCTGCTCTAGATTTGCTACCAATTTGGGCTATCAAATATGAATGAGATCGAGCGAGAGAGAGGAAAAAAGGTACATTGAAAACTGCTAATCTTGGCGAAAGAGACAGAAACCACTCGTGTCCACGTCCCGGACCCACACGGCTCCACATGCTACGGCCCCACAAACACGGTCTCGTCCTGTCCCACGCGGTTCCTTCCTACCAGCCCCACACGATGTGGCCCCACAAATGACACGACCCCACTCGTCAGCACGGAACGGTCAACTTAACGGATTCCTTCCGTCCTAGCTCCTTCTGCGGGTTTCAGACAAGGTCTTGGGGAAAACTGAGGAAAAACTAAGGAGCTGGGGAAAACTAAGCACAACTAAGCAACCGAGGGCACGAAAATAGAAAACCCTTAATTATAATGCCACATCAGATTTTTGCCAATGTGGCATGTATGATACTCCTTATAATACTAGCACTGTGGGTAGTTTTATAAAGCAACACATATAACAATTGCTGTAAAATAATAGGTCATCACATTTATTCATACTCCCTCTGATCTGGAGAAGTATTAGAAGTGGACACTGTGCAAAAAGGTCATTCTTTCACCCCACAGTCTACTTTACACACCGCACTTCATCTCATACACCTTGTTCCGCAGGCACCCTAGTTCCACATGTGTGACCTCGCCGGTGCCAGCCGGAGATCCCACACCGCCGACCATAGTTCATCTTCCTCGAGCCATCCAACGTGAGGCCTCCCTCCTCGACACACACACTAGTAGGGAAAAATCCTACCAGTCGTGTGCAAATTTTAGCTACCAGTCGCGAGCCCTGGCCCGCCACTGGTACCTCGCCAGTGGTAAGGTCCTATTAGTCACGTGCGTACCCGACACGCGGCTAGTATGTTAGGTACTAGTCGCGTGCGAACCTGGCATGCTGCCAATAAGTTATTAGTTGTGTGCTCTCGTCCGGTCCACTACTCTCTTTTTTTTTTGCTATTTTGATAAATTCTAGGACCGGCCAGTGCCTAGTAGTCCACATGAATTTTCACAAAACAACCTAAAAACAAAAACAAAGCAATCGAAACTATGTTGCCTCTTTGTGGCATTGGCAAGATCTAGGAGAGGATCCAGACGTCGGCGTGGGGCATCGGCGGTGTCGGAGCAGGTCACCGAAGGTGGTCGCCGTTGTCTGAGAGGAGTAGGTGGCCGATGGTGGTGGAGCAGTGGCGGAGCAGGGCATCGGAGGTGGTCGTCGGAGAGGAGGTGGTCGTTAGAGAGGAGGTCATCGTCGTTCGTTGCCGGAGAGGAGGTGGTCACTGGAGGTGGTGGCCATCTTTGGTAGAGGAGGAGCGAAAGAATGGGAAGAGGAGGAGGGAAAGAAGTGGAAGAGGAGGAGGGGAGAAGGTGGAGGAGAGAAAGAGGAGAGGAGGGAAAGAATGGGAAGAGGAGGAGGGATAAAGTGGAGAAGGTGGAGAGGAGGGGTTTTTTTGAAATTTTCATGGAAATCCAAAACCTGAAAAAACTTTCCTTTTCGATTTTTGGGAATCTAAAAAATCGCTAAACGCCCAGTGGTCGTTGAAATTAGATGTAAAATTTTACGTAGGTACATTGTCATATTAAAAAATCATCGGAGGCCGTATGCAACTAGAAAAGCCATTTTGCCGAAACATGATGTCATTTTGCATACTATATCAAAATTCATGTTTGTTAATTTTCTTTAAAACTAGATGACATAACACATGATCAACTCAAAGGATTTTATTTTTAAATTTTCTATCATTTTCTATGAGTTTTTTGAGAATTGAAAAGGTGATATCGATTCACTGGAGGTGCAAATCCTAGGATTACTAGCAGGGTGCCCAAAATAGGGCACACTGCTACTAAGTTGATAGTAGCAGCATGCCTAAGTATCTAAGGGTAATAACCTTCCAAGAGTAAGTGGACTTCAAGTCAATGTTTGTTATCATACCACTTACAATGAGAGCCTTCACTAGGCAACGTAAACATATTCAGGAGCATTTTCTTGCAATAAGCCTAGTTCTTATTTCTTAATTGCTTGTTAGTGGGGGGTGCATCAACATGACATATCTCACAGAGACTTGGAAAAAGGAAAGGATGAGTGAGAGCCCGAGAGGGAGAGCTCCCGCTGCTGGGCGGGCGACCGTGTTCCGTGGCCGGCGGCCTAGCTCTAGGTTCCTTGCCCACCAGCCTACTCCAGCCTGCCTCCCACCTCCACCTACCCCTGACTTTTCCGGCGTGGTCGCCGGAACCCTCTGCCGCTTTGGCAGCGGACGTGGTTTTGGTGGACGGAGCTCCTCGTGTCGACTCCGACCCTTCTCGCGGCGGGGACGCTACCTGCCGACCGCTACCCCCGGCGGCGTGGCCCCTGCTCGTGTAGGGATTCGTTGCATAGAAAACAAAAAATTTCCTACCGCTAACACGCAATCC
This sequence comes from Lolium perenne, assembly GCF_019359855.2. Lineage (NCBI taxonomy): Eukaryota > Viridiplantae > Streptophyta > Magnoliopsida > Poales > Poaceae > Lolium > Lolium perenne. The sequence continues at coordinate 185,366,830 of NC_067244.2, forward strand.
AAGCCAAGATGTAATCTAGAAGACGGTAGCAACGAGGGGATTATCGAGTCTCACCCTTGAAGAGATTCCAAAGCCTACAAGATGAGGCTCTTGTTGCTGCGGTAGACGTTCACTTGCCGCTTGCAAAAGCGCGTAGAAGATCTTGATCACGGCGCCACGAACGGGCAGCACCTCCGTACTCGGTCACACGTTCGGTTGTTGATGAAGACGACGTCCACCTCCCCGTTCCAGCGGGCAGCGGAAGTAGTAGCTCCTCTTGAATCCGACAGCATGACGGCGTGGTGTCGGTGGTGGTGGAGAATCCCGGCGGAGCTTCGCTAAGCGTGCGGGGAAGAAGGAGTAGTGGGGTTGCTAGGGTTTGGGGAGAGGGGGGCGCCGACCATCTAGGTGGTGCGGCCACCTTGTGGTCTTGGGGTGGCCGGCCCCCTCCCTTTGGTCCTCATTATATAGGTGGAACACCCAAGAGTTGGTCTACAAGTCTTCGAATAAGACCCCAAACCAAAACCTTCCATATGACATGAAACCTACCCAAGCTAGGACTCCCACTAGAGGTGGGATTCCCACCTTCCCTTCGGAGGGGGTGGCCGGCCACCATAGGTGGAGTCCACCTGGGACTCCACCCCCTAGGGTTGGTCGGCCATGGTGGTGGAGTCCCTTCGGGACTCCGCCTTCCAAAGTGACTTTCTTCCGGAATATTCTAGAACCTTCTAGCACCTTCCATAAATGCACCGGATCATTTTCAAACTCATAAAATGACTTCCTATATATGAATCTTATTCTCCGGACCATTCCGGAACTCCTCGTGATGTTCGGGATCTCATCCGGGACTTCGAACAAATCTTCGAACTCCATTCCATATTCAAGTTCTACCATTTCAACATCAAACCTTAAGTGTGTCACCCTACGGTTCGTGAACTATGTGGACATGGTTGTGTACTCTCTCCGACCAATAACCAATAGCGGGATCTGGAGATCCATAATGGCTCCCACATATTCAACGATGACTTTAGTGATCGAATGAACCATTCACATACGATACCAATTCCCTTTGTCACGCGATATTTTACTTGTCCGAGGTTTGATCATCGGTATCACTCTATACCTTGTTCAACCTCGTCTCCTGACAAGTACTCTTTACTCGTACCGTGGTATGTGGTCTCTTATGAACTTATTCATATGCTTGCAAGACATTAGACGACATTCCACCGAGAGGGTCCAGAGTATATCTATCCGTCATCGGGATGGACAAATCCCACTGTTGATCCATATGCCTCAACTCATACTTTCTGGATACTTAATCCCACCTTTATAACCACCCATTTACGCAGTGGCGTTTGATGTAATCAAAGTACCTTTCCGGTATAAGTGATTTATATGATCTCATGGTCATAAGGACTAGGTAACTATGTATTGAAAGCTTATAGCAAATAACTTAATGACGTGATCTTATGCTACGCTTAATTGGGTGTGTCCATTACATCATTCACACAATGATATAACCTTGTTATTAATAACATCCTATGTTCATGATTATGAAACTAATCATCCATTAATCAACAAGCTAGTTAAGAGGCATACTAGGGACTTTTTGTTGTTTACATATCACACATGTATCAATGTTTCGGTTAATACAATTATAGCATGGTATATAAACATTTATCATAAACATAAAGATATATAATAACCACTTTTATTATTGCCTCTTGGGCATATCTCCAACAGTCTCCCACTTGCACTAGAGTCAATAATCTAGTTTACATTTGTGAAGATATAACACCTTGGCCTTCCGGTGTTTTATCATGTTTTGCTCACGGGAGAGGTTTTAGTCAACGGATCTGACACGCTCAGAAACGTTTGTATTTTGTAATTCATTTGCGTCTCAACGCATCACTCATTTCCAAATGAGTTGGCATTAAATATGTTTGGCCTTCTGGTGGAACCTTAATTCCACGGTCTGAAATATGTCACTAATATTGTCAGACACAATATAGCTTCAAAGTTCTGACTCTGTCGGAACTACACCAAGTTCTCAAAGAACCTCTTGACTTAACATCCTTTGTCATTGTCAAAACAATGATATACTCTGCCTTCTTTTGTGGAATCCGTCACAATATTTAGAACTCTTCTAAATCTAGCATAGACAACTTCTAGCTCATTGTGCTACCTTTTAAACAACACTTAGTCTAATTCGAGATTGAAATTTTATTTTCATATGTGACAAAACAAATATCGGTGCAACATCTTACAGTGATTTGTTTGTCATTTCTCCATACAAAACTATATATATATATCCTTGGTTCTTCTTAAGTACTCAAGAATATTCTTTACTGTTTTTCAATGATTATCACATGAATCATTCTGGTATATGCTCCTAACTCTTTAGAGCACAGGACATCTGATTTTTGTACATATTCTTCGTGATCTAAAATCACTCATGTGTTTTTACTCATCAAGTGTCAGATACACTTAAGTTTTGTTCAAACTTCACATGACAAGAACATTTTCTTAATATTTCTATATTGAACTATTTCAATATCCATTCTATGTACTTTGACTTAAACATATTATGTGTTTCAATCTATCTTCATAGATCTTGACACAAAATTTGTTTCAGTCCATATCCTTTCATTGAAGTTAATTTCTCAATGAAACCTTTTTTAATCAAGTATATAATTACATCATTTATAACCAACTATATGTCATCTACATAAGTATTATAAATATATGTCTCAGCGCTCCCACTTAATTTCTTGCAAATGCAAGCCTCTTCATTGTCTCTGATGAAATCAAAAACTCTTTGACTATTTCATCCGGTGAAGATTCCAACTCCGTGATACTCACTTCATCCAATTGAAGTTTGTATACCTATCTAGTATTCCACGGACCAGCAAAACTCTTGGTTGTATCTTGTATACACCTTTAATACATACTTCTGTTAAGTAGTATATTTTGCCATCCTACTAGCATATCTCATAAAAGAAATATGTAGTGATTACTAGAATAATCCACATAGACTATAAGCATTGCTATGGAAGATCTAATCTTATCGTAGTCAACTCTTTGAACTTTGTCGTAAACAACTTTTCGACAAGTCGAGCTTCTTCAAGGATATTTCATCCAAGTCCATCAATTTTATAGATCTATTTACTTTCAAAAAGTATTTATTTATCATGGATTTCATGGTGTATAGCCATTTTAACGGAGTCAGGGCCCATCATAACTTCTTTGTTTGTAGTTGGTTTATCATTGTTCAAAATCAATCCTTTGTCCACAAATCATTTATTTGATCACAAAGTAAACCATACCTACAAGGTTCAATATGTACTTCGATCTCCATGGCTATAACATTTTGTAGTCATGGGAGCCATGATCGTCGTGGCCGCTTCCGGAACCAATTTCCGATGCTGCGCTACTCTGATCACTATGCTCAGGTTCATAAACCTTATCAAGTTCTATTGTCCTCCCACTCAAATACTTCGCTAGAAAACAATTTCTTGGAAATAAGCAAGTAACATTAACAAACACTTTTGTCTTCTACTTCATAGTGGGAAGAATTCCCAATTCTGGGATAACAAAGATATTTATCCGATTTTGGTTGTAAATTTATTTACATATGCTATGCATACCAAAATTTAAGAAATGACTATTAGGGTTCATACCCATGCCATAACTCGTATGGTGTCATTTCAACGGATCATGATGATGCTTTATTTAGTGTAAAAAGCGATATTCTCTAAAGCATAATCCACAAAAATATAATGGCTCATTTTATCTCATCATTAATCCAACAAGGTTTGGATACATCTCTCGGATACTATATCATCATTATGATACTCCAAGAAATGTGAGTTGTAGAACAATTTCATGACTCTCTTAGATGTTCGCTAAAACTCGTAATTCAAATATTTTCCCAATGATCCAATCATAGATATTTGACTTTTCTATTGCGATGATTTCCACTTCATGCTGAAATTTATTTGAATCCATTCAAATGTTTCAAACTTCTTCCTTATCGAATATATCCACATATATATACTCAATTCATTGTTGGAAGTTTTCATGAAGTAGAAGAATCTCCCGCACACAACTATGCCCAGTGAGCCACATACATCATTATATATGTTTTCACTAAGTTAGTTGCCCGTTCAACTCTTGGCCTATGAACGGTATTTTAGTCATTCTCTTTAGAAAAGATTTGCAAGCGCCAAATGATTCAAAAAATCAAATGACTCCAAAAATCCATTTGCATGGAGTTCCTTCATGCGTTCCTTTCTAACATGACCTAAATGGCGGTTCCACAAATAAGTGGAATTCAAATCACTTGCCTTATGGCATTTTAGCGTCAGTATTATGTGTGTGTGTTTCACCATTAAGATTTATAATAACTTATCCATCGTACATGTAGTAATGTCATAATTTGAACAACTCATTGTTTTCATTTGAACAGAGCAAAATAACAATTATTAAGTTCTTTATTATAAATCCTAAGGGCTAGATAGAATGCCAACGACGAACATAATAACACTTTATTTTGTTCCAGACGTGTATTCCTATCATATTCCTTGTCAGTCACTTAGGCCATTGTATTCTTGTATTGCGTTGTTTTGTATGACACTTCATACCAACCAATATAGTACAAATACCCAAGAATTTCATTGTGTGACCAAACAAGGAATACATCCATAACATGTATATCATTTATATACACCTGAGCTAGACTTTCTAGTCTTTTCTTTCTTTCTGCCAATATATCTTTTGTAGTTTCTCTTTTAGTTTTCCTCATTATTCAGAAAAACACTTCAACATCAATAACTTCTAGGTTTGTTGGTCAAATACCAATAACCTTGAGGTTCTTACTTTGAAGTTGATCATCATATGACAAGTGTTCCAGATTTCACTATTAGTAACCTTCTATTATGATGAGCAATTTCACTCATAATTTTATCCATCATATCATGACGACTTTTTGAGACCATGTATGTACATGCTAGGCTCGTAAAGTATAACCTTAGTATTCGCATGTGCAAAGCTGGCTTGCACCCATTGTATGCACACGTAGAATCTATAACACCCGATCATCACGTGATGCTTCGAAACGACGAGTCTTAGCAATGGTGCATACTAAGGATGATCACTTCCTGGATATGCGAATATCGTTAGTGCCCCAATAGTTGGAGGATTGGGACGCCTTGCGTCTTCAACCTTCGTACATTCCCATAAAACTTATGAGTTTATGTAGTCTCACCAAATTATATTCTATCATCTTGCAATAAGGTCTTAGATATCACATATATCTCATACCTTGATTATTTCTGAAAACTAAATTTTCAGCTCCTTACTTTTCAAACAGATTTGAACGGAGACAAGATAACTTTAGGTACTAATTGAAAACATAGCTATTTGAATCATCAATGTGAGGTTTACTAAAAGTTTGCAATAGGACTTAATCAATTCTTGATTCTTAACAATACGGTACCAATCCGTAAAGTTTCTTGTCAGATTTTAACAGTATTTCTATCTCAATTACAAGACCAGCGCATAGTAGTAAACGAATGCCAATACTACAAAATTAATTCAAAATACTACTCAGACTAAGTTTATGATAATTAGTTCATGTTTTAATCTAATTACTAATGAACTCCCACTTAATACAACATCCCTCATAGTTGTTAAGTGGTACACGATCCAAATCCACTACACCAAAACCGATCATCACGTGAGATGATGTAGCTTCAATGGTGAACATCAACATGTTGATCATATCATCCATATGACTCGTGTTCAACCTTTCGGTTTCCGTTGTCCCGAGGCCATGTCTGTACATGCTAGGCTCGTCAAGCAAACCCAAGTATTCCGCGTGTGCAACATGGCTTACACCCGTTGTATGTGAACGTTGAGTCTATCACATCCGATCATCACGAGATGCTTCAAACGCATTTAACCGTACAACGGTGCATACGAGGGGAGAACACTTTATTATCTTGATATTAATGTGAGGGATCATCTTATAATGCTACCGTCGCGTTCTAAGCAAAATAAGATGCATAAAGGATTAACATCACATGCAATTCATATGTGATATGATATGGCCCTTTAGTCTTTGCGTCTTCGATCTTCATCACCAAAGTACGAACATGATCTCCATCATCAACGGGCATGATCTCCATCATCGTCGGCGTAGCGTCAAGGTCCATGGCGCCGTCTTCATGGTTGTTCACCTCATGTAGCAACTATTACAACTACTTTGAAATACTACTCAACATAAAATTTAAAGACAACCATAAGGCTCCTGCCGGTTGCCACAATACAATAATGATCATCTCATACATATTCATCATCACATTATGGCCATATCACATCACCAAACCCTGCAAAAACAAGTTAGACGTCTCTAATTTGGTTTGCATATTTTACGTGGTTTAGGGTTTTCGAGAGAGATCTAATCTACCTACGAACATGAACCACAACGTTGATACTAATGTTGTCAATAGAAGAGTGATGACCCACAAGTATAGGGGGTGTATCGTAGTATCTTCGATAAGTAAGAATGTCGATCCCAACGAGGAGCAGAAGGTGTTGACAAGCAGTTTCGATGAAGGATTCACTGTAAATGCTCACAGACAAGTATTCAGGGGTTTTGATGTAACAGATGAATAAAGTACGAGTAAGTAAAGTGCGAGAGTAACAATTGCAGCGAGTGGCCCAATCCTTTTTAGCACAAAGGACAAGCCGGGTTGTTTACTTATAATGACCAAACGTTCTCGAGGACACACGGGATTTTAGTCTAGTGCTTTCGCTACATACGGCTAAATAATCTTCATTGTTATGATAAGTGTTGTGTGGGTGAACCTATGCTAATGTACCGCCCTTCCTAGGACTAATACATACTTGTGATTATACCCCTTGCAAGCATCCGCAACTACAAGAAAGTAATTAAGAATAAATCTAACCACAGCCTTAAACTCTGAGATCCTGCTATCCCTCCTGCATCGATATACCAACGGGGGTTTAGGTTTCTGTCACTCCGACAACCCCGCAATTGGCAAACGAGTACAAGATGCATTCCCCTAGGCCCATAAAGGTGAAGTGTCATGTAGTCGACGTTCACATGACACCACTAGAAGAATAACACCACAACTTAAATATCATAACATTGAATATTACTCAACCATAGTTCACTACTAACATTTAGACTTCACCCATGTCCTCAAGAACTAAACGAACTACTCACGAGACATCATATGTAACATGATCAGAGGTGATATGATGATGAATAACAATCTGAACATAAACCTTGGTCCAACGGTTTCACTCAATAGCATCAACAACAAGTAGAAATCGATACCGGGAGAGTTTCCCCTATCAAACAATCAAGATCAAACCCAAATTACTATGGCGGTGACGATGTCCAGCGGTGGAGACGGCGGTGATGATGGTGGAGATGATGATGATGGTTATGGAGATGATGTCCAGCTCGATGACGGTGACGATGGCGTCGATTTTCCCCTCCCGGAGGGAATTTCCCCGGCGGATCTCAGCCCGCCGGAGAGCTCTTTTCTCTCTGGTGTTCTCCGCCCCGCAGAGGCGGCTGTAACTCTTCGTGAGGTACCCTCTGTGGCTTAGGTTTTCGGGACGAAGGATTTCGCGAAGAAAAGGAGGCGAAAGGGGTTGTGGGGCCCCCTCCCCACCAGGTGGCGCGGCCAGGCCATGGCCCGCGTCGGCCTGTGGTCTGGCCCCACCTTGGGTCTTCTCAGCTCCCCCTTCTGGCTTCCTTCGTCATCTGGAAAAATAGGATTTTTGGTATAATTTCCTTCCACAGTTGATCTTCCGAAATATTGCATTCTGGCGGTGCTTTTTCCAGCAGAATCCTGGCTCCGGTGCTCGATCCTCCAATAATGATGAAACATGCAAAATAGATGAAATAACATAAGTATTATGTCCAAATATGAAATATATCAATGAATAACAGCAAATTATGATACAAAATAGTGATGCAAATTGGACGTATCAACTCCCCCCAAGCTTAGACTTCGCTTGTCCCCAAGCGAAACTGAACTCAGTAAACAGGACCACATGTTTATGGAGTGAAGAATCGATAAATAAAATACGGACAAGAAGCATCATATTCATTCACACAAAACATTCTAGTAAACAACTTCCTCATATGACTCAACTTGAAACAAGTATAAGGTAATCACAAATAAAGGTGCATAAGAAATCATAGTTGGTGATGGCAAACTTCGTTCTTGGTCAGAGAACAATTAACAGGTTATACTTATCTATCGAGCAATGCTCTCATGTTAAAGTTTATATTGCACAACTTGCATACTCAATCATAATAGTCTCCTCATAATCATTGATAACTTGCAAAGCTATATTCATTCAGATAAAACTTGTACTAAACAAGGAAGAATAAAAGACATGATGAAGCAGATCACAGTATAATGGTTTGATCACAACTACTCAAATGCTTGCTTGAGATGGAGAGAAATAGGTTTACTGACTCAACATAAAGTAAAAGACAGGCCCTTCGCAGAGGGAAGCAGGGATTAAATCATGTGCTAGAGCTTTTCAGTTTTGAAATCATATAGAGATAATAAAAGTAACATTTTGAGAGGTGTTTGTTGTTGTCAACGACTGGTAGCGGGTACTCTAACCCCCTTGCCAGACAACCTTCAAAGAGCGGCTCCCATTTTATTTTTATTTTGTGTGGCACTCCTTCCAACCTTTCTTTCACAAACCATGGCTAACCGAATCCTCGGGTGCCTGCCAACAATCTCATACCATGAAGGAGTGCCTTTTTATTTTGGTTTTATTATGATGATGACACTCCCCCCAACCTTTGCTTACACAAGCCATGGCTAACCGAATCCTTCGGGTGCCGTCCATCAATCACATACCATGGAGGAGTGTCTATTTAGTTTAATTAATTTGGGACTGGGAATCCCATTGCCAGCTCTTTTTGCAAAATTATTGGATAAGCGGATGAAGCCACTAGTCCATTGGTGAATGTTGCCCAACAAGATTGAAAGATAAAACACCACATACTTCCTCATGAGCTATAAAACATTGACACAAATAAGAGATAGTATATTTTGAATTATTTAAAGGTAGCACATGAAGTATTTACTTGGAATGGCAGAAAATACCATGTAGTAGGTAGATATGGTGGACACAAATGGCATAGGTTTGGGTTAAGGTTTGGATGCACGAGAAGTATTCCCTCTCAGTACAGGTCTTTGGCTAGCAAGGTTAATTAGCAAGCATAAGAGTCGAGGGAAACAAACAAATATACATGTGATAGAAACAATCATGCATCTTCCTTATAAGCACAAACAATTTTAACTTCAGAATAATAAGCTATGAGCTAACAAGAAAGAAAGACAATGAAACAACTACATGTATTTCTCTTTTCTACTTAAACCTCAAAGTGTTGTTGCTATTGACCAATGCTAAGTTTGCCAAAACCAAATAGATTTATTCAATGCTCCCAAAGTGATACCAATACTAACAACAAGGTAAATCATATAATAGAGATTGCAAACTAAAATAAGATGTGCAATATGTAAATGATAAGACTTCTCATTAATATTCTATAACGATAACTCACACCAAGGGATACATAGACAACCAACTAAAGGAGAGATACTTCCAAACTGCAACCCATCTTATATGATAACTTCCCTACTCGTGATATGACACTACTTGACAATAAAAAGTAAAAGGTAGTGATGATGTGATACCGCGGCACTCCCCCAAGCTTGGAATAAACCAAGGGGATGCCAATACCGATGATGAATTACTCCTGCGGCGATGGTGGTGATGAACTCCCGTCATCAGACTTCCAAGGAAGAGGCTCTCCATCAAGAAACGACATCTTGGTCTCGGGGATCCTGAAACTGGCAGCACGGCTTATGTATTTAAACCTGTTTTCATACTCACAGTTCTGATTCTGAACGTCATAGAGTTGTGCTTGGAGCTTGTTGGTGGTGTCGTGAAGTGAGAGGATGTCGCCCCATAGCTTTGCAGTTTCCTTCTCGTGCTCAGCAATGAGTTCAGACACAATCTTGTGGAAGATATCCACCTCACGCTCAGCCATCTTCTTGTATTTGAAGACCTTTTGTTCTAGCTTCTCCATCCTATCTTCCAAGCTTCCTTCTCCTTTAGGACTCTGGGTATCCTTGATCTGCAGTTCTCCCTCAACGAGCAGCAACTCCTTGGGGTGCATCCTCAGCTCCTCCATGTACAAGTTGCCAACATCCTTGCGGGAGCTGTCCTTCGGAGCTTCCGACGAAGACATGATGGCTCTAGATCCGAAGCAAATCCTGGCAGAAACAACTCAAAACAAAACACGTCGAAAAAGAGATATACGGACCTCCAGGGGTCCGGGGGATTATGTAGCAAAAAATTTCACGACAAAAGGAAAGTACCAGATCGAACCAGAGTCGGAAAGGGGCGACGAGGCGGCCAAACCATAGGGCGGCGCGGGCCCAGGCCAGGCCGCGCCGGCCTATGGTGGCACGCCCTCGTGCGTCTCCTCCACTCCGTTTCGATCTCGTAATTTTTCATATTTTCCAAAAACAGCAAAAATATTGTTCGGAAAGTAAATTGCGAACTTTTCATTACCAGTACTGTTACCTATTCAAAGTCGAGTTCTGGCGGACTGTCAATTTGTCCTTTGATGAAAGCCTCCGGTGTTTCCACTCGAATAATATCAACATCAACATTATAAGAATCACCTGAGATATAATGCTTGAGTCTTCGTCCATTCACCACTTGCGTGGCATTGCCTTGGAGAGAGCTAATTTTAATTGCTCCTGAACGATACACCTCCTCGACAACATATGGTCCTTCCCATTTCGAGAGTAATTTCCCTGCAAAGAATCTAAGGCGAGACCGATACAATAGGACTTTATCCCCAATATTAAATTCTCTTTTGATAATCCTTCTATCATGCCATTTTTTAACTTTCTCTTTAAAGAGTTTAGCATTTTCATAAGCTTCACTTCTCCATTCATCTAGAGAACTCAATTGCAACAACCTCTTATTACCGGCAAGTTTAGGATCTTTATTTAATTCTCTAACAACCCAATAAGCTTTGTGCTCTAGTTCTAAAGGTAAATGACAAGCTTTCCCATAAACCATTTTATAAGGTGACATTCCCATTCGATTTTTATAAGCAGTTCTATAAGCCCAAAGTGCATCCTTCAATTTACTAGCCCAATTCTTTCTAGTTTTATTAACAGTCTTTTGCAAGATAGATTTAATTTCTCTATTTGGTAATTCTACTTGCCCACTAGTTTGAGGATGATAAGCGGAAGAAATTGTATGATTAATACCATATCTAGCAAGAGTTTTTCTAAAACCACCATGAATAAAATGAGAACCTCCATCAGTTATAATATATCTAGGAACTCCAAATCTAGGAAAAATAATATCTAAAAACATTCTTAAAGAGGTCTCACCATCAGCACTTTTTGTAGGTATGGCTTCCACCCATTTAGTAACATAATCAACAGCAACAAGTATATGAGTGTTACCTTCTGAAGAGGGAAAAGGTCCCATGAAGTCAAATCCCCAACAATCAAACGGTTCAATAACAAGAGTATAATCCATAGGCATTTCATTGCGTCTAGAGATATTACCAACCCTTTGGCATTCATCAAAAGATAAAATAAACTTTCTTGCATCTTTGAAGAGAGTTGGCCAATAAAAACCTGATTGTAGAACCTTTTGCGCAGTTCTTTCTCCGGCATGATGTCCTCCATAAGCACTACCATGGCATTTACTCAATATCTCCTGTTGTTCATATTCGGGAACACATCTTCGCATAATACCATCCACTCCTTCTTTATATAAGTGTGGGTCATCCCAGAAATAATGCCTCAAGTCATAAAAGAATTTCCTCCTTTGCTGAGCTGAAAAGGTTGGAGGCAAATACTTGGAAACAATAAAGTTAGCATAATCAGCATACCAAGGACTGTCTCGCGAACTCACCTTTGTTGCAGCCAATTGTTCATTAGGAAAACTATCATTAACAGGAACAGGATCATAAGCAATATTTTCCAATCTAGACAAATTATCAGCAACAGGATTATCAGCACCTTTCCTATCTACAATATGTAAATCAAATTCTTGCAACAGAAGTACCCATCTAATAAGCCTTGGCTTAGCATCTTTCTTTTGCATAAGGTATCTGATTGCAGCATGATCAGTATGAATAGTAACTTTTGAATCAACAATATAAGATCTAAACTTATCACAAGCAAAGACTACAGCTAACAATTCCTTTTCAGTAGTAGCATAATTTCTTTAAGCAGCATCAAGAGTTTTACTAGCATAATGAATAACATTTAGCTTTTTGTTTACCCGCTGTCCAAGAACAGCGCCTACAGCAAAATCACTAGCATCACACATAATTTCAAATGGTAAGTTCCAATCAGGAGGTTCAACTATAGGAGCAGTTGTTAAGGCTTTCTTAATAGTTTCAAAAGCTTCCTTACAATCGTCATAAAAAACAAAAGGTACATCTTTTTGAAGAAGATTAGTAAGAGGCTTTGAAATCTTGGAGAAATCTTTAATAAACCTCCTATAAAACCCAGCATGACCAAGAACACTACGAATACCTTTAACATCCCTAGGACAGGGCATCTTCTCAATTGCTTCAACTTTAGCTCTATCAACTTCAATACCTCTCTCGGAAATTTTATGTCCCAATACAATTCCTTCATTAACCATAAAGTGGCATTTCTCCCAATTAAGAACAAGGTTAGTTTCTTCACATCTCTGCAAAACTTTATCGACGTTCTGCAAGCAATTATCAAAAGAATTCCCATAGATAGAAAAATCATCCATGAATACCTCTACAATACTTTCGCAAAAACCATGAAAAATAGCAGACATGCATCTTTGAAAAATAGCAGGAGCATTACACAAACCAAAAGGAATACGTCTATAAGCATAAGTTCCATAGGGACAAGTGAAAGTGGTTTTCTCTTGATCTTTAGTTTTAACAGCAATTTGTGAAAATCCAGAATAACCATCAAGAAAACAAAAATGAGTATTTTTAGATAACCTTTCTAACATTTGATCAATAAAAGGCAAAGGGTAATGATCTTTTTTGGTAACTTTATTAACTTTTCGATAATCAATGCACATTCTATACCCTACAACTACTCTTTGAGGTATGAGCTCATCATTATCATTAGGCACAACAGTCATTCCTCCTTTCTTAGGAACACAATGCATAGGACTAACCCATCTACTATCAGCAATAGGATATATAATACCAGCTTCAAGAAGTCGTAATACCTCATTTCTTACCACATCCTTCATTTTAGGAATTAGACGACGCTGAGGTTCAACAACAGGCTTCGCATCTTCTTCCATATTGATGGCGTGTTGGCAAATAGAGGGAGAAATCCCCTTCAAATCATCAAGAGTGTAGCCAATAGCACCTCGGTGTTTCTTCAATATTTCCAATAGCCTTTCTTCTTCAAACTCTGTAAGCTTAGAACTAATAATAACAGGATATATTTTCTTATCATCAATATGAGCATATTTAAGATTATGAGGCAATGGTTTTAAATCAAAGACAGGATCTTCCTTTGGTGGCAGTGTTGTACCCAGATCTTCCACCGGTAAATCATGCTTAAGAATAGGTTGACGAAGAAAAATTTCCTCAAGCTCATCTCTTTCTTTCCTAAAAACTTCACTCTCGCTATTCTCCAAATGTTGCTGCAAAGGATTATTAGGAACAAGAACAATAGATGCACACTGTTCCATTTTAAAATCATTATTAGGCAAATCAGCTTTATAAGGAGTTTTGGTAAATTTAGAGAAGTTAAACTCATAAGATTCACCAGCAAATTTAGTCAAAATTTTCTCTTTCTTGCAATCTATAATAGCTCCACAAGTATTTAGAAAAGGTCTACCAAAAATGATAGGACAATAATCACTAGCAGCAGAGCCAAGTACCAAAAAGTCAGCAGGATATTCAATCTTACCACATAGAACTTCCACATCTCGAACAATACCAATTGGAGAAATAGTTTCTCTATTAGCTAGCTGAATAACCACATCAATATCTTCAAGTTCACAAGAACCAATTTCGTGCATAATCTCCGTATAAAGCTCATAAGGAATAGCACTAATACTTGCACCAATATCACATAAACCATAATAGCAATGATCACCAATTCTAACAGATAGCATAGGAACACTAGCTTGCTTGGGTTTATTAGGATGTGAAACAATATTAGAAGCATCTTCACAGAAAATAATATGACCTTCCTCCAAATTTTCAGTCACAAGATCTTTAACTATTACAACAGCAGGTTCAACTTTTATTTGTTCTTCAGGTTCTATAGGTTTCTTTTCACTTTTATGAACCGCACTATTTATAACAGAGTACTCCTTCATCTTAGCAGGGAAAGGAGTTTTTTCAATATAAGCTTCAGGAATAACATGATCAACAGTTTCAACTACAACACATTTATTAATAGATGGATCAATTTTATCTTTATACGGTTCATGATACTTATCAAAATTCTTCTTAGGCAATTCATAATGAGGGGCAAAAGCTTTATAAAGATTTGCAGCAACTTGAGAATCAAGACCATATGTAGCACTCATATTACGAAATTTATCAGTATCCATAAAAGCTTCAATGCATTTGTAATCATAATTTATACCTGATTCTCTATCTTTGTCGATCTCCCATCCTTCAGTATTTTCCTGGATCTGATTAAGAAGGTCCCTTTTAAACTCTTCCTTATTGCGCGTGAATGATCCAGAACAAGAAGTATCCATCAAGGTCTTGTCTTCAAAAGAAAGTCTTGCATAGAAATTATCAATAATAACATTCCCAGGAAGCTCATGAATGGGGCATTTGAGCATTAAAGACTTCAATCTCCCCCAAGCTTGGGCAATACTCTCTCAATCATGAGGCCAAAAATTATATATGCGATTCCGATCCTTGTGAATTTCACTTGGAGGATAGAACTTAGAATAAAACCGGGGCACAATATCATTCCATTCAAGAGAATCCCCATTATCCAGTAATTTATACCAATGCGCCGCTTTACCAGACAGCGATATAGAGAATAGTTTCTTCCTCACTTCATCCATAGCAATACCTGCACACTTGAATAAACCGCATAATTCATGCAAGAACAATAAATGATCTCCAGGGTGGACAGTTCCATCCCCTGTATAACGGTTATTCACTACGCGTTCAATAATTTTCATAGGTATTTTGTATGGTATCTCTTCTTTACCTGGCGCCTCATCCACTACCTTTGCAGTAGTAGCGGATTTCCCAAATAAACATTCGAGAGAAGATCTCTCCATAATGAATTATGGCAGCAGGCAGAAATAAAATCAGCACAAACAGTAGATATTTCCCTTACCAATTCCACTTACCAATAGCGCTTCACTCCCCGGCAACGGCGCCAGAAAATAGTCTTGATGACCCACAAGTATAGGGGGTGTATCGTAGTATCTTCGATAAGTAAGAATGTCGATCCCAACGAGGAGCAGAAGGTGTTGACAAGCAGTTTCGATGAAGGATTCACTGTAAATGCTCACAGACAAGTATTCAGGGGGTTTTGATGTAACAGATGAATAAAGTACGAGTAAGTAAAGTGCGAGAGTAACAATTGCAGCGAGTGGCCCAATCCTTTTTAGCACAAAGGACAAGCCGGGTTGTTTACTTATAATGACCAAACGTTCTCGAGGACACACGGGATTTTAGTCTAGTGCTTTCGCTACATACGGCTAAATAATCTTCATTGTTATGATAAGTGTTGTGTGGGTGAACCTATGCTAATGTACCGCCCTTCCTAGGACTAATACATACTTGTGATTATACCCCTTGCAAGCATATGCAACTACAAGAAAGTAATTAAGAATAAATCTAACCACAGCCTTAAACTCTGAGATCCTGCTATCCCTCCTGCATCGATATACCAACGGGGGTTTAGGTTTCTGTCACTCCGGCAACCCCGCAATTGGCAAACGAGTACAAGATGCATTCCCCTAGGCCCATAAAGGTGAAGTGTCATGTAGTCGACGTTCACATGACACCACTAGAAGAATAACACCACAACTTAAATATCATAACATTGAATATTACTCAACCATAGTTCACTACTAACATTTAGACTTCACCCATGTCCTCAAGAACTAAACGAACTACTCACGAGACATCATATGTAACATGATCAGAGGTGATATGATGATGAATAACAATCTGAACATAAACCTTGGTCCAACGGTTTCACTCAATAGCATCAACAACAAGTAGAAATCGATACCGGGAGAGTTTCCCCTATCAAACAATCAAGATCAAACCCAAATTGCTACGGTGGTGACGATGTCCAGCGGTGGAGACGGCGGTGATGATGGTGGAGATGATGATGATGGTGATGGAGATGATGTCCAGCTCGATGATGGTGACGATGGCGTCGATTTCCCCCTCCCGGAGGGAATTTCCCCGGCGGATCTCAGCCCGCCGGAGAGCTCTTTTCTCTCTGGTGTTCTCCGCCCCGCAGAGGCGGCTGTAACTCTTCGTGAGGTACCCTCTATGGCTTAGGTTTTCGGGACGAAGGATTTCGCGAAGAAAAGGAGGTGAAAGGGGCTGTGGGGCCCCCTCCCCACCAGGTGGCGCGGCCAGGCCATGGGCCGCGCCGGTCTGTGGTCTGGCCCCACCTTGGGTCTTCTCAGCTCCCCCTTCTGGCTTCCTTCGTCATCTGGAAAAATAGGATTTTTGGTATAATTTCCTTCCACAGTTGATCTTCCGAAATATTGCATTCTAGCGGTGCTTTTTCCAGCAGAATCCTGGCTCCGGTGCTCGATCCTCCAATAATGATGAAACATGCAAAATAGATGAAATAACATAAGTATTATGTCCAAATATGAAATATATCAATGAATAACAGCAAATTATGATACAAAATAGTGATGCAAATTGGACGTATCAAAGAGTAAATTGAATCTTCACTGTAGTAGGAGAGACAGACACCCGCAAAGCCTCTTATGCTATACAAGTTGCATGTCGAACGAGGAACAAGTCTCATGAACGCGGTCATGTAAAGTTAGTCCGAGCCGCTTCATCCCACTATGCCACAAAGATGCAAAGTACTCAAACTAAAGATAACAAGAGCATCAACGCCCACAAAACCATTGTGTTCTACTCGTGCAACCATCTATGCATAGACGCGGCTCTGATACCACTGTAGGGATTCGTTGCATAGAAACTAAAAAATTTCCTACCGCGAACACGCAATCCAAGCCAAGATGCAATCTAGAAGACGGTAGCAACGAGGGGATTATCGAGTCTCACCCTTGAAGAGATTCCAAAGCCTACAAGATGAGGCTCTTGTTGCTGCGGTAGACGTTCACTTGCCGCTTGCAAAAGCGCGTAGAAGATCTTGATCACGGCGCCACGAACGGGCAGCACCTCCGTACTCGGTCACACGTTCGGTTGTTGATGAAGACGACGTCCACCTCCCCGTTCCAGCGGGCAGCGGAAGTAGTAGCTCCTCTTGAATCCGACAGCACGACGGCGTGGTGTCGGTAGTGGTGGAGAATCCCGGCGGAGCTTCGCTAAGCGTGCGGGGAAGAAGGAGTAGTGGGGTTGCTAGGGTTTGGGGAGAGGGGGGCGCCGGCCATCTAGGTGGTGCGGCCACCTTGTGGTCTTGGGGTGGCCGGCCCCCTCCCCTTGGCCCTCATTATATAGGTGGAACACCCAAGAGTTGGTCCAAGTCTTCGAATAAGACCCCAAACCAAAACCTTCCATATGACATGAAACCTACCCAAGCTAGGACTCCCACTAGAGGTGGGATTCCCACCTTCCCTTGGGAGGGGGTGGCCGGCCACCATAGGTGGAGTCCACCTGGGACTCCACCCCCTAGGGTTGGTCGGCCATGGTGGTGGAGTCCCTTCGGGACTCCGCCTTCCAAAGTGACTTTCTTCCGGAATATTCTAGAACCTTCTAGCACCTTCCATAAATGCACCAGATCATTTTCGAACTCATAAAATGACTTCCTATATATGAATCTTATTCTCCGGACCATTCCGGAACTCCTCGTGATGTCCGGGATCTCATCCGGGACTTCGAACAAATCTTCGAACTCCATTCCATATTCAAGTTCTACCATTTCAACATCAAACCTTAAGTGTGTCACCCTACGGTTCGTGAACTATGTGGACATGGTTGTGTACTCTCTCCGACCAATAACCAATAGCGGGATCTGGAGATCCATAATGGCTCCCACATATTCAACGATGACTTTAGTGATCGAATGAACCATTCACATACGATACCAATTCCCTTTGTCACGCGATATTTTACTTGTCCGAGGTTTGATCATCGGTATCACTCTATACCTTGTTCAAGCTCGTCTCCTGACAAGTACTCTTTACTCGTACCGTGGTATGTGGTATCTTATGAACTAATTCATATGCTTGCAAGACATTAGACGACATTCCACCGAGAGGGCCCAGAGTATATCTATCCGTCATCGGGATGGACAAATCCCACTGTTGATCCATATGCCTCAACTCATACTTTCTGGATACTTAATCCCACCTTTATAACCACCCATTTACGCAGTGGCGTTTGATGTAATCAAAGTACCTTTCCGGTATAAGTGATTTATATGATCTCATGGTCATAAGGACTAGGTAACTATGTATTGAAAGCTTATAGCAAATAACTTAATGACGTGATCTTATGCTACGCTTAATTGGGTGTGTCCATTACATCATTCACACAATGATATAACCTTGTTATTAATAACATCCAATGTTCATGATTATGAAACTAATCATCCATTAATCAACAAGCTAGTTAAGAGGCATACTAGGGACTCTTTGTTGTTTACATATCACACATGTATCAATGTTTCGGTTAATACAATTATAGCATGGTATATAAACATTTATCATAAACATAAAGATATATAATAACCACTTTTATTATTGCCTCTTGGGCATATCTCCAACAGCTCGTGTCCCCTCCCGCCCCACTAAGCTGGCCAGTGGACCGTGCCCATCTCCAGGTACGTTTTTCCTCGACTCGATCCTTGGCATGTTTCATTCCATGGTTGCTAGTGCGGTCGCCGGTTCGTGCGAGCTCGTTCAGTTCTGGGTTACCCCGACGACGCTCTCGCCATGGATTAACAGGTTTTGGGTCGCCAACGCGCTTAATTTCCGATTCACTGCCTACCCCAATTCATTTCTTGTTCTCCGCCATGGCCGCGCCAAGATCTCGTCCTTCGCTGTGTTCCCGGCCATCCGCGATCTCCTCCTCCATAAAACGTTCAGTCGTGGACGCACCTCCTACTGTCTTAATCGTACGGCGTCGGACGCGGACGCGGCGGTGGCGTGCCTGCCGGCGTGGCCACCTTGTTCGGCGTTGGCGTTGTACTCCTCGTCGGCTTCGGAGAGGAACGCGCACGCTCTCCAGTCAACGGGCGCTTTGTCAACACCCGGATTTTTAAGTCCAGATGCCTATTGTGCCATACATCGCAATCCCAGAATATTGTTTTTGCGAGATATAATAGATTGATATCACAGAACATCATTCATTACAACTCATAAATGTCTTACATCAAAGGATCACATGATCCAGTCTTACAATAATAGTTGATCTAGTGATCAATTACAAAACACATAGCGGAAGCGAAGTAGCGGTTGTGGTCCATCTGTTCCACAGGCAACTGTTGACGTCAGGAGTAGTCCTAGTTGTCGTAGACGTCCTGCTGTCCTTCATCCTGGTACTGGGGCTCATCTTCATAGTCTGGCCATTTGAATAGCCAGGGACAAAGCCATGAGTACTTTAAAGTACTCGCAAACCAATACTAATGTAAGTACTATCAACTATGGTAAGGGGGTGCTAAGCTCTAGGTTCATTTGCATAAAGCCAGTTTTATTTCATAAGCACTTTAGTAAACAAAGACTCTTTGATTGCCTAACTTTACTCAAGTGGGAACATTAGTTTCATTCCCACAACTATGTTGTGATTCAAAGTCAAATTCACCTTTCAAACTCAAGTCACAAGTCACCATTCATATTTTGGAAAAGTTCTGATGACGGAACAGTATGGCCTTTCCAACTTTCCATGACCGTGGACGCGGCTATTCGAATAGTTTAAACTCTGCAGAGGTCGTACACTTATGCCACAATAATTGCAATAGTCCGTCAGGGGTAACTGGCCCTGATTTATCGCAGTCAGTGCGCGAACTACCAATCATAACCTTTCATTTACATACCCTAGTATAGGCACCTCTCCCCATGAGCTTGGCCTCCCAGTGAAGACAAACTGTCAGCCTGGGAACTGCACAGGGCTTGGGTCTGACATTCACCTCATTTCACGTCATTTCACTTTCAACGGAGGCAGCCTCGGCATAACCCCTATGACTCTTGTTCAGAGGGAACCCATACTAAAATACATAAGCTTCTAGCTAAGCCTTACCTAGATTCAGGTATTGTGGGGGTACTTAAGAATTGGAATGGTATCGCATCCAAACCCAACCATCAGTTTTTGGTAAATTTCACCAAGTCATTCACAATTCATATTCACCTTCAAAATCTTTCAATAGAATGACTCATCATTCCAAGGTTTTCAAAGTCATTGGTTTTCACAAGTTCCCATCTAGAGTAAATAATTTTAGTTTAGCACTAGCAACTAGTCATGAGGGGTACTGATTAACTTGTAGCTCTCTAGGCTGATGGGATTCGTAGCATAGAAAACAAAAAATTTCCTACCGCGAGAACGCAATCCAAGCCAAGATGCAATCTAGAAGACGGTAGCAACGAGGGGATGAACGAGACTAACCCTTGAAGATTTCCAAAGCCTACGAGATTAGATCTCGTTGTTGCAGAAGATGATCACTTGCCGCTTTCAAAAGCGCGTAGAAGATCTTGACGGTGCCACAATCGGGTAGCACCTCCGTACTCGGTCACACATTCGGTGTTGATGAAGACGACGTCCTTCTCCCCGTTCCAGCGGGCAGCGGAAGTAGTAGATCCTCCTCGGAATCCCGGCAGCACGACGGTGTGGTGGCGGTGGTGATGGAGAACTCCGGCAGGGCTTCGCCTAAGCGTACGCGGGAGTTGTATGTGGAGGAGAGGTAGCTAGAGTTTGGGGAGAGGGGGCTTGGGTGCCGACCAACTAGGGGCTGCGGCCAAGGGTGGCAAGGTGTGGCCGGCCCCTCCCCTATGCTCCTCATTATATAGGTGGAAATCCCCAAGAGTTGTAGTCCAAGTCTTCGAATAAGACCCCAACAACAAAACCTCCCAAAAGTGGGAAACCTACTCAAGGGGGGAGTCCTACTCAAGGTGGGGCTCCCACCTTTCCTTGAGGTGGGTTGGCCGGCCACCAAGGTGGAGCCCACATGGGACTCCTCCCCCTTAGGGTTTGGCCAGCCATGCAAGGTGGAGTCCCTCCGGGACTCCACTTTCCATGGTGATTTCTTCCGGACTTTTCTAGAACTTTCTAGAACCTTCCATAAATGCACCGGATCATTTTCAAACTTGGAAAGTGACTTCCTATATATGAATCTTATTCTCCGGACCATTTCGGAACTCCTCGTGATGTCCTGGATCCCATCCGAGACTCCGAACAAAACTTCGAACTCCATTCCATATCTACTTAAACAACATCAAACCTTAAGTGTGTCACCCTACGGTTCGCGAACTATGCAGATATGGTTGAGACTTCTCTCCGACCAATAACCAATAGCGGGATCTGGAGATCCATAATGGCTCCCACATATTCAACGATGACTTAGTGATCGATTGAACCATTCACATACGATACCGATTCCC
This sequence comes from Lolium perenne, assembly GCF_019359855.2. NCBI lineage: Eukaryota > Viridiplantae > Streptophyta > Magnoliopsida > Poales > Poaceae > Lolium > Lolium perenne. Next base: position 185,388,664 of record NC_067244.2, read on the forward strand.
TTTGTCACGCGATATTTTACTTGTCTGAGGTTTGATCATCGGTATCTCTATACCTCGTTCAACCTCGTCTCCTGACAAGTACTCTTTACTCGTACCGTGATATGTCATCTCTTATAAACCATTCATATGCTTGCAAACTAATTAGATGTCATTCCACTGAGAGGGCCCAGAGTATATCTATCCGTCATCGGGATGGACAAATCCCACTGTTGATCCATATGCCTCAATTCATACTTTCCAAATACCTAATCCCACCTTTATAACCACCCATTTACGATGTGGCGTTTGATGTAATCAATGTACCCTTCCGGTATAAGTGATTTATATGATCTCATGGTCGAAAGGACTAGGTAACTATGTATCAAAAGCTTATAGCAAATGAACTTAATGACGTGATCTTATGCTACGCTTAATTTGGGTGTGTCCATTACATCATTCACATAATAACATAACCTTGTTATTAATAGCATCCAATGTTCATGATCATGAAACTATGATCATCTATTAATCAACAAGCTAGTTATATAAGAGGCTTACTAGGGACGTCTTTTTGTTTACATAACACACATGTATCAATGTTTCGGTTAATACAATTATAGCATGGTATGTAAACATCATCATAAACACAAAGATATATTATAATAACCATTTATTATTGCCTCTTGGGCATATCTCCAACAGTCTCCCACTTGCACTAGAGTCAATAATCTAGTTTATATTTGTAAAGATATAACACCTTGGCCTTCCGGTGCTTTATCATGTTTTGCTCACGGGAGAAGTTTTAGTCAATGGATCTGACATTCTCAGAAACATATGTATTTTGCAATTCATTTGCGTCTCAACGCATCACTCATTTTCCAAATGAGTCGGCATTAAATATGTTTGGTCTTCTGGTGGAACCTTAATTCCGCGGTCTGAAATATGTCACTAATATTGTCAAACACAATATAGCTTCATAGTTATGACACTATCGGAACTACACCAAGTTCTCAAAGAACCTCTTGACTTAACATCCTCAGTCATTGTCAAAACAATGACATACTCTGCCTTCGTTTGTAGAATCCGTCACAATATTTAGAACTCTTCTAAATCTAGCATAGACAACTTCTAGCTCATTGTGCTACCTTTTAAACAACACTTAGTCTAATTTGAGATTGAAATTTTATTTTTATATGTGACAAAACAAATATCGGTGCAACACCTTACAGCGATTTGTTTGTCATTTCTCCATACAAAACTATATATATATATATATCCTTGGTTCTTCTTAAGTACTCAAGAATATTCTTACTGTTTTTCAATGATCATCACATGAATCATTCTCGTACATGCTCATAACACTTTTACAGCACAGGACATCTGATTGTGTACATAATATTCGTGATCTATAGTCACTCATGTGTTTTTACTCATTGAGTGTCAGATACACTCAAGTCTTGTTAAACCTTCACATGACAAGAATATTTTCTTAATAATTCTATATTGAACTACTTCAATATCCATTCTATGTACTTTGACTTAAACTAATTTTGTGTTTCAATCTATCTTCATAGATCATGACACTAAATATGTTTCAGTCCATATCCTTTCATTGAAGTTAATTTCTTAATGAAATCTTTTAATCAAGTATATAATTACATAATTTATAACCAACTATATGTCATCTACATAAGTATTATAAATATGTCTCAGCGCTCCCACTTAATTTCTTGCAAATGCAAGCATCTTCATCGTTTCTGATGAAATCAAAAAACTCTTTGACTATTTCATCCGGTGAAGATTCCAACTCCGCGATACTCACTTCATCCAATTGAAGCTTGTATACCTATCTAGTATTCCACGGACCAGCAAAACTCTTGTTTGTATCTTGTATACACCTTTAATACACACTTCTGATAAGTAATGTATTTTGCCATCCTACTAGCATATCTCATAAAAGAAATATGTAGTGATTACTAGAATAATCCACATAGACTATAATCATTTCTACGGAAGATCTAATCTTTATCGTAGTCAACTCTTTGAACTTTGTCGTAAACAACTTTTTGACAAGTCGAGCTTCTTCAAGGATATTTCATCCAAGTCCATCAATTTTATTGATCCATTTACTTTCAAAAAGTATTCATCTATCTTGGATTTCATGGCGTATAGCCATTTTAACGGAGTCAGGGCCCATCATAACTTCTTTGTTTGTAGTTGGTTTATCATTGTTCAAAATCAATCCTTTGTCCACAGATCATTTATTTGATCACAAAGTAAACCATACCTACAAGGTTCAATATGTACTTCGATCTCCATGGCTAAAACACTTTGTAGTCATGGGAGCCATGATCGTCATGGCCGCTTCCGGAACCAATTCCGATGCTGCGCTACTCTGATCATTATGCTCAGGTTCATAAACCTTATCAAATTCTATTGTCCTTCCACTCAAATACTTCGCTAGAAACAATTTCTTGGAAATAAATAAGAAACATCGACAAACACTTTTGTCTTTGTATCCATAGTGGAAAGAATTCCCAATCAATACTTTGGGATAACCAACAAAGACATTCATCCGATTTTGGTTGTAAACTCTTAGACCAAAATTTAAAGAAAGGACTATTAGGGTTTATACCCATGCCATAACTCGTATGGTGTCATTTCAACGGATCATGGTGATGCTCTATTTAGTGTAAAAGCGGTAGTCACTAGAGCATAATCCACAAAAAATATAATGGAATCATTTTATTTTTATCTCATCATAAACCCAACATGGTTTGGATACATCTCTCGGATACTATATCATCACTATGATACCCCAAGAAATGTGAGTTGTAGAACAATTTCATAAATCTCTTAGATGTTCGCTAAAACTCGTAATTCAAATATTTTTCCAATGATCCAATCATAGATATTTGACTTTTCTATTACGATGATTTCCAATTCATGCTAAAATTTATTTGAATCCATTCAAATGTTTCAAACTTCTTCCTTATCGAATATATCCACATATATATACTCAATTCATTGTTGGAAGTTTTCATGAAGTAGAAGAATCTCCCGCACACAACTATGCCCAGTGAACCACATATATCATCATGTATGTTTTCACTAAGTTAGTTGCCCGTTCAACTCTTGGCCTATGAACGGTATTTTAGTCATTCTCTTTAGAAAAGATTTGCAAGCGCCAAACGATTCAAAAATCAAATGACTCCAAAAATCCATTTGCATGGAGTTCTGATACGTCTCCAACGTATCGATAATTTCTTATGTTCCATGCTTGTTTTATGATGATACACACATGTTTTATACATACTTTATGTCATATTTATGCATTTTATGGCACTAACCTACTAAGCCAAATCCTTGAGCCAAAAAATATGCCATTTGTGTCCACCATACCTACCTACTACATGGTATTTCTCTGCCATTCCAAAGTAAATTGCTTGAGTGCTACCTTTAAATTCTATTCTTTGTCTTTGCAATATATAGCTCATGGGAAAAATAGCTTAAAAACTATTGTGGTATTGAATATGTACTTATGTATCTTATTTCTTATTAAGTTGCTTGTTGAGCGATAACCATGTTCCTGGGGACGCCATCAACTATCTTTGTTGAATATCATGTGAGTTGCTATGCATGTTCGTCTTGTCTGAAGTAAGGGTGATTTATCATGAGTTGAATGGTTTGAGTATGCATATTGTTAGAGAAGAACATTGGGCCGCTAACTAAAGCCATGATTGATGGCGTGTAACTCACACGTTCGTTGGGAACCCCAAGAGGAAGGTATGATGCGCACAGCAGCAAGTTTTCCCTTAGAAAGAAACCAAGGTTTATCGAACCAGGAGGAGCCAAGAAGCACGTTGAAGGTTGATGGTGGCGGGATGTAGTGCGGCGCAACACCAGGGATTCCGGCGCCAACGTGGAACCTGCACAACACAACCAAAGTACTTTGCCCCAACGAAACAGTGAGGTTGTCAATCTCACCGGCTTGCTGTAACAAAGGATTAACCGTATTGTGTGGAAGATGATTGTTTGCAGAAAACAGTAGAACAAGTATTGCAGTAGATTGTATTTCAGTAAAGAGAATTGGACCGGGGTCCACAGTTCACTAGAGGTGTCTCTCCCATAAGACAAACAGCATGTTGGGTGAACAAATTACAGTTGGGCAATTGACAAATAAAGAGAGCATGACCATGCACATACATATCATGATGAGTATAGTGAGATTTAATTGGGCATTACAACAAAGTACATAGACCGCCATCCAACTGCATCTATGCCTAAAAAGTCCACCTTCAGGTTATCATCCGAACCCCCTCCAGTATTAAGTTGCAAAGCAACAGACAATTGCATTAAGTATGGTGCGTAATGTAATCAACAACTACATCCTTAGACATAGCATCAATGTTTTATCCCTAGTGGCAACAGCACAACACAACCTTAGAACTTTCTCACATCTTGTCCCAGTGTCAATGCAGGCATGAACCCACTATCGAGCATAAGTACTCCCTCTTGGAGTTACAAGCATCTACTTGGCCAGAGCATCTACTAGTAACGGAAAGCATGCAAGATCATAAATAACACGTAGATATAACTTTGATAATCAACATAACAAGTATTCTCTATTCATCGGATCCCAACAAACGCAACATATAGAATTACAGATAGATGATCTTGATCATGTTAGGCAGCTCACAAGATCCGACAATGATAGCACAATGGGGAGAAGACAACCATCTAGCTACTGCTATGGACCCATAGTCCAGGGGTAGACTACTCACACATCACACCGGAGGCGACCATGGCGGCGTAGAGTCCTCCGGGAGATGATTCCCCTCTCCGGCAGGGTGCCGGAGGCGATCTCCTGGATCCCCCGAGATGGGATCGGCGTTGGCGGCGTCTCTGGAAGGTTTTCCGTATCGTGGTTCTCGGTACTGGGGGTTTCGTCACGGAGGCTTTAAGTAGGCGGAAGGGCAAGTCAAGAGGCGGCACGGGGGGCCCACACCATAGGCCGGCGCGGCCAGGGGTGGGGCCGCTCCGACCTAGGGTTTGGCCACCCCGTGGCCCCTCTTCGTCTCGTCTTCGGACTTCTGGAAGCTTCGTGGAAAAATAGGCCCCTGGGCTTTGATTTCGTCCAATTCCGAGAATATTTCCTTACTAGGATTTCTGAAACCAAAAACAGCAGAAAACAGCAACTGGCACTTCGGCATCTTGTTAATAGGTTAGTTCCAGAAAATGCACGAATATGACATAAAGTGTGCATAAAACATGTAGATAACATCAACAATGTGGCATGGAACATAAGAAATTATCGATACGTCGGAGACGTATCAGCATCCCCAAGCTTAGTTCTGCTCGTCCCGAGCAGGTAAAACAATAACACAGATAATTTCTGGAGTGACATGCCATCATAATCTTGATCATACTATTTGTAAAGCATATGTAGTGAATGCAGCGATCAAAACAATGTATATGACATCAGTAAACAAGTGAATCATAAAGCAAAGACTTTTCATGAATAGCACTTCAAGACAAGCATCAATAAGTCTTGCATAAGAGTTAACTCATAAAGCAATCATTCAAAGTAAAGGTATTGAAGCAACACAAAAGAAGATTAAGTTTCAGCGGTTGCTTTCAACTTGTAACATGTATATCTCATGGATATTGTCAACATAGAGTAATATAATAAGTGCAATAAGCAAGTATGTAGGAATCAATGCATAGTTCACGCAAGTGTTTGCTTCTTGAGGTGGAGAGAAATAGGTGAACTGACTCAACATTGAAAGTAAAAGAATGGTCCTCCATAGAGGAAAAGCATCGATTGCTATATTTGTGCTAGAGCTTTGATTTTGAAAACATGAAACAATTTTGTCAACGGTAGTAATAAAGCATATGCATCATGTAAATTATATCTTATAAGTTGCAAGCCTCATGCATAGTGTACTAATAGTGCCCGCACCTTGTCCTAATTAGCTTGGACTACCGGATCATCACAATGCACTGTTTTAACCAAGTGTCACAAAGGGGTACCTCTATGCCGCTTTGTACAAAGGTCTAAGGAGAAAGCTCGCATTGGATTTCTCGCTATTGATTATTCTTCAACTTAGACATCCATACCGGGACAACATAGACAACAGATAATGGACTCCTCTTTTATGCATAAGCATGTAACAACAATTAATAATTTTCTCATTTGAGATTGAGGATATATGTCCAAAACTGAAACTTCCACCATGGATCATGGCTTTAGTTAGCGGCCCAATGTTCTTCTCTAACATATGCATGCTTAACCATAAGGTGGTAGATCTCTCTTACTTCAGACAAGACGGACATGCATAGCAACTCACATGAAATTCAACAATGAATAGTTGATGGCGTCCCCAGTGAACATGGTTATCGCACAACAAGCAACTTAATAAGAGATAAAGTGCATAATTACATATTCAATACCACAATAGTTTTTAAGCTATTTGTCCCATGAGCTATATATTGCAAAGGTGAATGATGGAATTTTAAAGGTAGCACTCAAGCAATTTACTTTGGAATGGCGGAAAATACCATGTAGTGGGTAGGTATGGTGGACACAAATGGCATAGTGGTTGGCTCAAGTATTTTGGATGCATGAGAAGTAATCCCTCTCGATACAAGGTTTAGGCTAGCAAGGTTATTTGAAACAAACACAAGGATGAACCGGTGCAGCAAAACTCACATAAAAGACATATTGAAAACATTATAAGACTCTACACCGTCTTCCTTGTTGTTCAAACTCAATACTAGAAATTATCTAGACCTTAGAGAAACCAAATATGCAAACCAAATTTTAGCATGCTCTATGTATTTCTTCATTAATAGGTGCAAAGCATATGATGCAAGAGCTTAATCATGAGCACAACAATTGCCAAGTATCACATTACCCAAGACATTATAGCAAATTACTACATGTATCATTTTCCAATTCCAACCATATAACAATTTAACGAAGAAGAAACTTCGCCATGAATACTATGAGTAGAAACCAAGGACATACTTGTCCATATGCTACAGCGGAGCCTGTCTCTCTCCCATAAAGTGAATGCTAGGATCCATTTTATTCAAACAAAACAAAAAAACAAAAACAAACCGACGCTCCAAGCAAAGCACATAAGATGTGATGGAATAAAAATATAGTTTCAGGGGAGGAACCTGATAATGTTGTCGATGAAGAAGGGGATGCCTTGGGCATCCCCAAGCTTAGACGCTTGAGTCTTCTTAATATATGCAGGGGTGAACCACCGGGGCATCCCCAAGCTTAGAGCTTTCACTCTCCTTGATCATGTTGCATCATACTCCTCTCTTGATCCTTGAAAACTTCCTCCACACCAAACTCGAAACAACTCATTAGAGGGTTAGTGCACAATATAAATTGACATATTCAGAGGTGACACAATCATTCTTAACAATTCTGGACATTGCATAATGCTACTGGACATTAGTGGATCAAAGAAATTCATCCAACATAGCAAAAGAGGCAATGCGAAATAAAAGGCAGAATCTGTCAAAACAGAACAGTTCGTATTGACGAATTTTAAAATGGCACCAGACTTGCTCAAATGAAAATGCTCAAATTTAATGAAAGTTGCGTACATATCTGAGGATCATGCACGTAAATTGGCTTAATTTTCTGAGCTACCTACAGGGAGGTAGACCCAGATTCGTGACAGCAAAGAAATCTGGAACTGTGCAGTAATCCAAATCTAGTACTTACTTTTCTATCAACGGCTTAACTTGGCACAACAAAACACAAAACTAAGATAAGGAGAGGTTGCTACAGTAGTAAACAACTTCTAAGACACAAAATAAAAACAAAGTACTGTAGCAAAATAACACATGGGTTATCTCCCAAGAAGTTCTTTCTTTATAGCCATTAAGATGGGCTCAGCAGTTTTAATGATGCACTTGCAAGAAATAGTATTTGAAGCAAAAGAGAGCATCAAGAAGCAAATCCAAAACATATTTAAGTCTAACATGCTTCCTATGCATAGGAATCTTGTAAATAAACAAGTTCATGAGGAGCAAAGTAACAAGCATAGGAAGATAAAACAAGTGTAGCTTCAAAAATTTCAGCACATAGAGAGGTGTTTTAGTAACATGAAAATTTCTACAACCATATTTTCCTCTCTCATAATAACTTTCAGTAGCATCATGAGCAAACTCAAGAATATAACTATCACATAAAGCATTCTTATCATGAGTCTCATGCATAAAATTATTACTCTCCACATAGGCATAATCAATTTTATTAGTTGTAGTGGGAGCAAATTCAACAAAGTAGCTATCATTATTATTCTCAACATCAAATATAGGAGGCATATTGTAATCATAATCAAATTTATCCTCCATAACAGGTGGTACTAAAAGACCAATATCATTATCATAAATAGGAGGCAAAGTATCATCAAAGTAAATTTTCTCCTCAATGCTTGGGGGAATAAAAAGATCATGAAAACCAGCTTCCCCAAGCTTAGAACTTTCTATATTATTATCAACAATGGTGTTCAAAGCGTTCATACTAATATTACTACCAGCATGCAAATAAGATTCCATAGGTTTTTTAATTTTCGCATCAAACAATCCATGTTTTAAATCAGGAAATAGAAATAGAAGCTCATTCTTGTCCATTATGCCAAACTAGTGAAATAAAAACATGCATGATATTAAGTAGAGTAAAACAAGTAACTAATTTTTTTGTATTTTGATTTAGTGCAGCAAACAAAGTAGTAAATAAAACTAAGCAAGACAAAAACAAAGTAAAGAGATTGAGAAGTGGAGACTCCCCTTGCAGCGTGTCTTGATCTCCCCGGCAACGGCGCCGGAAAATATGCTTGATGGCGTGTAACTCACACGTTCGTTGGGAACCCCAAGAGGAAGGTATGATGCGCACAGCAGCAAGTTTTCCCTCAGAAAGAAACCAAGGTTTATCGAACCAGGAGGAGCCAAGAAGCACGTTGAAGGTTGATGGCGGCGGGATGTAGTGCGGCGCAACACCAGGGATTCCGGCGCCAACGTGGAACATGCACAACACAACCAAAGTACTTTGCCCCAACGAAACAGTGAGGTTGTCAATCTCACCGGCTTGCTGTAACAAAGGATTAACCGTATTGTGTGGAAGATGATTGTTTGCAGAAAACAGTAGAACAAGTATTGCAGTAGATTGTATTTCAGTAAAGAGAATTGGACCGGGGTCCACAGTTCACTAGAGGTGTCTCTCCCATAAGACAAACAGCATGTTGGGTGAACAAATTACAGTTGGGCAATTGACAAATAAAGAGAGCATGACCATGCACATACATATCATGATGAGTATAGTGAGATTTAATTGGGCATTACGACAAAGTACATAGACCGCCATCCAACTGCATCTATGCCTAAAAAGTCCACCTTCAGGTTATCATCCAAACCCCTCCGGTATTAAGTTGCAAAGCAACAGACAATTGCATTAAGTATGGTGCGTAATGTAATCAACAACTACATCCTTAGACATAGCATCAATGTTTTATCCCTAGTGGCAACAGCACAACACAACCTTAGAACTTTCTGTCACTGTCCTAGGTGTCAATGCAGGCATGAACCCACTATCGAGCATAAGTACTCCCTCTTGGAGTTACAAGCATCTACTTGGCCAGAGCATCTACTAGTAACGGAAAGCATGCAAGATCATAAATAACACGTAGATATAACTTTGATAATCAATATAACAAGTATTCTCTATTCATCGGATCCCAACAAACGCAACATATAGAATTACAGATAGATGATCTTGATCATGTTAGGCAGCTCACAAGATCCGACAATGATAGCACAATGGGGAGAAGACAACCATCTAGCTACTGCTATGGACCCATAGTCCAGGGGTAGACTACTCACACATCACACCGGAGGCGACCATGGCGGCGTAGAGTCCTCCGGGAGATGATTCCCCTCTCCGGCAGGGTGCCGGAGGCGATCTCCTGGATCCCCCGAGATGGGATCGGCGTTGGCGGCGTCTCTGGAAGGTTTTCCGTATCGTGGTTCTCGGTACTGGGGGTTTCGTCACGGAGGCTTTAAGTAGGCGGAAGGGCAAGTCAAGAGGCGGCACGGGGGGCCCACACCATAGGCCGGCGCGGCCAGGGGTGGGGCCGCGCCGCCCTAGGGTTTGGCCACCCCGTGGCCCCTCTTCGTCTCGTCTTCGGACTTCTGGAAGCTTCGTGGAAAAATAGGCCCCTGGGCTTTGATTTCGTCCAATTCCGAGAATATTTCCTTACTAGGATTTCTGAAACCAAAAACAGCAGAAAAACAAGAATCGGCACTTCGGCATCTTGTTAATAGGTTAGTTCCAGAAAATGCACGAATATGACATAAAGTGTGCATAAAACATGTAGATAACATCAACAATGTGGCATGGAATATAAGAAATTATCGATACGTCGGAGACGTATCAATGATCCATGGTGGAAGTTTCAGTTTTGGACAACAATCCTCAATCTCTTATGAGAATATTATTTGTTGTTGAATGCTTATGCATTAAAGAGGAGTCCATTATCTGTTGTCTATGTTGTCCCGGTATGGATGTCTAAGTTGAGAATAATCAAAAGCGAGAAATCCAATGCGAGCTTTCTCCTTAGACCTTTGTACAGGCGGCATAGAGGTACCCTTTCTGATACTTGGTTAAAACATATGTATTGCAATGATAATCCATGTAAATCCAAGCTAATTAGAACAAGGTGCGGGAACTATTGGTAATCTATGCATGAGGCTTGCAACTTGTAGGATATCTTATACATAATACATATGCTTTATTACTACCGTTGACAAAATTGTTTCTTGTTTTCAAAATAAAAGCTCTAGCACAAATATAGCAATCAATGCTTCCCTCTTCGAAGGGCCATTCTTCTACTTTTACGTTGAGTCAATTTACCCACTTCTTTCTATCTTAGAAGCAAACACTTGTGTTAACTGTGCATTGATTCTTACATACTTGCATATTTGCATTCATCATATTACTTTATATTGACAATATCCATGAGATATACATGTTACAAGTTGAAAGCAACCTCTGAAACTTAATCTTACTTTGTGTTGCTTCAATGCCTTTACTATGAATTTATTGCTTTATGAGTTAACTCTTATGCAAGACTTATTGATGCTTGTCTTGAAAGTACTATTCATGATAATTCTTTGCTTTATGATTCTATTGTTTAACCATTTTCTTTACCATTGCTTCGAATCGCTGCATTCACTACATGTGCTTACAATAGTATTGATCAAGATTATGATAGAATGCCACTTCAGAAATTATCTTTGTTATCGTTTACCTACTCGGGACGAGTAGGAACTAAGCTTGGGGATGCTGATATGTCTCCAACGTATCGATAATTTCTTATGTTCCATGCTTGTTTTATGATGATACACACATGTTTTATACATACTTTATGTCATATTTATGCATTTTCCGGCACTAACCTATTAACAAGATGCCGAAGAGCCAGTTGCTGTTTTCTGCTGTTTTTGGTTTTAGAAATTCTAGTAAGGAAATATTCTCGGAATTGGACGAAATCAACGCCTAGGATCTTATTTTTCCACGAAGCTTCCAGATTTCCGAAAGGGAAACGAAGTGGGGCGACGAGGCGGCCACACAGCAGGGCGGCGCGGCCAGGCCTGGGGCCACGCGGCCCTAGCGTGTGGGCCTCTCGTGGCGCCCCCTGACCTACCCTTCCGCCTACATAAGCCTTCGTCGATAATAACTCCAGTACCGAGAGCCACGATACGGAAAACCTTCCAGAGACGCCGCCGCCGCCAATCCCATCTCGGGGGATTCAGGAGATCACCTCCGGCACCCTGCCGGAGAGGGGAATCATCTCCCGGAGGACTCTTCACCGCCATGGTCGCCTCCGGAGTGATGTGTGAGTAGTTCACCCCTTGACTATGGGTCCATAGCAGTAGCTAGATGGTTGTCTTCTCCTCATTGTGCTATCTTTGTTCGATCTTGTGAGCTGCCTAACATGATCAAGATCATCTATTTGTAATGCTACATGTTGCGTTTGTTGGGATCCAATGAATATGGAATGCTATGTTATGTTGATTATCAATCTATCATCTATGTGTTGTTTATGATCTTGCATGCTCTCCGTTATTAGTAGAGGCTCTGGCCAAGTCGGTACTTGTAACTCCAAAAGGGAGTATTTATGCTCGATAGTGGGTTCATGCCTCCATTAAATCTGGGACAGTGACAGAAAGTTCTAAGGTTGTGGATGTGTTGTTGCCACTAGGGATAAAACATCAATGCTATGTCTAAGGATGTATGTGTTGATTACATTACGCACCATACTTAATGCAATTGTCTGTTGTTTGCAACTTAATACTGGAAGGGGTTCAGATGATAACCTGAAGGTGGACTTTTTAGGCATACATGCATGCTGGATAGCGGTCTATGTACTTTGTCGTAATGCCCAATTGAATTTCACACTACTCATCATAACATGTATGTGCATTGTCATGCCATCTTTATTTGTCAATTGCCCAACTGTAATTTGTTCAACCAACATGTTATTTCTTATGGGAGAGACACCACTAGTGAACTGTGGACCCCGGTCCATTCTTTACATCGAATACAATCTACTGCAATACTCGTTTTTACTGTTCTCTGCAAACATCATCATCCACACTATACATCTAATCCTTTGTTACAGCAAGCCGGTGAGATTGACAACCTCACTGTCACGTTGGGGCAAAGTAATTTGGTTGTGTTGTGCAGGTTCCACGTTGGCGCCGGAATCCCTGGTGTTGCGCCGCACTACACTCCGCCGCCATCAACCTTCAACGTGCTTCTTGGCTCCTACTGGTTCGATAAACCTTGGTTTCTTACTGAGGGAAAACATGCCGCTGTACGCATCACACCTTCCTCTTGGGGATCCCAATGGACCCGTGATGTACCGTCACAAGTAACACTTTTTCTGGCGCCGTTGCCGGGGAGATCAAGACACGCTGCAAGGGGAGTCTCCACTTCCAATCTCTTTACTTTGTTTTTTTGTCTTGCTTTATTTTATTTACTACTTTGTTTGCTGCACTATATCAAAAACACAAAAAAATAGTTACTTGCTTTACTTTATTTACTATCTTGTTTGCGTTCTCCATATTAAAAACACAAAAAAATTAGTTACCTGCATTTACTTTATCTATTTTGCTTTATTTACTATTGCTAAAATGGGTAATCCTGAAAATACTAAGTTGTGTGACTTCACAAACACAAATAATAATGATTTCTTATGCACACCTATTGCTCCACCTGCTACTACAGCAGAATTCTTTGAAATTAAACCTGCTTTACTAAATCTTGTTATGAGGGAGCAATTTTCTGGTGTTAGTTCTGATGATGCTGCTGCCCATCTTAATAATTTTGTTGAACTATGTGAAATGAAAAAGTATAAGGATGTAGATGGTGACATTATAAAATTAAAATTGTTTCCTTTCTCATTAAGAGGAAGAGCTAAAGATTGGTTGCTATCTTTGCCTAAGAATAGTATTGATTCATGGACTAAATGTAAGGATGCTTTCATTGGTAGATATTATCCTCCTGCTAAAATTATATCTTTGAGAAGTAGCATAATGAATTTTTAGCAATTGGATAATGAGCATGTTCCCCAAGCATGGGAAAGAATGAAATCTTTGGTTAAAAATTGCCCAACCCATGGACTGACTACTTGGATGATCATCCAAACCTTTTATGCAGGATTGAATTTTTCTTCGCGGAACCTATTGGATTCAGCTGCTGGAGGTACCTTTATGTCCATCACTCTAGACGCCGCAACAAAGCTTCTTGATAATATGATGATTAATTACTCTGAATGGCACACGGAAAGAGCTCCACAAGGTAAGAAGGTAAATTCTGTTGAAGAAACCTCATCCTTGAGTGATAAGATTGATGCTATTATGTCTATGCTTGTGAATGGTAGGACTAATGTTGATTCTAATAATGTTCCTTTTGCTTCATTGGTCAAGAAGAACATGTTGATGCGAACTTCATTAAAAATAATAATTTCAAAAACAATGCTTATCGGAATAATTCTAGTAACAACTATAGGCCATATCCTTATAATAATGGTAACGGTTATAGTAATTCTTATGGGAATTCTTACAACAATAATAGGAATGTGCCCCCTGGACTTGAAGCCATGCTTAAAGAATTTATTAGTACACAAACTGCTTTTAACAAAACTGTTGAAGAAAAGCTTGGCAAAATTGATATACTTGCTTCTAAAGTTGATAGTCTTGTTGCTGATGTTGATCTTTTGAAATCGAAAGTTATGCCTAATGAAAATAAAGATATTAAGTCATTTGCTATAGAAAACGCCATCCAAGTTAGAATTAATGAGAATATAAGATTGATGGCCGAATTGCGTGCTAGGTGGGAAAAAGAAGAAAATGCTAAAGAGGATAATATAGCTAAAGTTTGGACTATTACCACTACTAGTAATGTTAATGCTTCACATGTTGCTACACCTCCTACTATCAATGGTAAAATAATTGGTGTTGGCAATGTTTCTACTTCCAATGCAAAGCCTGCAAAACTGCCGGAACCTGCTAAAGCTGCTGAAATTGCTTGTGATAAAACTGCTGAATTTTTTTCCAATGTTGGGGACAATGATCCCATTGCTTTAGATCATAATGGTTTAGATTTTGATGATTGTCACATCTCTGAAGTTATAAAATTCTTACAAAAACTTGCTAAAAGTCCTAATGCTAGTGCTATAAATTTAGCCTTTACGAAACATATTACAAATGCTCTCATAAAAGCTAGAGAAGAGAAATTAAATCGCGAAACTTCTATTCCTAGGAAGTTAGAGGATGGTTGGGAGCCCATCATTAAGATGAAGGTCAATGGTTTTGATTGTAATGCTTTATGTGATCTTGGTGCAAGTATTTCCATTATGCCTAGGAAAATCTATAATATGCTTGACTTGCCACCATTGAAAAATTGTTATTTGGATGTTAATCTCGCTGATAATTCTACAAAGAAACCTTTGGGGAGGATTGATAATGTTCACATTACGGTTAACAATAACCTTGTCCCCGTTGATTTTGTTATCTTGGATATTGAATGCAATGCATCTTGTCCCATTATATTGGGAAGACCTTTTCTTCGAACTGTTGATGCTATTATTGATATGAAAGAAGGTAATATTAAATATCAATTTCCTCTCAAGAAAGGTATGGAACACTTCCCTAGAAAGAGAATTAAGTTACCTTTTAATTCTATTATTAGAACAAATTATGATGTTGATGCTTCATCTCTTGATAACACTTGATACACACTTTCTGCGCCTAGCTGAAAGGCGTTAAAGAAAAGCGCTTATGGGAGACAACCCATGATTTTACTTCTGCACTTTTATTTTATATTTGTGTCTTGGAAGTTGTTACTACTGTAGCAACCTCTCCTTATCTTTATTTTACTGCATTATTGTGCCAAGTAAAGTCTTTGATAGTAAGGTTCATACTAGATTTGGATTACTGCACAGAAACAGATTTCTTGCTATCACGAATTTGAGCAGTGTTCTCTGTAGGTAACTCAGAAAAATCTGCCAATTTACGTGAGTAATCCTCAGATATGTACGCAACTTTCATTCAATTTGAGTATTTTCATTTGAGCAAGTCTGGTGCACCTAAAAAATTTGTCTTTACGGACTGTTCTGTTTTGACAGATTCTGCCTTTTATTTCGCATTGCCTGTTTTGCTATGCTTGATGGATTTCTTTATTCCATTAACTTTCAGTAGCTTTGTGCAATGTCCAGAAGTGTTAAGAATGATTATGTCACCTCTGAACATGCGAATTTTGATTATGCACTAACCCTCTAATGAGTTGTTTTGAGTTTGGTGTGGAGGAAGTTTTCAAGGATCAAGAGAGGAGGATGATACAATATGATCAAGGAGAGTGAAAGCTCCAAGCTTGGGGATGCCCCCGTGGTTCATCCCTGCATATTTCAAGAAGACTCAAGCATCTAAGCTTGGGGATGCCCAAGACATCCCCTTCTTCATCGACAACATTATCAGGTTCCTCTAGTGAAACTACATTTTTATTCCATCACATCTTATGTGCTTTACTTGGAGCGTCTTTATGTTCTTTTTTTTGTTTTGTTTGAATAAAATTGGATCCTAGCATTCATTGTGTGGGAGAGAGACACGCTCCGCTGTTGCATATGGACAAATATGTCCTTAGCTTTACTCGTAATGTTCATGGCGAAAGTTGAAACTGCTTCGTTAATTGTTATATTGTTGGAAACGGGAAATGCTACATGTGGTAATTGGTATAATGTTTTTAATGATGTGATACTTGGCAATTTTTGTGATCATATGGATCATGTTTAAGCTCTTGCATCATATACTTTGCACCTATTAGTGAAGAAATACATAGAGCTTGCTAAAATTTGGTTTGCATGATTGGTCTCTCTAAGGTCTAGATATTTTCTAGTAAGGGTTTGAACAACAAGGAAGACAGTGTAGAGTCTTATAATGCTTGTAATATGTTTTTATGTGAGTTTTGCTGTACCGGTTCATACTTGTGTTTGCTTCAAATAACCTTTCTAGTCTAAGCCTTGCATTGAGAGGGATTACTTCTCATGCATCCAAATCCTTGAGCCAAAAAGTATGCCATTTGTGTCCACCATACCTACCTACTACATGGTATTTCTCTGCCATTCCAAAGTAAATTGCTTGAGTGCTACCTTTAAAATTCTATTCTTTGTCTTTGAAATATATAGCTCATGGGAAAAATAGCTTAAAAACTATTGTGGTATTGAATATGTACTTATGTATCTTATTTCTTATTAAGTTGCTTGTTGAGCGATAACCATGTTCCTGGGGACGCCATCAACTATCTTTGTTGAATATCATGTGAGTTGCTATGCATGTTCGTCTTGTCTGAAGTAAGGGTGATTTATCATGAGTTGAATGGTTTGAGTATGCATATTGTTAGAGAAGAACATTGGACCGCTAACTAAAGCCATGATCCATGGTGGAAGTTTCAGTTTTGGACAACAATCCTCAATCTCTTATGAGAATATTATTTGTTGTTGAATGCTTATGCATTAAAGATGAGTCCATTATCTGTTGTCTATGTTGTCCCGGTATGAATGTCTAAGTTGAGAATAATCAAAAGCGAGAAATCCAATGCGAGCTTTCTCCTTAGACCTTTGTACAGGCGGCATAGAGGTACCCCTTTGTGATACTTGGTTAAAACATATGTATTGCGATGATAATCCATGTAAATCCAAGCTAATTAGGACAAGGTGCGGGCACTATTGGTAATCTATGCATGAGGCTTGGAACTTGTAGGATATCTTATACATAATACATATGCTTTATTACTACCGTTGACAAAATTGTTTCTTGTTTTCAAAATAAAATCTCTAGCACAAATATAGCAATCAATGCTTCCCTCTTCGAAGGGCCATTCTTCTACTTTTACGTTGAGTCAGTTTACCCACTTCTTTCTATCTTAGAAGCAAACACTTGTGTTAACTGTGCATTGATTCTTACATACTTGCATATTTGCATTCATACTATTACTTTATGTTGACAATATCCATGAGATATACATGTTACAAGTTGAAAGCAACCGCTGAAACTTAATCTTCCTTTGTGTTGCTTCAATGCCTTTACTATGAATTTATTGCTTTATGAGTTAACTCTTATGCAAGATTATTGATGCTTGTCTTGAAAGTACTATTCATGAAAAGTCTTTGCTATATGATTCAATTGTTTAACCATTGTCTTTACCATTGCTTCGAATCGCTGCATTCATTACATGTGCTTACAATAGTATTGATCAAGATTATGATAGCATGTCACTTCAGAAATTATCTTTGTTACCGTTTACCTACTCGGAACGAGTAGGAACTAAGCTTGGGGATGCTGATACGTCTCCAACGTATCGATAATTTCTTATGTTCCATGCTTGTTTTACGATGATACACACATGTTTTATACATACTTTATGTCATATTTATGCATTTTCCGGCACTAACCTATTAACAAGATGTCGAAGAGAAAGTTGCTGTTTTCTGCTGTTTTGGGTTTCAGAAATCCTAGTAAGGAAATATTCTCGGAATTGGACGAAATCAATGCCCAGGATCTTATTTTTCACGAATCTTCCAGAAGTCCGAAAGGGAAACGAAGTGGGGCGACGAGGCGGCCACATAGCAGCGCGGCCCTGGCGTGTGGGCCCCTCGTGGCGCCCCCTGACCTACCCTTCCGCCTACATAAGCCTTCGTCGATAATAACTCCAGTACCGAGAGCCATGATACGGAAAACCTTCCAGAGACGCCGCCGCCAATCCCATCTCGGGGGATTCAGGAGATCACCTCCGGCACCCTGCCGGAGAGCGGAATCATCTCCCGGAGGACTCTTCACCGCCATGGTCGCCTCCGGAGTGATGTGTGAGTAGTTCACCCTTGGACTATGGGTCCATAGCAGTAGCTAGATAGTTGTCTTCTCCTCATTCTGCTATCATTGTTCGATCTTGTGAGCTGCCTAACATGATCAAGATCATCTATTTGTAATGCTACATGTTGCGTTTGTTGGGATCCGATGAATATGGAATGCTATGTTATGTTGATTATCAATTTATCATCTATGTGTTGTTTATGATCTTGCATGCTCTCCGTTATTAGTAGAGGCTCTGGCCAAGTCGTTACTTGTAACTCCAAGAGGGAGTATTTATGCTCGATAGTGGGTTCATGCCTCCATTAAATCTGGGACAGTGACAGAAAGTTCTAAGGTTGTGGATGTGCTGTTGCCACTAGGGATAAAACATCAATGCTATGTCTAAGGATGTATGTGTTGATTACATTACGCATCATACTTAATGCAATTGTCTGTTGTTTGCAACTTAATACTGGAAGGGGTTCGGATGATAACCTGAAGGTGGACTTTTTAGGCATACATGCATGCTGGATAGCGGTCTATGTACTTTGTCGTAATGCCCAATTGAATTTCACACTACTCATCATAACATGTATGTGCATTGTCATGCCATCTTTATTTGTCAATTGCCCAACTGTAATTTGTTCACCCAACATGCTATTTCTTATGGGAGAGACACCACTAGTGAACTGTGGACCCCGGTCCATTCTTTACATCGAATACAATCTACTGCAATACTCGTTTTTACTGTTCTCTGCAAACATCATCATCCACACTATACATCTAATCCTTTGTTACAGCAAGCCGGTGAGATCGACAACCTCACTGTCACGTTGGGGCAAAGTAATTTGGTTGTGTTGTGCAGGTTCCACGTTGGCGCCGGAATCCCTGGTGTTGCGCCGCACTACACTCCGCCGCCATCAACCTTCAACGTGCTTCTTGGCTCCTACTGGTTCGATAAACCTTGGTTTCTTACTGAGGGAAAACTTGCCGCTGTACGCATCACACCTTCCTCTTGGGGATCCCAACGGACGCGTGCTGTACCATCACAAGCAAGTTCCTTCATGCATTCCTTTCTAACATGACCTAAATGGCGGTTCCACAAATAAGTGGAATTCAAATCATTTGCCTTATGGCATTTTAGCGTCAGTATTATGTGTGTGTGTGTTTCACCATTAAGATTTATAATAACTTATCCATCGTACATGGAGTAATGTCATAATTTGAACAACTCATTGTTTTCATTTGACCAGAGCAAAATAACAATTATTAAGTTCTTTATTATAAATTCTAAGGGCTAGGTAGAATGCCAATGACAAACATGATAACACTTTATTATGTTCCAGACGTTCATTATTACCATATTCCTTATTAGTCACTTAGGCCATCGTATTCTTGTATTGTGTTTTATTGTATGACATCTCATACCAACCAACCTGGTACAAATACCCAAGAATTTCATTATGTGACCAAACAAGGAATACATCCATAACATGTATATCATTTATATACACCTGAGCTAGACTTTCTAGTCTTTTCTTTCTTTCTGCCAATAATCTTTTGTAGATTCTCTTTTAGCTTTCCTCATTATTCAGAAAAACACTTCAACATCAATAACTTCTAGGTTTGTTGGTCAAATACCAATAACCTTGAGGTTCTTACTTTGAAGTTGATCATCATATGACAAGTGTTCCGGATTTCACTATTAGTAACCTTTTAATATGATGAACAATTTCACTCATAATTTTATCCATCATATCATGACGACTTTTCGAGACCATGTCTGTACATGCTAGGCTCGTAAAGTTTAACCTCAGTATTCACATGTGCAAATCTGGCTTGCACCCATTATATGCACACGTAGAATCTATAACACCCAATCATCATGTGATGCTTTGAAACTACGAGTCTTAGTAATGGTGCATACTAAGGACGATCACTTCATGGATATGCGAATATCGTTAGTGCCCCAATAGTTGGAGGATTGGGACGCATGGCGTCTTCAACCTTCATACATTCCCATAAAACTTATGAGTTTATGTAGTCTCACCAAATTATATTCTATCACCTTGCAACAAGGTCTTAGATATCACATATATCTTATACCTCGCTTATTTCTGAAAACAAAATTTTCAGCTCCTTACTTTTCAAACAGATTTGAACTTCAAGTTTCACGAAGACAAGATGACTTTAGGTACTAATTGAAACCATAGCTCTTTGAATCAACAATGTAAGGTTTACTAAAAGTTTGCAATAGGACTTAATCATTTCTTGATTCTTTAACAATACAGTACCAGTCCGTAAAGTTTCTTGTCAGACTTAACAATATTTCTATCTCAATTACAAGACTAGCGCATGGTAGAAAATGGATGCCAATACTACAAAATTAATTCAAAATACTACTCAGACTATGTTTATGATAATTAGTTCATGTTTTAATCTAATTACTAATGAACTCCCACTTAATACAACATCCCTCATAGTTGTTAAGTGGTACACGATCCACATCCACTACACCAAAACCGATCATCACGTGAGATGATGTAGCTTCAATGGTGAACATCAACATGTTGATCATATCATCCATATGACTCGTGTTCAACCTTTCGGTTTTCGTTGTCCCGAGGCCATGTCTGTACATGCTAGGCTCGTTAAGCAAACCCAAGTATTCCGCGTGTGCAACATGGCTTACACCCGTTGTATGTGAAACGTTGAGTCTATCACATCCGATCATCACGAGATGCTTCGAAATGACGAACTATATCAACGGTGCATACGAGGGGAGAACACTTTATTATCTTGATATTAATGTGAGGGATCATCTTATAATGCTACCGTCGCGTTCTAAGCAAAATAAGATGCATAAAGGATTAACATCACATGCAATTCATATGTGATATGATATGGCCCTTTAGTATTTGTGTCAACACCCGGATTTTTAAGTCCGAATGCCTATTATGTCATACATCGCAATCCCAGGAATATTGTTGTTGCGAGGCATAATAGTTAAGTATCACAGTCATCATTCATTACAAACCATAAGTCTTACAAATTGGAATCACATGATCCATATTACACGAATAGTTGATCTATTGATCAACGAACAAACACAAGTTCATAGTTCAACATAGCGGAAGCGTAAGATACAAGGACTCTCTAGTCCACAGGCCAACGCTTGACGTCGGAAGGCGCTTAGTTGTCGTAGGCGTCCTGCTGGTCATCTCCTTGGTCGTCTTCATACTCTGGCCATTTGAATAGCCAGGGACAAAGCCGTGAGTACGTTGAGTACTCGCAAAGTAATACTAATGTAAGTGCTAGACATTCTAGTATGGTTTGCTAAGCTCTAGTTTATTTGCATAAAGCTAGTTTTATTTCACAAAGTTTTGAGAAAAAAGCTTACTCAAGTGCTAACTAACTCAAGGGGGAACATTAGTGTCATTCCCACCATTCAAGTGGTGATTTCAATTCAAACCACCACAAGTCATTGCACCATCACCTTTCAACATCATTTTCAAAGATATGACATCGGAAACTGTATGGCCTTTCCAACCGTCCGTAACCGTGGACGCGGCTATTCGAATAGGTTTACACTCTGCAGAGGTTGCACACTTGTGCCACAACATTTGATTTCATCCGTCGGGATTTCCCCGAATCATCGTAACACAGTACGCGGATCATCAACCATAACCTTTCACTTACGAATCCTAGTATGAGCACCTCTCCCCATGAGCTTGGCCTCCCAGTGAAGACAGACAGTCAGCCTGGGAACTGCACAGGGCTTGGGCCGGACATTCACCTCATTTCGCATCATATCGTATCGTTCCTTTTGTGGTAGAGGCAGCTTTCGGCGTAACCCCGATGACGCTTGTTTAGAGGGAACCCATACTAAGACGCATAAACTTCCAGTTAAGCCCTACCCATAATCAGGTATTGTGGGGGTACTTAATAATTGGAAAGGTATCGCATTCAAACCAACATCATGTTTTATCAAAAATCACCATCTTCTCTTGGTCATATTCACCTTCAAAAAACCATTCAATGGAATGCATCTTCATTCCAAGGTTTCAAAATCCTTTCAAAATCACAAGGTTCCCATCTAGAGTAGTCAAGTTTAGTTCATTAGCACTAGCTCTACTTCATGAGGGGTGCTCCTTGCTTTGCTTGGAAGAGACTAACTCACTACTCTAATATCCAAATTTTATTTTGACCAAAATTAACTATAAAAGTAACTCTTTTAGAAAACAAGTAACAACTTGTAGAGTAAAAACTTGGGATGGGTTCTCATAATCAAAGATAAGAAACATGGTGCCTTGCCCCAAGGGGCTTTGCACCTTGCAAGAATATTAGCTTGCCTTGGTAGTTCTCAAACTGTTCCTCCTCCTCCTCCTGGTAGCAACCTTCTTCTTCGGCGTACTCTCCGGTGCTACCGTCTAAATTTGAATACGAGTATAATTACTCACTAATTCAATGGCTATTCCATGCATCACAAATAAACACACAAACTACTCTATGCACACCAAATAAATAAACTAGGGTGCATGGGTTGTGGGGTTTAAAATAGAATTTGTATTCCATAAGTAAAAGATAGTTTCCATAGGGTTCTTGAGAAATCATTTCCTCTCATTGAAATCTTCTTAAGATTTAATTTCTCCAACAATCATGGATGAACTCATATTGACCTAAGTCCAATGTTCATCATCATCATTTGGGGAAAATGATTTAAATGAGGTAGGCCACCTCATACCATTTAAATAGCACTACCTTTGATTTAAATCTCAAGTAATTCATATAAGAGAGTTTGGGACCAGGGGTCCAAACATCCCATGAATTCATGTGAGACAGGTTTAAATGAAGTATAAGACTTCACACAATTTAATTTTAATAGTTTTGGATAATATCAACTAGTTAAACTAGTCAAAATATCCATTCATTAAACCATGGCATGATCATGCAAAGTGACCACACCATTTTATTGCATAAACAATTAGTGTAAGTCAAATGTGAGCTATTAGAGTTGGAATTAACTTAATATCTATTTTGGTTGATTTTTAAGAATTATTTGAATAGGGAAAAGTCCCTGGCTTGTTATTTTTGTCCAATTAATTCTACAAAGAAAATGACCATGAGGCCAGTGGCATGTTGTAGAGAATTTCAGTGGCTTTCTAACCCTATAAAATTCACTAGATTTGGTTTAGCCAATTTGAAAAGGTGGAATTTCAAAGTTTGGGTAGTATTGGATTTCATTTGAATTAATTAAACTGGTTTTGAATTAAACAGGCCGGCGGGAAACTAACTGGGCCGAAACGGTTTGAAAACGGCCCAAGCCAGCCCACCACGCGTCTGTGCCCGCGTGGGCTGCCTGACAGGGGGTCCCGCATGTCAGCGGCTTTTAAACGCCGAAGCGGTACGAGCGACGTGGCGCGTTGGATTAGAAGGCGATCCAACGGCGCACGGTCGTCGTCTTCTCCGACGAGAAGCAGAGGGTCTGGCGGCGAGCCTAGGGGGTCGGAGCGCTCACCGTGGCTCCAGCTAGGGTGGGCAGTGTGCTCGGGGACAATGTCGACGACGGCGAAGCTCCTGGTACCGTCGGCTCGTCCTGGGGCGGCTCCAATCGACGGCGAGCTTCGGCGGCGATCACGGGCAGTGAGGCTGCGATTGGGTGGCGTCAGTGGGCAATGTCGAGGGTGGAGTGGCTCTGGTGGTCGAGTGAGGAGAGGGGAAGGCGATGGTGTGCTTGGATTGACGCAGGGAGGTCTCCTTTTATAGGGACGCGAGGGTGCTGCGGGGCCGTGAAGAAGTTGACCATGGCGCGGCTTCTCCGGCGAGCGGTCGAGCTAGGCGAGGTGGTGGCAGTGTTCTACGGCTCCTGGCGATGCTATTGGCGGCGACAACGGGGTCGGGCGGTGGCTAGGTTGGTCGCGTTGCTTCCACGACGGCCGCGGCGCGTACGGGAGCAAGTCATCGTCTCCGGCACCGGCGGTCACGGGTCTGGGCTGGGCGCATGTCTGGTGGCGTCGCGGTGTCACGGCGGTGCTCAACGTGTTGCAAGCGGGGCCAGGGCGTGCTCGAGGTCGTGGCGCGGCGCGTGTCCAGTGCGTGTCCGCGTCGTGCATCCTTGCGACGCGAGCGGCGTCCAGGGCGTGTGCGGGCGCGCGTCGTCCGGAGTCTGGTCGCCGTTCCTTCGACCATGGCGGTGCTAGGGCTTGCTAGGGGGCGCGTTGGCGCACGGTGGCGAGGGGGCCAGGGCGGTGAAGCAATGGAGAGAGGGGGAGGTGGTCGGGCTCGGGCGACATGGCCGGCATGGCCATGTCTAGCCTTGCTCCTCCTCTCCCTAGGGTTTTAATGTTGCCATTCAGGGAAAAAGGGGGCAGGGGAACCATTTGGTGCAAGTTGGGGTAGGGTAGTTAGGGTAGAATCACTATTTGCAATAGTGTGCAAATAGTGCCATATTTTGGAATTTGCAAAATATCCAAAATGGAAAAAGTTCAAATGGTGAATGTTTTTGAAAAGTGAGTGTTGAGATAAGTTGAAATTGACCAGAGGTGAATTGAGGTGGTGGTGGAAAAATTAGAATTCAAAATTTGGCCCAAAATGGCTAAGTGGAGATTGTTGCACTTGTTAAAAAGTTGCAACTTTGGATGAGCATAGCTATGGATCAAGGATGAATTTGGCAGGGTGATCTTCATCAAAGTTGTTCACCTTGATGTTGACTTTGAAATGGTACCAAGAGTTAGCAAGAATTGGTTTGGGAAAATTGAATTGCAGGGGCTCAAAGTGGTGATCAGACTAAAATTGGCAGATTTGGCCATCATCACATGTGAGTGAGAAATGTGTTTGAAAATCATTTGAATTGTGAACCCTTGATTCCAAAAGTTGTAATAAGTGTTTAATAACATTATTCAACTAATGGTGAAGACCAAATAGGTCTAGGGTCAAAATTTAAAAAAAATGCCATAGGGCATATGTGAGGGTTTTTAGGGTTTTTCAATTATTGGAAATTCTTCCTCTTTGATTTATTTGGTTGGTGATCTTCATATGATCACTCTAGGGTTTTTGAGCATATCAAAATACAAGTAATAACAATCATCATGGCATATCACTCAAATGCACAAGTCCTATGCATGGTACTATATGCAAAAGAAAAGTTTTTTTTTTGTTGGTTTGAAATTTTGCTTTCTGGAATCCTCTAACTTTCTTTTCATTGAAATTTGGGGTGTTACAAACCCTTCCCCCTTACAAAAGATCTCGTCCCGAGATCGAAAAGAAAGTTAGGTACTAAAGAGATCTGGGTATTCCTTCTTCATGAAGTCTTCGCGTTCCCAGGTGGCTTCATCCTCGGTATGATTGCTCCATTGGATCTTCAGAAACTTGATGCTTCGGGTGCGGGTGGTTCTGTAAGCTTCTTCTAGGATGCGAATCGGCACTTCGCGGTAAGTCAGATCCTTGTTGATATCCACCGATCGGTGATCGATGTTCTTGAACACTTCGGTCTTCTCAGGGACTTCAAGGCATTTCCGGAGAAGTGAGATGTGAAAAACGTCGTGCACAGCCGACATTTCTTCAGGCAACTCCAGTTGATAAGATACTTCACCTCGACGGCTGAGGACTTGGAAAGGTCCCACATAGCGAGGTGCAAGCTTTCCTTTCAGCTGAAACCTTTGCATCCCTTTCAAGGGGGATACCTTGAGATAGACGAAATCTCCGATCTCAAAGGTCATCTCCCGACGTCTCTTGTCGGCGTAGCTCTTCTGTCGGGATTGCGCAGTCTTGAGATACTCGCGGATCTGGTGAGTTGGTCAAACAAGTCTTCGATCTTGGGTAAGGGGTATTTGTTTTTGATGGTGACATCGTTCAGCTTACGATAGTCCGTGCATAAACGATTTGCACCATCCTTCTTGTCGACAAACAAGACGGGGGATCTCCAGGGGGATGCACTTGGTCTAATCAAACCTTTGGCTAACATGTCTTCTATTTGCTTCTTCAGCTCCACGAGTTCGGCTGCGTTCATGCTGTAGGCTCTCTGGGCGATGGGTCCAGTTCCGGGGATTAACTCGATGATAAACTCGATATCCCGATCTGGGGGCATACCGGGTAGATCATCTGGAAACACATCAGGGTAGCGACAAATGACCCTGATTTGATCCAGAGTTGGCTTGGATACACTTTGGTTGCAGGTAAATTTTCTGGGTAGTTTTTCAGAGACGTGCTCAACTACGATACCGGTGCTGCTAGTCATGGTTATGGCTTTCTTGGCACAGTCTATCAATCCATTGTGCTTGGACATCCAGTCCATTCCTAGGACCACTTCCAAACCTTTGGTTCCAAGTATGATTAGATTTGCAAAGAAATCTACGTCATGGATTTTGATAGGCACATTTTTGCAAAATTTTCTGGCTTTGGTGGTTGATCCGGGGATTTGAACTATCATAACATGCTTCAAACTGAGGGGTTGAATTTTACTTGTTGATGCAAAATCTTCGGTGACAAAGGAATGAGATGCTCCAGAATCAAACAACACTCTAGCAGGGGTGTGGTTGACAGAAAACATACCCAGCACAACATCTGGTGCTTCCTGGGCTTCTTCGGCGTTCATGTGGTAGAGGCGGCCGTTGCGGTTGTTGGGGTTGTTGGGGACGAATTTCTTGCCGGTGGAGACACGGCGTTGCTGCTGAGCAGGGGCAGCGGTGTTGCCGGCGAGCTTGGCAAGACGCTTGGGACACTCGTTGGAGTAGTGCCCCACTACACCACACTCGTAACAAGTGATAGTGCTCTTGTCCTGCTTGTTCGCAACGGGAATGGCATTGCTTCCGGTTCTGGGGGTGGTGTTGGTGTTGGTGTTGTTGTTGTTAGGGGCTCGGGGTGGAGCGCGGTTGTAGTTGTTGTTGTTGTAGTTGTTGTTGTAGCCTCCTGGCTTGGAGTTTCCTCCACTTCGGTTCTGATAACCGGGGCGAGAGTTCTGCATCTGGGGTTTGTTGTTTCTCGGAGGGAATCCTCCGCTTGAGCTAGGGCGAAACTTTTGGGGGTGGCTTGATCCACTCTGACTTGCCATGCGGCGCTTGCGGTTCTCGTTGGCTTGGTTTAGCTTGCCCTCCATCTGGATGGCGGAGTCAACAAGGGCTTCGAGGTCGGCGAAGGGGATGTTGACGAGGACAGTCTGCATCTCATCATGCAGCCCGTTCAGGAATCTCTCCTTCCTCTTCTCAACGGTGTCAGTCTCATCAGGGGCATACCTTGACAAAGTAAGAAACTTGTCGCGGTATTCAACCACCGTCATGCGACCTTGTTTCAGCTCACGGAATTCATCCCTCATCTTCTTGATAAGACCCGGGGGTACATGGTACTTACTGAACTTGAGTTTGAAATCCTCCCAAGTCATGAATTGACCTCCGTTCATGGCACGGGTACTTGTCCACTAAGCGCGAGCTGGTCCAGCGAGATAGTGAGTGGCGAACAACACCTTCTCGTTGGCTTCCACTCCAGCTACCTCCAGATTGTTCTCCATAGTCTGGAGCCAATCATCGGCGTCGAGTGGCTCCTCGGTCTTGCTAAACACCAGAGGATTGGTGTTCTGGAAGTTCTTGAGCTTGGATCCGGGGTGGTCATGATTTCCATGGCCTTGGTTTGCGATGTTCTGCAAGGCGATGAGGTTGGCTTGGCGCTCAGCTCTTTCGGTTTCCCGGTCTGCAAGCAGGGTTTGCAGAAGTTGCAGCATGGCGTCGTTGGTGCGATTTGGAGGGGCCATCTGAAGATATAGAAGATCATGAGATGCGAGGGAACGTTCTATGGTTCATTTTGGTTAGGTTTGGAAAACATTTGAAAACTGGTAAACTTTTCATGACAAACATAACATTCATTCATTCATGCAACACATAGTACAAACTACACACATACTCCAATGGTTTTAGGAACCATTCTCATGCTACGATACAAAGGACGGGATACAACTCACACCTACTATAAGTGAACTAGTGCAACTACTCCTCATCATCGATATCGATCGGGACGTAGTCATCGGGTCCTGCCTCCAGGAACTCGTAGTCCTCCTCCTCGGTGTTCTCGTCCTCCTCAAAGTCATCGTCATCGCTCAGAAAGGCGTCTCCTCCTCGAATGTCGATGCCTCCATCGTCATCCTCCAGCTGACTAATCTGATCCTCCTGGGCCTTGACAGTGGCCTCAAGTGACGCGATCCGGTCGCGAAGGCGGCGAATCGTAGCGTCCTTCTTGGCACGCTGCTGGCGAAGGCTTCTGCGGTCGTTGTTGAGTAGCTTGATCGCCTCCCCCTGCTCGGTGATGTGAGCATGGGTCTGGTTCGCGTAAGCGCGAGAGGCGTCAAGGTCCCTACGAGTCCGGTAGAGCATGAAGTCCAAGTGATCCACATGGTGCCTCAACTGGGGGTGCAGTGGCACATCCATGGGTCTTCCGTCAGAGTTACGCCTCGCGAGATGCGCAAAGCGTTCCTCACGAAGTGCTTCCGCATTCTGTCCGCACAGACGAGCAAGTGCTTCCTGAAGAGCACGTGCAAGCCCGTCGAGCCAGTTGCTCTCACGGAAGGAGAAGAGGATCCTCTCAGAAGTGGGAGGCTCCATCTTGCCCCTCAAGTCGGCAGTGATAATCCACTGCAGTTCCCCTCCCGGCTGGTCGTCCACCTGAATCCCGTGAAACTCGGGGTGTGGGCGGCCAAGGTGATCCGACAGGAGTCGAGGTCATGCTCGAAGATCAAGCTTCCTCCGTTCCCAAGCTGATAAAACTTGGTGTTGAGGGGTTCATTCGGCTCCATCTGAAAGAGAATTGGATGAGTAAGTTAGAGAGTGCAAAGTGTGGCAAATTTTTAAGTTGATTCAAATAAGATAGAACCTGATTCATCAAATTTTGGCAAAGTCTCAAAGACAAGAGTGTAGTAAATTTTCACAAATAATTTCTTTCATTTGATTTCAAAGTTAAATTTTTCAGAACGCCCATTCTAACTAAGGTCTTCTAAGGTCAAACAATGGCTCTGATACCAACTTGTCAACACCCGGATTTTTAAGTCCGAATGCCTATTATGTCATACATCGCAATCCCAGGAATATTGTTGTTGCGAGGCATAATAGTTAAGTATCACGATCATCATTCATTACAAACCATAAGTCTTACAAATTGGAATCACATGATCCATATTACACGAATAGTTGATCTATTGATCAACGAACAAACACAAGTTCATAGTTTAACATAGCGGAAGCGTAAGATACAAGGACTCTCTAGTCTACAGGCCAACGCTTGACGTCGGAAGGCGCTTAGTTGTCGTAGGCGTCCTGCTGGTCATCTCCTTGGTCGTCTTCATACTCTGGCCATTTGAATAGCCAGGGACAAAGCCGTGAGTACGTTGAGTACTCGCAAAGTAATACTAATGTAAGTGCTAGACATTCTAGTATGGTTTGCTAAGCTCTAGTTTATTTGCATAAAGCTAGTTTTATTTCACAAAGTTTTGAGAAAAAAGCTTACTCAAGTGCTAACTAACTCAAGGGGGAACATTAGTGTCATTCCTACCATTCAAGTGGTGATTTCAATTCAAACCACCACAAGTCATTGCACCATCACCTTTCAACATCATTTTCAAAGATATGACATCGGAAACTGTATGGCCTTTCCAACCGTCCGTAACCGTGGACGCGGCTATTCGAATAGGTTTACACTCTGCAGAGGTTGCACACTTGTGCCACAACATTTGATTTCATCCGTCGGGATTTCCCCGAATCATCGTAACACAGTACGCGGATCATCAACCATAACCTTTCACTTACGAATCCTAGTATGAGCACCTCTCCCCATGAGCTTGGCCTCCCAGTGAAGACAGATCAGCACAGGAACTGCACAGGGCTTGGGCCGGACATTCACCTCATTTCGCATCATATCGTATCGTTCCTTTTGTGGTAGAGGCAGCTTTCGGCGTAACCCCGATGACGCTTGTTTAGAGGGAACCCATACTAAGACGCATAAACTTCCAGTTAAGCCCTACCCATAATCAGGTATTGTGGGGGTACTTAATAATTGGAAAGGTATCGCATTCAAACCAACATCATGTTTTATCAAAAATCACCATCTTCTCTTGGTCATATTCACCTTCAAAAACCATTCAATGGAATGCATCTTCATTCCAAGGTTTCAAAATCCTTTCAAAATCACAAGGTTCCCATCTAGAGTAGTCAAGTTTAGTTCATTAGCAATAGCTCTACTTCATGAGGGGTGCTCCTTGCTTTGCTTGGAAGAGACTAACTCACTACTCTAATATCCAAATTGTATTTTGACCAAAATTAACTATAAAAGTAACTCTTTTAGAAAACAAGTAACAACTTGTAGAGTAAAAACTTGGGATGGGTTCTCATAATCAAAGATAAGAAACATGGTGCCTTGCCCCAAGGGGCTTTGCACCTTGCAAGAATATTAGCTTGCCTTGGTAGTTCTCAAACTGTTCCTCCTCCTCCTCCTGGTAGCAACCTTCTTCTTCGGCGTACTCTCCGGTGCTACCGTCTAAATTTGAATACGAGTATAATTACTCACTAATTCAATGGCTATTCCATGCATCACAAATAAACACACAAACTACTCTATGCACACCAAATAAATAAACTAGGGTGCATGGGTTGTGGGGTTTAAAATAGAATTTGTATTCCATAAGTAAAAGATAGTTTCCATAGGGTTCTTGAGAAATCATTTCCTCTCATTGAAATCTTCTTAAGATTTAATTTCTCCAACAATCATGGATGAACTCATATTGACCTAAGTCCAATGTTCATCATCATCATTTGGGGAAAATGATTTAAATGAGGTAGGCCACCTCATACCATTTAAATAGCACTACCTTTGATTTAAATCTCAAGTAATTCATATAAGAGAGTTTGGGACCAGGGGTCCAAACATCTCATGAATTCATGTGAGACAGGTTTAAATGAAGTATAAGACTTCACACAATTTAATTTTAATAGTTTTGGATAATATCAACTAGTTAAACTAGTCAAAATATCCATTCATTAAACCATGGCATGATCATGCAAAGTGACCACACCATTTTATTGCATAAACAATTAGTGTAAGTCAAATGTGAGCTATTAGAGTTGGAATTAACTTAATATCTATTTTGGTTGATTTTTAAGAATTATTTGAATAGGGAAAAGTCCCTGGCTTGTTATTTTTGTCCACTTAATTCTACAAAGAAAATGACCATGAGGCCAGTGGCATGTTGTAGAGAATTTCAGTGGCTTTCTAACCCTATAAAATTCACTAGATTTGGTTTAGCCAATTTGAAAAGGTGGAATTTCAAAGTTTGGGCAGTATTGGATTTCATTTGAATTAATTAAACTGGTTTTGAATTAAACAGGCCGGCGGGAAACTAACTGGGCCGAAACGGTTTGAAAACGGCCCAAGCCAGCCCACCACGCGTCTGTGCCCGCGTGGGCTGCCTGACAGGGGGTCCCGCATGTCAGCGGCTTTTAAACGCCGAAGCGGTACGAGCGACGTGGCGCGTTGGATTAGAAGGCGATCCAACGGCGCACGGTCGTCGTCTTCTCCGACGAGAAGCAGAGGGTCTGGCGGCGAGCCTAGGGGGTCGGAGCGCTCACCGTGGCTCCAGCTAGGGTGGGCAGTGTGCTCGGGGACGATGTCGACGACGGCGAAGCTCCTGGTACCGTCGGCTCGTCCTGGGGCGGCTCCAATCGACGGCGAGCTTCGGCGGCGATCACGGGCAGTGAGGCTGCGA
The DNA here is from genome assembly GCF_019359855.2 of Lolium perenne. NCBI lineage: Eukaryota > Viridiplantae > Streptophyta > Magnoliopsida > Poales > Poaceae > Lolium > Lolium perenne. The sequence goes on from NC_067244.2 coordinate 185,420,813, forward strand.
TTGGGTGGCGTCAGTGGGCAATGTCGAGGGTGGAGTGGCTCTGGTGGTCGAGTGAGGAGAGGGGAAGGCGATGGTGTGCTTGGATTGACGCAGGGAGGTCTCCTTTTATAGGGACGCGAGGGTGCTGCGGGGCCGTGAAGAAGTTGACCATGGCGCGGCTTCTCCGGCGAGCGGTCGAGCTAGGCGAGGTGGTGGCAGTGTTCTACGGCTCCTGGCAATGCTATTGGCGGTGACAACGGGGTCGGGCGGTGGCTAGGTTGGTCGCGTTGCTTCCACGACGGCCGCGGCGCGTACGGGAGCAAGTCATCGTCTCCGGCGCCGGCGGTCACGGGTCTGGGCTGGGCGCATGTCTGGTGGCGTTGCGGTGTCACGGCGGTGCTCAACGTGTTGCAAGCGGGGCCAGGGCGTGCTCGAGGTCGTGGCGCGGCGCGTGTCCAGTGCGTGTCCGCGTCGTGCATACTTGCGACGCGAGCGGCGTCCAGGGCGTGTGCGGGCGCGCGTCGTCCGGAGTCTGGTCGCCGTTCCTTCGACCATGGCGGTGCTAGGGCTTGCTAGGGGGCGCGTTGGCGCACGGTGGCGAGGGGGCCAGGGCGGTGAAGCAATGGAGAGAGGGGGAGGTGGTCGGGCTCGGGCGACATGGCCGGCATGGCCATGTCTAGCCTTGCTCCTCCTCTCCCTAGGGTTTTAATGTTGCTATTCAGGGAAAAAGGGGGCAGGGGAACCATTTGGTGCAAGTTGGGGTAGGGTAGTTAGGGTAGAATCACTATTTGCAATAGTGTGCAAATAGTGCCATATTTTGGAATTTGCAAAATATCCAAAATGGAAAAAGTTCAAATGGTGAATGTTTTTGAAAAGTGAGTGTTGAGATAAGTTGAAATTGACCAGAGGTGAATTGAGGTGGTGGTGGAAAAATTAGAATTCAAAATTTGGCCCAAAATGGCTAAGTGGAGATTGTTGCACTTGTTAAAAAGTTGCAACTTTGGATGAGCATAGCTATGGATCAAGGATGAATTTGGCAGGGTGATCTTCATCAAAGTTGTTCACCTTGATGTTGACTTTGAAATGGTGCCAAGAGTTAGCAAGAATTGGTTTGGGAAAATTGAATTGCAGGGGCTCAAAGTGGTGATCAGACTAAAATTGGCAGATTTGGCCATCATCACATGTGAGTGAGAAATGTGTTTGAAAATCATTTGAATTGTGAACCCTTGATTCCAAAAGTTGTAATAAGTGTTTAATAACATTATTCAACTAATGGTGAAGACCAAATAGGTCTAGGGTCAAAATTTAAAAAAAATGCCATAGGGCATATGTGAGGGTTTTTAGGGTTTTTCAATTATTGGAAATTCTTCCTCTTTGATTTATTTGGTTGGTGATCTTCATATGATCACTCTAGGGTTTTTGAGCATATCAAAATACAAGTAATAACAATCATCATGGCATATCACTCAAATGCACAAGTCCTATGCATGGTACTATATGCAAAAGAAAAGTTTTTTTTTGTTGGTTTGAAATTTTGCTTTCTGGAATCCTCTAACTTTCTTTTCATTGAAATTTGGGGTGTTACAATTTGCGCCTTCGATCTTCATCTCCAAAGCACGGACATGATCTCCATCATCAACGGGCATGATCTCCATCATCGTCGGCGTAGCGTCAAGGTCCATGGCGCCGTCTTCATGGTTGTTCACCTTATGTAGCAACTATTACAACTACTTTGAAATACTACTCAACATGAAATTTAAAGACAACCGTAAGGCTCCTGCCGGTTGCCACAATACAATAATGATCATCTCATACATATTCATCATCACATCATGGCCATATCACATCACCAAACCCTGCAAAAATAAGTTAGACGTCTCTAATTTTGTTTGCATATTTTACGTGGTTTAGGGTTTTCGAGTAAGACCCAATCTACCTACGAACATGAACCACAACAGTGATACTAGTGTTGTCAATAGAAAGAGTAAATTGAATCTTCACTATGGTGGGAGAGACAGACACCCGCAAAGCCACTTAGGCAATACAAGTTGCATGTCGAGCATGGAGCAAATCTCATGAACACGGTCATGTAAAGTTAGCCCGAGCCGCTTCATCCCACCATGCCACAAAGATGTAAAGTACTCGAACTAAAGACAACAAAGCATCAACGCCCACAAAACAATTGTGTTCTACTCGTGCAACCAATCTATGCATAGACACGGCTCTGATACCACTGATGGGATTTGTAGCATAGAAAACAAAAAATTTCCTACCGCGAGAACGCAATCCAAGCCAAGATGCAATCTAGAAGACGGTAGCAACGAGGGGATGAACGAGACTAACCCTTGCAGATTTCCAAAGCCTACGAGATTAGATCTCGTTGTTGCAGAAGATGATCACTTGCCGCTTTCAAAAGCGCGTAGAAGATCTTGACGGTGCCACAATCGGGCAGCACCTCCGTACTCGGTCACACATTCGGTGTTGATGAAGACGACGTCCTTCTCCCCGTTCCAACGGGCAGCGGAAGTAGTAGATCCTCCTCAGAATCCCGGCAGCACGACGGCGTGGTGGCGGTGGTGATGGAGAACTCCGGCAGGGCTTCGCCTAAGCGTATGCGGGAGTTGTATATGGAGGAGAGGTAGCTAGGGTTTGGGGAGAGGGGGCTTGGGTGCCGGCCAACTAGGGGCTGCGGCCAAGGGTGGCAAGGTGTGGCCGGCCCCTCCCCTATGCTCCTCATTATATAGGTGGAAATCCCCAAGAGTTGTAGTCCAAGTCTTCGAATAAGACGCCAACAACAAAACTTCCCAAAAGTGGGAAACCTACTCAAGGGGGGAGTCCTACTCAAGGTGGGGCCCCCACCTTTCCTTGAGGTGGGTTGGCCGGCCACCAAGATGGATCCCACCTGGGACTCCTCCCCCTTAGGGTTTGGCCAGCCATGCAAGGTGGAGTCCCTCCGGGACTCCACTTTCCATGGTGATTTCTTCCGGACTTTTCTAGAAATTTCCAGAACCTTCCATAAATGCACCGGATCATTTTCAAACTTGGAAAGTGACTTCCTATATACGAATCTTATTCTCCGGACCATTCCGGAACTCCTCGTGATGTCCTGGATCCCATCCGAGACTCCGAACAAAACTTCGAACTCCATTCCATATCTACTTAAACGACATCAAACCTTAAGTGTGTCACCCTACGGTTCGCGAACTATGCAGATATGGTTGAGACTTCTCTCCGACCAATAACCAATAGCGGGATCTGGAGATCCATAATGGCTCCCAGATATTCAACGATGACTTAGTGATCGATTGAACTGTTCACATACGATATCGATTCCCTTTGTCACGCGATATTTTACTTGTCTGAGGTTTGATCATCGGTATCTCTATACCTCGTTCAACCTCGTCTCCTAACAAGTACTCTTTACTCGTACCGTGATATGTCATCTTTTATGAACCATTCATATGCTTGCAAGCTAATTAGACGACATTCCACCGAGAGGGCCCAGAGTATATCTATCCGTCATCGGGATGGACAAATCCCACTGTTTATCCATATGCCTCAACTCATACTTTCCGAATACCTAATCCCACCTTTATAACCAACCATTTACGCAGTGGCGTTTGACGTAATCAAAGTACCCTTCCGGTATAAGTGATTTATATGATCTCATGGTCGAAAGGACTAGGTAACTATGTATCAAAAGCTTATAGCAAATGAACTTAATGACGTGATCTTATGCTACGCTTAATTTGGGTGTGTCCATTACATCATTCAAATAATGACATAACCTTGTTATTAATAACATCCAATATTCATGATCATGAAACTATGATCATCTATTAATCAACAAGCTAGTTATATAAGAGGCTTACTAGGGACTCCTTTTTGTTTACATAACACACATGTATCAATGTTTCTGTTAATACAATTATAGCATGGTATGTAAACATCATCATAAACACAAAGATATATTATAATAACCATTTATTATTGCCTCTTGGGCATATCTCCAACATAGGCTAAGTGTGATGCTCTTGTACTACTCCACATCTAGACCAAGTGAATCATGAATCAAAAAGTAAACTTTGATAAACAAAATCAAAAGCTTGTAAGGCAAGAACTTGGGATAGGATCATTAAGCATAAAGTAATATGTAATGGTGTCTTGCTCTTGTAGAGCTTTGCATTTGGGTATCTTGCAAGAATATTAGCTTGTCTTGATTGGGGTAGTGATCAAAGTTCTCTTCTTCTTCCTCTTGGTAGAAGACCTCCTCCTCCTGATAGTCTCCGGTACTAGCGTCTATAAACGAATATGAGGATACAATCACCAAACAATACTTAAGTAGACTAATTAGCCTTAATGGCTCACACAAGATGATCTAGCATCATCCCAATCATTACTCAACATTAGACTAGGGTTTCTTATTAGGGTTTGGAAAACAACTCCTCTTATTGAAATAGGGATTAGGGTTTCTATTTAGTTCTTTGGAGAAATAATTCCCTCTCATTGAATCTTCTTAAGATTTAACCTCCTCAAACCATAAAGTATGAGTACATGTTGACCAAGGTCAACACTTCATATTTACCATTTGGGGGAATGACTTAAATGAGATACTTCATCTCATACAATTTAAATCCTACTTTGATTTAATATCCTCAAGTAAGCAATGATGAGACCATGTAACTAAGGTCATCACCTTACTTCACATTACTTGGGAAGATGATTTAAATGAGGTGCTACACCTCATAGATTTAAAATCCTAAATTTAAAAATAATTTAAATGGGCTAGTATTGACTACATAGCCAATTTTTGATTCTAGCCCATGATCATATGAAGCAACCATGTCATATTTTTTCATAAACACTTAGAGAATTTGAAATTTGAATTATTAGAATTTGAATCACCTCAAAATTCATCATGGTTGATTTTTAAAAATTGATTAAGTTTGAAAACCTACTTCCTTGTTATTTTTGTTACTTTAATTCTACAAAAGATCTAGGGTTCAAACCAGTGGGGTTGGATAGAGCTTTTCATAATCTTTCCAACAATATAAAATTAGTAAACTTTGGTTCAGTAGATTTCTCTAAATTTAAATTTGAAAACAGCATCTGCAGGGTATTTGAAATAATCTAAACAGACCAAATTTGAACACATGGGCCTGCGCGGGAAAATTAGACGGGCCGGCCCACTGCGCATCTTGCGCGCGCATGCCACCTGACAGGTTAGCTCCGCATGTCAGTGCCGCTTAACAGCGAAACGGTACGCGGGGATAGGGGCCGTGGGATTAAAGAGGATCGGACGGCTGGGATTTGTCCCTATTGGCGACGAGCTCCAGCGAGGGCTAACCCTAACTCCGGCGAGGTAGGGGGTCGGAGGTTCACCTAGGGGCTGCTGGTTGTCGGTGAGGATGGTGCGAGGATGGTGCGAGGTTGAGGAAGTTCCGGCGACTCGACTGGTACCGACGGCAAGGATGGAGGTGCGCTGCAACTCTTTCTCCCCTTGCTACTGCTCCGGCGGGGCTCCGACGATGAATTGGACTAGCTAAGCGCTAAATTGGCATTGGGCGTGGCTACTGGCGCTTCTACGGAGTGAGGAGAGTGAGACCATGTGCTTAGATCGAGCGAAGGATGCCTCTATTTATAGGGCGAGGGGGTGGCCGTGGCGCGCGGGGCAGGTCGAGGAAGGAGACGACGCTACAGGCGCAGAAGGGGTAGGGCGACGTCATAGGACTGTTGGTGACGTCGAGGCAGTCCTGTGGAGCGTCCTGGCGCAGCAAGGGGTAGTCTAAATCAGCGGCACCATAAGCGTGTACCGAGGTACAGTGGCGCCGGTCGAGGACGAAGTCGTCGTCTACAGCTTGTCCGCGGCCAATTGGGAGTGTCTACGGGGTTGCTGACGTCGAGGAGAGCAGGTGGGTGAAGAAAAGGGGGCGAGAGGAGGACGGAGTCAATGGAACGTGTGTGTGCTCCGATGTGTCCAGAGATGTGTCGGTGCGCGCTCTGGCACGACCTGGGCGTCCTGGGCACGTCATGTCCTAGTGCGTGTGTGCGTCTCCTTAGGCAATGGCTGGCACGAGCGGGTTCAGGGTGACGTGGAGAACCTTCGGGACATGGTGTGGCATAGCTGAGGTGAAGGAAGAGAGTGATGGCATGGTGGGTGACATGGTGGCCGTCATGGTCTTGTTTTAGATCATGTCACTCTTTGTACTGTGGTACTATGGCTTGTCTTTGATGCAGAGGTGTAAGAAGGGGTCAATGATGGCCAGAGGGGTGAGGGTTTAGGCAAGAATCCTCTGGATAATAGTATGTGTGGAGTTGGTAGTTTAGTGTCCACCAAGTGTTTGATGTAATGGCCGAAAGAACTTTATTTTTGAATTTTGTAAAAATCTTTTATGGAGATGATTCAAACAATATTTGACACAAGTTGTTGGTGGTGGTGTGCCAAATTGAGTGGTTTTGCAAAAATTCAAAAGAGGCATAATCTTGAATCTGATTTGACATGCCAACTTTGCTTGAGCATAATTTGAAATTGGGAAGAATTTGCAGGGGTGATTTCAAGCAAAGTTGTTCACTTTCATGAGGTCTTGGATGAGGTGCAAAGAGTTGAGGTGGTTTAGTTTAAAATTTGCTTTATAGAGAGGCTCAAAGTGGGTAACATTTTATTATGGGCAGATTTGACCATTATCATATGTGAGCATAATTTGATTTCAAATTTGATTTGATTTGAGTTTCTTTGATTCAAAAAGTGTTATTAAGTGTTTAATAACATTCTACAAGCAATGGCACAAGCTAAATTGGCCTAGGTCAAAGTTTTGCAAAATGACCATAAGCACATATATGTGATGTATTGCATTTTTCTTAGTTTCTTCTTTTATTTTTCTTTGCTCCACTTAGGCAAGGTTTAGTGTTTATTTAGTGCTAGATTGAGTATGGTAAAGGTTTCAAACCATTTGGATAAGGCAGGAGAGCATAGGTCAAAATTTGTCATTATGGCTATGTGCCACATATGCCTCTATGCATAATTTTGTTTTATTTTTGTTTCACCTTTGATTTAGTTGGTAGGTGATAGGGTGGGTTTGTTGGTGTTTTTCAAGCCATCTAAACAAGATAGATCATGGCATAATTGATTATTTGCAATAATAGCCATAGGCTTACCTAGGCCTTTTCCTTTTTAATTTCTCTTTATTTGGTTTTACCTTGGAGGGTGAAATGAAGGGTGAGGTTTAGGGTTTTAGGAACATTTGATAATCATACCAACACTCATTATGGCAATAGCACAACATCTAAGCATGAGCACTATGCATAGCACTCTATGTAATAAAAGTTTTTGTTGGTTCTCATTTTTGGAAAATAGGGAAATTCATTTTCTCTTTGTGTTAAAATTTGGGATGTTACACGCTCTGCATGCATGCAGAGCCGACGTGAGGACCGTGCCTCCCATGGGCCTTGCTGGGGCCGCTTCCCCTCGTGTTTGCAGCCCACCAAATGTGGAAGCCCCTTGCCCCCCCTTCCCCCCCCGACCGATAGCCTTTTTTCCCTTCCTCTGTTTCGCATGTGACCGTCGTCCCCATCCCCTACCCCTGCGCCTCCAACCCTAGTTCTGCCTCCTCCACGAATCCGGAGGCGGGCCAAGAGACAAGCCAGGCATTGACCGCACGTGATGTCCTGTCCTGGCCCCCGGCGTGGCCTGCCTCGGCGCCTCCGTATCCCCTCCCCTCCTCGATTTCTGATGGGGACGGGCACGCCTCTCCCATACCAACGGCACGGCCGGCGGACCGGTCCGATGCTAGCCCCTCCCTCCCTAGCTCGGGATCTCGGCTCCCCACGCCTCGCCCGGCTCCTATTTGGAGGCGCTCCTCACATCCCCGCCTCCCCACCGGCAAAGACCCCTGCATCGACGGCTCATCTTCTCCCCCGATCCAAGCCACCGGCTTTGCTTCCGCTGCCTCTCTCCGGAGCACGGGGTCGACGACTGTAGGGGCCCTCTCCGGTGTGCGGCCTGTGGATGCTGCGGCCACAAGGCCCCAGGATGTGAGCTCCCGCCCCTTTCCTTCTCCTTCCCTACCTCTACCCTCCACTCTTTCTCCTTCGTTGATGGTCTGAGCACCCCGTCTGACAGGTTGCGCGCCGGACCGAGTCGCTCCACCTCGCTGTCAACGCCCTCTGGAATCCTTTGTGTCTTCCTCACCAGGGCTCTAACCCCCTACCCGCGCGGGGCGCCTCCCTCGCCCACGTCGTCTGAGGCTGCGGCAGCTCTAGAGCGCCCGGCGGCCACGACTGCGGTTCCCTCTATTGGCTTTGGGCCTCGTTTCAACCACAGAGGCCCCCCCACCTTCGCTCCACTGCCACGCGTGGTGGCTCCCCCTCCGTCCATAATAACCGCCGCGCCGATGCGTGCTTGCTGCGCGCAGGTTTTTATGCCACCCAGGGCAACGCGGACCATGGTCGCTGCTTCGCCTACGCCGTGTTCGAGCCAGCGGCGGACGCTCCGGGCTTCCTCCTGCGTCGTGCGATGGAAGAGCTCGGGGGGAATCCTCCCGTTGTCCTGGCGGCAAGTGATCATGGGGCCCTAATGGTGGTCTTTGCCACCCCGGCTGACCGCGAGTGCGCTCTCGCCCGGTTCCCGCTCCAGTTTGAGCGGCAAACCATCACCCTGGAGAGGCCGGAGGATGGTGCCAACCGCGCGGCGTGGCAGTGGCCGTGTTTCGCACACCTCTCCGCCACGGGCTTCCCGATGGAGCATTGGGACGCCCACAGCATCCGGGCGGCGTTCAGCAGCGTCGGCAGCATCTGCTGCATCGACCCACTGTGCCTTGACGGGCTGGAATTCTCCGCCATTCGACTCGTGGTCAAGCTTGCCAACGACGACGATGTTCCGCCGGTCCTGCTCGTCCATGACGCGTTCACCGAGTGGACCACGGAGGTCCAGGTGCGCCTCGTCCGCTCCTGGGCTTGCGACGGAGAGGGCCATTTCTATGGCCACTACGACGTTGATGATGGCTCGGGCGGGGCACGCCAGCCACGCCTCAACGACATCGATGATGACTCTGTCATTGGGGCTGCCCCGTCTCCTCCCCGTGCCACACCTCCGCCTCCCTCCTCCGTGCTCATCCTCTGGGGGCGGATCGTCGCCCGCCGCCAAAGTGACCAGGAACGCGCCTCGGCGCTGGAGAGCGTTGACGGCCTCCCCGCCAACTGCGGCTTCCCTCTGACTGCACCGCCAACAAGCCCGCCGACAGAGCTATGGGACCAGATCCTTGCCCGTTGATGACCCACAAGTATAGGGGATCGCAACAGTCTTCGAGAGAAGTATTACCCAATTTATTAATTCGACACAAGGGGAGCCAAAGAATAAATATAAGCCTTGACAGTTGAGTTGTCAATTCAGCTGCACCTGGAAATAGACTAGCTCGCAGAGGTTTATCAGTAGCAACAATTTTATAGCAGTGGCAGTAATAAAGTAACAGCAGAAATAAAGTAAAAAACGGCAGCAGTGATGGATGCAGTAAACAGTAGGATTAAAATACTGTCGGCACAGGGATGGATAACCGGGCGTTGCATGAATGAGACAACTCATATAATAGCTAACATGGGCATTTGCAAATAAAGTGATACAAGTATCCAAGAATAAAATAACCATAGAGGCGTGTGTTCCTATTTAGTCGCGCGTGCTCGCAATGAGAAACCTGCACGACATCTTTTGTCCAACCAGCCCATTGCAGCGGGGCCTCAAGGGAAACTACTGGTAATTAAGGTACTCCTTTTAATAGAGTACCGGGGCAAAGCATTAACACTACGTGAACACACGTGATCCTCACATCAAAGCCATCCCCTCCGGTTGTCCCGATTATTGTCACTTAGGGGACTCGGGTTCCGGACAATGACATGTGTATACAACTTGTAGATATGATCAAGAACAATATATAAAGCATCATCATGAAAACACAATATGTTCAAATCTAAGATCATGGCACTCGGGCCCAAAGTGACAAGCATTAAGTATAACAAGTTGCAACAATGCATAAAATACTCACAACGGATACTAGGCGCTATGCCCCGAACAATTCTAATGCTATTACATGAACGAACTCATCCAATCCCGACCATCCCCTTCATCCTACAGCGAGGGAACTACTCACACATGGATGGAGGAATCATGGATGGTTGATGGAGAGGCGTCGGTGATGACGATGGCGATGATCTCCTCCAATTCCCCATCCCGGCAGGGTGCCAGAACGGAGTTCCTACCGACGAAATAGGGTTTACCGAGGAGGCGGCGCTACAGACTTTTCTCTGGAATAACTTCGAACCCCCTCGGGTTTTCTCGTGACGAGGATCTTATAGCTGAAAGGGGAGGCCAAAACGACGAAGGGGTCGGGAATACACCGCCCAGGCGCGGCCAGGCGTAGGCCGCGCCTGGGCCATGTACTCCCAGCCCCAGGCCCCCTGCTCTTCACCTTCTAGCTCCGTGAGTTCCCCGGGAAAATAAGGCATTTGGGTATATTTCTGGGATTTTTCCCGAAAGTTGATTTTCTGCAAAAGAAAATCAAGACACCAGTGCAATTCTGCTGAAAACTGCATTAGTCCGCGTTAGTTGCATTCAAAACACACAAGTTTGAGGGAAAACAATAACAAAAAGGTTCGGGAAAGTAGATACGTTTTGGACGTATCAACTCCCCCCAAGGTTAGCTTATTGCTTGTCCTCAAGCAATTCAGTGACAACTGAGTGCGATAAAAGACTTTCACGAACCTATGTGTTCCATAAGATGTATATATTCTCACGGATGATCAAATACTTCGCTAATTCATAAATAAGGAGCATGTGAAACAACATAATCAGTAGTAATGCAAACCATGAATGGATACCAATAGCAATGATAAGCAACATGAAGCATAAACACTTGCAAGATTGCAATAGTCATAATGAAGTAAGACAAAGTGGTATCTCGCTTGCCCCTATTTGGAACAAAACATAAATGCATGGGGCACCTCTGAAGTCCAAAAGAAGACTGGAAGTAAAGATATCGAAAGATGCAAGCATCAAAAATATGCAATAAATAATCTTGTCTTGGGACAAGCCAATTACACTAAGAATGGTTGCCAATGCTTCTAGGAAAGTGCTTTAAAAGCGAGAATGGTGACTCAACATTGCAGTGGTTGAATGGTCCTTTGCAAAGGAAAGCAGAGATTAAACATGTGTTAGAGGTTTTCAGGTTTTCATTTGTAAAACTGAGGTAAAATTGCTTTTTGAGTGGTGGTTGCTTTTGTCAATGAATCGGTAAAAGGGTTTTTGTCATCTTCCATACTTGAGAGCGGTTCCGAAATATTTGGGCGAAGCCACTTTTCATCTATGCTATTTATAAAACTGTGACACTCCTCCCATCCATTGCTTGCACATACCATGGCTAGCCGAATCCTCGGGTGCCGACCAACAATCAGAAACCATGGAGGAGTGCCACTTTCTTATAATTTCCTATTTTCTTCCCCTTTTGGAAGTTGTGGTCAAACCAACTCTTCTTCTTTTTATATCTATCATTTTTTATTGACAAGCGAGATAAAGCTCACGACTCTTGCGGTACTTAGTAAAGCATGGAAGATGACAATAATAACTCTTACATCCTCATGAGCTAAAAACAGTGTCACAAAATGAGGATTTGTTTGACGGTTTTAAAGGTAGCACATGCAAATTTGCTTGGAGTGGCGATGAAATACCACGTGTAGGTAGATATGGTGGACTCATTTGGGATGCTTTTGTTCAGTAGTTGGATGCACGAGTAGTAACTCCGCTCAGTATAGGTGAAGGCTAGTAAAAGACTGGGAAGCGACAATCAAAAATGCATTGGCGGTCATAATCATGCTTGCGACAAAACGCGATTAAAAACGGCATAAAAGAATGCAAGAACTCCGAGGCAAAATAAATCATCAAGGCTTAATTGACTATTGTTCAGTCATATGCATGTGTGAGCATGTGCCAAGTCGATTCAAATGAAACAATCAGAGGAGGATACCACAATGTCAATACCGCTATATGAAAAGAGCAATGCAACCAAACGCGAATGTAAAATGTTACCCACCAAATGTAAATTGAAACCAGTCGTGAGAGAGCGGTACTACTGAATATAATTGAGTAACATACAACCCACATGAATAAACTAAGTACCTTCACATAGATGAGTATATGTACAAAAATGAAAACAAATAGAGTTCATACCAGCCTCTCACCACAAGCAGATTGTCGTAGATCGTCATTATTGCTATACTTGTGTGGCTCGAATGATATAAAATGAAAACCATGCTCCAATATAGCCTTGAGAGACCACTGAACCCTGCATCAAACTATATAAAACCAAAGAAGAACAACAAATATTTTTGGATTTTCGATATTAGAGTCACCGAATGGAAGTAAAATCTTTTTGGATTTTCTCATAGCAAACCAACGATAGTAAATAAAGCAAAATAGGAACAAGAAACCAAATAAATAAATGATAAAAAGAAACAGCAGAAATATTTTTGGTCTTTTTGTGTTTTAGAAAAGAAACAAAGCAAAAAACAAGAGAAATAAAACTAAAAGAGTCACACAAAACCAAAGTGGCAGAAATCTGCCAAAACTTAACAACAGTACAGTAATTAATTAAAAATCTTCTGCAGCTCAACTCGAAAAGTTCTCAACTAATGAAAAATAGATAATAACCTGCGGAGCTTGCACAAAAATTGGCAGCTCAAAATAACGTTCTGACTATTTTTAGGAATTTTTCCAGTATCAGTCCAGAATATGTTTTTTAGACAGCACTTTCCCAAATATCATCTTCCTCATATTAGAGGCAACCATCTGGCACACAAATGAAATAAAAAAGTAAAAGTAGAGGTTACTACAGTAGTAAAAACCATCAAAAACTAAAATAAGAACCTACTGAAATAAAGATAACCGAAAGAGAAACAACCAAAAGAAGCGAAACAAGTATATACAAATGACCGGAAATTGTAATATGCAATGAATGAGTGATGTCGGCGTACCTCCCCCCAAGCTTAGGCTTTTGGCCTAAGTGAGGTCTAATACCAGCGATAGTTTGGATCCCAAACACTTGAATCCCCCGTGCCTTGATACCCGGGATCATATGAAGAAGATGAAGCGTGTTGCCCATAATCATAGTCCGGTGGTAGATAGGAGAATCCCGAAGTGCTAGCGGGCTGAAAAGAGTGATCTTCGGCTTCTCCCCCATCACCTTCCGCTTGTTGGTCTTGTTTTGCTATGTACGCGTACAGCTCGGGCTCCAAAAGTGACAAGCTTCTCCTGTCAGTCAAATCAAGAAGCGGTGCAGGCAATCTAATTGTACGGTTAGTTTGAATTACCCTCCTAGCTTTCTTCCAGAAAGATATTTCATAGATTAAATGGTCATGCTCAAAATCGGGAGAAACAAACTGGTGCTGAATCATTGAATTAAGATCGAGTCTCCTCGAACTGAATGCCAAATCAAGTGCATGCGGTGCCACACCGTGTAAAGCAAGTAAGTGGGTGACAAGGGATTAACTTGTCAATGCCTACGGGTTGTAGACTAGGGTTTAGTTAGAAGTAGAGGGCAAGTAGATCTCGAAGGTTTCAGCTGAAAAGTACTCGACGATACGAAAACTAGGGTTTGTGAGACAATGATTTGATGCTATCTTTGTCCCTCGACCCCCCCCTTATATAGGAGGTGGAGCCGAGGGATTCGTATTGTACAAGTTACAGAGTCCGGGAGGTTTTCCAACTCATCCCGCAAGATTACAAATATTATCTCCTAATACAACTCTAGCTTTCCTCAATAACAACTTGGTCTTGCGATTCTTCTTATTCTTCGAGTCGTGGGCCTGCGGTAAACCCCGGGTACTATCTTCGGTAGGCCCATTGGGGATGCCTATGTCAGTACCCCCAAGATTTTGCTTGAATCGTAGAGTCGGGGAAAATCTCCACTGTTTATATTTACTCGACAACTTTAAACTTCTATATATTTCTTCATATGAATTTCTATATTGTACAGGGATAATGGTAGTTGGGGCTAGTTCATCTGACGGATCAGGTACTAGTTAACTGCTCTAGTGGCAATCCGCAAAAACCTACTTCAAGATCACGTCCCTGGACATGATCTCGGGATACCGGTGTAAACTTCGACAGGTGCCGCTTAAGGTCTTACCATTCTGTCGAGTCCCAGTCATATTTCTCGGGTACCTAATGCGTCCGTTAGGATTTTTCTTCGTATCTGTTGATACAGATAAAAGTAGCAAACCGACGTCAGAGACGGCGCCACGCCACACAGAACGGATCTGGGGTCTTACCTTCGCAAAGTTTTGCGGCATTCAGAAATTGTTCGCAGCTTTGGCGTTCTGAGAATATATTGTCGAGTGCTTATTCGGCTGTTGGAATGGCACATTTTATTGAGTCAACGGATGACTTATATTGCTCTCCCGATGGGAGTATATGTAGAGTTACTTATAACTCGAAATATACTCTCTTGTTCTTCTATCTTTCTTTTTTATAATTTCATCGGGTACGCGAACAGCGTTCCCGATGGGAGTAGCCCCCGAGGCTACAGCCAAGGACTTGTGCTTGGGTGTAGGCTCCACGCCTCATGTCGCTATATTTTCTTTCTCTCCCAAATTTTTTCAAATCTCTCGCGTGCGCGAACAGCGCTCCCGATGGGAGTAGCCCCCGAGGCTATGAGCAAATATTTGTATTTGATCATAGGCTCACGCCATTTCTATTTTGTCTTTTTCTCAAATTTTTCCATTTTTCCAAAGTAGCCCCCGAGCATTTGATCAAAAACTTGTATTTGATCAAAGGCTCTCCAATATCTTTTGCTGTCGCCTTTTTATGAAACTGTTGAGTCGATATTTTCTCTTGCTAAGGTGACATCATTGCTGACGATGGCCACAACCGCTGTCCCTGGAAATTATGAGAAATTCTCTCTCGCTGCCTTGCGGGCCCAAATTACGCATCGTGTTGACACGTCGTGCAAGTGGGGGACACACGTCCTCCGCTTTTTCTGGCGCACGCACTGTAACGCCTATAGGGCGAAATTACTTTTTTACCCTTGCTCCACGTGTTCACCATCTGCCTCACACTTTTTCCATCCAACGGTGCTCCGATTCGCCGCACCTCTATTTAAGGGCTTCATCTTCTTCCTTCCGCACTTTCACTTGCGCCGCTCCTCTGCTCTCCTCTTGCAAAAATCTCCTCTTGCGCCCCATAGTTCCTTGAGCTCAACCACTCCCATGTTGTACTCCTGCGCCATTGTTGATGCCACCGCGCAGATTGATCAGGCACAGCACTCCGGAATCGAAGATGGCTTCCGCAGATCTAGGGAGCGCTGAGTGGGAGAGATCCAAAATCTCTGCCCAAGACATTAACTTGCTGAAGAAACTGGGGATCAGCAAGAAGCCAAAGGTGCTGTGCTTCCCCAGCGAAGAGAGCTACCCAACCCCTCCAATGGAGTATCGGGTTAGTTTCGTCGATCATCTCATCCGCGGCCTCTCTGCCCCCCTTTCACAATTTTCTCCGTGGGTTGCTTTTTGTTTACGGATTGCAACTTCATCACCTCACACCCCACTCTATCCTCCATATTTCCATTTTCATCACTCTTTGCGAATCCTTCCTCGGCGTCCAGCCTAACTGGGCGTTATGGAAATGCATCTTTTTGTGTCGCCGTAATGGCTCTACCAATGTCGCCTACAACATAGGCGGTGTTTGTATCTGCGTGCGCCCTGCTGTCGAGTACTTCGATGTAAAATTCCCCGACTCAGTTCAAGGGTGGCGCAAAAAATGGCTGTACATCCACGAGGAGAATCATGGGTGTGTTGAAGACAACATTCCTCCTTTTGATGGTGCCGAGAAAATCTATCGCCGCCGCTCCTGGGACGCAGAGGCTACCGATGAAGAAAAAACGGCGACGGAGGCACTGATGACGCGCATCCACGAGCTTCAAAGTACCCGTGGTAAAGAACTGTCGGGTATCCAAATCACGGCATATTTCCTTAGCATCAGAGTGCAGCCTCTGCAGGCTCGCAAAAATCCCCTCTGGAAGTATGCTGGCGACAATGATGTGGATCGCCTGTCGGTGGATTTGTCGGTCAAGGACTTAGAAAAACTTGTCCGGAAAATCTCCTCCCTCAGCAAGAAAGATGCTGTCCCCTCTTCTTGTCGGGTAAAACCATATAGCCCACCAATGCGCTCCCCAAGGTAACTTTTATCGACTTGCTCATTTTTGTTTGACATCCTTTGCATAACTCTTTTATTGACATCCCCCTTTTCTTTTTTCAGAACCATCCAAATCTTGTCTCTCTTCCTCCCCTTCCTAAAGGTGGAGAAGTCGAAGAACGAGCCGTTGTCACTGATGACAACCAGGGTGCTCCTTGCCCTGAGAGTGAACCCGCAGGTTCTCGAAAATCTGCGGGATCCTCTGAAAAGGAGGCTGACTCCGAGGCTACCACATCAGCATACTCTCCTCCTCCTGTTGTTTCTCCAAGGAACAAGAGGAAAAGGACTGATGTCGAAGATTCCGGCACCTCCAAAGCCGAAGAAGCTGCTCCTTCAAATCGGAAGGCAACTTTCGATCCATACCTTGACGCCCTCGTCAGTTTGTAAGTTACTCCTTGTGTCTTACTGTTTTGTCTCTTAAATACCTTTGTCTATCTTGCTTTTTACACTGTCGCCATTTAACCGTAGTGGTGACGAGGAAGAAACGCCAGCTATGGATGTGACTGCTCGAACGAGTACTTCGCATACTTTAGTTGTTTCTGAAGTGCAAGTTGAAGGAGAAGAATCTTCGCCTCCTCAACAAAACACCGACGCACCTACTCCTCCTGCAAGCCCCCTCGTCCCTTCACCAAAAAGGGCGAGGGTTGAAACAATCACAGAGCCTACCTTACAATTGGGTAGCTCCTCGACTCCTCTTTTGGATGATGTAAGTCCTTGAATGCTTTCTGATGTTGTCGATGTTTTCACTGTTTGCTTCTTTTCATTTTGTGCTATCGCACTTTTTCCCATACCGACGCTTTCTTTCTCTATCTTTCTTTAACAGCCTTTGATTAAGGAATTCATCCGCTTCGGTGCCCAATTCGTTGGGTACCGCGAGTATGCTAGCAAAGCTGAAGGTAATGACTTCCTGCTGCTCTTTACCCATGACTTCTTGCTCCTTTTTTATCGTGATTTTGACTATTTTTGACTATTTTGGCAGAAAAGCTTGCGGAGGCCAACAAACGTGCCGACACACTTGCTCAGAAACTAGAGAAAAGTGAGGAGGCTCGTAAGAAGGCCGGATCAGATGCTAGTAAGGCTAGGGCAGATGCTGGCAAGGCCAAGGCAGACGCTGCTGGTGTCGAAGAACTTCAAAAGAAGCTTCATGACGCCGAGACTGCTTTGAGCGAGCATAAAACCGCACAATCTGCTCGTGAAGAAGCGATTACCAAGCGCTTGGAATCACAAAGCCGCCGCTTTGTCAGTAAGTGCCTGAGCTATTTTGCATTCTTTGGACTTGCTTTTCTTTACTTGTTTGTTGACCAATAAATTTTTTCCTCGACAGGGAAAACATCTCACGAATATGAACTTGAAGATCCCGACAATGATCCTCTTCTTGACGCACTTGCTTTCCTTGAGTTTCACGGAGATGAAGCACGCGAAGGCATTGATCAGGCCAAGGAAGGGTTGTCGCGGCTCTACCCTTACTTCTTCCCGAAGAAAAAGGAACCCGCAACCTTTCTTGCTCTTGCCAAGTGCTTTAACCCCGCAGAAGATCTTGGACTGAAGCTTCGCCAAGAAAATATGAAAGTTGCCGTTGAAAGCACTGTTGCCCTGGTTGCTGACAGCTAGCAAAGCGTTGACTGGACCAAAGTTGGCGACACGCAGGAGATGGAGACCACAAAATGGCAATCGCTGATCAGGGCTGCAAAGCCCAACTCAAAGAAGATCCTTGCCTATCTTGGATGCAAGCCGACTCCTACTCCTAGCTCGTCGAAGCCGGAGGTCTAGTAGAATGCCCTATCTTTCTCTGTTTTTATTTTTACTGTTTCTTTTGATGTTGTCGTCACCGTAGCTTTGGCAACAACTGTCGTAGTAATTCTTTTGAAGACTCCTTCTGTAATATCTGTGTAAATTTCCCGAAGATCAATGGAATTCTATTTTGCGTGATCATTGATACTGAAATTTTCTTGTCCAGTTGATATTTGATAAATACTCCGCAAATTCGCATCCTGCCGATACTTTTCCTGCTTCCTCCTTCTCGAAGAAAACACTTGTCGATGATGACCTTGTCGAAGGTTCTTCAAGTAAACACTCCTCGCAAGATTTGCAAGAACTTCGCCAACAACTTCAGTCCATGAAAAAACAAACTCTTGCGATGATGGAGCAATCCCAGAGAGCATCCGAAAGAGAGAAAATTGCCCTTCAACAAGCTAAAGAAGCCATAACTGCCAAGGAAGCTGCTATTTCGGAAGCTGAAAAAGCAACCACTCGAGAAAATAGTATGCTCGAGCTAATGAATGAAGCCAGTGTGGATATGTTAGGTACACTTTTTCAACCCAGAACTTCTTCTGCCTTTTGCTGTACCCCCTTTTTTTTTGAATTTCTTGTTCTTTCGCTTAATAGGTTCTGTTCTCGACGCTGCTGCTGAAGATGAAAGGGTGAATGTAAGGACGAACCTCCTCGTTAACCTTTCTCTTAACCACGGCTGTCTGTTCTGGGCCACTCCCGAGCGGACCCAACAGATTGTCAGGTTCCAAGACCGCGCCTGTCAGGTTCGCGAATTCCTTAACTTCTGCACGAGAACCTTGACCCTTGTTTACAAGACTATGTTCCCTCGAGATGAAGCTCCCGATACTCTTCTTGGATTGATGGAAAAGTTTCTAGATGCTCCTCGTATTCATAACTTTGTACGAGCTCAGTTGACTGCTGGAGCAAGATTCGCCATGATCATGATACATATTTGCCATCCGAAATTAGATCTGACGAAGATTGTCTCTGACTGCCTGGCCAAGAAATCGCGACGAAAGAATAACGTCGACGAAATCAATGACATGGTGACTCCTGTGGCCGAAGCGATGATGGATGAACTTCTTCGGATGGATTCTGAATTCTTCGTCAAGGGGAGCTATGCTGAGCACAAGACAACTGCTGCAAATAACAAAGGTTTATCCATAGACAGTATATTAGGCCTTGACTGAGTTGTACTATATTGCGAAAAGCTATGTCTATATTTTTCGTCGAATTCTTTGTATTGATGAAGTTGTCTAGATTGTAAAGTGTAATCTATATTGCGAAGCCTCCGAGCCTTTGGCTGGGACTTATACTATTTTGTCATATCGAAGAATTTACTGTTTTGCGAGAATATATGTGTTTTGCTGTCGTGGGTTATGAGCTGATGTCTACGCCCCCTCCTTTTCCTGTAGACAGTGTTGGGCCTCCAAGAGCAGAGGTTTGTAGAACAGCAGCAAGTTTTCCCTTAAGTGGATCACCCAAGGTTTATCGAACTCAGGGAGGAAGAGGTCAAAGATATCCCTCTCATGCAACCCTGCAACCACAAAGCAAGAAGTCTCTTGTGTCCCCAACACACCAAATAGGTGCACTAGTTCGGCGAAGAGATAGTAAAATACAGGTGGTATGAATATATATGAGAAGTAGCAACGGCACCAGAAAAGTGCTTTGCCCAGGACAGTAAACAAGCAGGAGTAACGCAGCAGTAGTAACACAGTAAAACAGTAAACAAGTAGCGATAGCAGTATTTAGGGACAAGGCCTAGGGATCAGACTTTCACTAGTGGACACTCTCAACTTTGATCACATAACAGAATAGATAAATGCATACTCTACACTCTTTTGTTGGATGATGAACACATTGCGTAGGATTACACGAACCCTCAATGCCGGAGTTAACAAGCTCCACAATTCAATGTTCATATGTAAATAACCTTAGAGTGTAAGAAAGATCAATACGACTAAACCAAGTACTAACATAGCAAGCACACTGTCACCTTCACACTATGTAGGAGGAATAGATCACATCAATACCATCATAGCAATAGTTAACTTCATAATCTACAAGAGATCATAATCATAGCATAAACCAAGTACTAACACGGATGCACACACTGTCACCATTACACCGTGCAGGAGGAATAAAACTACTTTAATAACATCACTAGAGTAGCACATAGATAAATTGTGATACAAAACACATAGCAATCATAAAGAGATATAAATAAGCACTTCACTATGCCATTCATAACAGTGAATAAGTATTCTGTGAAATATAGCCTAAGAGACCCACACGGTGCACACACTGTCACCTTTACACACGTGGGACAAGGAGTCTCCGGAGATCACATAAGTAAAATTCACTTGACTAGCATAACGACATCTAGATTACAAGTATCATCATATGAATCTCAATCATGTAAGGCAGCTCATGAGATTATTGTATTGAAGTACATAGGAGAGAGATGAACCACATAGCTACCGGTACAGCCCCGAGCCTCGATGGAGAACTACTCCCTCCTCATGGGAGCAGCAGCGGTGATGAAGATGGCGGTGGAGATGGCAGTGGTGTCGATGGAGAAGCCTTCCGGGGGCACTTCCCCGTTCCGGCAGGGTGCCGGAACAGAGACTCCTGTCCCCCAGATCTTGGCTTCGCGATGGCGGCGGCTCTGGAAGGTTTCTGTGGGTTTCGTCGAACTTATCAGGGTTTTCGCGACGGAGGCTTTAAATAGGCGGCAGGGCAGCCTCGGAGGGGGCCTGGGGCCACCACACCATAGGGCGGCACGGCCCCCCCTCTGGCAGCGCCAGGGTGTAGTGTGGGGCCCCCAGGGCTTCCCTCTGGCGGCTCTCGGGTGTTCTGGATGCTTCCGGGCAAAATAGGAACATGGGCGTTGATTTCGTCCGATTCCGAGAATATTTCGTTACTAGGATTTCTGAAACCAAAAACAGCAGAAAACAGCAACTGGCACTTCGGCATCTTGTTAATAGGTTAGTTCCAGAAAATGCACGAATATGACATAAAGTGTGCATAAAACATGTAGATAACATCAATAATGTGGCATGGAACACAAGAAATTATCGATACGTCGGAGACGTATCAGCATCCCCAAGCTTAGTTCTGCTCGTCCCGAGCAGGTAAAACGATAATAAAGATAATTTCTGGAGTGACATGCTATCATAACCTTGATCATACTATTTGTAAAGCATATGTAGTGAATGCAGCGATCAAAACAATGTATATGACATGAGTAAACAAGTGAATCATATAGCAAAGACTTTTCATGAATAGTACTTCAAGACAAGCATCAATAAGTCTTGCATAAGAGTTAACTCATAAAGCAATAATTCAAAGTAAAAGCATTGAAGCAACACAAAGGAAGATTAAGTTTCAGCGGTTGCTTTCAACTTGTAACATGTATATCTCATGGATATTGTCAACATAGAGTAATATAATAAGTGCAATATGCAAGTATGTAGGAATCAATGCACAGTTCACACAAGTGTTTGCTTCTTGAGGTGGAGAGAAATAGGTGAACTGACTCAACAATAAAAGTAAAAGAATGGTCCTCCATAGAGGAAAAGCATCGATTGCTATATTTGTGCTAGAGCTTTGATTTTGAAAACATGAAACAATTTTGTCAACGGTAGTAATAAAGCATATGTATCATGTAAATTATATCTTACAAGTTGCAAGCCTCATGCATAGTATACTAATAGTGCCCGCACCTTGTTCTAATTAGCTTGGACTACCGGGATTATCGCAATGCACATGTTTTAACCAAGTGTCACAAAGGGGTACCTCTATGCCGCCTGTACAAAGGTCTAAGGAGAAAGCTCGCATTGGTTTTCTCGCTATTGATTATTCTCAACTTAGACATCCATACCGGGACAACATAGACAATAGATAATGGACTCCTCTTTTATGCATAAGCATGTAACAACAATTAATAATTTTCTCATATGAGATTGAGGATATTGTCCAAAACTGAAACTTCCACCATGGATCATGGCTTTAGTTAGCGGCCGAATGTTCTTCTCTAACAATATGCATGCTTAACCATAAGGTGGTAGATCTCTCTTACTTCAGACAAGACGAACATGCATAGCAACTCACATGAAATTCAGCAAGGAGTAGTTGATGGCGTCTCCAGTGAACATGGTTATCGCACAACAAGCAACTTAATAAGAGATAAAGTGCATAATTACATATTCAATACCACAATAGTTTTTAAGCTATTTGTCCCATGAGCTATATATTGCAAAGGTGAATGATGGAATTTTAAAGGTAGCACTCAAGCAATTTACTTTGGAATGGCGGAAAATACCATGTAGCAGGTAGGTATGGTGGACACAAATGGCATAGTGGTTGGCTCAAGTATTTTGGATGCATGAGAAGTATTCCCTCTCGATACAAGGTTTAGGCTAGCAAGGCTTATTTGAAACAAACACAAGGATGAACCGGTGCAGCAAAACTCACATAAAAGACATATTGAAAACATTATAAGACTCTACACCGTCTTCCTTGTTGTTCAAACTCAATACTAGAAATTATCTAGACCTTAGAGAAACCAAATATGCAAACCAAATTTTAGCATGCTCTATGTATTTCTTCATTAATGGGTGCAAAGCATATGATGCAAGAGCTTAAACATGAGCACAACAATTGCCAAGTATCACATTACCCAAGACATTAATAGCAATTACTACATGTATCATTTTCCAATTCCAACCATATAACAATTTAACGAAGAAGAAACTTCGCCATGAATACTATGAGTAGAAACTAAGGACATACTTGTCCATATGCTACAGCGGAGCGTGTCTCTCTCCCATAAAGTGAATGCTAGGATCCATTTTATTCAAACAAAACAAAAAACAAAAACAAACCGACGCTCCAAGCAAAGCACATAAGATGTGATGGAATAAAAATATAGTTTCAGGGGAGGAACCTGATAATGTTGTCGATGAAGAAGGGGATGCCTTGGGCATCCCCAAGCTTAGACGCTTGAGTCTTCTTGATATATGCAGGGGTGAACCACCGGGGCATCCCCAAGCTTAGAGCTTTCACTCTTCTTGATCATAGTATATCATCCTCCTCTCTTGACCCTTGAAAACTTCCTTCACACCAAACTTCTCATAAACTTCATTAGAGGGGTTAGTACATAATCAAAAACTCACATGTTCAGAGGTGACACAATCATTCTTAACACTTCTGGACATTGCTCAAAGCTACTGGAAGGTAATGGAACAAAGAAATCCACCCAACACAGCGAAAGAAGCAATGCGAAATAAAAGGCAGAATCTGTCAAAACAGAACAGTCCGTAAAGACGAATTTTTAATAAATACTTCCGTTGCTCAGATCAGAAAACTCAAAACTAATGAAAGTTGCGTACATATCTGAGGAACACGCACGTAAATTGGCATATTTTTATGATTTTTCTACAGAGAAAACAGCCCAGATTCGTGACAGATAGAAATCTGTTTCTGCGCAGAAATCCAAATCTAGTATCAACCTTCGATTAGAGGCTTCACTTGGCACAACAAAACACAAAACTAAGATAAGGAGAGGTTGCTACAGTAGTAAACAACTTCCAAGACACAAAATAAAAACAAAGTACTGTAGCAAAATAACACATGGGTTATCTCCCAAGAAGTTCTTTCTTTATAGCCATTAAGATAGGCTCAGCAGTTTTAATGATGCACTCGCAAGAAATAGTATATGAAGCAAAAAGAGAGCATCAAGAGGCAAATTCAAAACACATTTAAGCCTAACATACTTCCTATGAAAAGGAATCTTGTAAATAAACAAGTTCATGAAGAGCAAAGTAACAAGCATAGGAAGATAAAACAAGTGTAGCTTGAAAAATTTCAGCACATAGAGAGGTGTTTTAGTAACATGAAAATTTCTACAACCATATTTTCCTCTCTCATAATAACTTTCAGTAGCAACATGAGAAAACTCAACAATATAACTATCACATAAAGCATTCTTATCATGAGTCTCATGCATAAAATTATTACTACTCCCAACATAAGCATAATCAATTTTATTAGTTGTAGTGGGAGCAAATTGAACAAAGTAGCTATCAAATATAGGAGGTATATTGTAATCATAATCAATTTCATCCTCCATAACAGGTGGTACCAAAAGACTACTATCATTATAATCATCATATATGGGAGGCAAAGTATCATCAAAGAAAATTTTCTCCTCAATGCTTGGGGGACTAAAAAGATCATGAAAACCAGCTTCCCCAAGCTTAGAACTTTCTATATCATTATCAACAATGGTGTTCAAAGCGTTCATACTAATATTACTACCAGCATGCAAATAAGATTCCGTAGGTTTTTTAATTTTCGCATCAAACAATCCATGTTTTAAATCAGGAAATAGCATAAGAAGCTCATTTTTGTCCATTATGCCAAACTAGTGTAAACAAGAAACAAAAAGATGCAATTGCAGGATCTAAAGGAAATAGCTTTGAGTACTTACAACGGCGGAAAATAGCTTGGTAGCTGAGGTCCGGAGTGTGAGTACCTTTTACCTTTCCTCCCCGGCAACGGCGCCAGAAAATAGCTTGATGTCTACGCCCCCTCCTTTTCCTGTAGACAGTGTTGGGCCTCCAAGAGCAGAGGTTTGTAGAACAGCAGCAAGTTTTCCCTTAAGTGGATCACCCAAGGTTTATCGAACTCAGGGAGGAAGAGGTCAAAGATATCCCTCTCATGCAACCCTGCAACCACAAAGCAAGAAGTCTCTTGTGTCCCCAACACACCAAATAGGTGCACTAGTTCGGCGAAGAGATAGTGAAATACAGGTGGTATGAATATATATGAGAAGTAGCAACGGCACCAGAAAAGTGCTTTGCCCAGGATAGTAAACAAGCAGTAGTAACGCAGCAGTAGTAACACAGTAAAACAGTAAACAAGTAGCGATAGCAGTATTTAGGGACAAGGCCTAGGGATCAGACTTTCACTAGTGGACACTCTCAACTTTGATCACATAACAGAATAGATAAATGCATACTCTACACTCTTTTGTTGGATGATGAACACATTGCGTAGGATTACACGAACCCTCAATGCCGGAGTTAACAAGCTCCACAATTCAATGTTCATATGTAAATAACCTTAGAGTGTAAGAAAGATCAATACGACTAAACCAAGTACTAACATAGCAAGCACACTGTCACCTTCACACTATGTAGGAGGAATAGATCACATCAATACCATCATAGCAATAGTTAACTTCATAATCTACAAGAGATCATAATCATAGCATAAACCAAGTACTAACACGGATGCACACACTGTCACCATTACACCATGCAGGAGGAATAAAACTACTTTAATAACATCACTAGAGTAGCACATAGATAAATTGTGATACAAAACACATTGCAATCATAAAGAGATATAAATAAGCACTTCACTATGCCATTCATAACAGTGAATAAGTATTCTGTGAAATATAGCCTAAGAGACCCACACGGTGCACACACTGTCACCTTTACACACGTGGGACAAGGAGTCTCCGGAGATCACATAAGTAAAATTCACTTGACTAGCATAACGACATCTAGATTACAAGTATCATCATATGAATCTCAATCATGTAAGGCAGCTCATGAGATTATTGTATTGAAGTACATAGGAGAGAGATGAACCACATAGCTACCGGTACAGCCCCGAGCCTCGATGGAGAACTACTCCCTCCTCATGGGAGCAGCAGCGGTGATGAAGATGGCGGTGGAGATGGCAGCGGTGTCGATGGAGAAGCCTTTCGGGGGCACTTCCCCGTTCCGGCAGGGTGCCGGAACAGAGACTCCTGTCCCCCAGATCTTGGCTTCGCGATGGCGGCGGCTCTGGAAGGTTTCTGTGGGTTTCGTCGAACTTATCAGGGTTTTCGCGACGGAGGCTTTAAATAGGCGGAAGGGCAGCCTCGGAGGGGGCCTGGGGCCACCACACCATAGGGCGGCGCGGCCCCCCCTCTGGCCGCGCCAGGGTGTAGTGTTGGGCCCCCAGGGCTTCCCTCTGGCGGCTCTCGGGTGTTCTGGATGCTTCCGGGCAAAATAGGAACCTGGGCGTTGATTTTGTCCGATTCCGAGAATATTTCGTTACTAGGATTTCTGAAACCAAAAACAGCAGAAAATAGCAACTAGCACTTCGGCATCTTGTTAATAGGTTAGTTCCAGAAAATGCACGAATATGACATAAAGTGTGCATAAAACATGTAGATAACATCAATAATGTGGCATGGAACACAAGAAATTATCGATACGTCGGAGACTTATCATGAGCCCCCGAGCCTGTTGAAGAAAAAAGATGTATATCATCACTATCTTTTACTATATTGCAGCACCGCGAGCCCGCCTCATTAAAAACCTTTCCAGCCCCACTCGGTGCCCTGAAAAGGAAAAGAGTGCGTCTGAAAACTCGCGGGTGTTTCAGTACATTGTATTTTTACAAAGGAGGACTATATTTCGGCTCTAAGCGTAGAAACGCCTGAGCTACGCTACGTTCCAGGGGTTTTTCTCGGGAACCCCTGTCTTCTTGTCCTTGATCCTGTATGCTCCTCCTTCGATTACTTCTGTGATGACGTAGGGGCCGAGCCATGGTGACTCGAGTTTTTCAGTACTTTGCTGATTGAGCCGTAGTACTAAATCTCCGACTTGGAAAGATCTTGGCCGTAATCGTCGATTGTGGTAGTTTTTTAGGTCTTGCTGGTACTTGGTAACCCGTGAAAGTACTTCATCTCGAGCTTCATCGAGTGCATCTACATCGTCCTCCAAAGCTCTTCCTGAGGTTTCTTCATCATATTCTGTGACTCTTGGGGAGTCATGCTCTATTTCGATCGGTAGTACTGCCTCAGCTCCATGGACTAAGAAGAACGGAGTTTCTTGTGTCGCCGTGTTTGGTGTTGTTCGAATACTCCACAAGACACTTGGCAATTCTTCTGGCCAGGTATGTCGAGCCATTTCAAGCGGTCCTAGCAGGCGCTTTTTAATACCATTGCAGATGATACCATTGGCTTTCTCGACTTGACCATTGGTTTGCGGGTGCCCAACTGACGTGAAGTGTAATTTGATGCCTACTTCTGCGCAGTATGCCTTGAATTCCTTGGACGTGAATTGCTACCATTGTCTGTGACGATGCTGTGAGGTACCCCAAATCGAAAGACGATGTCCTTCACGAATTTTATTGTTGTTGCTGCATCTGGTGAATTTATCGGCTTTGCTTCTATCCACTTGGTGAATTTGTCGACAGCAACCAACATGTACTCGTATCCTCCTGGAGAGGCCTTGTGCAATTTTCCCACCATATCGAGACCCCATTGGGCAATGGGCCAGGACAATGGTATTGGCATCAGCTCTGCTGCCGGAGAGTGGGGTCTTGCGGCGAATCTCTGGCACGCGTCACAGGTTCGTACTATCTCTTTTGCGTCCTCGATTGCTGTCAACCAGTAAAATCCAACCCGAAAAACCTTGGCCGCGATAGCTCTACTGCTCGCGTGGTGACCACATATTCCCTCGTGTACATCCTTTAGGATTACCCTTCCTTCTTCGGGTGTAACACACCTTTGCAGCACGCCCAAAATACTTCGCTTGTATAACTCCCCTTTGACCACTGTGAAGGCTTTGGATCGTCAAATAATTCGCCTTGCTTCAACTGGATCGTCGGGTATTTCTTTCCTTAGGATATACGATATGTACGCTTGCATCCATGGGACTTCTACCATCATTACCAGCTCCTGGTCCTCTTCTTCGTCTGGAGCTTCTTTGAGAGGCGCCGAAGTTTTCTCCTCCTTTTTCTTCTTCTGCGCCTTCTTTGGCTTTGTGGATCTCTCAGCTATCTCTTCCCAAAACACACCTGGCGGGATTGCAAGGCACTGCGACCCGATGTTTGCGAGAACATCGGCTTCATCGTTGCTCAGCCTACTGATGTGATTTACTTCGCATCCATCAAATAGCTTCTCAAGCTCGTTGTACACTTCCTTGTATGCCACCATGCTGTCATTGACTGCATCACATTGGTTCATAACCTGCTGAGCTACTAATTGTGAGTCGCCAAAGATTTTTAGTCGAGTTGCGCCGCAAGCTTTCGCCATCTTCATCCCGTGTATAAGAGCTTCATATTCTGCTTCATTGTTAGATGCGTTTGGGAACGTCATCCGTAGGACATACTTCAACTTGTCGCCTTCAGGTGATATGACTATCACTCCTGCACCAGCTCCTTCTACTCTCTTGGATCCATCGAAGTTCATGGTCCAAGTTCTCGACAAATCTGGGGGTCCTGTATTTTGCAGCTCCATCCACTCTGCAATGAAATCTGGTAGAATTTGCGACTTGATTGCCTTTCTTTTTTCGTACGTGATGTTGATGTCTACGGGTGCTTCTATTCTTGTAGACAGTGTTGGGCCTCCAAGAGCAGAGGTTTGTAGAACAGCAGCAAGTTTCCCTTAAGTGGATCACCCAAGGTTTATCGATCTCAGGGAGGAAGAGGTCAAAGATATCCCTCTCATGCAACCCTGCAACCACAAAGCAAGAAGTCTCTTGTGTCCCCAACACACCTAATAGGTGCACTAGTTCGGCGAAGAGATAGTGAAATACAGGTGGTATGAATAAGTATGAGCAGTAGTAATAGCGCCAGAAAAGTGCTTGCTGGCGTGTAGTCGATGGTGGTAATATTGCGGATAGTACAGATGCAGTAAAACAGTAAACAAGCAGCGATAGCAGTATTTAGGAACAAGGCCTAGGGATCATACTTTCACTAGTGGACACTCTCAACTTTGATCACATAACAGAATAGATAAATGCATACTCTACACTCTCTTGTTGGATGATGAACACCATTGCGTAGGATTACACGAACCCTCAATGCCGGAGTTAACAAGCTCCACAATATTCAATGTTCATATTTAAATAACCTTAGAGAGCAAGATAGATCAACACAACCAAACCAAGTACTAACATAGCATGCACACTTCTACCATCACACTATGAAAGGAGGAATAGATCGCATCAATACCATCATAGTAATAGTTAACTTCATAATCTACAAGAGATCACAATCATAGCATAAACCAAGTACTTCATGATGCACACACTGCCAACATTACATCATGGAGAAGGAATAGACTACTTTAATAACATCACTAGAGTAGCACATAGATGAATTGTGATACAAAACTCATATGAATCTCAATCATGTAAGGCAGCTCATGAGATCATTGTATTGAAGTACATAGGAGAGAGATTAACCACATAGCTACCGGTACAGCCCCGAACCTCGATGGAGAACTACTCCCTCCTCATGGGAGACAGCAGCGTTGATGAAGATGGCGGTGGAGATGGCAGCAGTGTCGATGGAGAAGCCTTCCGGGGGCACTTCCCCGTCCCGGCGGCGTGCCGGAACAGAGATTCCTGTCCCCCAGATCTTGGCTTCGCGATGGCGGTGGCTCTGGAAGGTTTCTCGTACCGTGGTTTTTTCGTATCGAAGTTTTAGGTCGAGGACCTTTATATAGGCGAAGAGGCGGAGTTGGAGGGGCGACGAGGCGGTGACACGATAGGGCGGCGCGGCCAGGGCCTGGGCCGCGCCGGCCTACCATCTGGTGGGCCTGTGGCCCCCCTCTGGCGACTCTCGGGTGTTCTGGATGCTTCCGGGGATTCTAAGATGCTGGGCGTTGATTTCGTCCGATTCCGAGAATATTTCCTTACTAGGATTTCTGAAACCAAAAACAGCAGAAAACAGCAACTGGCACTTAGGCATCTCGTCAATAGGTTAGTTCCAGAAAACGCATAAATATGACATAAAATGTGCATATAACATGTAGATATCATCAATAATGTGGCATGGAACATAAGAAATTATCGATACGTCGGAGACGTATCAGCATCCCCAAGCTTAGTTTCTGCTCGTCCCGCGCAGGTAAACGATAACAAAGATAATTTCTGGAGTGACATGCCATCATAATCTTGATCATACTATTGTAAGCATATGTAATGAATGCAGCGATCAAAACAATGTAAATGACATGAGTAAACAAATGATTCATATAGCAAAGACTTTTCATGAATAGTACTTTCAAGACAAGCATCAATATGTCTTGCATAAGAGTTAACTCATAAAGCAATAATTCAAAGTAAAGGTATTGAAGCAACACAAAGGAAGATTAAGTTTCAGCGGTTGCTTTCAACTTGTAACATGTATATCTCATGGATAGTTGTCAATGCAAAGCAATATAACAAGTGCAATATGCAAGTATGTAAGAATCAATGCATAGTTCACACAAGTGTTTGCTTCTTGAGGTGGAGAGAGATAGGTGAAGTAACTCAACAATAAAAGTAAAAGAAAGGTCCTTCAAAGAGGAAAGCATCGATTGCTATATTTGTGCTAGAGCTTTGATTTTGAAAACATATAGAGATCATAAAAGTAAAATTTTGAGAGGTGTTTGTTGTTGTCAACGAATGGTAGTGGGCACTCTAACCCCCTTGCCAGACAAACCTTCAAAGAGCGGCTCCCATTTTATTTTATTTTTGTGTGGCACTCCTTCCAACCTTTCTTTCACAAACCATGGCTAACCGAATCCTCGGGTGCCTGCCAACAATCTCATACCATGAAGGAGTGCCTTTTTATTTTAGTTTTATTATGATGACACTCCTCCCCACCTTTGCTTTCTCAAGCCATGGCTAACCGAATCCTTCGGGTGCCGTCCAACAATCACATACCATGGAGGAGTGTCTATTTTTATTAATTAATTTGGGACTGGGAATCCCATTGCCAGCTCTTTTTGCAAAATTATTGGATAAGCGGATGAAGCCACTAGTCCATTGGTGAAAGTTGCCCAACAAGATTGAAAGATAAACACCACATACTTCCTCATGAGCTATAAAACATTGACACAAATCAGAGGTAATAAATTTTGAATTGTTTAAAGGTAGCACTCAAGCAATTTACTTTGGAATGGCGGAGAAATACCATGTAGTAGGTAGGTATGGTGGACACAAATGGCATAGTGGTTGGCTCAAGTATTTGGATGCATGAGAAGTATTCCCTCTCGATAAAAGGTTTAGGCTAGCAAGGTTATTTGAAACAAACACAAGGATGAAGCGGTGCAGCAAAACTCACATAAAAGACATATTGTAAACATTATAAGACTCTACACCGTCTTCCTTGTTGTTCAAACTCAATACTAGAAATTATCTAGACCTTAGAGAGACCAATTATGCAAACCAAATTTTAGCATGCTCTATGTATTTCTTCATTAATGGGTGCAAAGTATATGATGCAAGAGCTTAAACATGAGCACAACAATTGCCAAGTATCACATTATTCAAGACATCATACCAATTACTACATGTAGCATTTTCCGTTTCCAACCATATAACAATTAACGAAGCAGTTTCAACCTTCGCCATGAAAATTAAAAGCTAAGAACACATGTGTTCATATGAACCAGTGGAGCGTGTCTCTCTCCCACACAAGCATGAATTTATTCAAACAAAAACAAAAACGAAAGCAAACAGACGCTCCAAGCAAAGTACATAAGATGTGATGGAATAAAAATATAGTTTCAGGGGAGGAACCTGATAATGTTGTCGATGAAGAAGGGGATGCCTTGGGCATCCCCAAGCTTAGATGCTTGAGTCTTCTTGAAATATGCAGGGGTGAACCACCGGGGCATCCCCAAGCTTAGGCTTTTCACTCTTCTTGATCACATTGTATCATCCTCCTCTCTTGACCCTTGAAAAATTCCTCCACACCAAACTCGAAACAAACTCATTAGTGGGTTAGTGCATAATCAAAAACTCACATGTTCAGAGGTGACACAATCATTCTTAACACTTCTGGACATTGCTCAAAGCTACTGGAAGTCAATGGAACAAAGAAATCCATCCCACATAGCAAAAGAGGCAATGCGAAATAAAAGGCAGAATCTGTCAAAACTGAACAGTCCGTAAAGACGAATTTTATTGGGGCACCAGACTTGCTCAAATGAAAATGCTCAAATTGAATGAAAGTTGCGTACATATCTGAGGATCACTCACGTAAATTGGCATAATTTTCTGAGTTACCTACAGAGAATTTTTCCCAGATTCGTGACAGCAAAGAAATCTGTTTCTGCGTAGTAATCCAAATCTAGTATGAACCTTACTATCAACGACTTTACTTGGCACAACAAAACACAAAACTAAGATAAGGAGAGGTTGCTACAGTAGTAAACAACTTCCAAGACACAAATATAAAGCAAAGTACTGTAGCAAAATAAGCACATGGGTTATCTCCCAAGAAGTTCTTTCTTTATAGCCATTAAGATGGGCTTAGCAGTTTTAATGATGCACTCGCAAGAAATAGTATTTGAAGCAAAAGAGAGCATCAAGAGGAAAATTCAAAACAAATTTAAGTCTAACATGCTTCCTATGCATAGGAATCTTGTAAATAAACAAGTTCATGAAGAGCAAAGTAACAAGCATAGAAAGATAAAACAAGTGTAGCTTCAAAAATTTCAGCACATAGAGAGGCATTTTAGTAACATGAAAATTTCCACAACCATATTTTCCTCTCTCATAATAACTTTCAGTAGCATCATGAGCAAACTCAACAATATAACTATCACATAAAGCATTCTTATCATGAGTCTCATGCATAAAATTATTACTCTCCACATAAGCATAGTCAATTTTATTAGTAGTAGTGGGAGCAAATTCAACAAAGTAGCTATCATTATATATAGGAGGCATATTGTAATCATAATTAAATTTATCCTCCATAACAGGTGGCACCAAAAGAATACTATCATTATAATCATCATAAATAGGAGGCAAAGTATCATCAAAGAAAATATCCTCCTCAATGCTTGGGGGACTAAAAAGATCATGCTCATCAAAACCAGCTTCCAAAAGCTTAGAATTTTCCATAGCATTAGCAACAATAGTGTTCAAAGCATTCATATTAATTACATTCCCATTAGCATGCATATAAAGTTCCATGGGTTTTTTAATTCTCTCTTCAAACACATCATGTCCTAATTCAAGATAAAGTTCATAAAGATCTCTCATATTTTTGTTGTTTTCCATTATGCCTAACTAGTGTAAACAAGAAACAAAAAGATGCAATTGCAGGATCTAAAGGAAATAGCTTCGAGCACAAAACACAATGGTGCCAGAAAAGTACTGTTACCTGGAACCGAAGTATGAGTGCCTTTTACCTTTCCTCCCCGGCAACGGCGCCAGAAAAGTGCTTGATGTCTACGGGTGCTTCTATTCTTGTAGACAGTGTTGGGCCTCCAAGAGCAGAGGTTTGTAGAACAGCAGCAAGTTTCCCTTAAGTGGATCACCCAAGGTTTATCGATCTCAGGGAGGAAGAGGTCAAAGATATCCCTCTCATGCAACCCTGCAACCACAAAGCAAGAAGTCTCTTGTGTCCCCAACACACCTAATAGGTGCACTAGTTCGGCGAAGAGATAGTGAAATACAGGTGGTATGAATAAGTATGAGCAGTAGTAATAGCGCCAGAAAAGTGCTTGCTGGCGTGTAGTCGATGGTGGTAATATTGCGGATAGTACAGATGCAGTAAAACAGTAAACAAGCAGCGATAGCAGTATTTAGGAACAAGGCCTAGGGATCATACTTTCACTAGTGGACACTCTCAACTTTGATCACATAACAGAATAGATAAATGCATACTCTACACTCTCTTGTTGGATGATGAACACCATTGCGTAGGATTACACGAACCCTCAATGCCGGAGTTAACAAGCTCCACAATATTCAATGTTCATATTTAAATAACCTTAGAGAGCAAGATAGATCAACACAACCAAACCAAGTACTAACATAGCATGCACACTTCTACCATCACACTATGAAAGGAGGAATAGATCGCATCAATACCATCATAGTAATAGTTAACTTCATAATCTACAAGAGATCACAATCATAGCATAAACCAAGTACTTCATGATGCACACACTGCCAACATTACATCATGGAGAAGGAATAGACTACTTTAATAACATCACTAGAGTAGCACATAGATGAATTGTGATACAAAACTCATATGAATCTCAATCATGTAAGGCAGCTCATGAGATCATTGTATTGAAGTACATAGGAGAGAGATTAACCACATAGCTACTGGTACAGCCCCGAGCCTCGATGGAGAACTACTCCCTCCTCATGGGAGACAGCAGCGTTGATGAAGATGGCGGTGGAGATGGCAGCGGTGTCGATGGAGAAGCCTTCCGGGGGCACTTCCCCGTCCCGGCGGCGTGCCAGAACAGAGATTCCTGTCCCCCAGATCTTGGCTTCGCGATGGCGGCGGCTCTGGAAGGTTTCTCGTACCGTGGTTTTTTCGTATCGAAGTTTTAGGTCGAGGACCTTTATATAGGCGAAGAGGCGGAGTCGGAGGGGCGACGAGGCGGTGACACGATAGGGCGGCGCGGCCAGGGCCTGGGCCGCGCCGGTCTACCATCTGGTGGGCCTGTGGCCCCCCTCTGGCGACTCTCGGGTGTTCTGGATGCTTCCGGGGATTCTAAGATGCTGGGCGTTGATTTCGTCCGATTCCGAGAATATTTCCTTACTAGGATTTCTGAAACCAAAAACAGCAGAAAACAACAACTGGCCCTTCAGCATCTCGTCAATAGGTTAGTTCCAGAAAACGCATAAATATGACATAAAATGTGCATATAACATGTAGGTATCATCAATAATGTGGCATGGAACATAAGAAATTATCGATACATCGGAGACGTATCAGATGTCCCGAGGGGAAAGTTCTATTCCCCAAAGGGAGACACGCCCTTTTGCTTCTGGATTGTTCAGTATATTTGATAGAGGTGCTTCATTGACCACTATTATCGAGTGTGCCGAAAAATAGTGGCACAATTTTCTTGCTGTTGTGATCACTCCATATGCCAACTTCTGGTACTGCGGGTACCGTTGTTTGGAAGGCGATAAAACTTCACTGATGAAATATACCGGCCTTTGTACTCCATGAAGTTTTCCTTCTTCTTCTCTTTCGACGACTAGCGCCGTGCTTACCACCTGAGGCATAGCTGCAATGCATAGCAGGAGAGGTTCCTTCTCTTTTGGCGCCACCAAGATTGGTGGTGTCGAAATTGTGCGCTTTAAATCCTCGAAGGCTCTATCGGCCTCTTCGTTCCACTAGAATTTCTCCCCTTGCTTGATTAAAGCATAGAACGGTAACGCTTTTTCTCCCAGACTGGCGACGAATCTGCTTAAAGCTGCGACTCGCCCAGTTAGCTGCTGTATTTCCTTCAACTTTGTTGGCTTCCTCATTGTTACGATAGCTTGGATTTTTTCGGGATTTGCTTCAATTCCTCTTGCTGAAACTAGAAACCCAAGAAGTTCTCCTGCAGGGACACCAAAGGAACACTTCGTCGGGTTCAATTTGAGGCAAAACTTGTCGAGGTTGTCGAAAGTTTCCTTCAGATCCTCGATTAGCGTTGTCCCCTTTTTTGATGTTATGACGACATCGTCGATGTACACTTGTACATTTTTTCCAATCTGTGTTGCTAAGCACTTCTGCATCATCCTCTAGTATGTTGCTCCCGCGTTTTTCAGACCAAAAGGCATTGTTCTATAGCAAAACACGCCATAAGGTGTGATGAACGTTGTTTTGACTTCATCTTCTTCTTTCAATCTGATATGGTTGTAACCAGAATATGCATCCAGGAAGCAAAGACGTTCACATCCCGCCGTGGAGTCGATAATTTGATCGATCCTCGGGAGGGGAAAGTGATCCTTTGGACAATGTTTACTGAGACACGTAAAATCAACGCACATGCGAAGGACTTTAGTGTTTTTCTTCGGCACCAACACTGGATTTGCTACCCATGTGGCCTCTGTATGCAGTTCCTTGATAAAACCATCTTCTCTCAGTCGATCGATTTCTGACAGCATAGCTTTGCGGTTTGGCTCCGAAAAACGCCGCAAAGGTTGTTTTATTGGTCTCGCTAATGGATCCAAGTTTAGGTGGTGCTCGGCAAGTTCCTGGGTACTCCTGGCATGTCAGCTGGACACCATGTGAAGATTTTCCAGTGCTCACGGAGGAACTCGACGAGCGCGCTTTCCTATGCGAGGTCCATGTCTGTCGCAATGGATGTCGTCTTTTTCGGGTCTGTTGGGTGAATCTGCACCTCCTTAGAATTTTTCTCGGTGTTAAAAGCTGATTCTTTGTTGGGCCTTCCTACATCTGGCAACACATCATAGTCAGTCGTGAGCCTTGACGCCATGTACTCTGCTTGCATCCCGAAGGTTTCTGACAGTCGATGAAAATCCTTATCACACTTATCGGCTAGCACAAAGCTTCCTTTGACTATGATTGGTCCCTTAGGTCCAGGCATCCTCCATAACAGGTACGTATAATGTGGTACCGCCATAAACCTAGCATATGCTGGGCGTCCCAACAAAGCGTGGTATTGTGATGGGAAATCCACAACTTCGAATTCCAGCTTCTCTATCCTGTAGTTTTCTCGGGTCCCAAACTGAACGTCGAAATTAATCTTCCCCAGCGGATAACTTGGCTTCTCCGGTGTAATACCGTGGAATCGTGTGTCGGTTGGTTTCAGGTTTGCTAGGGATATGTTCATCTTCCTTAGTGTATCTGCATACATAAGGTTTAAACTGCTGCCACCATCTATGAACACTCGAGATACGTTGAATCCTGCAATTACTGCTGGTAAGATAAGTGCTGATTGCCCTGGTCGAGGAACTTGCTGTGGATGATCCGCTATTGTGAATCCGATATCTTGCCCTGACCAATTAAGATACTCAACCGTTGGTGGAGGCATCTTCTCTGCCATGAACACCTGTCGCGAGATTACTTTCTGAGCTATATTAGATGACCTGCCTTTCTGAATCATCGAGACTGCTCCGTTAGAGTTGGGATCAACATAAGGCGGTGGTGCAGGTGCTGCCGCTATTCTAAGCTGATGTCGATTTTCGTCCGTAATTGCGGGAGGAGGTGGCAAGTGAATCTCACTCCTGGGTCCTTGAGGATTTCTGTGCGCTGCCTGGGCATTGGCATGCCCTGCCCACCTTAACATTGCCTGGAAATTTCGGCAATCCTTTTGCAAGTGTCCTGACTGTCTTTTTCCGTTATTGTCGAGATAAAAATGCATCTAGCACGGTCCGTTCATCATCTCCACGGGAGACACGAAAGGTCTTTGAAACCTTGACCCTGTATTTTGCCTGTTGTTTCGAGAGTCATCTCTATTGTCGCTTCGCTGCTCGTTGCTCCTCTGATAATCATCTCTATTGTTTCCTCCGGCGCTTGCTCGGAAGCTAGCCGAAATTTTCCCAGGAGCATCATAGCCCGAGTACTGCCGAGGAAATCGCCGCCTATTTTGATAATTTTGGCCGCGGTCTTCCTCTGGTGACCTATGCCGTTTGTTGTGAACAACATCTTCTCCATCTGCCCATCTGTTTGCTATCTCCATTAATGCGGATACTGTCTTTGGATTGGTTCTCCCCAAATCCTCGACAAAATCTCCTCGCCTGATTCCTGCGACAAACGCATCTATCGCTCTCTCGTCAGATATATTCTCTGCTGAGTTTTTAATGATATTCCATCTTTGGATGTATTTTCTCATTGATTCGTCTGGCTTTTGTCGACACGCCCTCAATTCCTCTAGCGATGCAGGTTTTTTGCAGGTGGACCGGAAATTCTTGAAGAATACGTCCTCGAAGCTATCCCAGCTGTCGATAGATCCTGGAGGAAGCTTCTTTATCCAAGATCGCGCGGCTCCACTTAAATGCACCTGGATGCTTTGCATAGCTGTTGCTCTGGTTCCTCCTGTGAGCTTCACCGTCTCGAGGTAATCAACTAGCCAATCCTCTAGATCTTGCAGGCCGTCGAATTTTTTGAAGTTATCAGGCAATTTAAATCCCGAAGGGACTCGAGTTTTTCGGACTCTCCTCGTGAAGCATGGCAAACCGCACATATCTTCGTCGTTTAGTTCTGGGGAATGCCGATGTTCCCTTCTACTTTGTCGTGCTCTGTCCACCCTTGCTTGTGCTGTGATGTCTACGGGAGCTTCTATTCTTGTAGACAGTGTTGGGCCTCCAAGAGCAGAGGTTTGTAGAACAGCAGCAAGTTTCCCTTAAGTGGATCACCCAAGGTTTATCGATCTCAGGGAGGAAGAGGTCAAAGATATCCCTCTCATGCAACCCTGCAACCACAAAGCAAGAAGTCTCTTGTGTCCCCAACACACCTAATGTCAACACCCGGATTTTTGAGTCCGGATGCCTATTATGTCATACATCGCAATCCCAGGAAATTGTTGTTGCGAGGCATAATAGTTAAGTATCACAGTCATCATTCATTACAAACCATAATGTCTTACAAATTGGAATCACATGATCCATATTACACGAATAGTTGATCTAATGATCAACGAACAAACACAAGTTCATAGCGGAAGCGTAAGATACAAGGACTCTCTAGTCCACAGGCCAACGCTTGACGTTAGAAGCTCCTAGTTGTGGTAGACGCCCTGCTGATCGTCATCCTCGTACTGCTGCTCGGCTTCATATTCTGGCCATTTGAATAGCCAGGGACAAAGCCGTGAGTACTTTAAGTACTCGCAATCTAATACTAAAGTAAGTACTAACATTACTATTGAGGGTGTTCTAAGCTCTAAGTTTATTTGCATAAAGCCAATTTTAGTTAATAAACATTTTCGTAAACAACTCCTCATGTGCTAACTAACTCAAGTGGGAACATTAGGGTCATTCCCACAACTCTGTTGTGATGCAAATTCAAGTCACCGTTCAAGTTCAAGTTCAAGTTCAAAAACACCAGTCACATAGATGTAAATTCTGATGACGGAAACAGTATGGCCTTTCCAATTGTCCATATCCGCGGACGCGGCTATTCGAATAGTTCTACACTCTGCAGAGGTTGCACACTTGTGCCACAACATTTGATTACATCCGTCAGGGATAAAACCCCGAATAATCGTAACTCAGTACGCGGATCATCAACCGTTAACCTTTCACTTACACACCCTAGTATAGGCACCTCTCCCCATGAGCTTGGCCTCCCGGTGAAAACCAATCGTTAACCCGGAACTGCACAGGCTTGGCCGTACAATTCACCTCAATTCACATCATTTCTCAACAACGGAGGCAGCCTCAAGCGTAACCCCTATGACGTGTGTTCAGAGGGAACCCATACTAAGACACATAAATTTCCAGCTAAGCCTTACCCATAATCAGGTATTGTGGGGGTACTTAATATTGGTAAGGTATCGCATCCAACTCAATCATCAGTTTTAGTCATTTCCCCCAAGTCAAGTTCATGTCATATTCACCTTCAAAATCTTTCAATGGAAATGATTCATCATTCCAAGGTTTTCAACATCATCATTTCATAAACACATGTTCCCATCTAGAGTAGTCATTTTTAATTTAGCACTAGCATCTAGGTATGAGGGTGCTAAGTACTTTGCTTTGCTTCTAGGCTAACCTTGATACTCTTGTACTAATCCAATACTAATCAAGTGAATCATAAATCAAAAGTACTTTGATAAAACAAAGTAAATAAAGCTTGTAAAGTAAAACTGGGAAATAGGATCATAAGCATAAGGTAAATGGGGTAATGCCTTGCTCATGGTGAGCTTTGCACTTTGCAAGAGTATTATCTTGCCTTGGTTGGGGAATTGGTCAAAGTGGTCTTCTTCTCCTTGGAAGTAGACCTCCTCCTCCTCCTGGTACTCCTCGGTACTAGCGTCTAAAATACGAATACGGGGTACACAATCATCATACCAAACTAAATTACTGAACTAGGCACACTCATGAGCTACACACTTTAAACTAGCATCATACATTAATATTGAGTTGGTGGGTGTGTTCTTCTTATCATTTAAGAAAAATAATTTCCTCTCATACTAATCTTAAATGTTACTTTGAATTATTCAGAGAAATAATTTCCTCTCATTATCTTATTAAGATTTAATTTCTCTTACGCATAATATGTGACCTAGGTTGACCCAAGTCAACCTCTTCACACTTATCATTTTGAGAAAATGATTTAAATGAGGTGAGCACCTCATAAAATTTAATTCTAGCATAGCAAAGATTTAATGTCACCAACAATTTCTATAAGACCTAAATGACCAGAGTCTCTACTTCATCGGCAATTGAGGGTGACAAGATTTAAATGAGAGAAACTCTCTCATAAGATTTCTTAATAGTTTTGGACAATATTTTTCACTAGAAATGGCCATAAAGTCCTTTAATTCAACTAGGCCATGATCATTCAAAGTAAGCATGGCATATTTTTGTAGAAACAGTTATTATAAGTGAAAAGTGAAATATTGGAGGTGGAATTAACTGAAAAGTATTTATGGTTGATTTTTAAGAATTATTATAAGGCAGAAAAGTCCCTGCCTTGTTTATTTTCTCACTTGAATTCTACAATAGATCTAGGGTTCAAACCAGTGGCATTGTGTAGAGAAAATCCTAAGCTTTCCAACAATATCAAGTTTGTAAAATTTGGCCGAGTAGATTTGTCCCTATTGAATTTCAAAGTGAACACCAGATTGCAATTTAAATCTAACTGGAAAATTCGAATTCAAACTAGTGGGCTCGCGCGGGAAACTAGCTGGGCTGCAGAGAGAAAAAGGATTTGGGCCGGCCCACTTCACGTCCAGCGCGAGCGGGCCGTCTGACGGCAGGTCCCACGCGTCAGCGGGTCATATCGACCGAAACGGTATGTTTCTTTCAGGGCCGTAGGATTAGACGCCGATCGGACGGACGACGAGCATCGTCGTCTCCGAAGAGAACTGGCCACTGGCGCGGCGAGGCTAGGGGGTGGGAGACTCACCGGCGGTGCGGCGATGGTCGGAGAGGGGTTGCGGCGAGGTTGTCGACGATGGTGAAGCAGATGGAAGCAGCGGCGGCGCCTGGGGTGCACTGCAACGGCGGCGCCCTTCTCAGCACCTCCGCGGGCACCGAGCTCCAAATTCCGGTGAGGCAGCGGCGAATGTGGAGAAGGGAGAGGCTAGGGAGGCTCAGTGGTGAGAGGGAAGACTGATGGTGTGGCGAATTTGAAGAAGGAAGAGCTCCTTTTATAGTGGCCTCGAGCAGCGGAGGGAGGTCACGGTGACGATGGCGAGGTGGTGCTGCAGGCGATCAACGGTGTGGGCGAGGGCATGGCAGTGTTTAGGCGGGCTCAGGGAGCGTCACGGTGTACTCGGAGCAGTGTTCGGTGGTCAAGAACAGTGGCGCTCGTCACGCGTCCAGGGCTACTGTGGCGCACGTCGTCGTCCTCCTCGACGGTGACCAGGCGCGGGCGAGCTCGTGGTGGTGTCTGACGGCATCCTGGTGCTGAGGTGAGTCCACGCGAGGGCGCTGATGGCGAGGCGGGGTCACTGCTGACGGGGTGACGCGGCGTTCTGGCGCGCTCTGGCGTCGCGGCCATGCGCGGCATGGCGTCGCTGGAGCGTTCTGGGCGCGTGGCTGCTGGCGTGTGCACGCGTCGGCTTGACCATGGGAGGGCAAGGACTGGTCCAGGAGAGCACGAGGAGCGTCCAGGACATGATGGCACGTCGTTGAGGTGAGAGGGGAGAGGAATGGCATGGGGTGGCCATGCCAAGCCATGGCATGGTCATGCCCGTGTCACTTTGGTCAAGTGGAGGTGCTTGCAAGTGGTGGCATTGATGCAGTGAGGTGAGAGGAGACTCCAGAGCTGCAGAGAGGGCCAGAGTTGGACCAAGTCCAAGGTGAAAACTCAGTATGGGCTGCATTTTTACTGCTGCCAGCAAGGTGTTTGTTGTAATGCCCGCAAGAAAAAGATTTTTGAAATTTGAAAAGATTTTTGGTGGAGTGTAAACATATAATTAGAGAAGTAGAATGGAGGTGGTGGTGGTCAAAATGGTGTT
The DNA here is from genome assembly GCF_019359855.2 of Lolium perenne. Classification (NCBI taxonomy): domain Eukaryota; kingdom Viridiplantae; phylum Streptophyta; class Magnoliopsida; order Poales; family Poaceae; genus Lolium; species Lolium perenne. The sequence continues at coordinate 185,462,695 of NC_067244.2, forward strand.
GAGATGCAAAATCACATTTGGCACATGATCTTACATATGTTTCAAAGTCCTGACTTTGCTTGCTTGCCATTTGAATTTGAGACAGAGTTAGAGGTGGGTCCCTTGAGCAAAGTTGTAGTCCTTGATGAGATCTTGGAAGAGGTGCAAAGAGTTGGCCAAGTGTAGAAAGAGAAAGTTGAAAACCAGGGGCTCAAAGTGGGTATCATGCTGAAATTGTCACATATGACCATAATCACATGTGAGCTCAATTTTGATTCAAATTTGATTTGAATTGAGTTTGATTGATTTCAAAAGTGTTAATAAGTGTTTAGTATCCATTTACAACTAATGGTGCAAACCAAAATGGCCTAGATCAAAGATTTGTAAAAATGGCATAGGCCATATGTGGGTGTGAAGTTGATTTTTAGAATTTCTTTTCTATTTTAATTTTATTTGACTTGGGGTGATCAAATGATCATGGCTAGGGTTTTAGAGTGAGAGTAACACATAAACAAGCATCATGGCAAAAGCACACTCAAATTAAATTAACAAGGTGAGCTATATGCATAGTCCTATATGATGAAAAAAGTTTTTGTTGGCTCTGATTTTTGGGATTCTTGAATTTTCTCTCTTGTTTCCTTTTATTGAAACTTGGGATGTTACACCTAATAAGTGCACTAGTTCGGCGAAGAGATAGTGAAATACAGGTGGTATAAATAAGTATGAGTAGTAGCAACGGAACCAGAAAAGTGCTTGCTGGCGTGTAGTTGATGGTGGTAATATTGCAGGCAGTAGAAACGCAGTAAAACAGTAAACAAGCAACGATAGCAGTATTGGAAACAAGGCCTAGGGATCCTGCTTTCACTAGTGGACACTCTCAACAATGATCACATAATAGGACTACTCTACACCCTCTTGTTGGATGATGAACACCATTGTGTAGGATTACACGAACCCTCAATGCCGGAGTTAACAAGCTCCACAATATTCAATGTTCATATTTAAATAACCTTAGAGTGCAAGATTGTCAACACCCGGATTTTTAAGTCTGAATGCCTATTATGTCATACATCGCAATCCCAGGAATATTGTTGTTGCGAGGCATAATAGTTAAGTATCACAGTCATCATTCATTACAAACCATAAGTCTTACAAATTGGAATCACATGATCCATATTACACGAATAGTTGATCTATTGATCAACGAACAAACACAAGTTCATAGTTCAACATAGCGGAAGCGTAAGATACAAGGACTCTCTAGTCCACAGGCCAACGCTTGACGTCGGAAGGCGCTTAGTTGTCGTAGGCGTCCTGCTGGTCATCTCCTTGGTCATCTTCATACTCTGGCCATTTGAATAGCCAGGGACAAAGCCGTGAGTACGTTGAGTACTCGCAAACTAATACTAATGTAAGTGCTAGACATTCTAGTATGGTTTGCTAAGCTCTAGTTTATTTGCATAAAGCTAGTTTTAGTTCACAAAGTTGAGAAAAGCTTATCCAAGTGCTAACTAACTCAAGTGGGAACATTAGTGTCATTCCCACCATTCAAGTGGTGATTTCAATTCAATTCACCACAAGTCATTTCACCATCACCCTTTTCAACATCATTTTCAAAGATATGACATCGGAAACTGTATGGCCTTTCCAACCGTCCGTAACCGTGGACGCGGCTATTCGAATAGGTTTACACTCTGCAGAGGTTGCACACTTGTGCCACAACATTTGATTTCATCCGTCGGGATTACCCCGAATCATCGTAACACAGTACGCGGATCATCAACCATAACCTTTCACTTACGAATCCTAGTATGAGCACCTCTCCCCATGAGCTTGGCCTCCCAGTGAAGACCAACTGTCAACCTGGGAACTGCACAGGGCTTGGGCCGGACATTCACCTCATTTCGCATCATATCATATCATTTCTTTTGTGGTAGAGGCAGCTTTTGGCATAACCCCGATGACGCTTGTTTAGAGGGAACCCATACTAAGACGCATAACCTTCCAGTTAAGCCCTACCCATAATCAGGTATTGTGGGGGTACTCAATAATTGGAAAGGTATCGCATTCAAACCAACATCATTGTTTTATCAAAAATCACCATCTTCCTTTGTTCACATTCACCTTCAAAATCATTCAATGGAATGCATCTTCATTCCAAGGTTTCAAAAATCCTTCAAATTCACATTGTTCCCATCTAGAGTAGTCAAGTTTTAATTCATTAGCACTAGCTCTAATTCATGAGGGGTGCTAACTTGCTTTGCTTGGAGAAGACTAACTCACTACTCTAGTAATCAACTTGTACTTGGACCAAAGTTAACTATAAAAGTAACTCATTTAGAAAACAAGTAAAACTTGTAAAGTAAAAACTTGGGATGGGTTCATATAAGAAAAGATAAAAAACATGGTGCCTTGCCCCAAGGGGCTTTGCACTTTGCAAGAATATTAGCTTGCCTTGGTAGTTCTCAAACTGTTCCTCCTCCTCCTCTTGGTAGCAACCTTCTTCTTCGGCGTACTCTCCGGTGCTACCGTCTAAATTTGAATACGAGTATAATTACTCACTAATTCAATGGCTATTCCATACATCACATATAACACACAAACTACTCTATGCACACAATTAAATTAACTAGGGTGCATGGGTTGTGGGTTTTAAATAGAATTCACTTCTTTGCATTTCATATGTAAATGATAGTTTCCATAGGGTTCTTGAGAAATAATTTCCTCTCATTGAAATCTTTTTAAGATTTAATTTCTCAAACAATCATGTATGAACTCATATTGACCTAAGTCAAATGTTCATCATCATCATTTGTGAAAAGGATTTAAATGAGGTAGATCACCTCATACTATTTAAATAACACTACATTTGATTTAAATCTCAAGTAATTCATATAAGAGAGTTTGGGACCAGGGGTCCAAACATCCCATGAATCCATGTGAGACAAGTTTAAATGAAGTGTAATACTCCACATAATTTACCTTAATAGTTTTGGACAATATCAACTAGTTAAACTAGCCATAATATCCATTCATTAAACCATGGCATGATCATACAAGGTGACCACACCATTTTATTGCATAAAAAATTAGTGTAAGTCAAATGTGAGCTATTAGAGTTGGAATTAACTTAATATCTATTTTGGTTAATTTTTAAGAATTATTTGAATAGGGAAAAGTCCCTGTCTTGTTATTTTTATCACATTTATTCTACAAAGAATCTGGCCATGAGGCCAGTGGCATTGGCTAGATATTTTCATTAGCTTTCCAACAACATAAAGTTCATTGAATTTGGTTAAGCCAATTTAAATCTATTCAATTTCAAAGTTTGGGCAGTATTGAAAAAGTTTGGTAATGTTTAAAAAGGATTTGAATTAAACAGGCCGGCGGGAAACGCTAACGGGCCAAAATATTTAAAAACGGCCCAAGGCCAGCCCAACCACGGTCTGTGCCCGCGTGGGCTGCCTGACCAGGGGGTCCCGCATGTCAGCGTGTTTTAAACGCCGAAGCGGTACGAGCGACGTGGCGCGTTGGATTAGAAGACGATCCAACGGCGCACAGTCGTCGTCTTCTCCGACGAGAAGCAGAGGGTCTGGCGGCGAGGGTAGGGGGTTGGAGAGCTTACGGCGGCTCCAGCGAGGGATGGCAGTGTGCGCGAGGTAGATGTGGACGACGGCGAAGCAGCTGGTAGCAGTGGCGGAGCTCGAGGTGGCCTGGATCAATGGCGATTGCTCCAGGGCTTCCGCGGCTCCGATCTTGCAATTGGCCTTGCTCCGGCGACGATCGAGGTGGCTAATGGTGCGAGGAGAAGTGGTGAAGGGTGGGGAGTGAGATGGTGTGCTCCGTTGCTTCCAGGGAACGTGGTATTTATAGAAGCGAGTGAGGGTTGCAGGGCAGGGTGGTGGTCGACATGCTCGCGGCGTCTCCGGTGAGCTAGCGAGCTAGTCTAGGGTGCGGCAGTGTTCTACGATTCCTGGCGAAGCGAACGGTGGCGACAGCTTGGTCGGGCGGCGGCTGGTTTGGTCGCATTGCTTCCGCGACTGCCGCGGCGTTCACGGGAACATGTCATCGTCTCCGGCGCCGGCGGTCACGGGTCTGGGTTCCGAGCGTGTCTGGCGCGGCTGAGGTGTCACGGCGGTGCTCAACCTGTCGAGGGAGGGGCCAGGGGATGCTCGAGGTGGCCAGGCGGCGCGTGTCCAGTGATGCCCGCGGCGTGCGCACGTGCGACGCCAACGGCATCCTGGGAGGATCTGGGCGCGCGGATTCCGGCGACGGTCGCCGTCCTCCTCGACAATGGCGATGCTAGGCGGTGCTAGGGAAGCAAGGTGGAGCTCTGGGACATGGTAGCCGTGGCTGGAGAAGAGAGAGGAGAGGGGTGGCTCGACATGTGGCATGTGGCCGGCATGGCTATGCCATGGCTTGCTATGCCTCTCCTCTTAGGGTTTCTATGCTGGTGTTAGTGAGAGAGGGAACCAGGGGACCAATTGGTGTAGGTTGGGGTAGGTTAGTTAGAGTAGAATCACTATTTGCAATAGTTGCAAATAGTGCCCGATTTTGGAATTTACAAAATTATCCAAATTTGAAATAATTCAAATGGTGAATGTGTTTGAAAAGTGAGTGTTGATATAAGTTGTATTTGACCAGAGGTGAATTGAGGTGGTGGTGGAATTGTTAGAATTCAAAAATTGGCCAAAATGGCTAAGTGAGGAATGTTCCATATGTTAAAAAGTTAAGACTTTGGATGAGCATTGCTCATGATCAAAGATGAATTTGGCATGGTGATCTTCATCAAAGTTGTTCACCTTGATGTTGACTTTGAAATGGTGCAAAGAGTTAGCAAGAGTTGGTTTGGGAAAAATGAATGGCAAGGGCTCAAAGTAGTGATCAGGCTATAAATTTCAGTTTTGACCATTATCATATGTGAGTGGGATTTGTGTTTGAAATTCATTTGAATTGTGAAACTTTGATTCCCAAAGTTGTAATAAGTGTTTAATAACATTATTCAACTAATGGTGAAGACCAAATAGGTCTAGGGTCAAAATTTATAAAAATGCCATAGGGCATATGTGAGGGTTTTTAGGGTTTTGCATTTTATGGATTTTCTTCCTCTTTGATTTATTTGGTTGGTGATCTTCATATGATCACATTAGGGTTTTAGAGCATATCAAATACAAGTAAAAACAATCATCATGGCATATCACTCAAATGCACAAGTCCTATGCATGGTACTATATGCAAATAGAAAAGTTTTTGTTGGTTTGAAATTTTGCTTTTCTGGAATTCTCTAACTTTCTTTTTATTGAAATTTGGGGTGTTACAAACCCTTCCCCCTTACAAAAGATCTCGTCCCGAGATCGAAAATAAAGTTAGGTACTAAAGAGATCTGGGTACTCCTTCTTCATGAAGTCTTCGCGTTCCCACGTGGCTTCATCCTCGGTATGATTGCTCCATTGGATCTTCAGAAACTTGATGCTCCGGGTGCGGGTGGTTCGGTAAGCTTCTTCCAGGATGCGAATCGGCACTTCGCGGTAAGTCAGATCCTTATTGATATCCACCGATCGGTGATCGATGTTCTTGAACACTTCGGTCTTCTCCGGGACTTCAAGGCATTTCCAGAGAAGTGAGATGTGAAACACGTCGTGCACAGCCGACATTTCTTCAGGCAACTCCAGTTGATAAGATACTTCACCTCGGCGACTGAGGACTTGGAAAGGTCCGACATAGCGGGGTGCAAGCTTTCCTTTCAGTTGGAACCTTTGCATTCCTTTCAAGGGGGATACCTTGAGATAGACAAAATCTCCGATCTCCAAGGTCATCTCCCGACGTCTCTTGTCGGCGTAGCTCTTCTGTCTGGATTGCGCAGTCTTGAGGTACTCTCGGAGCTTGTGGACTTTCTCTTCAGCTTCACGAAGAACGTCAGGGCCGAAGACTTGGCTCTCTCCGACTTCTGACCAGTTCAGGGGGGTACGGCACTTCCTTCCGTACAAGGCTTCAAAGGGGGCCATCTGTAGGCTGGCTTGATAACTATTGTTGTAAGAGAATTCTGCGTAAGGTAGGCAGTCTTCCCACTTGGATCCGTATTCCAGTACGCATGCTCTAAGCATGTCTTCCAGTATCTGGTTTACTCTCTCAGTCTGTCCGTCGGTCTGAGGGTGATAGGCGGTGCTGAAATTTAGGCGGGTGCCTAGTCCTTCATGCACTTTCTGCCAGAACCTTGAGGTGAACTGTGATCCTCTATCTGACACTATCGATTTGGGGATTCCGTGCAGAGCGACTATTCTGGAGATGTAAAGTTCAGCTAACTTTGGGCCTTGATAGGTGCTTTTGACTGCGATGAAATGGGCGACTTTGGTCAATCTATCGACCACTACCCATATTGAATCATTGCCTTTGCTGGATTTGGGCAGTCCGGTGATAAAGTCCATTCCTACGGAGTCCCATTTCCATTCCGGAATCTGGAGGGGTTGTAACAGTCCGGCGGGTCGTTGATCTTCTGCCTTGACTCTCTGACAGATGTCACACTTAGCGATATAGCTACCGATTTCTCTCTTCATTCCGTGCCACCAAAATTGTTCTTTTCGGTCTTGGTACATCTTGGTACCTCCGGGGTGGATTGAGTAGAGAGTATCATGGGCTTCTTGCAGGATGACTTGTTTCAAGTCAGAGTCCGATGGTACACAGAGACGTTCTTTGTACCAAAGCACTCCGGCTTCGTCTACGGTGAATCCGGGGGCTTTTCCTGCGGCTATCTGTTTCTTGATTCCGTCAATGCTAGCGTTGTCTTTCTGGGCTTCCTTGATCTGACCAACCAAGGTGGGTTGCAGTTCTATGCTGGCTAGGAATCCTTCACTAACAAGTTCAAGTCTGAACTGTTCAAACTCTTGATGCAAGCTGGGCTGTTCGGTTGCGAGCATGGAGTTCAACTGACACGGCAGTCGACTCAAAGCATCCGCTACCACATTGGCCTTGCCGGGGTGGTAGTGAATCTCCATGTTGTAATCCTTGATCAATTCGATCCATCGGCGTTGTCTCATGTTCAACTCTTTCTGGGTGAATATGTATTTGAGGCTTTTGTGGTCGGAGTAGATCTCGCATCGATTACCCATGAGGTAATGACGCCAAACTTTCAGGGCTAAGACCACGGCTGCAAGCTCGAGGTCGTGGGTTGGGTAGTTCTGTTCATGTTGCTTGAGTTGTCTTGAAAGGTAGGATACAACCTTGCCTTCTTGCATAAGCACGCATCCAAGTCCAGTCTTGGAGGCGTCGCAATATACGTCAAAGGGCTTTGCGATATCTGGCATGATCAGGATTGGGGCTGTTGTCAATCTACTTTTGAGCTGTTGAAAGCTCTCTTCGCACTTGTCGGTCCACTCAAACTTTCTGTCCTTCTTCAGCAGTTGGGTCATTGGTCGAGCGATGCTCGAAAAACCTTCTACAAATCTGCGGTAGTATCCGGCTAATCCAAGAAAAGCGCGGACCTCGGTTTGTGTGGTTGGGACTTGCCATTCCATAACAGTTTTGATTTTGGCGGGATCAACGGCAATTCCTCCTGCGGACAAGATGTGTCCCAGGAATCCAACTTCTTCCAGCCAAAACTCACACTTGCTAAACTTGGCATACAACTTGTGCTGTCTAAGGGTTTCTAGGACAATCTCCAAATGTTGTTCATGTTCCTCTTCGGACTTGGAGTAGACGAGGATGTCGTCGATGAATACAACGACAAACTTGTCCAAAAAGTTCATGAAGATCTTATTCATGAGATTCATGAAATAAGCGGGGGCATTGGTCAGTCCAAACGACATGACGTTGTACTCATACAACCCATATCTGGTGGTAAAGGCAGTTTTTGGAATGTCGGTGGCTCGGATCTTCAGTTGGTGGTATCCAGTTCTAAGATCTATCTTGGAGAAAACTCGGGATCCGGTGAGTTGGTCAAACAAGTCTTCGATCTTGGGTAAGGGGTATTTGTTTTTGATGGTGACATCGTTAAGTTTACGATAGTCCGTGCATAAACGATTTGCACCATCCTTCTTGTCGACAAACAAGACGGGGGATCTCCAGAGGGATGCACTTGGTCTAATCAAACCTTTGGCTAACATGTCATCTATTTGCTTCTTCAGCTCCACAAGCTCGGTTGCGTTCATGCTGTAGGCTCTCTGGGCTATGGGTCCAGTTCCGGGGATTAACTCTATGATAAACTCGATATCCCGATCCGGGGGCATACCGGGTAGATCATCCGGAAACACATCAGGGTAACGACAAACGACCCTGATTTGATCCAGAGTTGGCTTGGATATACTTTGGTTGCAGGTGAATTTTCTGGGTAGTTTTTCAGAGACGTGCTCAACTACGATACCGGTGCTGCTAGTCATGGTTATGGCTTTCTTGGCGCAGTCTATCAATCCATTGTGCTTGGACATCCAGTCCATTCCTAGGACAACTTCCAAACCCTTGGTTCCAAGTATGATTAGATTTGCAAAGAAATCTACATCATGGATTTTGATTGGCACATTTTTGCAAAATTTTCTGGCTTTGGTGGTTGATCCGGGGATTTGGACTATCATAACATGTTTCAAACTGAGAGGTTGAATTTTACTTGTTGATGCAAAGTCTTCGGTGACAAAAGAATGAGATGCTCCAGAATCAAACAACACTCTGGCAGGGATGTGGTTGACAGAAAACATACCCAGTACCACATCGGGTGCTTCCTGGGCTTCTTCAGCGTTCATGTGGTAGAGGCGGCCGTTGCGGTTGTTGGGGTTGTTGGGGGCGAACTTCTTGCCGGTGGAGACACGGCGTTGCTGCTGAGCAGGTGCAGCGGTGTTGCCGGCGAGCTTGGCAAGACGCTTGGGACACTCGTTGGAGTAGTGCCCCACTACACCACACTCATAACAAGTGATAGTGGTCTTGTCCTGCTTGTTCGCAACGGGAACGGCATTGCTTCCGGTTCTGGGAGTGGTGTTGGGGTTGGTGTTGTTGTTGTTAGGGGCTCGGGGTGGAGCGCGGTTGTAGTTGTTGTTGTTGTAGTTGTTGTTGTAGCCTCCTGGCTTGGAGTTTCCTCCACTCCGGTTCTGATAACCGGGGTGAGAGTTCTGCATCTGGGGTTTGTTGTTTCTCGGAGTGAAACCTCCGCTTGAGCTAGGGCGAAACTTCTGGGGGTGGCTTGATCCACTCTGATTTTCCATGCGGCGCTTGCGGTTCTCATTGGCTTGGTTTAACTTGCCCTCCATCTGGATGGCGGAGTCAACAAGGGCTTCGAGGTCGGCGAAGGGGATGTTGACGAGGACAGTCTGCATCTCATCATGCAGTCCATTCAGGAATCTCTCCTTCCTCTTTTCAACGGTGTCGGTCTCATCAGGGACATACCTCGACAAAGTGAGAAACTTGTCGCGGTATTCAACCACCGTCATGCGACCTTGTTTCAGCTCACGGAATTCATCCCTCATCTTCTTGATAAGACCCGGGGGTACATGGTACTTGCTGAACTTGAGTTTGAAATCCTCCCAAGTCATGAATTGACCTCCGTTCATGGTACGGGTGCTTGTCCACCAAGCGCGGGCTGGTCCAGCGAGATAGTGAGTGGCGAACAAGACTTTCTCGTTGGCTTCCACTCCAGCTACCTCCAGATTGTTCTCCATAGTCTGGAGCCAATCGTCGGCATCGAGGGGCTCCTCGGTCTTGCTAAACACCGGAGGGTTAGTGTTTTGGAAGTTCTTGAGCTTGGATCCGGGGTGGTCATGATTTCCATGGCCTTGGTTGGCGATGTTCTGCAAGGCGATGAGGTTGGCTTGGCGTTCGGCTCTTTCGGTTTCCCGGTCTGCAAGCATGGTTTGCAGAAGTTGCAGCATCGCGTCGTTGGTGCGATTTGGAGGGGCCATCTGAAGATGTAGAAGATTATGAGATAAGAGGGGACATTCTAGGGTTCATTTTGGTTAAGTTTGAAAAACATTTGAAAACTTGTAATCTTTTCATGACAAACATAACATTCATTCATTCATGCAACACATAGTACAAACTACACACATACTCCAATGGTTTTAAGAACCATTCTCATGCTACGATACAAGGGACGGGATACAACTCACACCTACTATAAGTGAACTAGTGCAACTACTCCTCATCATCGACATCGATCGGGACGTATTCGTCGGGTCCTGCCTCCAGGAACTCGTAATCCTCCTCCTCGGTGTTCTCGTCCTCCTCAAAGTCGTTGTCGTCGCTCAGGAAGGCGTCTCCTCCCTGAATGTCGATGCCTCCATCGTCATCCTCCAGCTGACGAATCTGATCCTCCTGGGCCTTTACAGTGGCCTCAAGTGACGCGATCCGGGCGCGAAGGCGACGAATCGTAGTGTCCTTCTTGGCACGCTGCTGGCGAAGGCTCTTGCGATCGTTGTTGAGTAGCTTGATCGCCTCACCCTGCTCGGTGATGTGAGCATGGGTCTGGTTCGTGTAAGCGCGAGAGGCATCGAGGTCCCTCTGAGTCTGGTAGAGCATGAAGTCCAGGTGCTCAGCATGGTGCCTCAACTCCGGGTGCGGCTGCAGCTCCATGGGCACTCCCGCGGCATCACGCCTCACAAGGTGGGCGTAGCGAGAGGCGAGGATGCTCACCACGTTCTGTCCACAGAGGCGCGCAAGTGCCTCCTGTAGGCCACGTGCGAGTCCGTCGAGCCAGTTGCTCTCGCGGAAGGAGAAGAGGATCCTCTCCGAAGTGGGAGGCTCCGTCTTGCCCCTCAAGTCGGCAGTGATCACCCACTGCAACTCTCCTCCGGGCATGTCGTCCAGCTGAACCCCGTGAAACTCGGGGTGTGGGCGCCCAAGGAAGTCAGAGAGGGCGTTGAGGTCGTGCTCGAAGATCAAGCTCCCTCCGTTCCCAAGCTGGTAAAACTTGGTGTTGATGGGTTCATTCAGCGCCATCTGAAAGAGAATTGGATGAGTAAGTTAGAGAGTGCAAAGTGTGGCAAAGTTTTAAGTTGATTCAATAAGATAGAACATGATTCATCAAATTTTGGCAAAGTCTCAAAGACAAGAGTGTAGTAAATTTTCACAAATAATTTCTTCCATTTGATTTCAAAGTTAACTTTTTCAGAACGCCCATTCTAACTAAGGTCTTCTAAGGTCAAACAATGGCTCTGATACCAACTTGTCAACACCCGGATTTTTAAGTCCGAATGCCTATTATGTCATACATCGCAATCCCAGGAATATTGTTGTTGCGAGGCATAATAGTTAAGTATCACAGTCATCATTCATTACAAACCATAAGTCTTACAAATTGGAATCACATGATCCATATTACACGAATAGTTGATCTATTGATCAACGAACAAACACAAGTTCATAGTTCAACATAGCGGAAGCGTAAGATACAAGGACTCTCTAGTCCACAGGCCAACGCTTGACGTCGGAAGGCGCTTAGTTGTCGTAGGCGTCCTGCTGGTCATCTCCTTGGTCATCTTCATACTCTGGCCATTTGAATAGCCAGGGACAAAGCCGTGAGTATGTTGAGTACTCGCAAACTAATACTAATGTAAGTGCTAGACATTCTAGTATGGTTTGCTAAGCTCTAGTTTATTTGCATAAAGCTAGTTTTAGTTCACAAAGTTGAGAAAAGCTTATCCAAGTGCTAACTAACTCAAGTGGGAACATTAGTGTCATTCCCACCATTCAAGTGGTGATTTCAATTCAATTCACCACAAGTCATTTCACCATCACCCTTTTCAACATCATTTTCAAAGATATGACATCGGAAACTGTATGGCCTTTCCAACCGTCCGTAACCGTGGACGCGGCTATTCGAATAGGTTTACACTCTGCAGAGGTTGCACACTTGTGCCACAACATTTGATTTCATCCGTCGGGATTACCCCGAATCATCGTAACACAGTACGCGGATCATCAACCATAACCTTTCACTTACGAATCCTAGTATGAGCACCTCTTCCCATGAGCTTGGCCTCCCAGTGAAGACCAACTGTCAACCTGGGAACTGCACAGGGCTTGGGCCGGACATTCACCTCATTTCGCATCATATCATATCATTTCTTTTGTGGTAGAGGCAGCTTTCGGCATAACCCCGATGACGCTTGTTTAGAGGGAACCCATACTAAGACGCATAACCTTCCAGTTAAGCCCTACCCATAATCAGGTATTGTGGGGGTACTCAATAATTGGAAAGGTATCGCATTCAAACCAACATCATTGTTTTATCAAAAATCACCATCTTCCTTTGTTCACATTCACCTTCAAAATCATTCAATGGAATGCATCTTCATTCCAAGGTTTCAAAAATCCTTCAAATTCACATTGTTCCCATCTAGAGTAGTCAAGTTTTAATTCATTAGCACTAGCTCTAATTCATGAGGGGTGCTAACTTGCTTTGCTTGGAGAAGACTAACTCACTACTCTAGTAATCAACTTGTACTTGGACCAAAGTTAACTATAAAAGTAACTCATTTAGAAAACAAGTAAAACTTGTAAAGTAAAAACTTGGGATGGGTTCATATAAGAAAAGATAAGAAACATGGTGCCTTGCCCCAAGGGGCTTTGCACTTTGCAAGAATATTAGCTTGCCTTGGTAGTTCTCAAACTGTTCCTCCTCCTCCTCTTGGTAGCAACCTTCTTCTTCGGCGTACTCTCCGGTGCTACCGTCTAAATTTGAATACGAGTATAATTACTCACTAATTCAATGGCTATTCCATACATCACATATAACACACAAACTACTCTATGCACACAATTAAATTAACTAGGGTGCATGGGTTGTGGGTTTTAAATAGAATTCACTTCTTTGCATTTCATATGTAAATGATAGTTTCCATAGGGTTCTTGAGAAATAATTTCCTCTCATTGAAATCTTTTTAAGATTTAATTTCTCAAACAATCATGTATGAACTCATATTGACCTAAGTCAAATGTTCATCATCATCATTTGTGAAAAGGATTTAAATGAGGTAGATCACCTCATACTATTTAAATAACACTACATTTGATTTAAATCTCAAGTAATTCATATAAGAGAGTTTGGGACCAGGGGTCCAAACATCCCATGAATCCATGTGAGACAAGTTTAAATGAAGTGTAATACTCCACATAATTTACCTTAATAGTTTTGGACAATATCAACTAGTTAAACTAGCCATAATATCCATTCATTAAACCATGGCATGATCATACAAGGTGACCACACCATTTTATTGCATAAACAATTAGTGTAAGTCAAATGTGAGCTATTAGAGTTGGAATTAACTTAATATCTATTTTGGTTGATTTTTAAGAATAATTTGAATAGGGAAAAGTCCCTGTCTTGTTATTTTTATCACATTTATTCTACAAAGAATCTGGCCATGAGGCCAGTGGCATTGGCTAGATATTTTCATTAGCTTTCCAACAACATAAAGTTCATTGAATTTGGTTAAGCCAATTTAAATCTATTCAATTTCAAAGTTTGGGCAGTATTGAAAAAGTTTGGAAATGTTTAAAAAGGATTTGAATTAAACAGGCCGGCGGGAAACGCTAACGGGCCAAAAGATTTAAAAACGGCCCAAGGCCAGCCCAGCCACGGTCTGTGCCCGCGTGGGCTGCCTGACCAGGGGGTCCCGCATGTCAGCGTGTTTTAAACGCCGAAGCGGTACGAGCGACGTGGCGCGTTGGATTAGAAGACGATCCAATGGCGCACAGTCGTCGTCTTCTCCGACGAGAAGCAGAGGGTCTGGCGGCGAGGGTAGGGGGTCGGAGAGCTTACGGCGGCTCCAGCGAGGGATGGCAGTGTGCGCGAGGTAGATGTGGACGACGGCGAAGCAGCTGGTAGCAGTGGCGGAGCTCGAGGTGGCCTGGATCAATGGCGATTGCTCCAGGGCTTCCACGGCTCCGATCTTGCAATTGGCCTTGCTCCGGCGACGATCGAGGTGGCTAATGGTGCGAGGAGAAGTGGTGAAGGGTGGGGAGTGAGATGGTGTGCTCCATTGCTTCCAGGGAACGTGGTATTTATAGAAGCGAGTGAGGGTTGCGGGGCAGGGTGGTGGTCGACATGCTCGCGGCATCTCCGGCGAGCTAGCGAGCTAGGCGAGGGTGCGGCAGTGTTCTACGATTCCTGGCGAAGCGAACGGTGGCGACAGCTTGGTCGGGCGGCGGCTGGTTTGGTCGCATTGCTTCCGCGACTGCCGCGGCGTTCACGGGAACATGTCGTCGTCTCCGGCGCCGGCGGTCACGGGTCTGGGTTCCGAGCGTGTCTGGCGCGGCTGAGGTGTCACGGCGGTGCTCAACCTGTCGAGGGAGGGGCCAGGGGATGCTCGAGGTGGCCAGGCGGCGTGTGTCCAGTGATGCCCGCGGCGTGCGCACGTGCGACGCCAACGGCATCCTGGGAGGATCTGGGCGCGCGGATTCCGGTGACGGTCGCCGTCCTCCTCGACAATGGCGATGCTAGGCGGTGCTAGGGAAGCAAGGTGGAGCTCTGGGACATGGTGGCCGTGGCTGGAGAAGAGAGAGGAGAGGGGTGGCTCGACATGTGGCATGTGGCCGGCATGGCTATGCCATGGCTTGCTATGCCTCTCCTCTTAGGGTTTCTATGCTGGTGTTAGTGAGAGAGGGAACCAGGGGACCAATTGGTGTAGGTTGGGGTAGGTTAGTTAGAGTAGAATCACTATTTGCAATAGTTGCAAATAGTGCCCGATTTTGGAATTTACAAAATTATCCAAATTTGAAATAATTCAAATGGTGAATGTGTTTGAAAAGTGAGTGTTGATATAAGTTGTATTTTACCAGAGGTGAATTGAGGTGGTGGTGGAATTGTTAGAATTCAAAAATTGGCCAAAATGGCTAAGTGAGGAATGTTCCATATGTTAAAAAGTTAAGACTTTGGATGAGCATTGCTCATGATCAAAGATGAATTTGGCATGGTGATCTTCATAAAAGTTGTTCACCTTGATGTTGACTTTGAAATGGTGCAAAGAGTTAGCAAGAGTTGGTTTGGGAAAAATGAATGGCAAGGGCTCAAAGTAGTGATCGGGCTATAAATTTCAGTTTTGACCATTATCATATGTGAGTGGGATTTGTGTTTGAAATTCATTTGAATTGTGAAACTTTGATTCCCAAAGTTGTAATAAGTGTTTAATAACATTATTCAACTAATGGTGAAGACCAAATAGGTCTAGGGTCAAAATTTATAAAAATGCCATAGGGCATATGTGAGGGTTTTTAGGGTTTTGCATTTTATGGATTTTCTTCCTCTTTGATTTATTTGGTTGGTGATCTTCATATGATCACATTAGGTTTTTAGAGCATATCAAATACAAGTAAAAACAATCATCATGGCATATCACTCAAATGCACAAGTCCTATGCATGGTACTATATGCAAATAGAAAATTTTTGTTGGTTTGAAATTTTGCTTTTCTGGAATTCTCTAACTTTCTTTTTATTGAAATTTGGGGTGTTACAAAGATAGATCAACACAACCAAACCAAGTACTAACATAGCATGCACACTTCTACCATCACACTATGAAAGGAGGAATAGATCGCATCAATACCATCATAGTAATAGTTAACTTCACAATCTACAAGAGATCACGATCATAGCATACGCCAAGTACTACACGATGCACGCACTGCCCACATTACACCGTGCAGGAGGAATAAACTACTTTAATAACATCACTAGAGTAGCACATAGATGAATAGTGATACAAAACTCATATGAATCTCAATCATGTAAGGCAGCTCATGAGATTATTGTATTGAAGTACATGGGAGAGAGATTAACCACATAGCTACAGCGGAGCCCTCAGCCTCGGGGGTGAATTACTCCCTCCTCATCATGGAGACAGCGATGTCGGTGAAGATGGCGGTGGAGACGGAGGTGGAGATGACTCCGGGGGCAATTCCCCATCCCGGCGGCGTGCCGGAACAGAGACTCCTGTCCCCCAGATCTTGGCTTCGCGATGGCGGCGGCTCTGGATGGTTTCTCGTACCGTGGCTTTTTCGTCTCGAAGTTTTAGGTCGAGGACCCTTAAATAGGCGAAGAGGCGGCGTCAGAGGGTCGAAGAGGCGGTGAGATGATAGGGCAGCGCGGCCAGGGCCTGGGCCGCGCCGGCCTACCTCCTGGGCCCACCAGGGCTCCCCTCTGGCGACTCTCGGGTGTTCTGGAAGCTTCGTGGAAAAATAGGATGCTCGCGTTGATTTCGTCCAATTCCGAGAATATTTCCTTACTAGGATTTCTGAAACCAAAAACAGCAGAAAACAGCAATTGGCCCTTCGGCATCTCGTCAATAGGTTAGTTCCGGAAAACGCATAAATATGACATAAAGTATGCATAAAACATGTAGATATCATCAATAATGTGGCATGGAACATAAGAAATTATCGATACGTCGGAGACGTATCAGCATCCCCAAGCTTAGTTTCTGCTCGTCCCGAGCAGGTAAACGATAACAAAGATAATTTCTGGAGTGACATGCCATCATAACCTTGATCATACTATTGTAAACATATGTAATGAATGCAGCGATCAAAACAATGTAAATGACATGAGTAAACTAATGAATCATAAAGCAAAGACTTTTCATGAATAGTACTTTCAAGACAAGCATCAATAAGACTTGCATAAGAGTTACTCATAAAGCAATAATTCATAGTAAAGATATTGAAGCAACATAATGGAAGATGAAGTTTGAGCGGCTGCTTTCAACTTGTAACATGTATATCTCATAGATAGTTGTCAATGCAAAGCAATATAACAAGTGCAATATGCAAGTATGTAAGAATCAATGCACAGTTAACACAAGTGTTTGCTTCTTAAGATAGAAGGAAGTAGGTAAACTGACTCAACATAAAAGTAGAAGAATGGCCCTTCGACGATGGAAGCATTGATTGCTATATTTGTGCTAGAGCTTTGGTTTTGAAAGCAAGAAACAATTTTGTCAACGGTAGTAATAAAGCATATGCATCATGTAAATTATATCCTACAAGTTGCAAGTCTCATGCATAGTATACTAATAGTGCCCGCACCTTGTCCTAATTAGCTCGGATTACCTGGATTATCATCGCAATACATATGTTTTAACCAAGTGTCACAATGGGGTACCTCTATGCTGCCTGCACAAAGGTCTAAGGAGAAAGCTCGCATCGGATTTCTCGCTATTGATTATTCTCAACTTAGACATCCATACCGGGACAACATAGATAACAGATAATGGACTCCTCTTTAATGCATAAGCATTCAACAATTATTAATTTTCTCATATGAGATTGAGGATATTTGTCCAAAACTGAAACTTCCACCATGGATCATGGCTTTAGTTAGCGGCCCAATGTTCTTCTCTAACATTATGCATGCTCTAACCATTCTAGTGGTAAATCTCCCTTACTTCAGACAAGACGGACATGCATAGCAACTCACATGATATTCAACAAAGAGTAGTTGATGGCGTCCCCAGGAACATGGTTATCGCACAACAAGCAACTTAATAAGAGATAAAGTGCATAATTACATATTCAATACCACAATAGTTTTTAGGCTATTTGTCCCATGAGCTATATATTGTAAAGGTAGAGGATAGAAATTTAAAGGTAGCACTCAAGCAATTTACTTTGGAATGGCGGAGAAATACCATGTAGTAGGTAGGTATGGTGGACACAAATGGCATAGTGGTTGGCTCAAGTATTTGGATGCATGAGAAGTATTCCCTCTCAGTACAAGGCTTAGGCTAGCAAGGTTATTTGAAGCAAACACAAGTACGAACTAGTACAGCAAAACTCACATAAAAGACATATTGTAAACATTATAAGACTATACATTGTCTTCCTTGTTGTTCAAACACCTCACTAGAAAATATCTAGACTCTAGAGAAACCACTTATGCAAACCAAATTTTAGCAAGCTCTATGTAGTTATTCATTAATAGGTGCAAAGTATATGATGCAAGAGCTTAAACATGAGCACAACAATTGCCAAGTATCAAGTTATTCAAGACATCATACCAATTACTACATGTAGCATTTTCTGTTTCCAACCATATAACAATTAACGAAGCAGTTTCAACCTTCGCCATGAAAATTAAAAGCTAAGAACATATATGTTCATATGAACCAGCGGAGCGTGTCTCTCTCCCACACAAGCATTTATTCAAACAAAAACAAAAAACAAAAACAAACAGACGCTCCAAGTAAAGTACATAAGATGTGACCGAATAAAAATATAGTTTAAGAGAAGAACCTGATAATTTTGTCGATGAAGAAGGGGATGCCTTGGGCATCCCCAAGCTTAGATGCTTGAGTCTTCTTGATATATGCAGGGGTGAACCACCGGGGCATCCCCAAGCTTAGATCTTTCACTCTCCTTGATCATGTTGTATCATCTCCCTCTCTTGATCCTTGAAAACTTCCTCCACACCAAACTCAAAACAACTCATTAGAGGGTTAGTGCATAATAAAAATTCACATGTTCAGAGGTGACACAATCATTCTTAACACTTCTGGACATTGCTCAAAGCTACTGAAAGTCAATGGAATCGAAAAATCCATCGAGCATATCAAAACAGGCAATGCGAAATAAAAGGCCGAATCTGTCAAAACAGAACAGTTCGTAAAGACGAATTTTATTGAGGCACCAGACTTGCTCAAATGAAAATGCTCAAATTGAATGAAAGTTGCGTACATATCTGAGGATTACTCACGTAAATTGGCATAATTTTCTGAATTACCTACAGAGAATTAGGCCCAGATTCGTGACAGCAAGAAATCTATTTCTGCGCAGTAATCCAAATCTAGTATCAACCTTGCGATCAAAGACTTTACTTGGCACAACAATGCAATAAAATAAGATAAGGAGAGGTTGCTACAGTAGTAACAACTTCCAAAACACAAATATAAAACAAAATTACTGTAGCAAAATAAACACATGGGTTATCTCCCAAGAAGTTCTTTCTTTATAGCCATTAAGATGGGCTCAGCAGTTTTAATGATGCACTTGCAAGAAATAGTATTTGAAACAAAAGAGAGCATCAAAAAGCAAATTAAAAACAAATTTAAGCCTAACATGCTTCCTATGCAAAGGAATCTTGTAAATAAACAAATTCATGAAGAGCAAAGTGACAAGATCAGGAAGATAAAACAAGTGTAGTTTCAAAAATTTCAGCACATAGAGAGGTGTTTTAGTAACATGAAAATTTCTACAACCATATTTTCCTCTCTCATAATAACTTTCAGTAGCATCATGAGCAAACTCAACAATATAACTATCAAGTGAAACATTCTTATCATGAGTCTCATGCATAAAATTATTACTCTCCACATAAGCATAATCAAGTTTATTAGTTGTAGCGGGAGCAAATTCAACAAAGTAGCTATCATTATTATTCTCAACATAAAATATAGGAGGCATATTGTAATCATAATCAAATTTACTCTCCATAGTAGGTGGCAACAAAAGACTACTATCATTATAATCATCATAAATAGGAGGCAAAGTATCATCAAAGTAAATTTTCTCCTCCATGCCCGGGGGACTAAAAAGATCATGCTCATCAAAACCAGCTTCCCCAAGCTTAGAATTTTCCATATCATTAGCAACAATGGTATTCAAAGTGTTCATACTAATATGTTCCATGGGTTTTTTAATTTTCGGATCAAACCAACCATGTCTTAAATCAGGAAATAGAATAAGAAGCCCATTGTTGTCCATTATGCCTTACTAGTGTAAACAAGAAACAAAAAGATGCAATTGCAGGATCTAAAGGAAATAGCTTCGAGCACAAACACAATGGCGCCAGAAAAGTACTGTTACCTGGAACCGGAGTATGAGTGCCTTTTACCTTTCCTCCCCGGCAACGGCGCCAGAAAAGTGCTTGATGTCTACGGGAGCTTCTATTCTTGTAGACAGTGTTGGGCCTCCAAGAGCAGAGGTTTGTAGAACAGCAGCAAGTTTCCCTTAAGTGGATCACCCAAGGTTTATCGATCTCAGGGAGGAAGAGGTCAAAGATATCCCTCTCATGCAACCCTGCAACCACAAAGCAAGAAGTCTCTTGTGTCCCCAACACACCTAATAGGTGCACTAGTTCGGCGAAGCGATAGTGAAATATAGGTGGTATAAATAAGTATGAGTAGTAGCAACGGCACCAGAAAAGTGCTTGCTGGCGTGTAGTTGATGGTGGTAATATTGCAGGCAGTAGAAACGCAGTAAAACAGTAAACAAGCAGCGATAGCAGTATTGGAAACAAGGCCTAGGGATCCTGCTTTCACTAGTGGACACTCTCAACAATGATCACATAATAGGACTACTCTACACCCTCTTGTTGGATGATGAACACCATTGTGTAGGATTACACGAACCCTCAGTGCCGGAGTTAACAAGCTCCACAATATTCAATGTTCATATTTAAATAACCTTAGAGTGCAAGATAGATCAACACAACCAAACCAAGTACTAACATAGCATGCACACTTCTACCATCACACTATGAAAGGAGGAATAGATCGCATCAATACCATCATAGTAATAGTTAACTTCACAATCTACAAGAGATCACGATCATAGCATACGCCAAGTACTACACGATGCACGCACTGTCCACATTACACCGTGCAGGAGGAATAAACTACTTTAATAACATCACTAGAGTAGCACATAGATGAATAGTGATACAAAACTCATATGAATCTCAATCATGTAAGGCAGCTCATGAGATTATTGTATTGAAGTACATGGGAGAGAGATTAACCACATAGCTACAGCGGAGCCCTCAGCCTCGGGGGTGAATTACTCCCTCCTCATCATGGAGACAGCGATGGCGGTGAAGATGGCGGTGGAGACGGCGGTGGAGATGACTCCGGGGGCAATTCCCCGTCCCGGCGGCGTGCCGGAACAGAGACTCCTGTCCCCCAGATCTTGGCTTCGCGATGGCGGCGGCTCTGGATGGTTTCTCGTACCGTGGCTTTTTCGTCTCGAAGTTTTAGGTCGAGGACCCTTAAATAGGCGAAGAGGCGGCGTCAGAGGGTCGAAGAGGCGGTGAGATGATAGGGCGGCGCGGCCAGGGCCTGGGCCGCGCCGGCCTACCTCCTGGGCCCACCAGGGCTCCCCTCTGGCGACTCTCGGGTGTTCTAGAAGCTTCGTGGAAAAATAGGATGCTGGGCGTTGATTTCGTCCGATTCCGAGAATATTTCCTTACTAGGATTTCTGAAACCAAAAACAGCAGAAAACAACAACTGGCCCTTCGGCATCTCGTCAATAGGTTAGTTCCGGAAAACGCATAAATATGACATAAAGTATGCATAAAAGATGTAGATATCATCAATAATGTGGCATGGAACATAAGAAATTATCGATACGTCGGAGACGTATCATGCTGCTGTGTCTCTTGCTCCACTTGTTCCTTCGGGAGCTGCTGCTGCTGCCGCAGGTCGTGGACTATTTTGCCGTGCTGTTCCTTCGGGAGGTGTTGATGCAAACGCCGTTCCCATGGCTCCGACTCCTGCCATTGCCATGTTGTACAGTGTCTCTCTTGGATCCCCTGGAGGTGGCCTGGATGCAAGGATAAAGGCCTGTGTCACCATATACCCAGCTTCTGGTGTCTTGGGGATGATGTTCCCTCTCGTGTCTATCGACATAAAAGACATGTCGAGGTTTTGAACCAAGTGCTCTCTTTCTCCTTCAGGTATGTTTTGTAGCCTTGATCTTGCTCTGTTCCGAGTTTCCCTGTGGCTATCTCCCGAAGTTCCAGATTGTCGACTTAACTCTACCCTTCGCCTACTTGACGCATAGGCTGCCTCCCTTCTTCTGTTTAGAGCAGCTGTCTGTTTTTCCAATTCCCTTGCAGCTCGCGCGAGCCTATATTGATATGCTTGCAACTCTTCCGGCGTGGCTGTTGTGGCCATTGGTTCTGAGCCATCCATAGCTCTTGCGGCTCGATCCCATGCTTCTTGTGGGAGTTGAACCCTAACACGTGGTGTAGGTCCGACGTATTTGCTGCCTAGACCTCGTCGTAAATCATAGGGATCAACGTATGGATTTCCCAAATCGTCGAAAGCCTCAGACGTTTCTTCCTGATCGCGGCTTGCCTCTCCGATGGCATAAATCTGATGATATTTTGTATTCAGATCTCTGCTGGGTTTGGTGACACCATCATAAAGATTGGTGAAGACCTTGCCCACTGTAGTGGATTTGTCGATGAAGTTAAAGCTGTCGATACTGCTCGAGTCATCGCTTATATAGGAGTCCGCGGATGACTCGAAGGACATGTCGCTGAAGATCTTGGCGAGCTTTTCGCTTGCCCTGGTGCTGATGAAGCGTGGCGATGAAGTCTCCTCTTCGCCTGACTCGATTGACGATGGTGAGCTCGAAAAATCGGAATGGACCGCCGACAATCCCGACGAGATCGGAATTTCGAGACGATACGCTCCCTCTTTCTCGACGCGAAAGTGGAATCTTCCGAACGTCATCTCCATAGGCTCCTCCAGATACGCAGAGGGCGGGTGAGGAACAAAATCGACAGGACCAGTTGCGATCTGTTTACCTCGATCCATCACGTTGCTTGCTGTTGATGAAGTCGACGATCTTGAACGTGCCATCGAGACCAGATCCTTGACGCCTCTAACTCCCACAGACGGCGCCAATTAACAAGGGATTAACTTGTCAATGCCTACGGGTTGTAGACTAGGGTTTAGTTAGAAGTAGAGGGCAAGTAGATCTCGAAGGTTTCAGCCGAAAAGTACTCGACGATACGAAAACTAGGGTTTGTGAGACAATGATTTGATGCTATCTTTGTCCCTCGACCCCCCTTATATAGGAGGTGGAGCCGAGGGATTCGTATTGTACAAGTTACAGAGTCCGGGAGGGTTTCCAACTCACCCCGCAAGATTACAAATATTATCTCCTAATACAACTCTAGCTTTCCTCAATAACAACTTGGTCTTCCGATTCTTCTTATTCTTCGAGTCGTGGGCCTTCAGTAAACCCCGGGTACTATCTTCGGCAGGCCCATTGGGGATGCCTATGTCAGTGGGAGGCAATAAGACCTCCACAAATACTTCCTTTCTCGTGGTTAAGAGCCAAGCGTTGGGCTATCATGGCACCCAAGTTGTAAGTTCGATCTTGCTTCACCGCAACAGCTATAAAAGTTAAATCATGTGTGGATAACTGACTTGCGTTCTTCCTTGCCAAGATGCACTTTGTAACAAAATAGGCAAACTACCTTATGGATGGGAGTTGGATGTTCTTTAGTTTACCATTCTCGTCCTTGAAGCTCCTCCCCTAGCAAATTTCCTTGTATAAGTCCGCCAAGTGTTGGGGTTTCTCCTTGAGCTTCTCATAAGATCCCCAACAAGGCACCTTAATAGCTGCACAGAAAACACTAAGAGGCAAGCTAACATATTTTTTATATATTTTATAATGCACCATGGGGTTAGAAGAGTTGAAATAGCACTCAAAATCCTGCACCACGGACATGGTTAGCTTCAAGAACTGAAAAGGTTCATCACAAGCAAAGTTTTCTAACCCTGCTCTTTTAAGCAACAATTGGAAATCTGCAGAAATTCCTGTAATGCTCATGAACTCGGGACATGGATATAAAGAAGAGAAGGCACTTTCTTCTTGATGAACTCTCATGACTTGTCCCACTTCTAATTCATGCTGAAGGAGTTGATAAGCATTGCCATCCATTTCTGAAATTTTCAACAAATCTCACAAAAATTATTTTAAGACAAATAAACAAGGTAGAATCACTATAACAAAAAGTAGGAAGGCTAAACATGCATCGAAACTACATCTAAGAGCATAAATCAAGCATGAAAGCTCACATAACCTGTCACCTAAGATGGAAAAATACTCAAGATATACTCCACCAAACAAAATTCTACTTGGATGAGCGGAGGAGTCACATACCGGAGAGAAAATGTGCCAAATTTCCAGACAGAAATCTGGGCTGAGCAAGGAGATCGATAAATCTTGAGCTCTCGGGCGAAAACACGAGTGAGAACAAACTGGTACGATTTTTTCGGGAGAGAGAGTGGAATGAGTGGAAGGGATGAGTGAGTGGGGCCTGGAGGGCCCCATACACATAGCAGGCGCGACCAGGGGGTGCCCGCGCCTGGCCCATGTATGGCCGGCCTGGGGGCCCCCCTGAGCAGCCTCAGGTCCCAATCCTCCTCATTCCATGAATAAAAAAATTTGGTAAACTTTCTGGAATTTTTCGAGAAACTTCATTTTTGACCAAATTCCAGATTTAAAACAAAAGATTCAGCGCAGGAAAAATTTAAACAACGATGAAAGACCAGACCAAATAAAACTGCCAGTAGCTCTAAAACATTCTAATATGAAAAGTAAACAGTAGTGGCACTTATGAAAGCATTGTTTCATTCATCAAAATCACTTTGGTTTCAAGGTTGATCTGGTCTTGACATCAAAAATAATTTTATATGAAGTAAAACCTTGCATTTTCACAAAATAATCAATTTACCTCAATTTGAATAGGAATATCTTCAAACATAATAATATCACACTCCTTATGAGGCTTTGGCATAGGCACATGTATTTGACCAATTTGAATGGTCTCAATATTGATAATAGAATTTAGGCAATATGCCCCATTAATCTTCTTCAGAAAATAGATGGTATGCTCCTTGTCATTAACATTAAAAGTAACCTTGCCTTGATTGCAATCAATAACAGCCCCTGCAGTATTAAGAAAAGGCCTCCCAAGAATAATAGACATATTGTCATCCTCGGGCATTTCTAGCACAACAAAGTCAGTTAAAATTAAACAATTATGAGCAACTTGAACATGAACATCCTCACATAAACCCACAGGAACAGTAGTGGACTTATCAGCCATTTGCAAAGATATATTAGTAGGTATCAACTCTTCTAAATCAAGTCTTCTACAAAGAGAAAAAGGCATGACACTAACTCCGGCTCCTAAATCTCATAGAGCAGTCTTAACATAACTATTTTTAATAGAGCAAGGAATTGTAGGTATACCTAGATCTCCGAGCTTCTTTGGAACTTTGCCATTGAAGGAATAATTAGCAAGCATAGTAGAAATTTCCTCGGTAGGAATTTTCCTTTTGTTAGAAACAATATCCTTCATATACTTTGAATAAGGAGGCAATTTAATAGCATCAGTCAAAGGAATTTGCAAGTACATAGGTTTCATCCATTCACAAAACCGATTAAAGTGTTCCTCTTCCCTTGATTTGTGTTTCTTATCAGGGAAAGGCATTTGTTTTTGCACCCAAGGTTCTATTTCTTTTCCATGTTTGTTGGCAATGAAATCTTCCTTAGTGTACTTCACGTTTTTAGGTTGCTTTTCAGGTGCAACCTCAGCTTCTTCTACTTCTTCCTTATCGGAAGCCTCACTTTTCTCATTGCTGCTTTCAGTTTCGGCATCGGAAATAGATATACTATTAGGATCTACAGCGGGACCAGAAGATTCTACAGGTGTTCCATTTTCCTTCTTCTTCTTTTTCTTAGATTTAATCCTAGTATCATCAGCGCGCTGAGAATCTTGCTCGACTCTCTTGGGGTGACCCTCAGGATATAAAGGATCCTGGGTAGTAGCACCACCTCTAGTTCTAATCTCATAAGCATGCTTCTCTTTAGAAGCATTCACTAAGAAATCATTTTGCACTTTGGTGAGCTGATCTATTTGTGTTTGAACCATTTGGAAATGCTTAACAAGCATCTTCACATCATTGGAGGTTTGCTCCACAATATCATGTAAATTACTAATCGCTCTAGAATTTTCCTCTAAATGTCTCTCAACTATCTTATTAAAGTTATCTTGCTTAATACAATAATTATCAAACTCATCTAAGCATTGGTCGGGAGTCTTACCATGAGGAATGTCTCCGCTGTTGAATTGAAGAGCATGTACTTCGACAATGGTAGGAGGAATTGGCTTACATAATTCTTCAAAAGGAGGGAGGTTCTTCACGTCTTCGGATTTAATACCCTTCTCCTTGAGAGATTTCTTGGCTTCCTTCATCACTTCATCATTTAATTCAATCATCCATCTTTTCTTCGGGATTGGTGTAGACTCGGGAATATGCCAATCATCATAATTCTTGCTTATTTTAGCCATTAATTCTTCGGCTTCAGTAGGAGTTCTTTGCCTGAAAACACAACCAGCACAACTATCCAGGTATGTCCTAGATTTACTAGTTAGTCCATTATAGAATATATCAAGTAATTCATTACTCCTCTAATTAATGAGAAAAACCTTGCCCATGTGACAGGCAATATTTCTTCTTTCTCATGCACAAAGTCAGTAATATTTTGCAAAGCAGCATGTTGAGCACTAGCAGGGAAATATTTATGAAAGAAAAATGCAACTAAATCCTTAGGACATTTAATAGACCCAGACAATAAACTAGCATACCAAGCTTTCGTGGCACGCCTTTCAAAGTAAAAGGGAAAATCTTAGTAATAAAGTAGGTGCGCATTTTATTATCATTAGCAAAAACATTACTCAAAGCACTAAGCTCATTCATATGCTTCATAGCACTTTCATTTTCGGTACCACAAAAGGGCTCCTTCTCAACAATTGATATATAAGATAAATCTAGAGAGAAATCATAATCCTTATCCCTAATATCTATGAGAGATGTGGCAAAAGTAGGATCAATAGGCGGCGTATATTTAATAGCGCGCCTTGCAAGTAGGATTTTAACAGCGCTTGCATTAATAGCGGCGTGACATTCATCAATTAAATCATCATCAAGCTCAATATAAGCTTCATCAAAATCGTCACTAGCATGCTCTCCGGGATCAGGTGAACCGGAGGGCGAAAAAGTACTTCTTTCATTTTTGATTTGCTTAGCCCTAGCAATTGTGGTGTCTAGGAAAGGACCTAACGAACCACTTTCATCAAACATAGTAGAGGCACCATCCAAATCATCAGGAGAATTTTCAGATTCAGCAGAAGTAGTAGCATGATCAACATAAGGTGGAATAAGAAGCTTACTCGTCACAGGCGGTGAATCAGGAGCAGCAGAGGTATTTAAAGTTGTACCTCTTCTTGTAGTGGACGGAAATATAGGGACTCTTTCATCTCGAGTCTTCCCCATAATGAATAGCAGCAAACAGGATCACTTCCAAGTTGACTTATAAATAAAGCTATGCTCCCCGGCAACGGTGCCAAAAAATAGTCTTGATGACCCACAAGTATAGGGGATCACAACAGTCTTCGAGGGAAGTATTACCCAATTTATTGATTCGACACAAGGGGAGCCAAAGAATAAATATAAGCCTTGACAGTTGAGTTGTCAATTCAACTGCACCTGGAAATAGACTAACTCGCAGAGGTTTATCAGTAGCAACAGTTTTATAGCAGTGGTAGTAATAAAGTAACAGTGGAAATAAAGTAAAAACATCAGAAGTGGTGGATGCGGTAAACAGCAGGATTAAAATACTGTAGGCACAGGGATGGATAACCGGGCGTTGCATGAATGAGACGACTCATATAATAGCTAACATGGGCATTTGCAGATAAAGTGATACAAGTATCCAAGAATAAAATAACCATAGGCGTGTGTTCCTATTTATTCGCGCGTGCTTGCAATGAGAAATTTGTGCGACATCTTTTGTCCAACCAGCCCGTTGCAACGGGGCCTCGAGGGAAACTATTGGTAATTAAGGTACTCCTTTTAATAGAGTACCGGAGCAACGCATTAACACTCCGTGAACACACGTGATCCTCACATCAAAGCCATCCCCTCCGGTTGTCCCGATTATTGTCACTTCGGGGCCTCGGGTTCCGGACAATGACATGTGTATACAACTTGCAGATATGATCAAGAACAATATATAAAGCATCATCATGAAAACACAATATGTTCAAATCTAAGATCATGGCACTCGGGCCCAAAGTGACAAGCATTAAGTATAACAAGTTGCAACAATGCATAAAATACTCACAACGGATACTAGGCACTATGCCCCGAACAATTCTAATGTTATTACATGAACGAACTCATCCAATCCTGACCATCCCCTTCAGCCTACAGCGAGGGAACTACTCACACATGGATGGGGGAATCATAGATGGTTGATCGAGAGGCGTTGGTGATGGCGATGGCGATGATTTCCTCCAATTCCTCGTCCCGGCAGGGTGCCAGAACGGAGTTCCTGCCTCCGAAATAGGGTTTCGCGAGGCGCCGACGCTACGGAATTTTCTCTGGAATAACTTTGAACCCCCTCGGGTTTTCTCGTGATGAGGATCTTATAGCTGATCGAAAGGGGAGGCCGAAACGACGAAGGGGTCGGGAATACACCCCCAGGCGCGGCTAGGCCTGGGCCGCGCCTGGGCCATGTACTCCCAGCTCCAGGCCCCCTGCTCTTCACCTTCTGGCTCCATGAGTTCCCCGGGAAAATAAGGCATATGGGTATATTTCTGGGATTTTCCCCGAAAGTTGATTTTCTGCACAAAAACAAGACACCAGGGCAATTCTGCTGAAAACAACGTTAGTTGCATTCAAAACACACAAGTTTGAGGGCAAATAATAACAAAAAGGTTCGGGAAAGTAGATACGTTTTGGACGTATCACCCGTCGCCTTGTGACGCAGTTCCCCGAGAGCGGCTTGAGTGTTGAGCAGGTCCTCCCCTCCCCCTCCCCTTTCGTGCCCGTTTCCTCCTCTAGTTTTTGTCCAACCATTGTTCCTCTTATGCTGCAGTGGTATGACACCCTCCAGGTGCCAGCGACCCCCTTGGTGCCATCCAATGACGCCGACGATGTCCGCGCTAAGGCTGTCCTTCCGCCGGCACCGCTCGACTCCCCGGTCCTCGAGGACACGCAGCTGGTGGAGCTCCTCTAGGGCGCCAGCGGGGTCGAGCACGAGGACGCCGTGCGCAAACAGCGTGCCCGTTGCAAGCGTGCGGTAGATTTCGCCTTTAAGGCCCGACGCAGCTCCCGTCTTGCGGCCAAGGAAGACCCTCGGTACCTCACCATGCTCTCCAAGGCCAAGGCGGCGAAGGCTTCGCGGTTCAACCTCGACGGCGGTTCACCACGCTTCCAGCAAGCCGCCGTTGCTGCTGGTTTCGATGGCGCCTCCGCCCCTGGCCCCATTCCTCTCCCTCGGCTTAGAGCTTTGGCAGCCGCGTGCGGTGTCGATCCCGATGCCGTCGTGGATGCTGACACGGTGCCCTCCACCTCCGCATGATCAAGCACCCTTCTGGCGCCGGCGCGCGGGCATGGGAGAAACCTTGCCCCGCCAGTTCCTTGGTCTGCCCCGTGCTGATGCTCCTTCGCTCTGCAGGAGCTTTTGCTGCTGTTGTTCTAGGATCTCTATGTGTAGATGCCTAGTTGTGCCTCCTTTTATCCTTTATTTTTCTTCCCCTGTAACCCTTGTCTCTCTGGCCTTAAGCCGCCGTGAACAACAGCAGCCCCGTGCTTTTTTGTACTACCATGGTGCCTTCATGAGTTATAAATGAATGGTTGTTTCATTTTTGTGTTCGGTTCCTGGAACATTCGCGGCCTGGGTGACTCGGATAAGTGTGACATTGTGCGTGCGACTCTCCTTTCCGCTAAACCTAGCATCGTCTACCTCCAGGAAACTAAGCTTGGGGCCATCTCCTTGGCCAAAGCCTCATCCTTCCTTCCTCTCCCTCTGCGAGCCTTCGACAACATCGACTCTGTGGGGGCTTACGGTGGTCTTGTCTCTGCCTGGGACCCTAAACTCTTCAACGTCCTGGGATCGGTCGCTTCTCGACACGCCTTATCCGTTGACCTAGCCTTCACGAACAACAGCTCCCCCCTTTGGGTCACGAATGTCTACGCGCCATGCAACCGTGCAGGCAAAATCGTCTTCCTCCGTAACCTTGGGGCCCATGATCCCGGTGATCACCTTCCTTGGCTCATCGCTGGCGACTTTAACCTTACCCAGGACCCGACGGATAGAAACAACGCCAACTTCTCTTCTGCCTATGCTGATCTCTTCAATGACACCATCAACTACCTTGCGCTCTTTGAGCTCCCCCTCCGGGACCATCAACTCACCTGGTCTAATGGTAGGGCCACCCCCACTCTTATCCGCCTAGACAGGGTTTTTATCAACCAGGCTTGGAACGATTCTTTTTCGGCCTCTATTCTTGCCTCCGCCAACAGGGACACCTCCGACCATGTTCCTCTCATGGCAAAAATCTCCTCCTCCATCCCTAAGGGAGGGTTCTTCCGCTATGAGCCTTCCTGGGGCCTGCATGCTGAGTTTTTGATCATGCTCCACCTCCGGAGATACAAATGACTCTCTGATTTCTGAGTACACTTTTGCAACTCTTCAATTGATGTTGGGTGCTTAAAATTTGATCGAAAGTTTCAGATATAAACTGATCATGCAAATCCTCACAGTGTTCGATTGCACCTTCTGGCAGCTTTCGAAGCCAAGACCTTGCAGGTCCACTCAAGAAAAGCTGCACTCTGCATAGCGGTAGCCTTGGTACCCCCATGTACCCTTGTTGTTTGCAGATAATTGATGACCTGCAAGAACACATGGTCATTCGTGTATATTTTCGTGGAAGTATTATTTCCGGTTTTCATATCGTATCCCAACAAGGAGCATAGGAGGATGTTTATCTGCGGTGTTTCTGTCACACCCAAGGTCTCACAAGTCTTAGATGAATTGACTGCAGGAATTTAAATGGAAAATGGTGAGTGTAAATGATAGGATTTTGGAGTGTTGATAATGCAATAAAATAAAGTGCATAAAAGTAAACAGCTAATAAGAAATAAACGGATTTCTGCATATGAAAAGGTAGGCGCGGGGTGATTCAGTTCATGGCGATAGTGAATGTGCCTTGTCGAATAAAAGGGATAGGTGAATATGATTCTTCCTATTTATATCTGAGAAGGCAAGCAACCCATAAGAGAGAAAGACTCCACATGGTATATTTCACCTTCCTCCAATAATCCTTCTGCATGTTACCAAAGCCATGGTCAGCACATCTATTAAGATGATTAAACCGGAGTAAAGCTTTAAGCTTGGTGGTTTCTTGTGATCCTCGAGTATTGCTAGATCCTGTTTTTGATATCGACCGTGTCACTAGGGGGTCGCCGATTCACTAGCACTCAAGTTCCTGTTTATGAGTTCTTGAGATCATGCTATGTGGGCCCTTAAATTAGATAACAACATTAGGTGCACACAAACATTCATAGTCATATATAATCGTCTTAATCATAAATTCACAAAGAGATGGAATAAAAGTGGCACATCACAACTCACCAATCCCTACATCTAGCACGCCAATGGGATCTACTCACACATCAGAGGAGAATAACATAATGATATCATAGCAACGTAAATGGAGTTCATCTTAATATTACCGTAGCAAGCCACAATAGTTGAAGATCAAATCAAATACAAACCATGATGGAATAGAGGTTTCAATCCCTAATCTTACAAGTATGAATCTCTCTCTCTCTCTCAGTACAAGTGGGGTGTAATGGATGAGGTTGGTGTCGATCAGCTCTACAACCATATGAGGTACTGGAGAGCAAGGTAGGTTCATGTATGCAGGCTAAAAATGTTAGAGAGGGTAGGTTGGGTGGAGAAGACATCAGCTATAATGATGGACGATGATACATACAATGCCTGCACCAAGGTTAGGGCACTTCTCTTGCTTCATTCACTAAGTAATTTGTGATGGATGTTGTTAGTTTGCACATGAGGAAGAACTAAGTAACCTCATCATCGTAGACTCACCCAAGGAACACGGATCTCATCAACAAGCCTATAAAGAACTATGCTCAGATGAAGAAGATCTACATCGGCCGTGTTCCAGCTGCTCCGCTCACTCCCGCCGCGGTCCACCTCCGAGGAGCCAGAACATTGTATGCTTGTTGCCGTGCTTGTTTAGAGTAGCTAGGTTTTCTCAGCACTGATGGCACATCTATATATTTTGTGAGATGGTATTTACGTAACCCCTCGATTGATGAACTTATGTTGCATCACGAGTTCATGAACTCGTGGTGCAACACTATGATCCACTGCTAGAACTAGTATCCATTTGCTAGCATTGCTGATTATGTGATCTATGATTGTCGTTCTGTCATTTCGTATTGTGTCAAGCACCTTCTGATTATATATGGCGAACTATATGGCGAACTGGGTAAGTGCACCAAAAAGGGTAGGAGGTGATCGTATTCAGCAAACAGGATGTAACCAAACAACCATTGCATTTGTTGAAACACGATTTGTTGGCAAACCAACGCCAAAGACTTTGCTTCACAATTGATGCGGAGTAGAAATTGTTTCCAACCAAACAACTTGCACGAAGTGAATTAGAGGTTGCATTTCCTCGGACATGCCAACAACCAGTCATGCTCTTAGCGTGTAGGAGGTGTGTCTCGTGCCTCGCCTTCTCTTTATGGGAACATGGAACTCCCACGGGGAGCTTTTGCGGTGATGATGGAGCCATGGAGGGAGATAGGTGTATGATTGTGAGGGCTTGGTCGGCGCGCATGATCGGAGTTCTTTCCTGCAATGTCCGCCACTAGAGTCAGCGGTGTCGAGTCGTTGAGATGAGTGGCCGACTGTTTGGCCGTCATGAGTTCCGACGTATGTTCTGGTTGTGAAAGTGAAATCGAAGTCGCTTGCTTGAGGGGCGATGACAATGACACCTGAATACCTGATGGCAACCTCGACACAGTTTCCTTTTGGACGATATATTTGCTTCGTGTATGAGTGAGGAGTGTGGATTAGAGGGAGGGGAATGTGACCATGTTTCATGACTATATTGGTGCATTTGTAACGGCTTTCGTCCGATATCCTGGTAATTAACCAGACAATTTTGTTCTTCTTAATTCATGAGACAACGCAAAGCTTTTGCCTCCTTTAAAACAAAAACTCATGAAAAGCCAGATTCATATGCACACAGAATACTCATCACGTTGCCAGCATATTCTGAAATGGATAATCTTCAGTCTGTTGTTTTCTAATGCGCTACCGGACATTGAGCACGACTCCAAGCAGCTCCCAAACGTCTCTAGATTCCGTTTCAGGCTGAAGTCAGTAATAAGCTCGATTCTGCCGATTCCTCCCGTTCTCGCATAAAATGCTTGTTTGCACTGTTGAGAAGCCTGCAAGATATGTATTGACAAAGTTACTGGGAAACCTGTGCAAATGTTTGTCCTTGCTCTTTCAGAAACAAAATCAGCATGATACAAATGCTTATTGGTTCTATGCAAAGGATTGGGGGAAATATTTCGGTATGGAGGGATAAAAAAAAATGCTTACTGTGGGAATAAAATATCCAAATTTAGTAGTACAGCATTAGTTTTTTTTAACAAATATAGTACAGCAGTTAGTGCAACACCAAGAAAGTATATCTCGACATAACCTAGGGAGCTGGGAAGCAGGTATATTGACACTTCTTAAGTTGACTTTATGTACAATGTTAAAACATGCTTCCAGGAAAAGCATATGTACAAAGAATATGACTGAATAGCAGCTGCAGGGGTACTTACGCACCATCTACGAATTTGGCAGCAACCGCCACACTTGCAATTAGCAAATGATGGCCATTCCAGAATGTCATGTATACATGTGGCTGATGTAAATATCTTACCATGTAGACAAGTGCCATCACAAAGCAATAAGGACTGCACTCTGCATAGTTGGAAATGTGTTCTGGCACAGAGTTTACACAAAGATTTAGTATCCTCTAGCCATGAAGACAGTAGTAAACTCCTTCACTTTTTTGTCATTGGCATCAGTTGCAAACAGCTCCATGGACAGACATAGGTACTGTAAAAGATAAAGCAGGTGTTAACCAAAACAATGACAGACAACAAAAATAATGAAACCAACATGATACAATGATACCCAGATTCAGACATCAACAAATTATACAAATATTATGCTAAATGAAACTATATATATACAAATTATAAACATGAAAGAGCAGTCAAGTTGCAGATGCACAACCCAAAAGGAATTTTCCCCAACATGCCTTCCACTGGCAGTGAGCCGGATTACATTATCAGAGTATAACGGGACAGACCACAAAAACCACAAAAGGTCCCAGCAACCACGTGCTAAATTTATTAAGTTTTTGAATAAGAATTATAGAACTAATCAAATGCTACAACATAATAGTTGACATATAATTACGTGAGGAAACCTGACGTTTAAGAGCATACCTTGTAATTGGAGTTAACCAATACTGATGCCGGTGTTACCATTAAATCACCTCAGGGGAAATCTGGTTGTAAGTAAAAACCATGTTTGATTCAGTTGGTGGATAGTGTATCTTTAAGAACATGCCTTTTAGTTGGTCATGTGAAGCCATCTCCTGCAGAACCTTATCCTGGGAAATTAACTTAGAACATTGATCCATTTCAGCTTTTGATAGCATGTTCCTGACATTATCGAACTCATCTTCTGCAGAGAAGACCAACTTGGACAAGTGATCCTTCTCTGCTTGCCTGTCATATTTGTCACCTTCACCTGTTCCATAAGTTATTAAATTGTATGTGTACACAAATTTCTTCTGTCCTATCCTAAATGCCCTGCTGATAGCTTGCCTTCCAACTGCAGGATTCCAGACAACATCTAGAAGCACAACTCTTGAAGCTCCTGTTAGGCTAATTCCTTCACAACAAGCTCTTGTAGATGCAAGTAACACCCTCGCATCACTATCTGGATTATTGAAAACTTCAATTGAAGTCTGACGGTATCTTGGAAGGATCTTTCCGTCCATCTGGAGAATCTCTTTCCCTTCTCTCCATTTGAAAAACTTGCGCAGATGTTCTTTGATCAGTTCTAATGGCTGAATAAATTGACTAAAGATCAATACCTTTTCTTTCAGTGCTTCACACAACCGAACAACTTCAATTACAAATCTTGTTTTCACCCCTTCGTAGGGATTTGACCTTATCCTCTCAAGCATAGGTTTATCAATAAGTGAAGCCTCCTCTTCAGACATATTGATGGCAGTTACAAGAGAAGGATGTGTGGAGGCTAAAGAAACAACATATTCATGCTCAAAATTATTACCAGAACCAACATTTTCCACTTTTCTAATGATGCTCTTCTGAAGAGGAGGAGGTTTCAATACAATAACACTCTCTCTAAGCCCTGGAAGTGTTCGAAGAATGGTGCCATTATGGATATGGACGAATGGCTTCAATATTGATCTTACTTTCTCAGCATTGTCATCGGCTACATTACTAGTTAATGAAGCCCAAACTCCTTTTTCATATTTATCAGAAAATTTATCCCGGGGCTTCTTTGAGGCATTGTGCCTTCTACCCGCTTTTGTTTTAGTCAAAAACATCTCACCAAACCTGGGCCTTACCAAACAAAGTATATTGTAGAGCTCAAGAAAATTGTTTTGGAACGGAGTTCCAGATAGAATAATGCGCTTCTCAGTTTTAACTTTTCCCAACGTCTTCCACATCACACTGCGTTCATTCCTAGGTGTGTGCCCTTCATCCAGGACAAGCAAACCCGGATTGTCAAGAAGAATGCTTCTTACTTTGTTTTCTCCAGTGCCGCCAGCCTTTTCAGATGTTAGTTTCATATATAGGCCATAACTTATTCCAAGAATACCATGACCCTTGTTCCATGAAAGAAGTTTTACAAGCCTTGTCAATTTTTCTGTCCGATGCTTCTTCTTTATTAAGCTACATATGTCTCTGTCTTCTTTCCCTGAGTACTCTGTAGTGTTCATTATATGGAAAGGAACATTGACATCCCATTTCTTGAACTCCTCTTCCCAAGCAAACAACATCCCACGAGGTGCGATGATCACCGGCCGACAGTCTGGAAATACCTTCATATATGTCTGGATAAACACAATAGCTAAACGTGTCTTTCCTGTCCCTGGGGCATGACAGATCACACATCCTCCAACAACATCAGGTTTAGCCCCATGCTTCAGCTCATCAAGCCTAATATCACCGACTAGATTTGACCACATAAATTCAATTGCTTCACGTTGATGGTGATACAATGTAGTAATGGCACCAGGAATGAGATCCCACACTGTTCCATAGAGATGGAAATCTTGCGATTTCCCGTCAACACTTGCTGCTTGTTCACAAAGATCATGATACATCAATGCATCCTTCAAAAAAGATCCATTTCGCCATTCAGGTTTCTCTGCATAATTTGAGACCTGAAATGAAACAACGAGTCAAATGATGACACTTACTTCATTGTGGAAAGCAAGCTAAAATTTTGAGGAAATACAAAGCTTACCATTGACGGTAAAACAAATCTGATTTCCAGATTTACCAAGGAGCAGTATTTGCATCTGATTCCTATCTGATCATCAATAATAAATTCATGCTTCCCTCGAGAACAAGGTGTTGTAGAAGCAAGTCCAAGATCTAACACATTTCTCTCTCCTTGATGCTACAAAATAATACAAGCTAATCATTTCAATCCGTTGCCTCGGAGAAGATGCTACAAATTAAAGCATATGACACAACAGAAAGTCTTGGATGAGTGTGACGATATAGTCATACATGATCAGAATCTCCTGGATGTGACCTTCAAACGCTGTTCTAGTGTAATAGAGACAGCATCCAGGATTGTTTAGTTTCTAAGGAGGCAGAAATGTTCAGAATACATATCTCCCATAGTTGTATGTCCTTGTTAACACCACATTAGTTGACAGGTGTAATCATTCCCACATTCCCAAAATGTGTTCCATTAAATAGTGGAAACATTTAACTTACAAAATTATACAATCCTATCTCTTTTATCTGAGAATACAGTGGCCAGCCCCCCATTATATCTTGAATAACTATATTTGCTGGAATATTAAGCCCATGTACTACACTACTACATATATTTTAAATAAATATCTTTGTTATCTTTGTGATTCTGAAGTCCCATCAATACTTCTACTCAGTTTGCGACTCTTTGCCTATAGCAATACATATTTTTAAAAATAAATAGCTTCGTTATCTTCATAATTCTAAAGATCCGGAAAGGCACTTGTTAAGTAACTAAAATTATTACTTATCAGCTTATAGCCAAGTATTGTTTAAGCAACTGTATCCCTAGATCATCAATTTGACAAACGTAATACAAGGTATATGTTACAAAACATATATCATTAGAAACTTCAGATGTTATACTTTCTAATGGTACTCCCTCTGCCCCGAAAAGGATGTCACAGATTTTTCTAATTTTTGTGTTGTATAATTTATAGCACTCCATCCGTTCCTAAAAAAAATCTTCGCAACTTTTTTTTTAGATATGGAGGGAGTATATTTGTCAAATTGACGACCTAGGGATATGCGCGTGACCTATACACCGGGACAGAGGGAGTAAAAAATTGTGGCCTTCATTCAAAAGATTTCTAAACCTGAAAGGCACTTTTTATTTGACATAAGGCCTGAAAGGCACTTAATCAAATCAATACCATGACAGGAAACAGAAGAATGGCAGCCATATGTCCGAGATAAATCGTGATACTGCAATACAAATCGTACCTCGTCATCATAATAAGTTCCAATATTCTCTGACTCTAGAGCAAAGTCAAATTCAGCCCATAGCGGATCAAGTTCAGCATTTTGATCTGAGCTGTCAGCTGGTATAGGATCTTCATCCCCAAATGAGAATACCAATGGCTGGGAGTCCTTGAAATTATGATCGAAATGAGGATGCTGGTAAAAAGGAGGGAATTCTCCATCTTTATCGCTACTCATCTTATCCATCAGAAGCTTCAGAAGAGACTGCCGCTTTAGCATGACTGAACTGCTGGATTTCTTGCCAGATTTTGTTGACAGATGCTTCTTCTTTCTCCCACTATTGCTATCACCACCATGCTTTTTATTCTGACCGGAACCCGATGAGTTGGAATCCGAGTCCAAGTGCCGCTCATACAATTTACGTTCCTTCTTAGTTCCCTCAAGCTTCAGCCTTTTCCTCCTCTCAAGATCCCAGGTAAACTGTGACTGCTTCTGTTGATATGTAGGTTTGTCATTCCACGCTGTACGCGCACTGTCATCTTCATCAAAGTCAAGCGGTTGAATCCCTGGATGTTCATCAACCTCCCACTCGAAACCATGTGCTACAGTATCATCAATTATTTCATCATCAGATGAGTCAGTTCTGCGGTGGGTTTTCGGCCGCCTCCGCGCCTTCGAGTTGCTGTACCGTTTCAGGGTTGACTTTTGAATTCTCTTACCGCTACTAATATAAAATGGCATAGGTCCTGCCCTTATTCCCCGATAAGACGAGTAAATTTCTCTCTTGCGCTTTCTGTTTTCAGCCTCTTCCGCCTCTTGTGCTTCCTCTTTTTCCTCTTCATCATCACAACTGGCGCTATTGTCACCGTCATCGTCGTCGCCATCCTCCTCATCATCCAGTTCCACCTCCGTATCATCATCGTCCTCCTCTTTCGGCTCATCGGACAGTTCCTCAAAGTAGGCGTTGTACGACACCCTGTCCCCCCACGACGACCGAGTCCTCCACGCAACACACGGCACGACCGGCGCCTTTGCTTGCCGCAGCGGAGGCTTCCTCTTGAAGGAATCGCCGGCACTATCGAGCAGCTTCACTTCCTCGTCGGAATCAAGAATCTCGATATGTGAATCTCCTTGTTTAAAGCCCGTAGCTATTTCTCTTTGCGCCTCCACCTCGTTCTTCACAACATCTTCCTCCTCATCCTCCTCCTCGTGGCACCTAGGTTCGTCAACAACGTTATGCTGTACCAAATCCTGCATCCCCACCTTGGCATTGCCGTTTGTTGGCTCGGACACGCCGCATTCCTCCTGATCATGCGTAGAAGGGTCATCGCCGCCATCATCGGTGAACCCCATCTCGTCCTCAGCCTCCGAGTCCACTCCACTCGCATCCGGATCACCATCATTCGCATCCGGATTGCCGCCGTTGCTGTAAGCGCGGATCAGATCCGCGACCAGCCTCTCCTCCAACATCTCCTCGTCATATTCATCCTCAGATGCCGCAGTCGGTATCAACTCCGTGTTCTGATGGTTCTCTGTAGCCTGTTCATCCACTAATTCCTCAACTGCATCAGGACGAACACCTGGCCTGCCCACCTCGTTGCCAAGGGGCCTCACTTCATTCGCATTGCCTGACACCACCTCGTTCATCGCACGGCCCGAGCTCGAGGCAGCGGGCACCACGTCCCCGCGATGCCCGCTGATCCGGCTCCCGCCGGCGGTAGAACATTTTTTTTCGAAATGGGGAACAACCCTGCTGGCCTCCGCAACTGCGCTCGCACCAGCAGAACCGCGATGCTCACCGTTGCCCTGGCCAATGCCACGCGCCTCGCCCGCGCGAGGCTCGCCGTTTTGGTAGTCATCGGAAGCGTTGCCTCCGGTCTCGCGGCCGTCGGCCCGAGGCACCTCCACCCAGTCGCCGCAGGCGGGCGCCTCTGCCTCTGCTTCCGACTCCGACTCCGCATCCCTGGTATTGGGCGCGGGCTCCGGGGCCCGCCGCGGGCGCCCACGACGGTTCCCAGTCGATGCAGGCTTCGAGGCCGCGGCGCCCTTGCTCCCTCCGCTGCCGTCGGCGTCGGCGTGGGCGTCCGCGCGCGTCCCCTTCCTCCTCCTCTTCGCCGTCGGCGCGGCCTCCGCCGGCGGCTGCATCGCCACGCTCCTGGATCGCGTCCGCGTCGCCACCGAACCCACGAACGGCGCCGCCGAGTAGGAGGAGGAGGCGCCCCTGCTCGCGGCCTTGGGCGGCGCCGCTCCGCCGCCGCCGTCGTCGTCGTCGAGGTCGATGACGATCGCCCCGGGGCGGCGGCGGCGAGGCGCGGGCGTGGATGAAGCCGGCGCCGGCGCAGGGGTCCCTCCGCTGCCGCGGGCGCGGCGGCGAGCGGAGCGATCCATGCGGAGCGGGAGGAGAGTCAGGTGGGGGTAGGAGGGAGCAGGCAGAGGTACCTGATGCCCTCTGGGGTAGAGGTTTATGGCGCTGGAGCCAATGACGGGCGGGCCCGGGACTGGGTTTGGTGGGAGCAGGGTGGAGACGACAAGGAGAGAGAAAAGCCCGCGAAACGGCGGCCGGGGCCGGGGCCGGAGTCCGAGGAGGCCGGATCGGGTGCGGCAAGCCGTCAGCCGTCAGCCGTCAGCCGAGCGGCGCACCTGTGGCCGGATTGGATGCTGCCACCGCGCGTGTGCGTGTCCCTGTCGTCGCTACTATGCTTTTCAGGTGGAGCGAATCCTGCAGTGGCTTTCTGCGCCACCGTCACCCGGTCCTCGTCTCTTTCGGGAACCCATGGATGCGTGCGTGAAAGCCGTTATCACTGACACGGTAGAGTACTGCTCCACTTTGGCCGCGTACTCCGTATTTACTGCGTTTTGAGCTGGCTACATTCAAGGCGCCCTTTTCTGGCTATTTTGTTCTATAACGGGCATGCATTCAATTTAGTAGCGAGAAATCTGCGATGATTAAGCAGAGCCAGAGCGTCAACTTGCCAAGCTGTGAAAGAGTCACTTGAGCAATCGTGGCAGTTCTTTACTCCCTCGTGTCATTTGAGCAATCGTGGCAGTGTGCAATAGTTTTGTTTCATCTCCAATTTTGTCAAGTTCGACCAGATATATGGTAGAAGGAAAAATATTAGCATCCACAATAGGGGAAATGCAATTTTGATCTCAGGTGCATATGCTCCTGCT
Organism: Lolium perenne; assembly: GCF_019359855.2. Classification (NCBI taxonomy): domain Eukaryota; kingdom Viridiplantae; phylum Streptophyta; class Magnoliopsida; order Poales; family Poaceae; genus Lolium; species Lolium perenne. The sequence goes on from NC_067244.2 coordinate 185,503,246, forward strand.
ACAGAGAAAAACATTTTAAAATATCACAAAAAATACGAACACAAATTTCACGCGTATATGACAACAATCCATATGTGTATGCCAAGTTTCGCGCGAAACCGGTAGGTTTGGTGTCCTGTGTAAAAATGGCAAGCAAAACGTCTTGTGAAGAGCTTATATTTAGCACCAAATTTTAACTTTTTTACACATGACACAAAAAGTATCGATTTTTCGTGAAACGACTTTGCAAGCACATAGAACATCAAGATGTATCCGTAACATTTTTTATCGGATTTTTTTGACATTATATAATATGTTGAAATTTAATTTTAAAAACCAGGTGCATGTGCTCCCGGGAGCAGAAACAGCATGTCCCCACAATAGCAACTACACATGATGGATCATAAGTATGTTGATCTGGTATTGCATGGGCCCACTACAGGAAAACACATCTTTCTCGTGTACTTTTGCCTTCGCCGGCCGTATTTTCTCGGGTACACGGCAAAGCCGCTCTTGCGGGTGCTGCAAAGCAGTACACCAGCGAACAATACCGTGTCGAGTGTTAGCACCCGTCGAAAAACAAGAATACATCACAATGGGTAAAATACACTCGGTAAGGAAATACGCACGGCAAAGACGCTCTTTGCTGAGTGCCACAACGAGACATACGGCGAAGAAAGCTGCCACGTGCCATATAACGCTCTTTGCCGAGTGCCACAACGAGACACACGATGATATGCCCTAGTACATGTCGACTGTGAATAGTATTCATTGTTTCTTAAAAAAATGAATTATTTATCTTGGAAATTTTAGACAGCAAACGTTATGCCCTTAGTCTCCCGGATGCGGCATTATTTGCATCACCTGATGTGCTTGCCGGTTCACCAACCATACGTTACGTTGTAGTCTTCTTCTTTTGCATGATAGGGTGGGAGGACCATAGAAAAAAACCTAACCCCCCTTGCATCATGCCTGCAAACCTACATTGAGACAAAGATCATTGTTATGGTATGATTTGAATAAAGCTGGCTATAGTGGGTAGTTTCATATAGAACTATCATGCATAAGATACTTGTGTATGATACTAGCTCTACAATGCATGGTCTCATGGACTAGTATATCATTGTCTTACTATATTTATTGATCTGTAAAATCTCAATTCAAATTTGTGTACAAGATCTATTTCATATTTAACTTTTCTTATAATATGGTCTATGATACGGTATCTACTTATGTTACTCTAATTCTTCCTCTCCTCCTTAATTAGCTGCCACATCACCATTTTGGTGGCCTAGGATATCATCGATGTTTTACTGGTCAAACTGATGGTCAAAGTTGAACCCTCCAAATATGTGTGTCATGTTGACATTTGAATATGGATGGGAGAAGTATTGTGCAACACCAGAACTTTCATAATGGTAGGCCACATAAAGTCACTCTTATAAATAGGGCCATGTTGTTGGTTGGTGAGGTGATGTACTGATAGACTAAAAAATTGAGCTACATGTCACCCACTACCTAAATATTATTCTCTCCCTCCCATTTTATAGGCCCTACGCGTATCTTTAGGTTGTAAATTTAACCATCATAATACAAGTTATATATAACAAAATATATATTATTAGACTAGCCACAATGGGAAGTATCATACACTAGTATCATGCACATGATACTAGTTTATGATACTACTCCACAATGCATAGTATCATAAGATAGTATCATAATATCATCATATTTAATGTTTTGATCTCAATGCAAATTTGTGTACATGATGTGTTTGCCATTAAGTTTTTTAGTTTTACGTGATATGATATGGTATCATATTATGATACCACTTCCATCTCTCACCTTATTAATTGATGCGCCACATCAGATTTTTGCCAAATGATATACATGATACTACTTATGATACTCCCATTGTGGCTAGTTAGATGTTATACTTTCTAATGAAACAGTTTTTCTGTGTACAATAAATATTTTTTTTAAGGAATACGGTAGGGGAACCCCCTACAGTGTTTTTTAAAAATAATAAGAACCCAATTCTGCATCCCCATCATACACTAGTATCATGCACATGATACTAGTTTATGATACTACTCCACAATGCATAGTATCATAAGATAGTATCATAATATCATCATATTTAATGTTTTGATCTCAATGCAAATTTGTGTACATGATGTGTTTGCCATTAAGTTTTTTAGTTTTACGTGATATGATATGGTATCATATTATGATACCACTTCCATCTCTCACCTTATTAATTGATGCGCCACATCAGATTTTTGCCAAATGATATACATGATACTACTTATGATACTCCCATTGTGGCTAGTTAGATGTTATACTTTCTAATGAAACAGTTTTTCTGTGTACAATAAATATTTTTTTTAAGGAATACGGTAGGGGAACCCCCTACAGTGTTTTTTAAAAATAATAAGAACCCAATTCTGCATCCGTGGGGACTTGAACCTGGGTGGCTGGGTTGTACATCCACTTCCCTAACCGAATGAGCTAGACTCACTTCTTGTGTACAATAAATATTATGTTTGTCAATTTGACAACCTAGAAATACTCGCAAACCCTATGATCCGGGACGGAGAGAGTATTATCCATATAACTGTATAATAGTTATTGATAAAAATAACTAAAACTTGAAAGGCATTAAAATATTGCAAGTCTACTTTATTGAAAGCCGAACTTCTCGGTAATGTGTCACACTTTTGTTAGCAAAGGTGTTCAGCTCATAGCTATAGTTAACATATACTAATCATTTTTCCTCATTCGTTCTGTGGCTCATAGTTATATAGATCTGTGCAGATGTTAGTTGAGTTGCGGCTCCATTTAGCTTGACCTCAAATTAAACTAGAATATTTTCTACTCGAGACATTCTCTATAACTCCTGGCAGAAAATAGACATTCCCATGCATGCACGAAGCAAATATCTCGTTTAAATTTTAGCAAGCATAGTCTCCCCTCTAACGGTAGCAAAAATATTGTTTTACGTGTAATAAAGGATAGCATATATAAGCGAAATACCACATGGAGTGCCCTTTAAAGTACATTTTTTATTTGCAAGAACATTTCCTTAATTTGTGAGTCAAAATACATGTATGATCAATTAACAATAAAATCGTACGCTTACTCGAGTAGAATATTTCTACTATAAGAGGATAGAAGCATACATAAGCCTACATGTTTTATTTTATGTTTATAACATACATTATCTTACATGGTACTCTTCGTTAGAGACAATTTCATGACTGTTGGAGATGCTCTTACTTGCACTATGTTACAAGTTCACATGCATCCGCTGCAGACATCATCTGTAAAGCTAGCAAAAGTATCTTTTTCCACATGGAATCTGACATCTAGATGAATTTTCCTATGACATGCCTCGAGATCAACCCGCCTTACCTACAGACCATTGGATATCCTAGCCCTGAACACTGCCATTTATCTGTGGTCCTCACTTGCAACACCCCAGTTAAAACATTGCTCGGAAAACATTAGGCAAATGATTGACTGCAAGGCTCGCTACTGAAACGTTGCCCTCTTAAGAGCATCTCCAGTCGCGTCCTCCAAAACGTCCCCCAAAGCGTCCTCCAAAGGGATTTGGGGCGCGCCGGATAGAAAATGCGTTCCAGCTGCGTCCCCCAAATCTCATTTTTGTCCGGCGCGCCTCGATACGGTGTCCGGCGCCCCGAGCCCGTCCCCGTCCCACAGGGGACGCACCGGGGACGCCGGACACAATGAAAAGCGAGACGGGGAGTGGTGGGACCGACCCGTCAGCGGCACAGGGAAAATTCGTCTCACACTCCCGCCAAATCCCGCCGCTCCCGCCAAATCGCGCCTATACCGCCGCGCATTTCAGGCCTCCCAAAACATATCCCGCCGCCGATTCATTTCTCCTATCCCGCCGTCCACCCGCCGTCCACCCGCCGGCGCTACGCTCTCCACATGGCGCCGCCGACAGCCCCCAAAAAGATGGCGAAGAAAGCGGCCAGGAAGCCGCCGGGCAATGGGACGAAAGGGGCGACAGCGCCGTTCGCGAGGCCGCGGAAGGCGCCGGCTTTGAAGAAGAAGCCTGAAGGATGGACCGACGATCAATGGCAGCAAGATTGCCTGCGCCGGAAGCTATCGACGGCGGAGCGGAAAGGACGGAGGGCGGTGGACCAGCACCAGCACATACTGTCTGGGTGTATCGCCGCCACCAACGCGAGCCCATATAGTACGAACGTGCCGGTGTACGTTCCGGGAGTCTTCTCTCCGTCGTCATCCGCCTTCTACAACGACGGCCCCTCCGGCACTCCCGGGTGCGTGACGCCTAACTTGTCGCCGCACTACCAGGATGCGCTGCCGCACGGCGGCTTCAACCCCAACAACCTCTACTCCCCGGCGTACGAGCAGCGCGAGCCAGGACCCGGTCCGGACGGCGACCCTTTCACCGGCCGCAGGGGTCCGCTCGAATACGACGGCGCTGGTGCTGAGGAGGACGGCGGGGTTGAGGAGGAGGACGATGAGGAAGAGGACGGGGTGGAGGACGACGAGGAGGACGACGATGAGGACGAAGAGGGCGGCGAGGAAGAGGACGACGAGGGTGCCGGTGACGATGATCTCGTGGAGGTAGACGCGGACGGCGTGAGGACGAAGAAGAAGAAGAAGAAGAAGAAGAAGAAGAAGAAGAAGAAGAAGAAGAAGAAGAAGAAGGCGTCGGGCACACGAGGCCCAAAGTGGACGCCTCTGGAAGATCTTTGTCTGTGCGAGTCGTGGGCGACGGTGAGCCATGACTCCATCATCGGCGCCAACCAAAAAGGCGGGAAGTATTGGGCGAGGATCAAGGCCGAGTTCGATGAGCGCAAGCTCATCAACAGTGAGTACAAGAAAGTGCCAATGAAGAGGAGCCAGAAGGCAATGTCGACGCGATGGGCCATCATCCAGGCGTCGGTGAACTCCTTCCATGGGTACCATCAGGACTTAGAGACCAGAGGCGGCAGCGGCGCCGACGTCGCCCAACTGGTACGACTCTTTCTTCCATAATCCGTAGCGCCTACATTGTGTTCGATGAAATGACTCTGCTTCCTTTGGTTAGTTTGATAGGGCCATGGAGGTTTACGCGAGGAACTCAGATGGGCATAAGCCGTTCGCGCTGATGCATTGCTATAGCAAGCTCAAAGGGAATGAGAAATGGCGGTTGACGCGCCTGTCGTTGTCCAAGGGGAAGGACGCCATTGATCTGGACGCGCCGCTAGCAACTTCGACAGGGCGTCCTACTGGCAACAAGGCTGCCAAGGCCGCCTTGGCCGACGCTGCGTCGTCTGAGAAGACGCAGGCGTCGATCACGAAATGCCTCGCCGACGTCTCCTCGACCTTTCTCTCCCGCGCCAAAAAGAACGACGAAAGGTGGGTGGAGCTGCTCAAGAGGCAAGAGGAGAAGCTGGAGCTCAAGAAACGTAGGGATGACATGTCCCTGCTGAGAACGTCGATAGAGGGAATGTCTCCCCGGACGCGAGCGGCGCACAACTTCTTCAAAGGCCAGATCCTCGACGACATCGAAACCAAAATGGCGGCGGCGGACGCGGCGGCCCGGGCAGCGGCATCGGCGGCAGCGGCAGTGCAGCAAGAGCAGGCTGACGCGTCTTCTACTGCTACACCTGCGTCGGCCTCTGCGTCGGCGACGGAGCAGACGCACCATGCACAGCAACAGGCAGATCGCGGCGAGGTCATCGTGCTCGACGGGCCTGCGTCGACTCAGGATACGACGCCGTCGCCCAACCCCTTCCCCTTCTTCTAATTTGCATGCACCACCGGTCTGTAATATGATCGCGCGCCCAGTACTTTGATCGATCGCCGCTACTCTGATCGCGACGAATCGACGGGAACGATCTCTTTTGAATGCATCTATTTGAATTTCTGATTGGGGGCGGCGTTTGGCGGACGCGGCTGGGGAGCGACGTCCCCCAAAGGCGGCACGAACAAAACACGTCCCCCAAACGCTCAATTCGGCGCGGTTTGGGGGACGCTTTGGGGGACGCGGCTGGAGATGCTCTAAACATGTGTTTTGATCAGAGTAGGCCAACGTCCTCATAGGTAACATTTGTACTTGAACGAAAATTTAAAACATCACTGAAATTTTTTCGTAGATACAAATTGAATTATAAATTAAACCTAATTTACTTGCTGGGGGGCCCTGCCTCGCCGTCGTTGGCCCCAACGTTGTTTGGCCTGCGCCCATGTCTCGACCCTGGTCTACTGTGATGCGGGCCAGGATGGCATCGTCGCACACATGCCAAGTTTGGGCAGTGAGACGCTCCCCTGTGCCATCTCGTAGGAGTCGATGATGGCCTTCTACTCTGGATTCGCCGGCTCCAGCCCTTCGGACCATTGCTCGTCCTCTTCCACCGCATTCCGCATCGTCTCCTCATTGACTTCCTCGTCAAACTCGCCAAAGTCGTCGTGTGAAAGTTCCTCCTCCGGTGGCGGTGGTGGGATGACGTGGGCCAACATTGAATAGGTAGTTGCAAGGCGGCGAGGCATGTAATAGGCGGGGAGGCTGGAAAGGATGAGTGTGGGATGCCTCGCCGCGTAGTGGCCGAGCTTTTATAGCGGAGCAATAGACGGAAAACGACAAAAAATGGTGGAAGAGTGGAAGTGGGCATTAACGCGGGTGAGGGGCAACGAATGCGATATATCGCCGCCCAGGAACCATCCCAGGCATTCATAAGGTTAGATTATTGTCTCTATGACATGGCTAATTCATTGGACAACATCCTACGTAGCATTGGCAGCGGGCTTGCATCTGGCGCCTCCAGACCGTTCTATGTGGGTAAGGGTTGGCCTAGAGGCGCCGAACAAAAAAAAAAATTGGCACGCCAAACCTTGAACGACTTTGGGGACCATGACTGAGCATGTTGTATGGTCCGGTGCCCCAAATAACACTCCGAGGAGATATTTAGAGCATCTTCAGTCGTGTCCTCCAAAGCGGTCTCCAAACGATTGGATCGAGCGTTTGGGGACGACGATTCGTCCCGCGTTTGGGGTGCGTCGCTCCTTAGCCGCCGCCCCCAAACACATCCCCAAACATTAAAATGACTTTTTTTGTTCTTGTTTTTATTTTATTTTTCGCATTTTCATTTTAATAGAGAGAAGGTACATTACAAAAAATAATACCGTAATACGTAGTTTGAAACATGGGTTAAAACATTGCAAAATGAGAAAATCTAAATAGTGTTGGCCTCGCGGATTTCGTGTATTCGCTGCCAAGAAAGAACACTCTCAGGCTGTCACCGAAACTGAAAAATCCAGCTGGTTGAGAGAGTGCATGGTTGTTGTTCTTCGATGCGCAGGAAAAATATCAGAAAACCTACACAAGTGGCTTCAATTGGTCGGTGGCCACCTTCGCTGCAAAGAAAGACCACTCGCCATGTTCAATCATCGTCTTCATCGTCGCCGATGTGGTAGTGCCGGCGGCAGGACGTGTCATCGAACACCTTCACGCTCAGCTCCTCGCCGCCTTGGTAGCAGAAGTTTAGCACACAGTTGGCTTGGAGGTCGTGGAGTGCGCGAACTTCTCTCAGCCAGTGTGGAGGTACATCTTATTGCGCCCGTCGAAGAGCACGTCCGGGGGTAGGTAAGGGAGCAGTGGCACGCATTAACACCGACATGGAGAGCTAGGCGCGACGAGACGTGTCATTGCGCCTTTGTGAAAACTGCACCGTCGCTACGCGCCAATAACTTTTGTCATGAGGTAGCCGACGGTTGAGCGTTGTTTGTGTGTCAATGATGTGTCGGGCCAGTCACCCCCACCTCGCTCTGTCCGGCGCGCCCGAAGCATCCCCTATGGAGCGAGGACGGACTCGGAGTGCCAAACAGAGACTAGAGAGCTCTTATGAGACCTCCCAATGACCCTTTGGAGAGACTATACCTGCGAATTCCATGAGCATAGAAAACAAAGTTACCTCCCGTTTCGGAATAGATGATATCCAATGCAGTGAAATTTCTTTGACAACAATATATAGATATATTTAAGTTGGTCCGTTAAAAATGACTAATTGTGACTAAAAGATTGTTTATGTCTAAAACATATATTTATTTGCTATAATAATTGCATTAGAAATGTGCCTACAAACTGCAATTATAGAACAGTTCATCTGGAATCAACACTTCATTTTCTCATTTTTCTTTTTGGCCACCAATCCACTGTTACATAGCCGTACAAAAAACCAATATATAACCTGCTCTTGGTTACAAGAATTACTGCACCTAAGATGCCTTACTAAACAACACTCAAAGCTCATTGTCCACACAAGAACAAAATGACGAACCAAACTGATGTATCCAATAAAGATTACAGAACTGAGGTTCTCGCTGGAGCAAACTCACGTATCCAATATAGATTACGGACTGGGGTTCCCGCCGGAGCAAACTCATGTACCCAATAAATATTACAAATCGAGGAGCCTTCTCCATGGACCCGTGCACCTCTCTCAGTGTAAATTAGGGACTCTCTTCACTTTCCGGTTCATGAGCTGGCTGGGCAGTTATACGATAGCATCACAGTTGATTGTGTCAGCCGTCTTCGGTGAAGTTTTTATGGCTTTGGGCACATTGTTTTGTTGGTAAAATAGTGGAATTGTCACCCCAAAGAATAATCAACACGTCGGCGAGGGAAAAAATGGTGCATGCAAGCTTCTTTTACTCTGCGTACCCAAAGTCAGGATCCATATCTAATTTCCTTTTTAAACGTGACTTGTCGGCACTGCAAAGAAGGTTATAATGCTCAATATTTCACATGAAGAGAGTTAAATAAACACAATCTTATAAATTAGCTATAGGCACAATGCTCATCTTAAAAACTGAGATAAGTTCCTGCCGGTGCTGCTTACCTGTTCAATGTTGGTCTAGGAGCTGGTCGTGTGCCAAACACAACTCCAACATCAACTGACATTGGTATTCTAGAACTCTGACTGGACATGTTCTCATCAGTATGCCGCCTCAAGCCTGTAGGAGGAATTTCTTCTGCTTTCTCTGCTCGATGAATATTGCTTTCTGTCCCATCAGGGGCAGACACCCTGCGCAACTTCCTCGGCGGGGACAGAACGACAGGGCCGCCCTGCAGGTTCAGATCAGGTATCTTGTCATTCCCTGAGTCCCCTTTCAGCTTTGGTCTTGGAAGTAAAGCCGGTTTTGTTGGCGCCGGTACTGATGAGAAGTACCTTCACATGAAAAGATAAGCATAGTTTTGTTATCCATGCTGGTAACAGAGAAAGGCTAGGCTTGTGTTTCGGATCGGTCCACATTGACATACCTGTGCTCAAGAGCCTGCTGAGCGGTAATCCTCGCTTTTGGGTCATATGTAAACATTTTTGACAGAAGATCCAAAGCATCATCACTGGCCATTGGAAACAACGAGCGAAGTGGAGGAGCAGAGACAAACTGATATTCGACATAATCTGGAAGATAAACCATGTCCGGCCATTGAGAAGACTTTGGAGTTCCAAACGCCGCAAAGATCTTCCCAAGCTGGTCAATGTCACTAGAACCCTGCATCATTTACTGTTAGAAACTTGGAGTGCCCCTGAAGCTCGTTGAATGCAAAAATAGTTGCTAATCATTGACATAAACTAGATTTCTGTAGTTTCAATAGTCAGGTACACCAATAAAAATGTCACCCAAAGGGATGTTTTTTACCCTCCTTATTAAGGATTAATCCAGGAAAGAAGCCATTTGTTAGAAGCATCATCCTAAAGGATTTAACAAAGAGACGCCTACAAAAGCCACATGTGAGAGTCCTGTCCTAAATTGTCTATTGCACTCAAGAAACTTTACAGGACTACTTAATATAGGGCTAAATAAACTTGCAGAGAGAAATCTTATCCCGAAAAACTTTTGAATGGAAGTTTTCTCTCCTATATCGAGGCAATAGATATAAACCTAAAAAAATTCTAGATCAATTGCAGCTTCAGACTCGGGAAACAGTGCAAAGTTGACATGAAAAGGTTCAGCATAAAGCGTTCGATGAGAATCTAAAATAAAAATAAACTACCATTGAAGCTAGTAAGAACTCGACTTATGATTTTATAAGCAAAAAATAAAACCATAATGGTGAGCACAGAGCAAATTGGGCATTTGTAATGTGCCAGAAAATAAAAATTATCGGAAACAACTAAATGTTGATCGAAATAATTTAATCGCCAGATGTGATACCATCTAGAACAAACAAATCAGAAGATACTTTTTTTACATGAATCAGAAGATACTTTAAGTTATATTATTGGCTGGTTGTTATAATGTCACAACATACTGTCAATTTGTGTACCTGTACCATAATGAACTACTTGACATTTCGTCATGCATTTCAAATGCCACAAAAATCATCTCAACCATGCTTGCATGGATCTTTCCAATAGCCAAATATATTTGATCAAATTAATCAGTCAGACAGTCCACAATAAGATAAGAAAACAAATTGCCACAACTTGTCTTAATAAAAAAATGCTTGACCATTCACTTGATTGAAACATGCACAATCACTAGCATTATACATTCAAGTTCTAGCCTCACCGCTTCCTTTGTATATTTTTTCAATCGGATCAAGTCAATAAAGTTCTACAGTACAAGCAGAATTACAAGCAGAAAGTACAAGTTTGATTGGTAAAAGTGCCATGCTGAGTAGCCAGAAGTGACCAGAACAGTGCAGACTGAAAACCTTTCTGTGGCCAATATATGTATGACTAAAACAATTAGGTACCCTGCTCTCAGCCATACGTTGGACCCAAATAATATTATGCATATAAACGTGCACACAACCAAATAAAAAAGAAGAATACAACATCAGAATGGGAGAGAGGAAAAACACAAGAGGTCACTTATGCACAAGAGAGTCTGCGAAGAAAAAGAGAGATAACACGATTTTCTTGCTAGCCCCTGAGAAAGCACAATCAACATGGCATTTCCTTTTAGGTTTAGTTTTGTCATTTTCGGACAGAAAAGGAAGCACAAGTTAATGAAAAATAACTAAATCTGGTATAGCCAGTACCAACCACAGCCATGTCTCTAGAACCTAGACACTGACCCAATGGAGAGAATGATTTATAGGTGAACCAGTCGCACTGGTTACTGAAATAGCAATATTGTGAAGTTGAACAACATATTAACATGTACCAAAATTTGAACCAAGCTTAATTCAACTGAACCTTTCTTTATCACACTTTCAGTTTTGACAAATCTGGCACAAATGATGCTTAGATGCTGTGGCCTGTGGCTAAGAGAAAACAGCTTTTTGTTTATACAATCTATAGTCAAATGTTCTCGCATCCTCCAAAAATATATAAAGTCATACATTAAGGCAGTTTACCCAATTTAATCCATCTGCGGTACAAAGCAGTCTACTTGCGGGAACAACACAATCACCCTACAGGAGCAGATCAATTCTTTTTTTTTGCCAGTTGTACTTATAGTCTGCTCAAGCTTTGGAAACAATGTTTTGAGTTGTGACATAAAACTATTTTACCCATGCAGTTCTCACAGCATCAGTCGTACACATGTTACATTCAAAAAGCACAGATAATATATCTTAATCAGGAAAAGATTAAAATGAATAAATACATTAACCACATTGAGCATACTAGGAGGCCGTTAAACCTGGAGAAAGGGTCGTCTAAGCAGCAATTCAGCAAAAATACAACCAGCAGCCCAGACATCAACAGCAGATCCATATTGCTTAGTGCCAAACAATAATTCCGGCGCTCGATACCATCGTGCAAAGACCTATTTGTGGCGAAAAATAGTCAAATTTCAAATGCCCATCAACTCAAATGAAAAATAAAGTATAAACTTATCACATTGTAGTAAAGCACACTATAGAAAATATCATAATGCCTACATGATGTTTAATGTTACTGGATAAAAGCGATGGAAAACAAGATCTTCCAGATATGACGTGAAAAAAAAAACTTGCGGGGAGGATAAAATGTAACATGTTATGAGCAGGAATATAGAATTAAGAAATACTCAGATAGATATGTGATATTATCCAGATAGGCAGGATAATAATTTAGAGATAGAGATCAGATCATGTATCATCTGGAAAGGAATATAGAATTAAGAAATACTCAGATAGATATGTGATATTATCCAGATAGGCAGGATAATAATTTAGAGATAGAGATCAGATCATGTATCATCTGGAACATTATTTAGGGGTAAAGTAAGTTTTCCCATGAGGGACACCATATGTACCAACTATCGGGCAAATAATAAGAGAATAATTATCAATCTATTGCCTCCCTAGTTCATCCTCCCTAATCTATGTTCTACTCCCCAAGCTCCCAAGCCATGCTGTCCGGCCATCTTCATGGCAGCAGTTACTCAGTTTGTTCCAATTTGGTATCAGAGCCAACTGTTGTGCTGCCAACAACAGCTCGCAGCAGGTTCTATCCTACGGCAATGGCACACCATTCCTATCAATTGCCACCTGTGATGGCTTGGGTTTGGAAGGATGAAAATCACTAACAGTTTGCCTAAATCATTTACAATAGTTAGCATCTTTTCTAATCATCATTGGTGACTTTGAAGGAAGCATCCTTGCTAAATCAATAATTTGTAGCGTTGTTATTATGTAATAAAGAGAGGTCCAAAAGCTCATATCGGAAGCACATAATATTAAAGGAATGTCCTCGGAATATCATAGTGTCCTATCTAGAAAGCTTTTCAACATCCTAGAAAAGTGAGCACCTTCAAGGATATTCCACTAAGGCCTTAGCTGGTTTAAGATATTGCATGTTATAAAAATTAGCAGGCAATTGCTACTGCCAGGGGCTAGAATTGTGTCCCAATCGACTACGCCATGCCATCCGGCCATCTTCATGGCAGCGGTTGCCCACTTTGTTCAAATCTGGTACAAGAGCCAACTGCTGCTCCGTCACCAACTGCTAGCAGCAGTGTGTTTGATCCTATGGCAATGGCACACTATCCTTATCAACAGCCATTGGTGATGGCTTAGGCTTGGAAGGATGAAAAGGCAGTAGAGCCTAAATCGTTCACAATAGTTAGCATGCTCTCTAATAATGATTGATGAGTTTTGAAGGAAGCGTCCTTGCTAAATCAATAATTGTAGCAAAGACTGATCCAAGAACTCATATAGGAAGCAAATAATTCAAATGTTTCCGGAATATCATAAAGATAAGTATACATTTGTTCCATCCAGAAATCTTTTCTACATCCTAGAAAAGTGAGCAGCTTCAAGGATACTTCACTTAGGCCTTAGCTGGTTGAAGAGATTGCATCTTTTAAACTTTAGCAGGCAAATGCTACTGCGAGGGGCTAGAATAGTGTGCCAAATTACATTAGGAACAGAAGCTATAAACAAACTTATCTACTGCCCAAATGCCAAGGTACTCCAAATTAATATTGTTATTGGAAAAAAGTATAAGATCAACAAATATTGATAAGCATGTGTCGTGTTCTTAATCAACAAGCAGAAAAAACATCAACCCAGATTATACAGACGGCCTAGAAAAATATGGAGGATAAGAAGTAATAATACTACTTGAAGAAAGTAATCGGTACACTTTATTTCTCTAGACAGTTTCTGGGATTCTGTGCCAGAGTTAAGTGATTGCATATAAAGAGAAATAAATAACAAGAACCTGGTGAGTGAAGTTGCGTTCTGGGCTCCCAAATATGCGCGCCAGACCAAAATCCCCAAGCTTGAGCTGTCCTTCAGCACCGATAAGCAAATTATTTGGTTTCATATCCCTGCAGTATGCAGCTTGTGTTAAGGACTCAAATCTTGTTTTCTTAGAAAGAAATTAGCCAGATAGTTTGTACCTGTGTAGCACCCATTTCTTGTGGCAGAAGGATAGACCTTTCAACATCATCTGAATGTATGATTTTATGTCCGCTGGAGATAACACAATGTTCCTATCACGTATGACAGCTTCCAGGTCTGTTTCCATGAACTCGAACACAAGGTGCAAGTTTCCCTTGTAAGGGAAGGCATCGATCAGCTCGATAATGTTAGGATCTTTGAGCTCCTTGAGCAGCTTGATTTCCCTCAACGCTGTGAAGTTGACGCCTTCCTTGTACTTCCCTAGCCGGATTCTCTTGATTGCAACTGTCACCCCAGTCTGAAAACAAATATCATGGCATTCGTGATCGTTAGCTCCAACGGGCCGAAGCATCACAGTAAAATCTTAGCAAGCATCAGCAAAAGCATAACGCAACCTTTCACAGCACTAAATTCAATAGAGCTGAAAGAGTTCCCTTGGGAATCATGAAAACCTGTTAAATGAAAATTTAACACCTTGGACCCCTAAGGTCCACTAGGCAACCTTTCACGACACTAAATTCAAGAGAGCAGAAAGATTTCGCTTGGGAATACTACTGAAAACCTCTTGAATGAAAATTTAACACCTTGGACCCCTAAGAGTACGAGGTCCACTACAGAACAACCCTACTATATCCTACAGATGCATGATTACTAAATATCACATGTTAATTAACCTGTGACTCCACTAAAACAGATTTGTCAACACCAGCACTATAGCTAAAACCCATCACAGTGTCAACAAGACCAGCTCAACCGGCGCTGCTTCTGCTGAAAGCATCCCTAGCCAATTTATACCGAGCCCGTACATCCATCTACGTCAATTCACAGAGCCGCCGCGACCCAGAAGTCCTAACCCCTAAGCTCAATCGCTCCGACGCCTCTCCCTCACAAGACAGACGGGCGGACCAGGGGTGACGGAAGTAGCCAAGGCCTAATTCTCGATCGGCGGGCGCAGATCAGCGCGGCGCGAGGGTTTAGGAGTGGGGAAGGAGCGACCTTGGTGTCGATGGCCTTGAAGACGACTCCGTACGTGCCCTCTCCGAGGACCTCGCGCTTGAGGTAGCGGTCCGCCACGCGCTTGGTGCCGGCGTCCTCGTCGCCGCCGCCGCCGCCGCTCGACATGGGGGGCGGGGCCCACTTGTGGGCGGCTGGGGCGGCAAGGGGAGAGGGTGGGGCGGGGTCTTCCCGGGCCGCCGGAAGAGAGATGCGGGGGCGGGGGCGGGGGGAGGTGGACGCGGTATGCGCTGCCGCTGCCGCCTGCCGTTGGCCGCCGGGGAGGAGGAAGAATTCTCCTTTTTTCCGGAAGTCTATTTGGGGTCCCTAGGTATTTGCACGCGGTTGTGGTTCTAAAATGGGTTTATCGGCCCTTTTTTGCTGGCCGTCCTGTCGACTCGAGTGTCGACCGCTCCACCCACGCCCGTTTGGATCGGGATTAATCTGGACCGGCTCGCTCGCTGCCTGAGGGTTTCGTTGTTGCGGACCGTTGGAAACGCGAGTGAGGCCCGTGGGGTGCAAAAAAAAGGTTACAGTCCTGTTTGCTTGTTTTTTTAAAAAAACATAAGGCTCGAGAGTCCAGCTTTAAATTAATAAAGCCATCAACCGGCTAGGATACAATAGTGCTGATTACACAAACTTGAACAAGGTAAAAGAAAGAGGCAAAGCCCTAGAGGAACTACAGAGAATTCCACTCGGTAGCGCCACCAAAGAGCCCACAAGTACAAGCTACGGAGAACTGCCGCGGACGGAAAGAGACGTGCCAAGCGAGGAGGAGAAGCACCAGCGTCAAAGAGATGAAGATCCGGCTCCGAGACCACCTCGCCTTGCTGCCGCCGAAGGAGGGACCCTTCCCATCTCATCGGCCAACACAGAACCTAGAGGTGGTTGAGCGCCCAAAAAAGTCTTGAACTTGCTGACTGCCGCCATAGGCCTCACCATAGACACACCCAAACCGCACCACCGTCATTGTCACCACATCGATAGCCCTCTGTCCCCTCGACCCAAAGCGGCGCCTCCAAGGAGGAGAACGACGCATTGCGCCATCGTCGCCCGGCCAAAGCCTGAGTTTTCACCCGGGAAGAAGAGGAAATAGGGGAGGGTTGCTCACCAGCCCTTCAAGAAGGAGAACGGCGATAGAATCGTCGCTGTCGATGTGGCTGGCACCGAGCCAGCCAAGAGTTTCCCCCGGCAGCTCCCCACCGAACTCGCACGGACGCAGAACGGGCAGTCCGAGGACCAACCATGCCGTATCTGGCGCAGAGAGACCGGAAAGTGGAGACGCCAACGAACAGACGAAGAACACGCCGGAGCACGACTACGCCGCACCAGCCATCCGCCGACTCCTCACCGTACACACGGCCAAGTAGATCGGCCAGCACCAGCGAACGCCACCCGCCTTCCGGTCGACGTCGCCACCCACCGTCCAGGGCCGCCGCCCCGGCGTCCAAACTCCGCCCGCCACAGAACCGAGGGAGCCCGGAGGACCACAAAGCAAGGGATCCGCCTCCAAAAGCGCTCGTCGGCCGGCAGCACCACCACGGACCTGGAAGTGGCCAGAGCAGCACCTGCAGCCTCATGGCTACCTGTGGTACCAGATCTAGGGATTTGGTGGGCTCGGCCGGGCCAGGGGCCCCTGCCCCGGCCGCGCGCGGCGGCCGCCTGGCTGCGCGCCGTCCGGCTCCACTCACGAGGTATTGCGCCGCCGTCGACCGCCGGGTGCCATGGACGCCCTCCCTCACGCCGCGCCGCCCACCTCCAACAGACCGCATCGGGCCGAGCTCGCGCCGCCCGCCGTGGCAGAAGCTTCCGCGGAAGCCGCCGCCGCCCCGAGCACGCACATCCCGCAGAGCCGCCGCGCCGCCACGCCCCCTGCCCAGCGCCGCGCCTCCCCACACCGATGCCGCCCGCGCCGCCATCACCGCGAGGAGGAGAGAAGGCGCCCCGCCGCCGCCGACGCCGACCGAGCTTTGCCCGGTGGCGCCTCCTGGCGGCGGCGAGGCGGGGGAGAGAAGGACGGGGCTGGCGGCGGCGGCGGACTAGGGTTTCGCCCTGGGACTCGCGGGAGCCCAGGACGAAACGATCTCAGATTCCCCCTCCTGTTTGCTTGTCAATAATAGGTTTTCTCGCATACCCGAAAACGAAAGACATGTAGAGAAAGATGGTGGGATTCGTAGCATAGAAAACAAAAAATTTCCTACCACGAGAACGCAATCCAAGTCAAGATGCAATCTAGAAGATGTTAGCAATGAGAGGATGAACGAGACTAACCCTTAAAGATTTCCAAAGCCTACGAGATTAGATCTCGTTGTTGCAGAAGATGATCACTTGCCGCTTTCAATAGCGCGTAGAAGATCTTGACGGTGCCACAAACGGGCAGCACCTCCGTACTCGGTCACGCGTTCGGTGTTGATGACGATGTCCTTCTCCCCGTTCCAGTGGGTAGCGGAAGTAGTAGATCCTCCTCGGAAATCCGGCAGCACGATGGCGTGGTGGCGGTGGTGATGAAGAACTCCGGCAGGGCTTCGCCTAAGCGTATGCGGGAGTTGTATGTCGAGGAGAGGTAGCTAGGGTTTGGGGAGAGGGGGCTTGGGCGCCGGCCAACTAGGGGCTGCGGCCAAGGGTGGCTAGGTGTGGCCGGTGACGTGGACATTACCCTTCGGGTAACCGACATTGCCCTATCCTGTATTGACTAATTGGAGGCCCATGAAGACACCTGGAGGCAAGATGGGCCACCTGGTCGGCGCACCAGAGGAATCCTTGACGCGAAAGACAAGGAAGCAGCCGAACAAGGAAAGTTTAGATCTAAAACTACTGTAAACCTAGTCGTACTCGGTTAGACCTCTTGAGACCTGGCCTCCTATATAAAGGCCAGGAAAGGGGCTGCCGAGGGACACAATCAATCGTAGCAACCTTAGCCACCAGAAAATCTAGAGCTAGGTCGCCGTAGTACTTAGCTTCTCGACGAGATCTCTGCCGAACTATTCGGCACCCCATTGTAACCCATTATCATCATAATCAAGAACAGACAGGCAGGACGTAAGGGTTTTACCTCACCGAGGGCCCCGAACCTAGGTAAATCGCTCTCCCCGCTTGTCTGTGAACCGATGTCTCGTGTCAGCTTGCAGGATTCCGCTAACCCTAAGCCCCAATCGGAGGGCATTGCCGAGGAGTACCCTCGACAATTGGCGCCGTCTGTGGGAACCCTGTCGGCACAAGATCGGACATCGGCGGAGCCCGTCATGTCATCAGCAGCTTCATCAACACCATCATCGCCTCATCTGGTAAGCCCGATTCGTTTCGGCTCCTATGAATTCACCCCGCACAGCGATTCGTCTCGCTCGACCTTCTCCGATCTACAAGGCAACATGGAGATGACCTTCGGGAGCATCCACTACAATGTCAACTCGGAAGGAATACTTCGGCTGCTGGAATCACCCATCTCCAGATCGACGAGCCCAAGCGCGTCGTCATCACTCGACCTTTCGGCTGGCCTGACAAGTCCGTCGAGTTCGCCCGCGCCTTCGGCTCCCCGTTCGGCATCCTCCATGTCGGTTGGATCCGACGATCCCGCGTCCTCGGAGCTAACCTCGTACTACTGCATGAACTGTGATACCAGGCACGGGCTGGGATCGAGCGACACACCGTTCATCTGCAATGCACATTATTCCTCGGGAGAGGACAGCATCGACAGCATCGCCCGAGGAGACACCCGAAGAGCAGCGCCCCACCAAGTTTATGTTGCTAACAGGGGAGACGGAGATCGCACCCCCCGTTCCAGCAGGCGAGCTAGTTTTAAGAACAGCGCCAGCAACAACAACAGCGACCACACCATCGCAGAGGAGGACTGGGCAGCAGCCAAGGCAGTCGTGCTTAACAATACGCCACTTCCGGCAGGAACCACGATTGGCACTCTCAATGCTTACCGCTCCATATTGGAGAAAAATCGGGAGCGACTATCCAAAGAACAAGCCACCCTCGAGAGATGCCTATCTGCGGCAGAACGATCCAGCGAGCGACGAAGGGGCTCACAAGGAAGTGCCTCTCGAAGTACTCACGGGGCAGGCAAACATCAATCAAGAATGTCCAGGCTCTCGGAAGACGATGCTAGAGAAATAACATCAAATCTGACCAAGTCCTTCATGACCACAGACACCGCGGGCATGCCACGGCCAAAGACCGTCGCGGGAGCAACCGCCAATCTCGCTGCATACCTCATCAATCAGCGCCCTGAAGGTTCCATGGCTCAAGCCCACCGAGGTGCCCTAGAAAGTCTCGCGATATTGGGAGACAATCTGGTCCCGAGAAAGGACAAGACTACGTTACAAGCTAGTGGCTCAAAGCACCATGCGAGAGACGCTCGGGATGAAATTACCCAGAGCAGGATCGACAAAGCATGGCGGCGACGCGCCGCCAGGGAGGAACACGATAGTGATTCTTCGGATGAGAGTCAGGAGAACGACGGCGAGCTTAGGGGAGCCGATTGTTTAAGCTACAAAATTCAGGAGGCGATGCCACCCAGGAAGTTCAAACCCACCCCTACTGACACTGCCAAATACGATGGGCAGCAGGAACCGAGGTCCTGGATAGACGACTATCTGCAGACCGTGATTCTGCTAAAGGGGAACCAGATAGCAGCAATGCAGTGCCTGCAGCTCTACCTAAAGGACTCAGCACGAGCCTGGTTAAGAGGTCCGCCGAAGGGTTCCATTAAATCATGGGACGACCTAGTAGAGGCTTTCGTTGCCAACTTCCAAGCAACGTACAAAAGGCCCGTCGGGATCGAAGAGTTACGGCATTGCCAGCAAAAGAAGAAGGAATCGATGCGTTCATACATCGGGAGATTCACCAAACTCCTGAACGCTACAGAAGACGTATCTGTCGACAGAGCAATCGACGCCTTTAGCGACGTCATCCGACGTGAAAGCTACATAGAAGAACTCGGACGCAAGAAGCCGAAGACCATAACCAAGTTAATGGAAATCGCCAACAGCTGGGCAGATGGCGAGGACAACGTTCAAAAGCCGCGACAGCGCAGTGATGACGAAGACGATGACCAGCCGAAGCATGACTCGGGTGGTCGAAGGGATCGCAACAAGAGGAGGAAGAACTGCAGCTATGAAGACAACAACCTGGTAGCCGCAGGGTATTCTGATCGGCAGGACGATCGGTATGACGACAGGCGAGATGATCGACAGGACGGTAATCGGAACAACTCTGGGAACCGTGGCAATTATAAACCGCGACAATAGAGGACTCCCGAACTGCCCTACGCTGAACAGATCAACGCTCCCTGTTACTTGCACTCGTATACCGATTCCAAGGACGGTAAAACAAAGTCCAGTCACATGCTCAGGGATTGTCGGCAGTTCATTGATATGCACAAACTCATCCAGCAGGCAGGTCAGCAACAGCTACCACCACCACCACCTCCACCTCCACCACAACATCAGGTCCAGCAGGCTCAACCTCATCAACCCAACGAGGCATTTCCACCACCACGTGGGCAGATGAGTATGATCCACAGGACAGGTGTTTCAAGGAGAGAAATGAAGAAGCTCACTCGAGAAATCAACCTGGCAGAAAGCATCATGGCAAACATCCCTAAGTATGTCGAGTGGTCGTCTCAGAACATCACGTTCAGCCGAGCGGATCACCCGATGACTATACCAAAACCAGGACACGCTGCCCTAGTGGTCGAAGCGCAGGTAGGAGGATTCAAGATGAGCAAAGTCTTCATGGACGGTGGAAGTGGACTCAATCTGATATTCCTTGACACAATCAAGAGTATGGGGATTACCATGAGAATGCTAGAAGAATCAGACACCCGCTTCCGTGGGATCCTCCCTACTTCACTGGCGTACTCTCTTGGCAAAGTTTACCTGAACGTCGTCTTTGGCAAACCCGACAATTTCAGGAAGGAAAAGATCGAGTTCGAAGTCGTGAACTGGGAGTCGCAGTATCACGCTATACTCGGGAGACCAGCTTATGCCAAGTTCATGGCTGTACCGCACTACGCATACCTCAAGCTGAAAATGCCTGGGAACAACGGGACAAACATTACAGTCTATGGAAGTTTCTCACGCTCAGACAATTGTGATCGGGACTTTCAGAGGATTGCTGCTAAGTTTGGCCTGAGGCAGGAAATTGTTGACCTTCCGTCGAAGACATCGTCACGCAGTATTAAGGAAGAAGAACACGTTAGAGGGGCAAAGAAGAAGTCAGCCGACCTCGCCCTTGAAGCTCCGGCAGCACAAACTTCGGCAGCCCAAGCTTCGGCAGCAAAGGCTTCGGCAGTTGATGATGCAGAAGATATAGGAGGCAGCAAGACACTGACAATCGCTGCCCAGACCCCTGGCGAAGTCGACGACGCTTCAAAAAACACCAATACAGTGACCAAGCCAGAAGATGAGAAGAACCCCTTCAATACTTAAGCAATCTACTAGTGTTTAGTTTCCCTTTCCTTTTCAAACAGGGCTCTCCCTTTTTCGCCCTTCACCCTTGAAAAGCTTTGCAGTTGATCGGAGCACCTAAACCGCATCTTTGTAAACCTTGTCTACGCCCCGTGGCAAACGATGATCCAACACAGTACGCGGCAAAGGATCGTGCTCCGAAAAATGCCTCTACGAGTGTTACAGGATGCAAAATAAACAAGGACATTAACCCTTCCCTCTGCTATAGATGCCTCTACGAGCGCCGTAAATAGCAAGAGTCCGGAAGTACACATCAACACAACCCACGTTCGATATTTTACTTACGGAAATATCAAAAGAACAACGGGTTCACCAGCAGTCATTACACCCGAAATATTCGGGAGTGACTGTCGAAGCATACGTCGGTTGAAGGCATAGTTGCGCATACAACGGGATTAGCAAAACCCGCAACACGAGCTGATCACTCAAAAGATTCGCCGACCAACGAATACATACACGACTAAACGAGCAATTAAGATTTGCTCCTTCAAAATTTGCCAACGGCATCAACATGGTAAAAATACATATACATGTATCTACCAAATAATAAACCTCGGTTAAACAATCCTAACATTTGGATCAAGTAGCCAAAACATTTATTTACAAAAACAATCTTAACCCTTGAAATCACCCTTGCGGAGTGTCTCTTTCTTCAGGTACCTTTGAATCCTTCTCCAGCTTGTCGACAATCATATTGGCGGGCAGCAATACCTTCGGATACAACGTCTCCAAATCACCAGTTGCGTTAGCAATAGACAGCAAGCTCGCTGAAGGATAACGTGCAAGAACAAGGGCAAGTGTAAACCTGGCCCCTGCAAAGACTTGTGCCCGCACCAAGTCCCGAATCTTCTTGGTATTCCCAAACTCCGACATCAGAGTTAGTAGCGTGGGGGAACCTTGTTCAAGGGAAACATTATCCTCCAAACTACCCTCAACAGCTCGCGTGACGCGCGGGAACGCCTCAATGAATACAAGACTGACTACATCGGCCCAAAGTGCTTTGGCAGGATGATTCGAGAGGAACCAAAGCCAAGGATGAACCTCAAGCTACCCGGAAACCTGAAGAATTATGATGGCACGGAAAGGCCGAATACCTGGATCGAAGATTATTACAATGCAGTGACCTTTGCCGCAGGAACCCCTAACATCGCCTGCCGCATGCTTGAGCTGTACCTTGTAGGTCCAGCCCGGATCTGGCTCAGCGACCTCGAGAAGAACTCCATCTTTTGCTGGTTCGACCTGAAGAACGCCTTCGAAAAACATCAAGGAACTTCCTCACCCGATGGCTAGCAACCAGGAATGAGTGTGAAAATGTTGATCACACCACGGCTATGCACGCCTTTATAGGTGGACTGCAGAGGGGAGGATTGTTGCGGCACAAGCTCACTTGCTTGGCTAACGCAAACAATCTGACTTTGGATGACATGATCTCCATTGCCAGCGATCATACTGCCGCCGATGACGACGCAGGCAGAGATCTAGCAGCTACAACAATTCCCCTGCATCAGCAGAAGAAGAACCTTGATAACGGTAACAGCAGCGACAATAAGCGGAAAAACCCCCCTGATGACCAGAAGAGTGGCGGATCCGAGATGGTCGCAATGGCTTTCCAACGCGGAGGTCAAGGAGGCGGAAGAGGACGCGGTCGCGGAGGCGGAGCCGGCAGGGGCCAGCAGCGTGGTGATGAAGTCACCGCTGCCGCATCCCGCGCCCCCCAAACGTACGAAGAGTACAGAGACATGCCCTGCCTGGCCCATCTGGATCCGGCTACGGGGAAGTCCACTCACACTAACCGCAACTACAAGTGGGTCAATGATCTGAAAAACGACCCGGAAGCAGGATACAAGCGAGCCCGGAAGCACCGCCCACGCGGCAAAGGAGGCAAGGGCAAGAACAAGGACAAAGAAGAGGACAGTTCCGAGGCGATGGATGAGGATGATGCTTCGCCGGATCCCAAGGGAGGATCCGCAGCTAAATCCAACCCTTTCGACAAAAAGAGTGTAGGTGCGTACCACACCTTCCTCGGAACCCCAACAGTCCGCGCCAGCAAGTCAGCTTTCCGGATCCTGAACGCCACAGTTCCGGGTGTGCCGCAGTATGTCAGGTGGTCGGAAGTCCCGTGCACATTTGATAGGCAGGATCATCCTACCATTGTGCCAAAAGAGTGCTACGCCTTGGTTGTAAGTCTCCGCATCGACGGCTATGACTTCTCCAAGTGCCTCATGGATGGCGGAGCCAGCTTGAACATCATGTACCTGGAGATTCTGGAGCGGATGAACCTTACCAAGGAACAGCTCAAACACAGCAACACTGAGTTTCATGGTGTGGTTCCGGGTAAAAAGGCGAACTCCCTCGGCAGCATCAGACTTCCCGTGGCCTTTGGCGATGTTAATAATTTTCGTAAAGAGATGATCACGTTTGAGGTCGTGCCCTTCAAGAGCTCCTACCACGTCATCTTCGGCAGGCCCACCTACCACAAGTTCCACGCAAGAGCGTGCTACATCTACAACAAGCTCAAGATTCCGGGTCCCAACGGTATGATTACCGTATCCGAAGACTATAAAAAGGCTCATGAGTGCGAGTTGGGCGAAGCCGCCTTCGCAGAGTCTGTGATATCTGGAGAGGAGCTGAAAGGCTACAGAGCCGCGGTGGATCCGACTGAAATGCAGACCACCAAGAAACAGTTCTCCGAACAGAAAAATTCCTTCAAGGCCGCGATAGAGACCAAGAAAGTCAACTTCAAGGAAGGAGACACTATCAAGCAGGTCTCGGTCGGAGCCAACATGGATCCCAAATAGGAAGACGCGCTCGTCGAGTTTCTCCGCGCTAACATGGACATCTTCGCATGGCAGCCTTCTGACATGTCCGGAGTACCAAGGGAACTCGCCGAGCACTACCTCAACATAAACCCGGGGGCTAAACCGGTGAAGCAAGCTATGCGACGCTTTGGAGATAAGAAGCGTCGCGCCATAGGAATGGAATTAGCAAAGTTACTAGAGACAGGTTTTGTAGTAGAAGTTATCAATACTGATTGGGTCGCAAATCCCGTCCTTGTACCCAAAAAGAATTTTGAAATACTAAGAATGTGCATCGATTACTCCGGCTTGAATAAGCATTGTCCGAAGGATCCGTTTCCCCTGCCGCGCATTGACCAAGTCATTGATTCGACGGCAGGGGCGGAACTTCTGTGTTTTCTTGACGCATATTCCGGGTATCACCAGATCCGGATGAAGAAGTCCGACCAAAAGGCGACCTCGTTCATCACCCGTTTGGCACTTACTGCTATGTTACCATGCTTTTTGGTTTGAAAAACGCAGGTGCCACCTACCAACGTACGATGCAGCGGTGCTTGAAGGACCAAATTGGCCGAAACGTACACACTTACGTCGACGACATCGCGGTCATGACCCGGAAAGGATCCGACTTGATCAGCGATCTCACAGAAACCTTTGAGAATCTCCGACGGTACAAGATGATGTTGAATCCGCTGAAGTGCATCTTTGGCGTTCCAGCCGGAAAACTCCTTGGCTTCATTGTCTCTAACAGGGGCATTAAAGTTAACCCGGAAAAAATCAAGGCAATCATGTGCATCAAAAGGCCAACTTGTCTCAAAGATGTGCAACGACTAACTGGTTGTGTTGCAGCAATCTGCAGGTTTGTTAGTCGTCTTGGCGAGAAGGCGCTACCCCTGTACAAGCTATTGAAGAAAACAGACAAATTTGTCTTGGACGAGGCAGCAGATGCAGCACTCCAAGGGTTGAAGGAAATTCTCACCTCCCCACCTATCCTAGCAGCGCCAGGAGAGTCAGAGCCTATGCTCCTTTACCTGGCAGCTACTAATAGAGTCATCAGCCTCGTCATCGTGGTGGAGCGACAGGAAGAAGGACACGAATATGGAGTCCAACGGCCAGTCTACTACATTAGCGAAGTGCTTACGGAATCCAAGCAAAGATACCCTCCCTTTCAAAAGCTAGCCTATGGAGTGTTCCTAGGTAGCAGGAAGCTAAGACACTACTTCCAGGAGCATCCAGTAACAGTCGTGAGCAAAGCTTCGCTGTCAACGATTCTCAATAACGCTGACGCAACAGGACGCACAGCAAAATGGGGCATTGAATTATCTGCCTTCGACATCAACTACAAAGCCAGGACTACGATCAAGTCCCAGATATTGGCGGATTTTGTCGCAGATTGGACAGAAGCTCCGGATATAGACCTGGAGCCGGAACCAGAGACATGGGTCATGCACTTCGATGGATCCAAGCAGCATCAAGGCTCAGGAGCCGGAGTCACCCTGAAGTCCCCACCGGAGAAGAACTGCAGTACGTTCTGCAGATCCACTTCGAAGCTACAAACAACATGGCGGAGTACGAGGCTCTACTACATGGACTGCGCATCGCTAAGGAAATAGGGATCAAGCACATCATTTGCTGCGGAGATTCCGACCTGGTGGCACAGCAAGTAGGCAGAACCTGGAACGCCAGAAACTCCGTCATGGCGGCTTACAGAGACGAAGTTGACGAGATCACCAAATGCTTCCTCGGATACGAAGTCAAGTACGTCAGGAGAGATGATAACGCAGCGGCAGATATGCTATCCAAGCTCGGATCCGGCAGGAAACCAATTCCGTCTGGCATTTTCCTGGAGCACCTACGGATACCCTCTGTGAAGGGCGCTAACCCGGAAAACCCAGAGGTGGCAGTATCTCCGGCTAGAGAAGTGATGGCTATCATTCCGGTTTGGACACAGCCTTTCCTGGACTACCTCATCGATCAGAAGTTGCCAGAGGACGAGGTCCTCGCATGACAGATCATCAGACGAGCAAGATCCTACACAATCGTTGATGGACAGCTCTACAAACGAAGCGCAACAGGGGTATTTCTCAAATGCGTCTCTAATCAAGATGGCATTGAAATCCTCAGAGAGATCCACGCAGGGGATTGCGGGCATCATGCCGCCCCCAGGTCACTCGTTGCCAAAGCTTTTCGGCTTGGATTTTACTGGCTCACAGCTAAAGAAGATGTTGAAAAGCTGGTGAAAACCTGCCGAGGTTGCCAATACTACGCTACTCAACCAAATGCTCCAGCCCAAGAGCTGAAGACCATCCCTATCACCTGGCCGTTTGCAGTCTGGGGGCTCGATATGATTGTTAAATTAAAGAAATCATCTCCTGGCGGTTTTGAGTACCTCTTGGTCGCTGTTGACAAGTTCAGTAAGTGGATCGAGGCAAAGCCAGTGAGGAAAGCCTACGGTGCTTGACACGCGTACAGCACGCGACCGTTGGGAACCCCAAGTGGAAGGTGTGATGCGTACAGCAGTAAGTTTCCCTCAGTAAGAAACCAAGGTTTATCGAACCAGTAGGAGTCAAGAAGCACGTTGAAGGTTGATGGCGGCGGAGTGTAGTGCGGCGCAACACCAGGGATTTCGGCGCCAATGTGGAACCTGCACAACACAACCAAATTACTTTGCCCCAACGTGACAGTGAGGTTGTCAATCTCACCGGCTTGCTGTAACAAAGGATTAGATGTATAGTGTGGATGATGATTGTTTGCAGAAAACAGTAGAACGAGTATTGCAGTTGATTGTATTCGATGTTAAGAATGGACCGGGGTCCACAGTTCACTAGAGGTGTCTCTCCCATAAGATAAATAGCATGTTGGGTGAACAAATTACAGTTGGGCAATTGACAAATAAAGAGGGCATGACCATGCACATACATGTTATGATGAGTATTGCGAGATTTAATTGGGCATTACGACAAAGTACATAGACTGCTATCCAGCATGCATCTATGCCTAAAAAGTCCACCTTCAGGTTATCATCCGAACCCCCTCCAGTATTAAGTTGTAAACAACAGACAATTGCATTAAGTATGGTGCGTAATGTAATCAACAAATATATCCTTGGACATAGCATTGATGTTTTATCCCTAGTGGCAACAGCACATCCACAACCTTAGAGGTTTCTGTCACTCCCCCAGATTTAATGGAGACATGAACCCACTATCGAGCATAAATACTCCCTCTTGGAGTTACAAGTATCAACTTGGCCAGAGCCTCTACTAGCAACGGAGAGCATGCAAGATCATAAACAACACATAGATGATATTGATAATCAACATAACATAGCATTCACTTATTCATCAGATCCCAACAAACACAACATGTAGCATTACAGATAGATGATCTTGATCATGTTAGGCAGCTCACAAGATCCAACAATGATAGCACAATTAGGAGAAGACGACCATCTAGCTACTGCTATGGACCCATAGTCCAGGGGTGAACTACTCACTCATCAATCCGGAGGCGACCATGGCGGTGAAGAGTCCTCCGGGAGATGATTCCCCTCTCCGGCAGGGTGCCGGAGGCGATCTCCTGAATCCCCCGAGATGGGATTGGCTGCGGCGGCGTCTCTGGAAGGTTTTCCGTATCGTGGCTCTTAGTACTGGAGTTATTATCGACGAAGGCTTAAGTAGGCGGAGGAGGTAGGTTTAGGGGCGACGCGAGGGGCCCACACAACAGGCCGGCGTGGCCAGGGCTTGGGCCGCGCTGCCCTAGCGTGTGGCCGCCTCGTCGCCCCACTTCGTTTCCTCTCCGGTGTTCTGGAAGCTTCGTGGAAAAATAAGATCCTGGGCGTTGATTTCGTCCAATTCCGAGAATATTTCCTTACTAGGATTTCTGAAACCAAAAACAGCAGAAAAAGAAAGCGGCTCTTCGGCATCTCGTTAATAGGTTAGTGCCGGAAAATGCATAAATATGACATAAAGTATGCATAAAACATGTAGGTATTATCAATAAAGTGGCATGGAACATAAGAAATTATCGATACGTTGGAGACGTATCAGCATCCCCAAGCTTAGTTCCTGCTCGTCCCGAGTAGGTAAACGATAACAAAGATAATTTCTGAAGTGACATGCCATCATAATCTTGATCATACTATTGTAAGCACATGTAATGAATGCAGCGATCCAAGACAATGGTAAATGTAATGAGTAAACAACTGAATCATATAGCAAAGACTTTTCATGAATAGTACTTTCAAGACAAGCATCAATGAGTCTTGCATAAGAGTTAACTCATAAAGCAATAATTTTAAAGTAAAGGTATTGAAGCAACACAAAGGAAGATTAAGTTTCAACGGTTGCTTTCAACTTGTAACATGTATATCTCATGGATATTGTCAACATAAAGTAATATAATAAGTGCAATATGCAAGCATGTAGGAATCAATGCACAGTTCACACAAGTGTTTGCTTCTTGAGATGGAGAGAAATAGGTGAACTGACTCAACATAAAAGTAGAAGAAAGGCCCTTCGCAGAGGGAAGTATTGATTGCTATATTTGTGCTAGAGCTTTGGTTTTGAAAACAAGAAACAATTTTGTCAACGGTAGTAATAAAGCATATGCATCATGTAAATTATATCCTACAAGTTGCAAGCCTCATGCATAGTATACTAATAGTGCCCGCACCTTGTCCTAATTAGCTCGGATTACCTGGATTATCACCGCAATACATATGTTTTAACCAAGTGTCACAAAGGGGTACCTCTATGCCGCCTGTACAAAGGTCTAAGGAGAAAGCTCGCATTGGATTTCTCGCTTTTGATTATTATCAACTTAGACATCCATACCGGGACAACATAGACAACAGATAATGTACTCCTCTTTAATGCTTAAGCATTCAACAACAATTAATTTTCTCATATGAGATTGAGGATATTTGTCCAAAACTGAAACTTCCACCATGGATCATGGCTTTAGTTAGCGGCCCAATGTTCTTCTCTAACAATATGCATGCTCAAATCATTCAACTCATGGTAAATCGTCCTTACTTCAGACAAGACGAACATGCATAGCAACTCACATGATATTTGACAGAGAGTAGTTGATGGCGTCCCCAGGAACATGGTTATCGCACAACGAGCAACTTATAAGAAATAAAATGCATAAGTACATATTCAATACCATAATAGTTTTTAGGCTATTTGTCCCATGAGCTATATATTGCAAAGGTCAAGGATAGAAATTTAAAGGTAGCACTCAAGAAATTTACTTTGGAATGGCGGAGAAATACCATGTAGTAGGTAGGTATGGTGGACACAAATGGCATAGTGGTTGGCTCAAGGATTTTGGATGCATGAGAAGTATTCCCTCTCGATACAAGGTTTAGGCTAGCAAGGTTATTTGAAACAAACACAAGTATGAAATGGTACAGCAAAACTCACATAAAAGATATATTGTAAGCATTATAAGACTCTATACCGTCTTCCTTGTTGTTCGACCCTTACTAGAAATTATCTAGACCTTAGAGAGACCAATTATGCAAACCAAATTTTAGCAAGCTCTATGTATTTCTTCATTAATAGGTGCAAAGTATATGATGCAAGAGCTTAAACATGAGCACAAAAATTGCCAAGTATCAAATTATTCAAGACATTCTACCAATTACTACATGTAGCATTTTCCCGTTTCCAACCATATAACAATTTAACGAAGAAGATTCAACCTTCGCCATGAACACTATGAGTAAAGCCTAAGGACATATTTGTCCATATGCAACAGCGGAGCGTGTCTCTCTCCCACACAATGAATGCTAGGATCCATTTTATTCAAACAAAACAAAAACAAAAATAAATAGACGCTCCAAGCAAAGTACATAAGATGTGATGGAATAAAAATATAGTTTCACTAGAGGAACCTGATAATGTTGTCGATGAAGAAGGGGATGCCTTGGGCATCCCCAAGCTTAGACGCTTGAGTCTTCTTGAAATATGCAGGGGTGAACCACCGGGGCATCCCCAAGCTTAGAGCTTTCACTCTCCTTGATCATATTGTATCATCTCCCTCTCTTGATCCTTGAAAACTTCCTCCACACCAAACTCAAAACAACTCATTAGAGGGTTAGTGCACAATCAAAATTCACATGTTCAGAGGTGGCATAATCATTTTTAACACTTCTGGACATTGCACAAAGCTACTGAAAGTTAATGGAATAGAAAAATCCATCAAGCATAGCAAAACAGGCAATGCGAAATAAAAGGCGGAATCTATCAAAACAGAACAGTCCGTAAAGAAGAATTTCTAAGAGGCACCAGTCTTGCTCAAATGAAAATTCTCAAATTGAATGAAAGTTGCGTACATATCTGAGGATCACTCACGTAAATTTGCATAATTTTCTGAGTTACCTACAGAGAATTAGGCCCAGATTCGTGACAGTAAGAAATCTGTTTCTGCGCAGTAATCCAAATCTAGTATGAACCTTACTATCAAAGACTTTACTTGGCACAACAATGCAACAAAACTAAGATAAGAAGAGGTTGCTACAGTAGTAACAACTTCCAAGACTCAAATATAAAACAAAAGTGCAGTAGTAAAATCATGGGTTGTCTCCCACAAGCGCTTTTCTTTAACGCCTTTCAGCTAGGCGCAGAAAGTGTGTATCAAGTATTATCAAGAGACGAAGCATCAACATCATAATTTGTTCTAATGATAGAATCAAAAGGTAACTTCATTCTCTTTCTAGGGAAGTGTTCCATACCTTTCTTGAGAGGAAATTGATATTTAATATTACCTTCCTTCATATCAATAATAGCACCAACAGTTCGAAGAAAAGGTCTTCTCAATATAATGGGACAAGATGCATTGCATTCAATATACAAGACAACAAAATCAACGGGGACAAGGTTATTGTTAATCGTAATATGAACATTATCAACTCTCCCCAAAGGTTTCTTTGTAGAATTATTAGCAAGATTAACATCCAAATAACAATTTTTCAATGGTGGCAAGTGAAGCATATTATAGAATTTTCTAGGCATAACGGAAATACTTGCACCAAGATCACATAAAGCATTACAATCAAAGTAATTGACCTTCATGTTAATGATGGGCTCCCAGCCATCCTCTAGCTTCCTAGGAATAGAAGCTTCACGATTTAATTTCTCTTCTCTAGCTTTTATGAGAGCATTTGTAATATGTTTTGTGAAAGCCAAATTTATAGCACTAGCATTAGGACTCTTAGCAAGTTTTTGTAAGAACTTTATAACTTCATATATGTGGCAATCATCAAAATTCAAACCATTATAATCTAAAGCAATGGGATCATTGTCCCCAATGTTGGAAAAAATTTCAGCAGTTTTATCACAGGCAGTTTCAGCAGTTTTAGCAGTTTCGGGCAGTTTTTCACGTTTTGCATTAGAAGTGGAAACATTGCCAACACCAATTATTTTACCATTAATAGTAGGAGGTGCAGCAACATGTGGAGCATTAGCGTTACTAGTGGTGGTAATAGTACAAACTTTAGCTATATTATCTTCTTTAGCATTTTCTTCTTTTTCCCACCTAGCACGCAATTCGGCCATCAATCTTATATTCTTATTAATTCTAACTTGAATGGCGTTTGCTGTAGCAAATGACTTAATATCATTGCTTTCATTAGGCATAACTTTCGATTTCAAAAGATCAACATCAGCAGCAAGACTATCGACTTTAGAAGCAAGTATATCGATTTTCCCAAGCTTTTCTTCAACAGATTTGTTAAAAGCAGTTTGTGTACTAATAAATTCTTTAAGCATGGCTTCAAGTCCAGGGGGTGTATTCCTATTATTGTTGTAAGAATTCCCATAGGAATTACCATAGCCGTTGCCATTATTATAAGGATATGGCCTATAGTTGTTACTAGAATTGTTCCGGTAAGCATTGTTGTTGAAATTATTATTTTTAATGTAGTTTACATCAACATGTTCTTCTTGGGCAACCAATGAAGCTAACAGAACATTATTAGGATCAATATTTGTCCTACCATTCACAAGCATAGACATAATAGTATCAATCTTATCACTCAAGGAAGAGGTTTCTTCGACAGAATTTACCTTCTTACCTTGTGGAGCTCTTTCCGTGTGCCATTCAGAGTAATTAATCATCATATTATCAAGAAGCCTTGTTGCGTCGCCTAGAGTGATGGACATAAAGGTACCTCCAGCAGCTGAATCCAATAGGTTCCGCGAAGAAAAATTCAGTCCTGCATAAAAGGTTTGGATGATCATCCAAGTAGTCAGTCCATTGGTTGGGCAATTTTTAACCAAAGATTTCATTCCTTCCCATGCTTGGGCAACATGCTCATTATCCAATTGTTTAAAATTCATTATGCTACTTCTCAAAGATATAATTTTAGCAGGAGGATAATATCTACCAATAAAAGCATCCTTGCATTTAGTCCATAAATCAATACTATTCTTAGGCGGAGATAGCAACCAATCTTTAGCTCTTCCTCTTAATGAGAAAGGAAACAATTTTAATTTTATAATGTCACCATCTACATCCTTATACTTTTGCATTTCACATAGTTCAACAAAATTATTAAGATGGGCAGCAGCATCATCAGAACTAACACCAGAAAATTGCTCTCGCATAACAAGATTCAGTAAAGCAGGTTTAATTTCAAAGAATTCCGCTGTAGTAGCAGATGGAGCAATAGGTGTGCATAAGAAATCATTATTATTTGTGGTTGTGAAGTCACAAAACTTAGTATTTTCAGGAGTACCCATTTTAGCAACAGTAAATTCAGCAAACTAGATAAAGTAAATGCAAGTAACTAATTTTTTTTGTGTTTTTAATATAGCAAACAAGATAACAAGTAAAGTAAAACTAGCAACTAATTTTTTTTGTATTTTGTTTTAGTGCAGCAAACAAAGTAGTAAATAAAAGTAAAGCAAGACAAAAATAAAGTAAAGAGATTGGAGGTGGAGACTCCCCTTGCAGCGTGTCTTGATCTCCCCGGCAACGGCGCCAGAAATTTAGCTTGACACGCGTACAACACGCGACCGTTGGGAACCCCAAGTGGAAGGTGTGATGCGTAGAGCAGTAAGTTTCCCTCAGTAAGAAACCAAGGTTTATCGAACCAGTAGGAGTCAAGAAGCACGTTGAAGGTTGATGGCGGCGGAGTGTAGTGCGGCGCAACACCAGAGATTCCGGCGCCAACATGGAACCTGCACAACACAACCAAATTACTTTGCCCCAACGTGACAGTGAGGTTGTCAATCTCACCGGCTTGCTGTAACAAAGGATTAGATGTATAGTGTGGATGATGATTGTTTGCATAAAACAGTAGAACGAGTATTGCAGTTGATTGTATTCGATGTTAAGAATGGACCGGGGTCCACAGTTCACTAGAGGTGTCTCTCCCATAAGATAAATAGCATGTTGGGTGAACAAATTACAGTTGGGCAATTGACAAATAAAGATGGCATAACCATGCACATACATGTTATGATGAGTATTGTGAGATTTAATTGGGCATTACGACAAAGTACATAGACCGCTATCCAGCATGCATCTATGCCTAAAAAGTCCACCTTCAGGTTATCATCCGAACCCCCTCCAGTATTAAGTTGTAAACAACAGACAATTGCATTAAGTATGGTGCGTAATGTAATCAACAAATATATCATTGGACATAGCATTGATGTTTTATCCCTAGTGGCAACAGCACATCCACAACCTTAGAGGTTTCTGTCACTCCCCCAGATTTAATGGAGACATGAACCCACTATCGAGCATAAATACTCCCTCTTGGAGTTACAAGTATCAACTTGGCCAGAGCCTCTACTAGCAACGGAGAGCATGCAAGATCATAAACAACACATAGATGATATTGATAATCAACATAACATAGCATTCACTTATTCATCAGATCCCAACAAACACAACATGTAGCATTACAGATAGATGATCTTGATCATGTTAGGCAGCTCACAAGATCCAACAATGATAGCACAATTAGGAGAAGACGACCATCTAGCTACTGCTATGGACCCATAGTCCAGGGGTGAACTACTCACTCATCAATCCGGAGGCGACCATGGCGGTGAAGAGTCCTCCGAGAGATGATTCCCTCTCCGGCAGGGTGCCAGAGGCGATCTCCTGAATCCCCCGAGATGGGATTGGCGGCGGCGGCGTCTCTGGAAGGTTTTCCGTATCGTGGCTCTCGGTACTGGAGTTATTATCGACGAAGGCTTAAGTAGGCGGAGGAGGTAGGTTTAGGGGCGACGCGAGGGGCCCACACAACAGGCCGACGCGGCCAGGGCTTGGGCCGCGCCGCCCTAGCGTGTGGCCGCCTCGTCGCCCCACTTCGTTTCCTCTCCGGTGTTCTGGAAGCTTCGTGAAAAAATAAGATCCTGGGCGTTGATTTCGTCCAATTCTGAGAATATTTCCTTACTAGGATTTCTGAAACCAAAAACAGCAGAAAATATCAACTGGCTCTTCGGCATCTCGTTAATAGGTTAGTGCCGGAAAATGCATAAATATGACATAAAGTATGCATAAAACATGTAGGTATTATCAATAAAGTGGCATGGAACATAAGAAATTATCGATACGTTGGAGACGTATCAGTGCTACGGTACTAAAATTCATCTGCAGCCTCGTTGTGAGATACGGCATCCCACACAGCATAATCACTGATAATGGCACAAACTTCGCGTAGGGAGAATTGAAGCATTATTGCGATGACGTAGGGATTAGGCTTGACCTTGCCTCTGTGGCCCATCCACAGTCCAATGGTCAGGTCGAAAGGGCTAACGGCCTCATATTATCAGGGATTAAACCACGCCTTAAAGAACCGCCGCGACGTGCAGCTGGAGCTTGGGCTGATGAGTTGGATTCTGTCTTGTGGAGTTTACGAACTACCCCTAACAGGTCAACTGGATTCACTCCGTTCTTCCTGATATACGGATCCGAAGCCGTCCTCCCCTCCGACATCATCCACGACTCCCCACGAGTTTCCGCCTATAATGAAGAAACTGCTGACGAGGCCAGACAGCTATCTGTGGACCTGATAGAAGAAGCTCGAAATTTAGCAGACCAACGCTCCACCATATACCAGCAGAAGCTCCGACGCTACCATAGCCGTCGAGTCCGGAATTGCTCATTCATGGCCGGAGACTTGGTCCTCCGCCTTCGTCAGGTGAAAGACCATAAGCTGCAATCTCCATGGGAAGGACCCTTTGTCGTTAGCAAAGTACTTCACAATGGATCATACTACCTTGTTGATTTCTGGGAGTTAAAAGACAGACCAGCTAATTGGCACCGGAAACGCAAGAGAGAGGATCCGGATGACATCTACGACGAAACAGATCGCCCTTGGAACATTGCACAGCTACGTCCTTTCCACACTTAGCACAATTTTCCGAGTTACATACTCTGTAATAGTTATACATGATCAATGAAATAAAGCTTTTGGTTCACTCTTTGAGTCTTTTACCTCCTTTACTTATTCATTTTTAGATCGTGTATGTTTTCCAACTAAAACCGCAGAGCTGGATATTTCCGCCTAGGCGTGTATGAAAGTTGTGATTTTCAAAAATCGTCCTTTAGGACGTAAGCTTAAGTTTTCTGATGGAAATATTTTTTGTTGCGAACTCGTGGATTCCTAGTAGAGATTTCCGACACCTTGGCTGGGGGCTTGTTTCCGCGGTTATTGACGGATTGCCATTAGGCTTCATCGCTGCTGGCGAGCGTTTCCGGCTAAAGGTCTTCCGGCTCGCGGAAGGTCAAATGAGTAAGCCGGAAAACATAGAAATCAGCACTTGCTTTCCAACAAAACGAAACATGCAAATAATATTAACGGATAGCAGGATAAGTTGTTTCCGCCCATGCATACATGTTTCATTCCTAACTACTTAAGAATTTAAAGTTATATTACAAACCCTCTCGGGGCCAAAATGATGCATTGTTTTTCATCTTTTCCGTAGGCATAAGTTTTTTACTTCTCCTTAGCCGGAGAAGTTTCCACATTGACATAAGCCTTTTCTGCGTCAGCCGGAGCTTCCTTCTCTGCGTCCTTGGCGGGAGAGGAGACATCCTCGTCGTCTTTTTCTTCATCTGCAGCCGGAGTTGCAGCGCCACCTTGGTCCTTGGAGCTTGTCCAGGTATACTGGCTTCCGGATTAAGCAGGTTTGGCTTCCGCCTCGCGCTCCTTGAGAAGCTCAGCTTCAAGAGGCTCGTCGGCAGGAAGAACCACCTTATCGTAGAATTCATCATGGCAAATCCTCCGGGCAATGCGAGTGTCGTAGCCACTGACTGCATCCAGCAGTGCGTTGACGTCCGCGTCCGGAGGAACACCAGCAGTTACTTGGTTAAGGTCTAGCTCCGGATTGTGCGCTAAGCACATGGCTAAGGACATGGCAGCCACGCCCCGTGCCGAGGAAGCTTGCAGATCCACCACCAAATCCGGAAGCACATACATCCTCTTGATGAGCTTGCGCACATCGCAGGTTCGGCTCTTCTTGATGTTTAGGTTGTGGCAGATCTTCCTGGAGGCGGAGATGAGGTCTTTGCAATCTTCTCCGACCAGCTGAAGCAGATCATCACGCGGGAACTGGCTCCGACGTTCTTCATTATATCCAAGCGGATCTGGAGGACGCAATTTTTTTCATAAGTATAACAAATTAAGCACAACATATGCACAACTCTATGAGTTTCGAGGACATACCCATGAAGTCGGAATTAAGCAGGTCCCAGCAGTTCTCCGTTGTCTCCATGTAATTCCGGAGTCCTCCCAGCTCTTTCTGCTGCTGCTTGATGGTCTCACTGTCAGTCTTCCTTTTGAGCTGGAACTCGCCCTCTTTGCGGATGAGCTCCAAACTTTTCTCAGCAAGCTTTTTCTCTGTCTCGGCAAGTTTTGCCTCGAGGGTTTTCTAGGAAGCGCGAAGAGTTTCCAGCTCGGAGGAAGCTGCAGCAAGGGACGAGGGTGCACCTATTCAAAAGATGTGCAAACGTTAAGTTTGAGATGCGGAATATAACCTATAGGCAAAGAGAGTCGGAAACCAACCTTGGGCTTCTGACAGTTGCTTCTTCAGATCCGCATTCTCCTCTTTGAAGTGTTGGATCTTTTCCGCCTGGCTGAGGGTGACGCGGCGCTGAAGAGTAATGTTTTTATGCAGCTCAAAATGCAGAGCCTGCTGTTCCTGTAAATTCAGTCAGTGCAGGAGTAAGTTCCACAAGTTTTTTATGGTTAAGTCTTTCTAAAGCATTGTTGCCGGAAATCTTTCCGCCATAATGCTTGGGGGCTGCCACGACATTTAAGTTTTCCTTCAGTTTGAGTTTTTTCTAAGTATCTAGACGCTAACTACATTAGTTTCCGCCTAAATACTTGGGGGCTACTGAGGGGTTACCTTTCGCTTGCAAACAAGCTTGTCCAAGAACTGGCCGATTTCCCTTTTGAAGTCTTGGATCTCCGACGTCTCGGCATCCGGTTTGCCCCAGGCATTGTTCAGCATTGAGTTGAGCAGATCTTGCTCCAACTCCCATTTTTCCGCCTCCGTTAGTTTGTTGAAAAACTTTGTGGCATAGGCTTTGGGGGTGGAGGTAAGATCAGCCGGATCTCCAAAAATCTTAGGGAACACGACCATATCACCAGTTGCGGCTTCAGCTTTGCCGGAGGAGGTGACCTCTGCTTCTTCACGGCCTTGTGCTTCAACTTCTTCAGGGGCAGGGCCCTTGCCGCCGAAACTTTCTCCGCCCGCTCTGCCGCTACTAACCGGAATTATCTCCGGTGGAGTGGATGCAGCAGGAGCAGGAGATCGATCCGCGGGAGGAGGAGATGGCTGTGGGGTAGCTTGGGGGGCACTTGGCGGAGCAGGAGTGGCAGGACCAACGGTAGGGGACTTCTTCATATACTTTGTGATGGGTTCTTGCACGTTGGTCCGCGTGGCGGTGGTACTCGGATTTCTGCAAGTAAGCAAAGGGAAAACATAAATAACAAAGTCTATCAAGATAAAAGACGCATGGTACCCGGAAACTTACGTCGCGCCCGGAATGTTGCGACGCGAGCGCTTCCCTGCTGTCGCCAGCAGTTTAAGGCGATCGCGTTCCGCCTTCTTGGAGTCGAGCGGAGGCGGCTTGGTCACTTTGGGTTTCTTGGCGGAGGCCTCGCCGCTGGCTCCGGCTTCAGGGCCGGAAACCTTGGCGCGGGGATGCTTCGAAGGTCGAGGGGCAGCCTTTCGGGGCGCGCGTTCCTCTTCCTCCTCATTGTCCTCCGGATCCTCCTCCGCCGTGTCACCGCTGACAGGTACTCGGAGTATGGTGCGCAGATCCTCCTCCACCAAAGTATCGAGTTGCGAGGAGGGTTAGAGGAACAAGTTAAAACACTTAGAAAATTTTGAGAAGTTGAAGAATAATGAAGGTGCAAGTGCTTACCGGAGGACACTGGTCGTTTGTCTTAATGTTCTTGATCAGTTTCGGGACCGATTGGCCCCGGGGTATCTTCCCCAGCGTCTTGAATCTCCTTTTGAGGGAGTCAGCCGGAAGATCATGGCGCGTCACCCAGAGAGCGTCGTCCGCCCCAGTATATGCGCACATCATGCGTGCGTTGTAGCGCAGAGGCTGGATTCTCCGGGAGAACCAGCTAAGGGTAAGCTGGGCTCCGGTTAGTCCATCGTGGACCAACCAGGAAATCCTCCGGGCCGCCTTCTCCAGTATCGGAGTTTGAGCGAGCGTGGGGATAAAGCTCCAGCTAGCCCGTTCTTCTGGGGGCTTGTTGCTGAAGGAAGGGAGCCCATCGTGGACATTCGGAACTGGCACGTTCTTCACGTAGAACCATCCGGCGTTCCAGTACCGGACGGACTCGTGGGAATCGTGAGGCGGATACATACGACCAGGTCGGAGCATGAAAGTCATGCTCCCGCAGTTTAGCATGGCCTTGTCCTTCGTCTCCTTCTTCACTCGGAAAAAGAATTGCCACAATCTGACATCTGGTCGGATCCCAAGATGCCCTTCGCAGAGAGTTGCGAAGTTGGATAGGAGAAGGTATGAGTTAGGGCAGATGTTGTGGGGTTGAAGCCCGTACGTGTCGAGGACGGAGAGGAAAAACTCCGAACAGGGGAGCGATAGACCGCGCTCAACCCATGCCTTGGTCAGGACTCGTTCCTCCGCGTCAGGTTTGGGGACGTCGGAGTCGCGCATGAAGCTCCAGTGCTCGGAGATCATGCCCTCGTTCTGAAGCTCTCTAAGCTCCGCGTCCGTAGTTGCGCAGGGCCACCATTGACCCCTCACGCCTTCGCGGATCCGGGCTTTGGAAGCCTTCTTATTCTCCGCTTCCTGAACCATGGCTGCCATTCTAGCTTGGCCTTGGAGTTCTTCTTCAAGTTCTTGAGCAGTTGGGATCCGGCCTAATGCGGTACTGGAAGAGGCGGAGAACGGTTGAGCAAGCCTAATGTCGGAAACATATGGTGGTAGATATGCAATGGGATCCGGGCAGATTGGTTCTACAGTGCTGGGTTCCGGGCTACTCGGAGAACTACAAGTATAGTGTGGTGAACCATGCGACATGCTTCCGGCTGCACCCATGCGTACTAAGTTGAGTAACCGGAAAACTACGCTAAGTCTATTTGTTCTTCTACGGGGCCGGTGCATGTACCGATTAATGGCGCGGCGGTCCGGCGAAGCTCCAGTGAGATGGAGGTCGTCGAACTTGCAGCTTTGAGCCTCCGATGACCACGAATTGGCGGCGGAGACGTTTTCCCGATCAACCGTGGCGAACTCGGTTCAGAG
This sequence comes from Lolium perenne, assembly GCF_019359855.2. Classification (NCBI taxonomy): domain Eukaryota; kingdom Viridiplantae; phylum Streptophyta; class Magnoliopsida; order Poales; family Poaceae; genus Lolium; species Lolium perenne. Next base: position 185,543,070 of record NC_067244.2, read on the forward strand.
AGAGGCCTGGAACGGCGGCGCGCGAAGCTCCCGTGGAGAAAGCTCGCCGGAGTTAAGATTCGTCGGGCGGCGCGAGGAGAAAGACGATGCGGTGAGGATGCGGTGAAAGAATGCGAAGTTACCGAGCTGAGGGGTATTTATAGACCTCGCGCGGAGATTCGTGATTTGGATCCAACGGTGGAAACGGAACGGTCGGACCGTCAGATGATTGACACGTGTCTTAGGTCAAAAGCGGTAAAACGACGTGAAGGTAACTTGACTGTGCGTTCCCGAAATTTCCGGCTAAAGATTCGCATCTCCGAAAATTTAGCGCGGGAAAAGGGGAGGTTGTGCGCAGGAAAAGTGGAATCTCCGTTACGTTACCAATTCCTAAGACAGGAGGAATTCCGAGCAGATGAAGCCGGAAACAAGTAAAAGTTTTGAAGCTCTTCAAGATTCTCTTCGGATCCGAGCTGAATGAAATCGGAGGAATGATGAATCTCGGAGAACTTCGGGGGCTACTGTTGTGGGTATACTTTATGGGTATATCAACGGCATGGCCTGGATCCGGCAAGCCCGGGTGGCCTATGGTTGGTGATGAGGCATGTGGCCCATCAGGCGGCCCAGTTGCTGTAGATCCTGAAGGATGAAGTCCAGCCCAGGAACAGGAAGCCGGATCCCAACCGACCTACGGAGGAGGCCGGATCCGTGAAGGCCCATGAAGTATCCGGATCCAGCACGATCTTAGAGGAAGGCGGATCCTTGACGTACACGGCAAGACTTTGTACCGTAGTTAGGCAACTTGTATTCCAGCTAGGACTCTCCATGTAAACCCTAGATCCGTGCGCCTTTATAAGACGGATCCCGGGAGCCCTAGAGGCACAACCACAACTCATTGTAACAACGCGAAAGCGCCTAGATAATTCCAGACAAGCAGCAGTAGGCCCTCTGATCGTGCAGGTGTTCCGAAGCTGGGTAAATCGCGTACCACCGTCCCGTGTGCACTCCGCCCTATGGCCCCTACTTCTTCTCCCCCTCGTGAGGATCCCTCCTCCGAGGCACCGTCGATTAGGCAACGACACTCGGGCACCTCATCGACCCCCCCTTCGGGCTACATAAAGCCTCGGACCTAAAAATAGAGGAGAGGTTCGACGTTTTTCTAGAAAGAGTTCCACTGCTCCGCCGCCACCAAAAACCCCAATTTGGGAACCAGAAACTCCGTTCTGGCATCCTGCCGGGACGGTGAATTGGAGGAGATCATCGCCATCATCATCACCGACGCCTCTCCATCAACCATCCATGATTTCCGCATCCATGTGTGAGCAATTCCCTCGCTGTAGGCTGAAGGGGATGGTAGATATTGGATGAGATCATTTATGTAATAGCTATAAGATTGTTAGGGCATGGTGCCTAGTATCCGTTATTAGTACTTTTGATATTGTTGCAACTTGTTGTGCTTAATCCTTGTCACTTTGGTCCCGAGTGTCATGATCTCAGATCTGAACATGTTATTAATTCATGAGGATAATTATTTTTTGATCTTACCTGCAAGTTGTGTACACATATAATTGTTCGGAATCCGAGGCCCCAAAGTGACATCAATTGGGATTACCGGAGGGGATGGCTGTGATGTGAGGATCAAGTGTGTTCACGGACTGTTAATGCTTTGCTCTGATGCTCTATTAAAAGGAGTACCTAAATTACCAGTAGATTCTCTTGAGGCCGCTGCAAACGAGCTAGTAGGACAAAAGATGTCGTGCAAGTTTCTCCTTGCGAGCACGTACGATTAATAGGAACACATGCCTATGATTACTTAGTAGTTGGATGCTTTTATCATTGTTACCTGCAAATGCCCATATATTGCTTATTCTACTTCTAAATGCCGCTAGGCAACCCGGCCATCCAAGGCACTGAAAGGGGCAAAAGAATCTTGATCGATGGTTTCATCTTGCACTAGTAAGACAAAAGATGTCATGCAAGTTTCTCCTTGCGAGCACGTACGATTAAATATGAACACATGCCTATGGTTACTTAGTACTTGGATGCTTTTATCATTGTTACCTGCAAATGCCCATATCTTGCTTATTATATGAATTATCTTATCCATGCAGCGCCCCTTCATCCATCTTTATGCCTACAATATTTTAATCATGTTGTCTACTGCAATCATTACTGCTGCTGTTTTTATTCTATTACTGTTGTTACTCCACTACTGTTACTACTATAAAACTGTTACTACTAATAAACTGTTCCGAACAAGTCTATTTCCAGGTGCAACTAAATTGACAACTCATCTGTTAAGGCTTATAAATATTATTTGTCTCCCCTTGTGTTGAATCAATAAATTTGGGTTTTAGTTCTCTCGAAGACTGTTCCGATCCCTTATACTTGTGGGTCATCAAGACTATTTTCTGGCGCCGTTGCCGGAGAGCATAACTTTATTTATAAGCTCACTTGGAAGTGATACTGTTCGTTGTAATTTATTTATTATGGGGAAGACTCGTGAAGGAAAATTACCTATATTGCCATCCACTACAAAAAGAGGTACAACTCTGGACACCTCTGTTGTTTTTTATTCGCCATCTGTGATGAGTAAGTTTCTTACACCACCACATGCGCATGCTACACATACTGTTACTTCTGCTGAATCTGAAAATGCTTCTGATAATGTTGATGATGCTTCTATTGTGCTTGATGAGAGTGGTTCATTAGGTCCTTCCTAGATGCTACAATTGCTAGAGCTAAATAAATTGATAACACTGAAATTCCTAATGAAAATATTGTTACACATGTTAGTTTACCTGAGTCTAGAGAGTGTCCTAGTGATGATCTTGATGAAACTTATATTGAACTTGATGATAACTTCATAGAAGAATGTCATGCTACTATAGGTGCAAGTGCTATTAAAAGTCCTCTTGCAGGACGTGTTGTTAGATATAAACTGTCTCCTGATGCTAAGTTTGCTACATCTCCCATAAACTTTAGAGATAAGGATTATGACTTCTCTCTAGATTTGTCATACATATCCATTGTGGAGAAAGAACTTTTTTGTGGTACTAAAAATAAAAGTGTTATGGGACATATGAATGAGCCCCCTGCTTTAAGCAACTTATTCTCTGATGATATTAAGAAACGCACTTACTTTATCGCTAAAATTTTCCATTTCTCTTTAAAAGGTGCAGCTAAAATTTGGTATGACAATCTGTCTCCTGGATCTATTGATAGTTCAATTACTTTGGTTAATGCTTTCTTTCAGAAATATTTTCCTGCTAAGACTCAATATGTTGCTTTGCAGAAAATATTTGACTTTATGTAGGTAGAAGGAGAGAAATTGCCTGCTAGCCGGACTGTTTAGGAGTTTACTAAGCTGTAAGTTAATTTTCAGTTTACTAAGAATTTATCTTCGGTTAAGATTACTCAGACTACGCGTCATGTTAAAAAGGAAAAAAAGAGAAATACTCAGACCACGCGTCCATTACCGATTGGATTGAACACCCAAAACTTGTCTCTATCTCTATGGATGCAATCGGGTTTTGTACCTGACTACTATACCTGCCGTAGTGCCGTGTACTCCATCAACCGAACGAACAAAATCACAATGGCTCATGCCGCCGCGTTGCTGCTCTGGCTTTTGCTCATCGGATCTCTAAACCTCGCAGCGTCGCTTCTTGACTTCCCATCGCGCCTCGCCGAGGACAGGGACGTGATCGGCATCGATCTCGGTACCACCTATTCGCACGTCGCCGTCTACCAAGACGGCCATGTCGTGGTCCTTCCCAACGAGGAGGGCAACCGGGCCACCCCGTCGCAGGTCGCCTTCATCGTTGGCGGCGGGAGGCTCGTCGGCGAGGCCGCCAAGGACCAGCACGACGCCAATACTATCTATGGCGCGGCCAAGCGCCTCCTGGGACGGCGGTTCAGCGACGAGGCCGTGCAGCGGGAGATAGAACTCCTGCCGTTCCCCGTCGTTGATAAGGACGAGAGACCGTACGTGCGAGTGCCGGTGGGGGGCGGCGGCGATGACGTTCTCGTGCTCAGCCCCCAGGAGATCGTCGCCGAAGTGCTCGCGAAGTTGAAGGGCACGGCGGAGGCCTTCCTAGGCAGGAAAGTCACCAAGGCGGTGATCACCGTCCCGGCCTACTACAACGACGCGCAGCGGCAGGCTACCAGGGACGCCGGCGTCATCGCCGGGCTCAAGGTCGTACGCATGATAAACGACCCCAGCGCTGCTGCCATCGCGTACGGCCTGGACAAGGGCTACGACAAGAAGACACTGGTGTTTGATCTGGGCGGCGGCACGTTTGACGTCACCGTTCTGCTCTTCGAGGAAGGCGTCTTTGAGGTCCTCTCCATCAGCGGCGACTCCCACCTCGGAGGCGAGGACTTCGACCAACGCGTCACGGACCACTTCGTTGAGGTGATCAAGCAGAAGCACGGCTGGGACATCACCGGCGACAGCCGCGCGATGCAGAGGCTGCGCCGGGAATGTGAGCGGGCCAAGCTGACCCTGAGCAACCAGCACCAGGAGCGCGTCGAGGTCGAGGCGCTGTTCGATGGAGTGGACTTCTCGGAGCCGCTCACGAGGGCGCAGTTCGAGGAGCTCAACGAAGACCTCTTCTTGAAGGCAATGGCGCAGCTGCAGAAGGCCATTGCAGATGCCGAGCTGGACAAGAGCGAAATCGACCACATCATCCTCGCTGGAGGCAGCACCAGGATACCCAAGGTGCAGCAGCTCGTCAAGGATTACTTCGACGGCAAGGAGCCTCACCGCGGGATACACCCCGACGAGGCTATGGCCTTTGGCGCCGCCGCCCACGGAAGCTATCTGGCGGGACACGATCGTGAGGAGCCACATATGAATCGTGGGTTGTTCTTTCACCCTCTTTAACTACTGTACAATTATTACAGTATTATTTTCATTATGATGATGATATGATCTGGGGCAAGAACTGAACGACATGGAAATTCGGGATGCAGGGTACTCGTTGTGGTCGGAGCCTGCGATTGGCATTGAAACGGACGGTGGCAAGATGACGCCGCTGATTCCGAGAAACCCGACCTTGCCGACGAAGAAGACGCACGTCCTCACCACGTTCTGGGACAAGCGGTCCACCGTCACCATCAAGGTGTTTCAGGGCGACCGCAGCGAGACCCAGCACTGTACATTGCTCGGTCAGCTCGATCTCTCTGATATCCCCACCGCAAGGTTAATTAGGTTCTCACGTATGATCTGTGACGCGGTAGTTCGTTTCGATCGATTTTTGTGCCCTGATGTTATGCGATGCGGTGCAGTATATGGAACTGGGGCAGGCGGGACATCGAGGTGACCATGGAGGTGGCGGAGGAGTATGGCGGCAAGCTCCGCGTGGAGGCGACGGACCAGAGGTCCGGCAAGTCGGAGAGCGTCATCATCTACCACGGTGGCCGGCTGAGTCCGGAGGAGATCGCTCGGATGGTCCGCGAGGGGGAGGCGTGGCAAGCCCGAGACGAGCTGGAGGCGTACATGCGCAGCATCACGGACGGGGTCGACGGAAAGATGGAGCCCGAGGAGGCGGAGAAGCTCGAGGAAGCGGTGAGCAAAGCGAGGGAATGGCTTGACATCAACCCGGTTGCCGAGAAGGAGGACTACGAGCAGAATATCAGGGAGCTGGCGGAGGAGTGCGACCCTGTCGTCTTGGCCGTGCACCAAAGGTTCCTCCGAGGTGTCCGTGATCATGATGAGCTTTAGATCATCTCATCTACAGTAACGTCCCAAATGCTCTTTCAAACGGATTTAGAGCATTTGGCCTCCCCGCGCCGAAATCCGGGGTTAATTTCATCCGGATTGGACGAAAAAATGGCATGAGAGGGTCTGCTTCCCAGCCGCGATCCCATTCGTGGATGGCGATTTAATTTTGAAAAACGAAAACTTGACGAAAATGATTAAATTTAGACTAACTTTGATGATATTTACTATATAAAGGGCGAAGTTCATACATAGAGGCCGAATTCGAATATATTTCGAATTCGGCCAGGGGAATACAAATTTAACTACTGAAACACGGCGCTCTACATGCCGAAATGGCGGTAGAACACCGTGTAGTCGTCGTCGCCGTCGCCGACATCATCGTCGGAGCCGTTGTCGTCGAAGCGCGGCGCCGCCGCCGCCTGGCTGCTGGTGCCCTGGCCGGAGTCTCCCAACGGCCACTGTTGCGAGGCGGGGACGGCGAGGGCTTGTACCACTCGTCATCGGACTCCTCGAGGTCGATGACGGGGACGGGGACACCGGATGGAGGAGTCGCAGGCCGCCGGTAGCGAGCGGCCTGCTCGAGGAGGCGAGCCTGCCGCTCCGCCTCCTCCTTCTCCCACTGCTCCCTCGACCAGGCGCAGGCCTGGTCGAGGGGCATGGCGTTCTCGGCGGGGACGAGGTCCTGGAGGGACCTCACCATGACGGCCTCGAGGATCGCGGCTTCCTCGGCGTCGTGGACCTCCTCCTTCACCGGCTTCCGCTTCCGCTCGTTGGAGGCGCCTGTTCGCGCTTGGGGCGAACCAGGCGCTGCTGGCCGCGTGGCGTCGACGAGTCGCGGATGACGATTCCGCCGCCGCTGCGCTCGCGGTTGCTGGACGGGGAAAGAGGTTCCCGTTTCACCGGCGCCAAGGTTGGCGCCGACCTGGGACTCGGCATCGCCCTCGTCGCCGATCCGGACGACGAGGAACTGGCAGCCATTCGCCGTGCCTGCCAGCTGCCCCGACGACGGCTGGCCGAGGCCCTCGACAGTGGCGTCATTGTCAGCACAGGCGCGTTGCCGCCCTCGATGTGCTCGATGACGGCTTCGAGGGTCCGGCCCGGCGCGCTCCACCAACACTTGCGTCCGGCGGTGTTGTTTCGCGGCGGCGGTGGGCCGTCGTAGCAGGCGAGCTCCCGGTCCCACCGCCGGAGGAAGTAGGAGTTCCACGCCGTGTAGTTGTCGGGGTGGTAGGGTGGCTCGGCGCGCTCCTGGTCCGACAAGGTCAGACGAGCCTCCTCGATGGCGACGTCGAGGGCGTGCCCCTAGGGCGGTGGAGTGATTGGCACGCCGCCCGCACTTAGCCGCCACCCGCCGTCGGGAGGCCTCGTATCCGGCGGGCAGGGGTGCCCTGCCTGGTGGAGGAGGTGGCCCTCCCACGCGTGGAGCGACCGGCGGGGGTAGCCGTTGTTGGCCGCGCCGTCTTCGTTGAACGCCATGGATCTCGGCGAGGGAGCAGTGGTGGAATAGGGTTCGTCTGTGGCGGGGGGTTTCGTCGGTGCTACGCGTCGCGGCGACTTATGTAGGCGGTGCTGGACTCGGCGATTAAATGTCGCGTGGATGCTACGCGTCCGCGGCGAGCTGACCGGCGGCAGCCTTTACTGCGCGCGGAAGACGATGTGTGTGTCGCTGACTGGCCGGGTCCATCTCTGCGGCGAAGCCGAAGCGAAAGCGCGGGAGAGAATTCTCATCGCTTCGCGCGCTTTCGCTTTCTCCGGAGTCCCCGAGCGCGCCTCGGGGGACCGGGGATAGCGTGGGCTTGCCGGATGAATTTAGGCCCAAATCCGGGGAAAAACGAGGAATCGGGGGCACGACTGGGCCGATTTTCGCCGTCCGGATGAGAACAACGTCCCTCGGGGACCTCTTCGGGGAGACGAGTGGGGATGCTCTTTGGGACGTCGGGAAAAAAAACCCGCATCCACTGGAGACTCACTTCTTTGAGAAATGTTTGAATTTATATTGACTGTTTTTGCACCTGGGAGCATATGCTCTCTTTTTTTGAAAGAAGTTTTAAACGTAGTTTAAAATGTCAAAAAAAAAAACGAACGAAAAATTTATGCATACATGTCTATATTATATGTGCTCATAAATTGGTTTCGCCAAAAATCGACATTTTTCGTGTCGTGTGCTAAAAAAGACAAAAATTGGTGCTTAAATAGAGCTTTTCACGATACATTTCTTTATCTTTTATACACATGATAAAAAAAATGTTAGTTTTCGACGAACTTGGCGTACACACATATAATATCGACAACACATATAATATCGATGTATACGCACTAGATTTTTGTTCAGATTTTTTTACATTTTAAAATATTTTTTTGATAGCAGGATCATATGCTCCCAAGATTAGAAGTGCATTTCTGCACATTTACTTACTCGCTGAGGTTTATTTTGTTTACAGCCAATTTGAGATTTTATTCATAGAGAAATATTATACGTGTCATCTTTTCGTGTGGCACATAACTTCAATCGGCAAGTAGATGGGTTGGTTTCTTTTCCTTATGTATGTGTTTGTTGTCTGGGTACGATAAAAAAACAGAAACAATCTATTTTAAACCCTGAACTTCTAGAGGTTCAGAAAAATGAACACTAAACTTCAAATCCCTATTTTTTGTACCCTAAACCTTGGACCTGTTTTCCAAAGCAGGAAATTAAAATTATACTACTCTAAGGGCTCCTTTGATTCAAAGGATTTGCATAGGAATTGTGTAGGATTTGGTTCCTATGGGAAAATTTCCTATACATGTTGTTTGATTCATAGGAACATAGCCTATAGGAAAAATTCCTATATGAATCTTGTAGTGTAATTCCTATAGAAAAAAACATTAGCTCATACCTCATGGAAAAATCCCTTTGCTACAATCAAACAAACTTCATCTTCCTATAGGATTCAAGTAGACATACCATTCCAATCCTATACCTTTCCTATTCCTATGTTTTTCCTATCCTTCAAATCAAAGGAGCCCTAACTGATTTCACTAGCCCACATGTCATACTTATTTTCTCTAGTGGCAGGGAAGAGTTGGAAGAGGCTTGTTTGCACATGTTTATTTCACCCTAGCTAATAATGTGAAGCCACATATAGGGAGAGTATGTTTCTTGCAACATGCGCCAAATCCACTTAGACAGTAGCGCAATGTTGATGATCTTTGAGTTTAGAACCCCTAGACCACATTGCTGTAGGGATTCGTAGCATAAAAAACAAACAAAATTGCTATCGCAAGAACGAATAACAAGCTAAGATCTAATCTAGTAGATGGTACCAACAAGGTGAAGAGCAACATACCCTCGAAGATCGCTAAACGTTAACGAGATAAATCTCGTGGTTGATGTAGTCGATCACTTGCCGCTTTCAAAAGCGCATAGAAGATCTTGACGGTGCCGCAATCGGGCAACACCTCCGCACTCGATCACACATATGGTGTTGATGATGACGTCCTTCTCCCTGTTCCAGCGGGCAGCGGAAGTAGTAGATCCTCCTCGGAATCCCGCCAGCACGACGGCGTGGTCACGGTGGTGGTGGAGATCTCCTGCAGGGCTTCACCGTTGTCGTGCGGGAGATGTATGGAGGAGGGCTAGTGCTAGGGTTTGGGACAGGGGGTTCTTGGGGCGCCAGCCTTGGGTGCCATGTGTGGTGCGGCTGTTGTGGTGGCCGGCCCCTCCGTCTTGTCCCCTTTAAATAGGTGAAAACCCCTAGGGTTTGCCCCGAAACCACATTGAAGTCCAACTTCAAAACTTACGAAAATTGGAAACCTAGAGGAAGAGGGATTCCTTCCTTTCCTTCTCATGTGGCCGGCCTAGATGATGGAGTCCACCATGCACTCCACCTTCCCACTTGGTGGGTCGGGTAGGGCCTGCCATAGTGAATTGTTCCGAATGATTCTAGAACCTTCCGAAACCTTCCATAAATTCACTCGACCATTTCCAAACTTGGAATATGACTTTCCATGTATGAATCTTATTCTTCGGACCATTCTGGAACTCCTCGTGATGTCCTGGATCCCATCCGAGACTCCGAACAATATTCGAACTCCATTCCATATTCCATATCTACTTAAAACGACATCAAACCTTAAGTGTGTCACCCTACGTTTCGTGAACTATGCAGACATGATTGAGACACTTCTCCGATTAATAACCAATAGCAGGACCCAGAGATCCATAATGGCTCCCACATATTCAGCGATGAATTCGTGATCGAAAGAACCATTTACATATGATAATGATTCCCTTTGTCGCGAGATATTTTACTTATCCGAAGTTTGATCGTCGGTATCTCAATACCTAGTTCAACCTCGTTACCGATAAGTACTCTTTACTCGTACCGCGATATGATATCCCTTGTGAGCCAGTGATACATTGCAAACGTATCTATAATTTTTGATGCTCCATGCTTGTTTTACACCAATTTGTATATGTTTTGTTTACACTTTGTTGCACTTTTATGCATTTTATGGAACTAACCTATTGACAAGATGCCACACCGCCAGTTCCCAGTTTTCTGCTGTTTTATATTTCAGAAAAATTGTACAGGTAATATTCTCGGAATTGGACGAAACAAAAGCCGAAGTTTCCATTTTTCTGTAACGAAGACGGAGTCCGGAGGGCAGACGAAGATGTGCCAGGAGGCGTCCATGCCATGCCTAAGCGCGGGCCACCCCCTGGGCGCGCCTAGGGGTGGTGTGGTCCCCTCGAGCGCCCACCGACCTCGCCCTTCTACCTATTTATTCATATGATCGGGAAAAACCTAAACCCCCGAGCCTCCATCCATGAAAAGTTCCATCGCGACCGCCATCACCGACCCTAGCTCAGGAGGGTTCTGAAGCTCTTCCCGGCACCCTGCCGGGGAGGGAGATCATCACCGGAGGCCTCTACATCGCCATGCCCGCCTCCGAAGTGATGCGTGAGTAGTTCATCTCTGGACTACGGGTCCATAGCAGTAGCTATATGCTTGTCTTTTCCAATTTATGCTTCATGTTTAGATCTTGTGAGCTACCTATCATGATCAAGATCATTTATATGTAATGCTACATTTCTGTTTGCTGGGATCCGATGAATATTAAATACTATGGTTGAGTGATTATATACTTGTTATATGTTATTTGTGATCTTGCATGCTCTCTGTTGCTAGTACATGCTCTGGCCAAGTATGTGCTTGTGACTCCAACAAGGAGTATTTATGCTCGATAGTGGGTTCATGCCTCTAGTAATCTGGGAGAGTGACAATAACTTCTAAGGTTGTAGATGTGTTGTTGCTACTAGGGAGAAAACTACAATGCTTTGTCTAAGGATAATTCTATTGTTTACTTTATAGACTTTGCTTAATGCGATAATGTGTTGCTTGCAACTTAATACTGAAAGGGGTGCGGACGCTAACTGTAAGATGGATTATTAGTCATATACGTAGTTGGATTACGGTCTATGTATCATGTTGTAATGCCCAAATGAATCTCATAGTAATCATCTTGTCATGTATGGTCTTTATTCTGTCAATTGCCCAGCTGTAATTTGTTCACTCAGCATGTTATTTATCTTTATGGAGAGACACCTCTAGTTTATTGTGAACCTCGGTCCTTTCTTTTACACTGATAAACTTATCTACTGCAAACACTATTATGTTTACTTACTGCAAGCACTGTTCTTTTTAATTCCACTGCAAACAAACATCTCTTTCAACACTATACGGTTAATCCTTTGTTTGCAGCAAAACCGGTGAGATTGACAACCTCGCTGTAAGTTGGGGCAAAGTATTTTGGTTGTGTTGTATGCAGGTTTCACGTTGTTGCTGGTAGTGCGCTCTGCCAAAAGTCAACTAGCAACATCTTTAGAAGTGATTTCTTTCTCTTATTGATCGATTAAACCTTGATTTCTTACGGAGGGAAAACTTGCAATTATGTTCATCATACCTTCCTTTTGGGGTTCCCCAACGGTGTGCTCTGCACTCATCAAGCAACTTTTCTGGCGCCGTTACCGGGGAGAAATAGGATTTCTGCAAGGGGAGTCTCTCATCTTTAATCTCTTTACTTTATTATTGTTTTGCTTAGTTTATTTTACTTTGTCTTGTTTGCTTCATTATATAAAAAATATAAAAAATAGTTCCTATTTTAAGTTGCTTCTAATCTAGTCCTGTTACTATGTCACTTGAAAAAATGATCTTCACTTTCAAACAAGGGAGTGAGGAGAGTTTTAAAGAAGCTTGGTCTATAATTAATAATTCTTATGATAAAACTGAACCTACAATGACTCTTAGTAGCTTTTGCTTTGGTCTTGTTCTTTGTTATAGATATGCTTTGGACACTGTAGTAGGAGGATATTTCCTTCATTATGATGGAGATCAAGATTTTAATGCCATAAAAAAGTTGATTGCAACATATAGCTCACCTAGTAATTTTGATTCATCCCTTATGAACATTTATGCTAGATTAAATACTCTTGACATAAGTACAACTTGCTTAAAAGAATATTATAATATGCTTCGTGAAAATTATGATCATGTTTCAATAAATTCTGAACCCTCAAGTTGGCTCCCTACAGTAAAAGTTGATATAAATAGTGAAGTTGTTTATGCTCGTTGTGATATTATGTATGAGTTCTGTCTTATGCATAAAGATATTTATGAGTCTTTAAGTCTTTGGGAACTTTCTGAGGGTGGAGAAGAAATATCTCTTACTAATAATGTCGTTATATTACCCATTGGAGTGGCCAAAGGAGTGTATACAAGAATCCTAGGAAGGATGGTATCTACTGATTATGTCGTCATTGAATGTGCAGGAAAGGGACAAATCACAGTTGGACGAGATATGCTAAAACCCCTAGGAGCAAAAATAGATGTGGGAAAAGGCATCATGACTTTCACCTCCCCACCAGGAACTTCTCATTCTTTCCCTAAGAAAAAGATTAAAGGTAAGACAGGTAGACGTAAGGCTTCTTCCATTTATGCTGTTGATGCTTCTTCACTTGAAAATACTTGATGCGAGCTCTTTTTCTGCGCCTAGCTGAAAGGCGTTAAACAAAAGCACTCTTGGGAGATAACCCATGTTTTATTTCTGTAATTTTTTTATTTTGTTGAGTCTTGGAAGTTATTACCTCTGTAATAACCTCTCCTTATTAATTTTATTTCGTTTTTCTGCCAAAAATAGCCTCTAATAGGAAGAAAGTAAGATTTGGGGAAGTCGTTGTTGTCCTGAAACAGATTCCGTGTTGTCACCAAAAATTCGTATTCCCAACCAGAAGGTAATTTTTAGCTAATAGTTTTTTAGCATATGCCCCAGGTTATTATCTAACTTTCGTTAGTTTTGCACTTTTCGATTTTAGCAATGGAAGATTTTCGAAAAAAATCAATCTTTATATGTTGTTCTGTTTTGACAGATTCTGCCACTATTTGCATTTGCTTTGTAATCTCTTTCTTTTTTAGTTCTTTTGAGAGAAAGAGATTATTTAAGAAGTTGCTACAATAACTAATGTTTTAATGGATGTTTGACATATGTTAGAACTGAACCCAAGTGAATTTGTTATTTTGATTGCAGTAATGCTTCTAATGAGAATTGTGTGAAATTTTGTATGAAGGAAGTTTTCAAGTGTAGGGAGAGAAGAATGGTGTAATGTAATGAAGAATGGACAAAAGCTCAAGCTTGGGGATTCCCATGTCACCCCAAAAAATATCCAAGAGGTACAAGCGTCAAATCTTGGGGATGCCCAAGGCATCCCCTTCTTCATCAACAAAGTATCATGTCATCTTTCAAAACGCTATATTTTTATTGCTTCATATGCTATGTGTTGCTCTTGGAGCGTATTTATTTTTGTTTTTAGTTTTATTTTATTTTGTTTGATGTAGCATATGGTTGGATCCCAGCATATTTGTTTTGGAGAATGACACATTCCGTTTTAATTGCATAGAACACTCTAGTTTTCACTTTTATTGTTCTGCAAGTGTTCTCTTTTGCTAGTACGACGTTTAGCTCTGGTTCTCTACTCGTTTTTTTGTTCAGAGCTTGTTAGCTTTATCTAGTAAGGTATGATTAGTTCTCTGGTCTTTATTGATTATCATCTATGAGTGTTGTTTCAAATAAATTGATTGGTGTTGGAGACGAGTAAAATGTTTCATGCTTATAGTGATGCAAAAGGAACCTTATTTAGACCGTGGCTGAGACTTTGGCATGTCATGTTGGATGTTATTTTATCATATGCTTAGTAGTTATTTTTGTATCATGATTTGTCTTAAATAGTTGTGAGTGCTTAATGTGCCATTGAAAGAATCATGCGTTGTTTCCATCATACAAATCATAATATTGTAGTATTCTCCTTTGATGCTTTATTGGGTTGACTTGGCGCATGCTTACATCATGTTATGAATACAAACCAGTCACCTAAAGCCTCTATCATCATTTATTTTTTGACTTGTAATATCACTTTATGCTTTGATTAATAATTTTTTGTCGCTATGAATGATTATGGCCATTATTGCTCTCTTAGTTGGTCGCTCCCAGTCTTTTGCTAGCCTTCGCCTGTACTGAGTATGAGCTCTACTCGTGCATTCAACTCCCAAAAACCAAAGTTTGCCAATTGTGTCCACCATACCTACCTATATGTGGTATTTCACCGCCACTCGAAAGTGAATTGCTTGTGTTCTACCTTTAAACCTTCAAAATTTATTACATATTTTGTGTTTTGTTTTAACTCACAAGAAAATGTTGAATGCTTCATCATCTCTTTCATGTTTATATGGCTTCACACCTTGACTAGCATGCACAATGTGCTAGTCCTTAATAGTGCAAAAGAGCGGGCGTGGGTGTCTAGCCCACTAAATATAAATTGAACTAATAATCTAAATCTCCTAACACTATGTACTCGAGAAATCATGAACTTAGCTTGTTTAAACAAAGAAGAGGAGGAACTTTATTGTTCTCTCTATGAGAGCCTCTCTTGAAGCAATTAAACATGAAAGGATGATAGATCATTTGATGCCATTCGTTGACATAGACATACGTACCTCTCAAAATATATTTTCAACACCTCTATTGTATTAAAAAAAAATAGCTCTAGCACATGAGTAATCTTGCTTTCCTCTACGTAGGGTCTTTCTTTTACATTTATGTCGAGTCTCTATCTTCTTACTTTATGCATGAATTAAGAGAGTATAGTTGTCATTCTGATTGTTCCATCACAAAGATTGGAAGGCCGAACAAGGAGGCGTTAGTCAGGGTTAGCCTAGCACCTCAAGACATGAACATGCCCTTCTAGAGTCAACTGTACAACCGACAGTGTTAGCCAGGGGTTCCCAATCAATCGTCGTTAGGCGGCAGTTAGATATGGGGAAGCCAAGGTACATGAAGGGGAACACACCAATGGCACATTTTAGGATGGTAGCTTTTTTCGCGATTTTTTTAGGATGTTAGCTACACTAGCTTGCTCCTGTTGGGACACAACCATCAGTATCACCTAGTTTTGAGAATGTTCATTTTCAACCTTGAAAGAATTTCATAACATAGGAGGAGGAACTTAAGGTTAATAACCTCATATCTAACATCATGAATAAGGATTATGGTATCATATGCATACTGCAGATGAGATACTCCCCCGGATGTGATGGGGAATGACCCCATGGATGTGTCCGGATGCGCGAGTTACATCTAGCATTGCAGACAAACCATCAACAATGAAATCAAACAAAAGATGGGAGATAGGATCACCTTGCCTCACTCTCCACTTGTTCGTAAAGAAGGGACCAACCTCCCTATTAATGGAGATAGCAGTTTGACCCCTGGAAACAAGCTGCATCTCTCGATGAACAAAACCAGAGTGGACACCCTTTCTCCTCAGTTTGAACAATTGTAATGCTTTGCTAATATGCTGAATATTGTTTGCGTTTCTTTTTCCTTCAGAAATCTATCATTTTTTAAAATCTATTTTGATGGTTTGTTTGGAATTGACAAACCAAGGGTGCAAGAACACTTCTTTTTTGGGCTAGGGGCGCAAGAAGATCTTTCGGGTGAAAGAGAATGAGAGAAGGGTTTGGGAGCAGTTTTTTCCTAGCTTTGGCAGTTGTTGGTTCTTAGACCTTTGCATTTGCGGATATTCTCTTTTGATATCTTAATTTGTTCGGTAAGGTCTTGTTTGGTACTAGAGTTTTTGTAGGCATAGTAGGGATAATCCCCACCAAATTTTGAATCCCCACTTATTTCTATAATCATGTCTGGTACTAGATTATTGAGCGAGTTTAATCCCCGCTTATCCACACTTTTTCCTAAATATTAGTGTGTTTTTCTCAATCCTCAATACTCTACCATTACCTGGTAGATTGGGGATGGAATTTTGTGAGAATTGGATGACGGTAGGGGATCACTCAGTACTCTAGAGTATTATTCGCAGTTCCGCACTAATCCCCACAAAACTCTAGTAATAAATAAGGCCTAAGGGGTGTAGAGAGGTGCAACAATGAGACCTCTCGGTGCTTTTGTTTGAAATTATGTGCTTATTGTAAATTTGGGTTTGTTTCCGGTAGGGTTGGATGCTATAACAAAAACACGTTGCTTTCAATATAAAGCAAGGTCATAATATCACACAAACAAAACAAAAAGCAAGGCTGCAGAGCCTTTTCATCTGAAAAAAAGTTCTTTTTTTTTTTGCGATCATCTGAAAAGAAGTTCAGTTGGTATCGGTTTACATATTTGGAAGGCCAACTCATTATCACATCCCCCTATGAGTCAGGGCCATCGACGGTTAAGATTACTCAGACCACGCGTTCCTCATCGATTGGATTGAACACCCAAAACTTGCCTAATCGGGTTTGTACCTGACTACTACCTGCTGTGTACATTGACGCAGACGCAGCTACCCGGCGTGTCCAAAAATCGAGCGAAGAAGATGACGATGTCTCGTGCCGCCGCGTTGCTGCTCTGCCTTGTGCTCGTCGGATCCGTAAACCTTACGGCGTCGTACTTCGACCCCGGCCCACCCCGCCGCAGCAAGAACAGCGACGTGATCGGCATCGATCTCGGTACAACCTATTCCCGCGTCGCCGTCTACCGGAACGAGCGTGTCGAGATCGTCCCCGACGAGCATGGCAACCGGGCCACCCCATCGCAGGTCGCCTTCACGGACGGCGGCAACAGGTTCGTCGGCGAGGCCGCCAACACCATCTATGGCGCCGCCAAGCGCCTGCTGGGTGCTGGGACGGCGGTACAGCGACGCAGACGTGCAACGGGAAATAGAGCTCCTGCCGTACGCCGTGGTGGAAGAGGACGGGAGACCGCTCCTGCGGGTTCAGGCGGGAGACGGCGGCAGCGACGCTCTCCACTGGTGGAAAAACAGGCTTCGGGTGAGCCCCATAAGTCGCGATGCTGCAGGATCCGCGACAAATGGTACCTTTAGTCGCGGTTCGGGAGGAGAACCGCGACCAAAGGCCTGGGCCCAGGGCGCTCGGTGGCCAGCCGGTGCACGTGGGGGGTCTTTAGTCGCGGTTGGCCAGGCCAACCGCGACTAAAGGTGCCCGAAGGCCTTTAGTCGCGGTTGGCCAGGCCAACCGGGACTAAAGCCCCTCCCCTATATATACCCATCCAGCAGCCAACACTTAGCCATTTGGTGCCATTCTCTTCACAAGCTCACAAGTGGGTGTTAGGTTTGCTTTTGGTTCCTCTTATGCACATAAGGTGTTTGATGAAATGCCCCAAGAGCATGAAACAAACATGATATGAAGTGTTGGAGCCACACTTGAGCTTTCTCATTTATTTTTTCCTCCTCGATCGCGGTTAGCAACTTGAACCTTTGATGTGTCGTTGATAAAATGTGCATGTGTGTGTAGTTCATTGTTTAATTTATATTGTTTGTAGCTAGTTAGTTTAACAAATGCATGATGGTTAATTATATATTTTATATTATAATAATGCAGATGAATCGACAATGGATGTACGGTAACCGACTCTCCGGCGAGTTCGGTGCGGGTTTGAAAGATTTCCTCGTAGTGGCTAATGCGAACAAGCGGGGAGGGTTTTGTTATCTGTCCATGTGTTAAATGTAAGAATCGGAAGGGTTACTCTTCCTCAAGAGATGTTCACATGCACCTGCTTCGGCACGGTTTCATGCCAAGCTATAATTGTTGGACCAAGCATGGAGAAAGAGGGGTTATAATGGAAGAAGATGAAGAAGGGGATGATTTCATCGATGAAAGCTATCTTGCTCATTTCGGTGATACTTTCATGGAGGATGCTGAAGGTGAAGGGGAAGGTGAAGGGGAAGGTGAAGAAGAGGCACGTGATGATCCCGTTGATGATCTTGGTCGGACCATTGCTGATGCACGGAGGCGCTGCGAAACTGAAAAGAGAGGGAGAATTTGGATCGCATGTTAGAGGATCACGGGAAGGCGCTGTACCCCGGATGCGATGATGGTCTGAAAAAGCTGGGCTGCACACTTTGGATTTCTTTGAGATGGAAGGCACAGGCAGGGGTAGCGGACTCGGCATTTGAAAACTGGCTGCAAATGTAGAAGAATATGTGTCCGAAGACTAACGAGTTGCCCGCCACTACGTACGAAGCAAAGAAGGTTGTCTGCCCTCTAGGTTTAGAGGTTACGAAGATACATGCATGCATCAACATTTGCATCCTCTACCGCGGTGAATACGAGAATTTGAATGAATGCCCGGTATGCCTTTGCATTGCGTTATAAGATCAGAGGCGATGACCCTGGTGACGATGTTGAGGGCCAGAAACCCAGGAAGAGGGTTCCCGCCAAGGTGATGTGGTATGCTCCTATAATACCACGGTTGAAACGTCTGTTCAGGAACAAAGAGCATGCCAAGTTGTTGCGATGGCACAAAGAGGACCGTAAGTCTGACGGGGAGTTGAGACACCCCGCGAGATGGAACGCAATGGAGAAAGATCGACAGAGAGTTCAAAGATTTTGCAGCTGACGCAAGGAACATAAGATTTGGTCTAAGTACGGATGGCATGAATCCTTTTGGCGGCGAGCTCCAGCCATAGTACCTGGCCCGTGACTCTATGCATCTACAACCTTCCTCCTTGGTTGTGCATGAAGCGGAAGTTCATTATGATGCCGGTGCTCATCCAAGGTCCGAAGCAACCCGGCAACGACATCGATGTGTACCTAAGGCCATTAGTTGATGAACTTTTACAACTGTGGGGCAGACCTGGTGTCCGTGTGTGGGATGAGCACAAAGAAGAGGAATTTGACCTACGAGCATCGTAACCATCAACGATTGGCCTGCTCTTAGTAACCTTTCGGGACTGTCAAATAAGGGATACAATGCATGCACGCACTGCTTACATGAGACTGAAAGTGTACATTTGCCAAATTGTAAGAAGAACGTGTACCTTGGGCATCGTCGATTTCTTAGAAAGGTCATCCGATAAGAAAGAAAGGCAAGCATTACAACGGCAAGGCAGATCACCGGCCGAAGCTGCGGAACACTGCTTGGTCTTGAGGTATTTGATATGGTCAAGGGTTTGAAAGTCATCTTTGGAAAGGGTCTGGCGGACAATCAGTTCCGAAGGGAGCTGACGGGCACGTAGCCATGTGGAAGAAGAAATCTATATTACGGGAGCTAGAATATTGGAAAGTCCTAGAAGTCCGCTCTGCAATCGACGTGATGCACGTTACGAAGAATATTTGCGTGAACATCCTAAGCTTCTTGGGCGTGTATGGGAAGTCAAATGATACAAAGGAAGCACGGCGGGACCAGCAAAGTTTGAAAGACCACGATGACCGGCATCCGGAACGGTTTCAAGGTCGTGCCGGCTACGCTACGACCAAAGAAGAGAAGGTCATCTTTTTTGAATGCCCGAGCAGTATGAAGGTCCCGTCAGGATTCTCGTCCAATATAAAGGGAATAATAAACATGGCGGAGAAAAAGTTCCAAAACCTGAAGTCTCACGACTGCCACGTGATTATGACGCAATTGCTTCCGATTGCTTTGAGGGGCTCTGCCGGAAAAATGTTCGATTGCCCATTGTGAAGCTATGTGCATTCCTCAATGCAATCTCTCGAGAAGGTAATCAATCCAGAAGTTCTACCACGATTCTGAACGATGTGATCCAATGTCTTGTCGATTTCGAGTTGGTGTTCCCGCCATCCTTCTTCAATATTATGACGCACCTCCTGGTTCACCTAGTCGATGAGATTTCCATTCTCGGTCCTGTATTTCTACACAATATGTTCCCCTTCGAGAGGTTCATGGGAGTATTAAAGAAATATGTTCGTAACCGTGCTAGGCCGAAGGAAGCATCGCCAAGGGCTATGGAAATGAGGAGGTAATTGAGTTTTGTGTTGACTTTGTTCACGACCTTAAGCCGATTGGTCTTCCTCAATCGCGGCACGAGGGGAGACTAAGTGGAAAAGGCACGATCGGAAGGAAATCAATGATATGTATGGACGGCCATTCTACGTGAAGCACACCACACAGTTCGACCAATTCCAGCTTGGTTGCTCCGTACTTTGAGAAACACAAGAATATTTTACGCTCGGACAACCACGGGAAGCCCGAATCCTGGATTAGGAAGGCCCACATGGAGACTTTCGGCGGTTGGTTGAGAAAACATTTAATGAGTGACAATAAGGTTGTAGATCGGTGTACATGTTGGCCAAGACACCATCTTCGACTATAACGACTTTCCAAGGGTACGAGATAAATGGGAATACATTTTACACGATCGCCCAAGATAAAAGAGCACCAACCAAAACAGTGGTGTCCGCTTTGATGCAGACAACCGAGAATGGGCAAAAGGTCACATATTATGGTTACATAGAGGAGATATGGGAACTTGACTATGGACCCTCCTTTAGGGTCCCTTTGTTCCGTGCAAATGGTTCAAGCTAACAGGAGGTGGGGTAAAGGTGGACCAGCAATACGGAATGACAATGGTGGATTTCAACAATCTTGGTTATCTTGACGAACCATTCGTCCTAGCGAAAGATGTCGCTCAGGTTTTCTATGTGAAGGACATGAGTAGCAAATCGAGGAAACGGAAAGATAAGAAAACGATCGGTACATCATGCGATGATCCAAAGCGCCACATTGTTCTTTCGGGAAAAGAAACATCGTGGGAGTGGAGGACAAGACAGACATGTCGAAGATTATAATATGTTTGCTGAAATTCCGCCCTTCAAAGTGAACACCGACCCAAGCATTAAGTTAAATGATGAGGATGCTCCATGGATACGGCACAATCGTAAGCAAGCAGGGACACAAGGGAAGAAATGATGTGTAATAATTTATTGTACCAAACTTTGTTGAATGAATCATGTGAATTATATTACCCGTGATGTGTTTGGTGTCCATTTTCGAATGATTCAATTGACTCGAGATAGCACCGATGATACATGAAATTTGGAGTGACTAAGTCATACTCCCGCATGCATACATGAAATTTGGAGTGACTAAGTCATACTCCTGCATACAGGAAATTTGGAGTGACTAAGTCATACTCCCGCATACATGAAATTTGGAGTGATTTAGTCATACTCCTGCCTAGGCGTAAAATATGCATACTCGTAGTCTTCATAGCCGCCGCCGAAGTACTGGTAGTCGAAGCCTTCTAAGTTGCCCGCATCGTCGTCATTCTTTGTCGTCGGCGTCGTCGGGCGGCGCTCGTGGCTCAAGCGAGGGTAGCGCAGCGGGGGATATCGCCGGCCGTGATGTAGTCCATGACGCTCTGCAGAGTCCGGCCGTACCACCATAGCCGACGGCCGGCCTCGTGGAAGTTTCCAGGAGGCAGACCGTCCTCCTCATACCTGGCGAGCGCCCTCTCACGCCGATTGATGAAGAAGGCGTCCCAAGTATGCTGGTTATCGGGATGCCAACGGGGATTCATCCGCTGCTCCGGCGTGAGGTCGAGGTAGTAGTGGTTCGTAATGGCCGCCGGCGCGCGGTACCACGAGGGACGGGAGGGACCGGCACGCCGCCGGCGCTTAGGCTCCGGCCGGCAGGACGCGGTAGCCCCGAGGGCAAGGGTAGTTCGAGGCGCAAAGCTCCTCCACCCGCCGGTAGGTTAGAGTGGGTGCGGTGGAAGCCATGAGAGAGTGATGAGAGATTGTAGAGATGTGATGCTGGCCAAGGCGGGCTACCTATATGTACTGACAAATGGCGGGAAAAATGGGAGCGGGAAGACAGGACGCGGGAAGAAAGAGGCGGGGAGAAAGTGGCGGGGAAGAAATTGGCGGGAAAAAATTGGCGGGAAGAAAGAGGCCGAAAGAAAGTGGCGGGCACCTAGTGGCGGGAAGAATGAGGCGGGTCGACAGGGAAGAATTGGCGGGAATAAGATGAGGGAAGACTGGGTCGGCGGAAAGAGGCGGGAAGAGGGGGTTTTAAAATTTTGAATTGAATTAGTTTTATTTTTCTGAATTTTTTGATATATTATTTGTATTTTAAGATTTTGAATTGAATTAGTTTTATTTTTATGAATTTTTTGATATATTATTTGTATTTTTAAGATTTTGAATTGAATTAGTTTTATTTTTATGAATTTTTTGATATATTATATGTATTTTAAACATTTTGAATTGAATTAGTTTTATTTTTCTTAGTTTTTTGATATATTATTTGTATTTTTAACATATTGAAATGAATTAGTTTTATTTGAATTAGTTTTTTTTTCTGAATTTATTGATATATTATTTGTATTTTTAACATTTTGAATTGAATTAGTTTTATTTTTCTGAATTTATTGATATATTATATGTATTTTTAAAATTTTGAATTGAATTAGTTTTATTTTTATGAATTTTTTGATATATTATATGTATTTTTAAAATTTTGAATTGAATTAGTTTTATTTTTATGAATTTTTTGATATATTATATGTATTCTAAACATTTCTGAAATGAAATAATTTCGAAAAAGCCTTTAGTCGCGGTTGGCCGGGCCAACCGCGACTAAAGGTCATTTTCCGCGGGAACCTCAAATGGGGCGAAAAAAGGCTTTAGTCGCGGTTGGGGTCACCAACCGCGACTAAAGGGTAGCCTTTAGTCGCGGTTGGTGACCCCAACCGCGACTAAAGGTCATCCGCTATAAATATCGCGCGGCCGAACGGCGCGCGCAGTTCTTCTTCCTCCGCCCGTTCGTGTGCGAGACGATCTCTGCCCGCGCGCCTCGACGACGCCGCCGGCGCCTCCTCGGCGCAGACGCCGCCGCGCGCGCGCCATCGACCGCCGCCACCCGCCGCGCACCATCGACCGCCGCCACCGCGCGCCATCGACCGCCGCCACCAGCTCGCCGTAGCCCCGTAAGGATCCAAACCGCCCGCCGCCGCCGCCGCGCCGCGCCAGTGTCGCCGCAGCGCGCCGCCGCGCACGTACCCCGGCGCGCCGCCGCCGAGAGAGAGGCGCGGGCCCCCGCGCGCGCCACCGCCGAGAGAGGCGCGCCGCCGGCCAGAGAGAGGCGCGCCGGCCACGATAGGGCGCCGCGCGCGGCGATACTGGCCGGCCCGGCCAATTTTTTTCTTTTTTTTTTTAGTTTTAGTTTTTGTTAATTTCGAAATTAAAATTAACTAAAAATTGAGACTTATAATTTGAGACTTAAAAAACTACAAGAAGACATAAAATTTGAGACTTAAAAATTTGAGACTTAAAATTTTAGACTTAAAATTTGAGACTTAAAATTAACTAAATAATTGAGAGTTAAAATTTTGAGACTTAAAAAACTAAAAGAAGACTTGTAATTTGAGACTTAAAATTTTGACTTTTTTTGACTTAATAATTTTGACTTAAAATCTTGACTTAATAAAACGTACTAGATCTAGGGGGGAGACGGAGGCCCGAAGGCCGGCCGGGGGCGCGCGCCACACACACGCATTAGGACGGCGTGCCACACACACGCACTAGGGCGCCGAGGACACATAACTTAACCACCGCGCGAGGGTTATGTGTCCTCGGCACCGCCACCGCCCTTTCGCCACCGCCCTTTCACCACCGCCACCGCGCGCGTATGCGAGGGGGAGCGAGCCCCTCGTCGCCCCCTCGCATACGCCTCCCTCTCCGTGACGCCGTCGTCTGCCTACCGCCCCGTCTCGCGCTCTTCCGCGACACCCTCTCCCAACCCCTTCCAGCTCGCCGGCCCCCTCCTTTTTGCCACCGCCCTTTTGCCACCGCCACCACCCCTTCTTCACTTAATTAATTTGTTTTGACTACATGTTTTCGGAGCGACATATGGCGGACGATAGAGCTGACCCGATTCTGGACAACTATGATCCGGACGTGAAGACCATATGTTCGGCATCATAAAAGGCGATATTCCATATGTGCCGACCGGAGAAGAAGATGATGATATCTATTCTTATCTGATCATTGTGTGTGAAGATGAAGGGCGCCGTCGACAAGCGAGATGATGCCGAAGAAACGTCGATAAACGACGATCTTCAATTGGAAGTAGCAACCACCTCGCGCCGAGGTATATATATATATATACATATTGAGCGTCTGGTGATACAACTAACTGATTTGAATAAATGTGTGTGTACTAACGCGCGACTCTCTTTCTTATTTTAGCCCTCGGCCGGATCGTCGAAAAAATCGAGTACGTCGTCAAAGCGTGGCGCAACCAAGACGATGAAAGCAGGAGAAACATGCACCATCGATGTTGTCGACGAAGAAACCGGCAGGCCGCTGGAGCCCAGCAAGAACGCCACCAAGTTTGTCAGCCAATGCGGAGCCGTTGTTAGAGACAACGTCTCGATCACCCGCCAGGAGTGGAATGAGCCAAAGAAGGCACGTGTTGGTTTCACTTTTGTCGATAAGAGAGACAAAAGATTGCTTCAACAAGCTTATGGAACATTTCGTTCTACCTCCGAATACCGCAAATACGATGAGGAGGGTAACAAGATTGCGGAAAACAAGAAGAGGCGCAAGCTAGTCAAACAGTTCGCTCTTTCTAGGATGGCCAACGCATTCCGGAAATACAAGCAAAATCTAGCCCATGACTTTGTCAACCAGGGCAAGACTCCGGATTTCAAAGGACAATATGAGAAAGCGCAACATGATTGGCCAGAATTTGTGAAGCAAAAGAAATCGGAGCAGTTCCTTGAACTATCGAAAAAAAATAAGGAAAATGCGGCCAAGAAGGAGTACAATCATAAAATGGGGCCAGGAGGGTATCGCTTTTGGCAGCCTAAGTGGGAGAAGATGGAGAACGAGCTGAGGGCGCGAGGAATCCGTCCAGGTACGGAGGGATGGGACCCAAGGGCCAAAAGCTGGTGGTACGGGCATGGGGGATCGCTGAACCCGGAGACAGGGGAGTGTGTTTATCAGGGCAAAATAATTACACCCACCCAAAAGCTTATTGAGGCAATGAGGGAGGCTCAAGAGGGGAGGATCAGGTTCAACGGAGAGAACGACGCCCGACAAAAGCCCTCGGGAATCCCGAACACGGAGGACGTATACGAGGCATGGGGCCCATTCCGTGGAAAATAGGGTTCCCCGGAACGATGACCCGTACGGTTCTGAAGCCGTAAGAGAAAGATGGATCGGGATGCAGATGTTGTGGCGAAGTTGGTAACGGAAATGGATGTGATGAAGAAAACCGTGAGTGTACTAGTCGCCGAAAGAGATGCGGCTCGGGCGCGACATCTTGAAGATCATCCAATGGATCTCGGAAGCCAGCGAGAGAAGAAGCAGCGTGGCTTCCACGGAGGCCTCACCGGCTGGTGCACCGACGATAGAAATTACTGCACCGGAGCCTGCGGTGGTCGAAATTACTGCACCGGAGCCTCCTCGCTACCCCGTGGACGATATAAAGGAGATGAAAGCATGTCATCTGTATTATCCTATCGGGAACATGTCCATGAAGGTAGCCATCGGCAGTGCTTTACCACCTGGAGCACTCCACCACAACAACCCCATTCAAGATGGCTATGCTCGTGTGACGGTGGAGGAGATAGTCCAAGGGTTTGAGAACCTGGACATTGACATTGCTACACACGAAGGGGTGAAAAGACTTGGAGATGTCAAGCGCCAGTTCATTCTATGGCGAGAAGAAATTTATCAAGTTTCCAGGCGAGGCGCCAACAAGTCCACCCCGTACGGTGGTGGTGGTGGCGGTGGCGGTGACGGTGGCGGTGGCGGTGGCGGTGACGGTGGCGGTGGCGGTGACGGTGGCGGTGGTGCTTCACCTAATACACCTCATTCACGTCAGCCCACGCCGCCGCCCCCGATCCTCGTCCGGCGGGTGATCAGACACCGGTACCGCCCCCAATCCACCTCCGGCGAAGAAGCGAAGCAGTCTGGGTTATTAACCCGGACCCTTACGTACCTAAGAAAACAAAGGTACCGGAGGTATCATCGAAGCCTCTCCCCACGAGGCCTTGGGAAAGTAGTGCCGAGGAAGTCGAGGCGGGCGCGGCTGCTGATTTAGAGAAATGGAAGGCGGCGTCAAGAGGAAAATAGAGGGCGAGCCCAAGCCGGTATATTCGACAAGGAAAAGCGATGGGCTAAGTCATTTTTGAACACACCGTCCCAAGCCGCGAAGAATCTGCACGACGACTATTTACGTGAACTTCGTAGGCAAGCACTCGCGTTCAAGAACAGGAAAGAGTTGGCGGAGAAGAAAGCCGTGAAGGACGAGGCCGAGTCAAAATTAGAAAGGGGAAAGAAGTTGCCCAGCTCGGGGAACAAAGTAAACAATCGATCCCCCCGCTCTTAGTGCCAGCCGCCGATCCGGATGCCCCCGATATCGTAGCAGCTGCGGCAAGACATGGAT
Source organism: Lolium perenne (assembly GCF_019359855.2). Classification (NCBI taxonomy): domain Eukaryota; kingdom Viridiplantae; phylum Streptophyta; class Magnoliopsida; order Poales; family Poaceae; genus Lolium; species Lolium perenne. Next base: position 185,569,516 of record NC_067244.2, read on the forward strand.
TGGCGCATAACGAGTGCCCGAGAGAACAAGCGGCCGAGTTAGGTATCACTCTTCGTGCCTTTGCTAGGCCTTGATGAGGCGCCAATGAAGGACGTAGTATTTACATATGTGAAGAATGGCCCTCTCGTCGAGCTGCGCAGAAGGGGATCTACCTCGACAAATGCTAGGTCTGCTAAATTGGTACAAGGGTTACATAAAACATAAAAACGCCAAAGACTATATCTATGCGGAAGTTAGATATGAGCATCACTTCAAACATTACTGGGTACAAATTCCTCTGAGTGAATTGTTCCAGCTGTTCAATCTGCGCGACCTCGACAAATCTATCATCGGTTGCTACGTTACGTAAGTGATTTATTAATTTCTACCCCATCTCGTTCATTGCCTGCTTTGTCCTAACTATCTTGTTGTGTACGCTATTATGCGAGAATGAAGAAGCGGGAAATGCGAATAAGGAACATCCATGATGTTGGGTTCATTGACCCACACATCGTTAATTCACATGTGTTAGAACACCACCCCGCCGACGTGGAGGATGACCTGTGGCGGTTTATTAGAAAACAGCAACAGAAAAGTGATATTCTATTTCCTTACCATTTTGGGTGAGTGTTTCTGTCTTGAGCACATTCTCTTTTGTTTACTCCATGCATGGTATGTGGCTAATCGATGAGTTATGCATGACTGTGCATGTATCGTGTCCGCAGGTTCCACCGGATTCTTATGGTAATTAAAGTTCAGACCTCCTCGGTTCTCGTCCACGACTCTCTGAATATGGATCCGGCGCTTTGGGGCGACATGAGAAAAATGTTGCAAAAGTAATTATTTTCATTCATTTGCGCTCTATATCGATCGGCCTATTTCGTTCATCATTTCCTAATATCAAGTAACTAATTAATAACTCTCTTGTTTATTTAATTTTCTTTGCCTCGTAGGGTTTGGAGACGGTTCGTAGATACCAAGGTCGGTGAATTCAAAAAAGAGCTATCTTTTAAAATGGCGGTGCGGACGATGGGGATACTCAGCCACCGGGGACCAATCTATGTGGATACTATGTTTGTGAGAGGATCCGGAGATACTGCAATGAGCGGGACCAGACGTGTGAGAACAACATCCCGAGGAATAACCTCCGGAAGACGCTTAGTCCAGAAGCTCGCTTCCGACCACTTCAAGAGGAACTAGCTGGATGGTTGGCGAGGGAAGTCATCGATCCTAGAGGAGAACACTATTACGATGACGTAGAACTTTATATGCACCAGAATTTGTAACTAACTTGTTCAAAATTGTATATGGTCATCCGATATTGAATATATATTGTATATGGTGATCCGATATTGAATATATATTGTATATTCCTCTTGAATTCTTTTTGGTTCTAATTTCAAATTTGTTTGAAATTGTACATTCATATGCATGTATGTATACAGTACCGTAGAATATGTGAAACTCCTTCAAAATTAAAACCCAAAAGAAATAAAATAATACAAATTAAAAAGAAACCAGATTTAGGGGGAGGGGGGCTAAAACCCTAAACCCTGCGGAGGCCTTTAGTCGCGGTTGGCCTAAATATGTGAAACTCCTTCAGAATTAAAACCCAAAAGAAATAAAATAATACAAATTAAAAAGAAACCAGATTTAGGGGGAGGGGGGCTAAAACCCTAAACCCTGCGGAGGCCTTTAGTCGCGGCTGGCCAGAAGAACCGCGACTAAAGGTCCTCCGCCCTGGCGCTCGCCTGCGGCCCACGTGGACGGGCCTTTAGTCGCGGTTCGTAAGGAACCGCGACTAAAGGGGGGGGCCTTTAGTCGCGCAGCTTTGGTCGCGGTTGCGCCACCGCGACTAATGGCAGTTGCCAACCGCGACCAAAGCCCTTTTTTCCACCAGTGCTCGTGCTCAGCCCCGAGGAGATTGCCGCCGACGTGCTCGCCAAGCTGAAGGGCACGGCGGAGGCCTTCCTAGGGATGAACATCACGAAGGCGCTGATCACCGTCCCGGCCTACTACAAAGACGCGCAGCGGCAGGCTACCAAGGACGCCGGCGTCATCGCCGGGCTTGAGGTCCTACGCATACTAAACGACCCCTTCGCTGCCGCCATCTCCTACGGCCTCCTCGACAGGCGCTACGACAAGAAGATTCTGGTGTTCGATCTGGGCGGCGGCACGTTGGACGTCACCGTGATGATAGTAGAGGATGGTGTATTGGAGGTCCTCTCCATCAGCGGCGACTCCAGACTCGGTGGCCAGGACTTTGACCAACGCGTCGCGGACCACTTTGTCGAGGTGATCAAGCAGAAGCACGGCCGGGACATCACCGGCGACAGCCGCGCGATGCAGAGGCTGCGCCGGGAGTGCGAGCGGGCCAAGCGGGCGCTGAGCGACGAGCCCGATGCGCGCGTTGAGATCGAAGAGCTGTTGGACGGCGTGGACTTCTCGGAGCCGCTCACGAGGGCGCAGTTCGAGGAGCTCAACGAAGACCTCTTGCTGAAGGCAATGGCGCAGGTGGAGAAGGCCGTGGCGGACGCCGAGCTGGATAAACGCGAGATCGACGAGATCATCCTCGCCGGAGGCAGCACGAGGATCCCCAAGGTGCAGCAGCTGGTCAGGGATTACTTCGACGGCAAGGAGCCTCTCAGCGGGATCGACCCCGACGAGGCCATGGCCTATGGCGCCGCCGTCCAGGGAAGCTACTTGACGCGATACGAGCATGCGGAGCCGGAGCTGAATCGTACGTGCTTCTTTTCGCCCTCGATCGTTAATTACTGTATCATTACCTTTCGTTATGATGATGATGATGATACGAGCTGTTGCAAGAACTGAGCTACTTGGAAATTTGGGATGATGCAGGGTACTCGCCGTGGTATGGTGCGCTTTCGATTGGCATCGAAACGGAGGATGGCAAGATGACGCGGGTGATCCCAAGGAACCCGACCTTGCCGACGAAGAAGACGCACGTCCTCACCACGTTCTGGGACAAGCGGTCCACCGTGACAATCAAAGTGTTTGAGGGCGAGCGCAGTGAGACCAAGGACTGTAGATTCCTCGGCCAGCTCGAACTCTCCGGCATCCCTGCCGCAAGGTCCGGTCCTCATCGTATACTATCTTTGCCTATGCGTATATATGGTTGAGCCTGTGATGTGACGGTGCGTTTCGATCAATTTTTCTGATGTGATGCGATGCAGTATATGGAACTGGGGCAGGCGGGACATCGAGGTGACTTTGGAGGCGGACGAGCACGGCGAGCTCCGCGTGGAGGCGACGGACAAGAGGTCCGGCAAGTCGGAGAGCGCCATCATCGACCGCAGTGGCCGGCTGAGTCCGGAGGATATCGACCGGATGGCCCGCGAGTGGGAGGCGTTGCTAGCTCGAGACGAGCTGCAGGCGTACGTGCGCAGCGTCATGGACGTGGTCGACGGAAAGATGGAGCCTGAGGAGGCGGCGGTGACGAAAGCGAGGGGATGGTTCGACGTCAACCCGGTCGCCGGGAAGGACTATGAGGAGAATCTCAGGGAGCTGGTGGACGTGTGCTACCCTGTCGTATCGGCCGTGCACCAGAGGTTCCCCGGTGGCCACGATGACGATGAGCTTTAGGAGCTTCAAATGCATTTCTCTCTTTTATAGCATGAGATGCATGTTGGCTGAAAGCAAATGTAAACATAATATTAACCGCTTGCACAGAAATGGAGTTTATTCACTCTGAGCGAACTAAATAAAACTAGGCAGGATTACTTCTAATTAATGGCAGATACAAACAAATCAGAACTGTTTCTTAAATTTTCCAATTTCCACAACAACAGGCAATGAACCAGTTACTATCAACCACGCTTAGAATGGCACAAAAGAGTGCATTTTCATAACTACCATGCAATCCAAGGATGAAAAACAAATTATTCAGAAGTCGTGGTTTCCCCTTGACCACCAACTATGGAATTATTTTCACTCGCTGTATCTGACTTGTAACTAACATAAACGAAATTTGACTCTGGATCCTTAAAAACATAGTCAGGCGGCAGTTGGCCATCCACTGTCAGTTTAACTTTCTCCATGGAAGCGTGTGAAGCGCCATTGCTCCGTTTCAACTGGTATTCAGGTGTGGCTGCTAGCAGATAGAAAAGATACAATATTAATCTCTATAGAAGAAAATAAATTGGGAAATATGGTACATGTCACTCTGAGTTTGCAGAATGTTGGACCTGCCAAGTTTAGTCTGCATGTTGTTGCATATGCCACCAGTGTAACAATGTTCATTGTCACCAAAATACCATTGTATAATGACGCGAGGTGGTCGAGGACACGCAAAGCCCAGGCAAGCTTCTTCGCCACTGCCACCGTCATTATATAAAACAAGGTTGCCACAGAGGCACTGACTTACCATCCAACGGGTATTTTGACTTTTGACCATTGAAAGTGGCACAAAGAATTGGTGACATGTGTTCCCCAATCACAAATGCAACATTATGCAAACCGACATGGTAGATCCAAACATTTTGCAAACATAGAGGACGATTATATATTCCCAACATAAATGCTGCTAATTTATCTTCTCTCCAGATTCTCCAATAATGATGTGTGTTAAAATCAGTTTATAGCAATCTTTAGTCATGTTTCTATTGTAGTTTCGCATATCTTAAGAAAACTGGGAAGTAATGGAAGCAATCTTTCACAGTTTTGAATCCGTAGTTCCCAAAGGATGAAGCAAATATCTCATGCACATAAACATGTTATAACAGAGTAACAGCTAACAAGGTAGAAACAGTATACTTGGGTCGGGTGCCCCTTCAGAGTGAAGAGAGGGTATTTCAAACTTACGCATAATGTATAGCTCAACATTCCAACGGCATCGGGCTTGATTCAAAAGTGTGAGACGTTCCTTAGGAGCACCATATGTTATCTGTCAAAGAAAGTTATCTCTTCGTGAAACCATGAAATATTCTGTCGTTCGAGTATCTTTTAGGATTAGAGGATGTACCAACATATAAATTCCACCAGGTCTCATAATCCTGAAAAGGCAGGGCAAATTTATTTAATTAAAACAACTGGGTTCATCAGTTAGGATCACACCACAGCAAACATTGAATAAACGTTTTACCTTGCCACTTCTTCTAGCATTTTGGAAGCACCGTGAGGGGCATCATCGCCACACTAGATAATGTAAAAAAGAAAATAAGTACCACAGAATCAATTCATGCCTAATCAGAAAACTGAAATGCAGTTTGCTGAACAACCAGCGCTTACCATCATAGCATCCAAGGTCCCTGCAAAAAAACATTTGGTAGAATGGTAAATAAGTGGCAAACAAAAAAAGATCATATCAAGTGCTTTGTATGAACATTTTGAAGCTTAAGGCTTGTACCTTTGTCAATGACGCAATCAAACGATCCATCTGCAAAGAGACTCATATCCCTGACATCCATCTGCATATCTTCAAGCATAACATAAAACACCCATGTAAATAGACCGCATACATGGAACATAACTCATACACTATGAGAATGGAGTTGTTGGGAAAACGGTACATGTAAGCTGTGGGATATCCATGTGTTTCTCCTTCATCTGCTCGATAACAACCGAGGAGATGTCCATGTTTGCTATGTCCTCGTAACCATCCTTTACCATATCCTCCGACAGAACTGCCCAAAACAGAAACAGGACAGCGTCAAGAAAAATTGTGTTTTACACTGCTAGACACGATAAATTCTAACAACAAAGCTATGATAGATTATCTCCGAAGGTAAATCTCGCACAAAGGTGAACCAAGTAACGCATGGTTAGCAATCATGATAAAATTCACAGAACAGATGTATCAGGGGTTTGATAAGGGGAGCACTGAACATTCCAGTTGCAAATCGAACAGTGTGCACGGACAGCACTGAACATTGCAGTTCCAAATCGAACTGTATGCACGGACAGCACTGAGCATGCAAGTTCCAGTTTCCAAAACAGAATGCAGCATAATTGTGGGTGAACTAGACACAGCTACCTAAAAACGCTTCGAGGGTTTCAAATTTGCAGCTAAAATTTACAAGTAGCTGGAGGAAAACGTACGGGAGTTGCCGCAGCCGAGCATGAGGACGCGGGAGGAGGTGGGAACGCAGGCGCGGAGTATTGGCCGGAGCGCCGGGTACGCCTGGTACCAGTCGAAAAAGCCGCCGCGGCCCTTGCCGCCGGTGGAGGGGGAGGAGTAGCGGGCGTCCCAGTAGGCGGCGGCGCCGAAATCCGTGCTGTTGCAGTCGGCGCCGCCCATCTCTGCGGTGTCGCTGGTGGAGGCTGGCGAGAAGAGAGAAGATGATTTTGCTGCAGAGATCGTCCGCAGGGATTATGTTTCGAGGGACGCGGCCGTTGGAGCACGCAAGGGTCGCCGATCCAGCGGCGGCGGAAGAGAAGAGCCAGATTAGAGAAGACGACGTTTTTTTTTTGGACATGAGAAGGAGGACGCATTTGGCTTTAGCTCGTGTGATCTGTTTGGTAGCTCCACCTCTACCCCTACTGAGCAGAATTTAGATCATCTTCTGGGACGTCCCCCGAAGCGGGACGATGCCGGATCGAGTGTTTGGGGGGCGTGTTTTGTTCGTGCCGTGTTTGGGGATGTCACTCCTAAGCCGCGTCACCCAAACGCCCATCCCAAATAAATATTAGTGCACACAAATAAATGTTTTCATTCAAATTTGATTATATACTAGGAAGCATAGGCGCGGAAAGAATGCACCAAAAGTTATAAAAAGAACACAGCAATGTCGGTTATGCATTGACGGTGTGGCCGGCGGCGAGCCCGGCAAGGAAGATGGTGGCGTCAAGAAGGCGGGCTACCGCGGCGACGGAGACGGCCGCACATGAAGGCAGAGTTTCTACCGCTCCGGCGGGGAGCCCGGCGGTGACATAGGTTGCGGGCGGCGGTGAGCGTCCGGCGGCGTCGCACTTATCGGCTAGGGCGAAGCTTCCTTTGACTGTGATTGGTCCCTTTGGTCCAGGCAATCTCCACAACAGGTATGTGTAATGTGGCACCGCCATAAATCTAGCGTATGCTGGTCGTCCCAACAAAGCGTGGTACTGTGACGGAAAATCCACGACTTCAAATTCCAGCCTCTCGATTCTATAATTCTCTCGAGTTCCAAACTGAACGTCGAGATTGATCTTCCCCAATGGATAATTTGGCTTCTCCGGTGTGATACCGTGGAACCTTGTGTCTGTTGGCTTCAAGTTCGCTAAGGATATGTTCATCTTCCTCAATGTGTCTGCATACATGAGGTTTAAGCTGCTGCCGCCATCTATGAACACTCGAGAGACATCAAATCCCGCAATAACTGCTGGCAGAATAAGTCTTGACGCCTGGTCGAGGAACTTGTTGCGGATGATCTGCTATGGTAAAACCAATATCTTGCCACGACCAATTAAGATACTCTACAGTTGGTGGAGGCATTTTTTCGCCATAAACACATCGTGAAATTACTTTTTGAGCTCTATTTGACGGCCTTGCCTTCTGAATCATCGACACCGCTCCGTGAGAGTTTGGATCAACATAAGGTGGTGGCGGTGGTGCTGCCGCTATTCTGAGCTGATGTCGATTATCTTCTGTAATCGCGGGAGGAGGTGGTAAGTGAATCTCGCTCCTGGGTTCTCGAGGATTTCTCTGTGCTGCCCGAGCGTTAGCGTGCTCTGCATACCTGAACATTGCCTGGAAATTGCGACAGTCTTTCTGCAGGTGTCCCGACTGTCTTTTACCGTTCTTTGTCGATGAAAAAGTGCATCCGGCACGGCCCATTCATCATGTCTTGAGGGGACATGAAAGGCCTTGGGAACCTAGGCCCATTGTTTTGCCTTTCTTTGTTGCGAGAATCATCTCTGTTATCACCTCGCTGTTCACTGCTTCTCTGATAATCATCTCTGTTGTTTCCTCATGTGTTTGTCCGAAAACCTGCCGAAATTTGCCCTGGAGCGTCATAATTCGGGTACTGCCGAGGAAATCGTCGCCTCGATTGATAGTTTCGACTACGGTCCTCCTCTGGGGACCTGTGCCGTTTGTTGTGGACAGCGTCTTCTCCATCTGCCCATTTGTTTGCTATCTCCATTAACGCGGATACTGTCTTTGGATTGGTCCTTCCCAAGTCCTCGACAAAATCTCCTCGCCTGACTCCTGCGACAAACGCATCTATTGCTCTTTCGTCAGATATATTTTCTGCCGAGTTTTTAATGATATTCCACCTTTGGATGTACTTTCTCATTGGCTCATCTGGCTTTTGTCGACATGCTCTCAATTCCTCTAACGACGCAGGTTTTTTGCACGTGGATCTGAAGTTCTTGACGAACACGTCCTCGAAACTTTCCCAGCTGTCGATAGATCCTGGAGTGAGTTTCTTTATCCAAGATCGTGTGGCTCCACTCAAATGCACTTGGATGCTTTGCATGGCTGTTGCCCTGGTTCCTCCTGTGAGCTTCACTGTCTCGAGATAATCAACTAGCCAATCCTCTGGATCTTGAAGGCCGTCGAACTTTTTGAAGTTATCGGGTAACTTGAATCCTGAGGGGACTCGAGTTTTTCGGACTCTCCTCGTGAAGCATGGCAAGCCGCACATATCTTCGTCGTTAAGCTCCGGAGATTGCCGATGATCCCTTCTGCTTTGCCGCGCTCTATCGACCCTTGCTTGTGCTGCCGTGTCTCTTGCTCCGCTTGGTCCTTCGAGTCTTTGCCGCCGTTGCTGCTGCAGGTCGTGGACTATTTTGCCTTGCCGCTCCCTCGGGAGGCGTTGATCTGAACGCTGTCCCCATAGCTCCAACTCCTGCTATCGCCATATTGTATAGTGTTTCCCTTGGATCACCTGGAGGTGGTTTAGATGCGAGGATGAAAGCCTGTGTCGCCATATACCCAGCTTCTGGTGTCTTAGGGATAATGTTCCCTCTTGTATCTATTGACATAAAGGACATATCGAGGTTTTGAACCAAGTGCTCTCTTTCAGCTTCGGGTATGTGTTGTAACCTTGATCTTCCTCTGTTCCGAGCCTCCCTGTGGCTATCACCCGAAGTTCTAGATTGTCGACTTAGATCTGCCCTTCTCCTGCGGGATGCAGAAGCTGCCTCCTTTCTCCTGTTTAACTCGGCTGTCTGTTTTTCCAATTATCTGGCAGCTCGTGCTAGCCTATATTGATATGCTTGTAATTCCTCTGGTGTGGCCGTGGTAGCCATTGGTTCTGTACCATTCATAACTCTCGCGGCTCTGTCCCATGCTGTTTGTGAAAGTTGAACTCTGTCTCGCGGCTCTGGTCCGACGTATTTGTTGCCCAGGCCTTGTCGCAGATTGGAGGGATCGACATATGGATTTCCCAGATCGTCGAAAGCCTCAGATGTTTCTTCTTGATCCTCAATGGCATAAATCTGATGATATTTTGTATTCAGATCTATGTTGGGTTTGGTGACATCGTCGTTGAGATTGATGAAGACCTTGCCCACTGTGACGGATTTGTCGATGAAGTCGTAACTGTCGACATCGCTTGAGCCATCGCTTATATATGAGTCCGCAGATGACTCAAACGACATGTCGTTGAAGATCTTGGCGAGTTTCTCTCTTGTTCTGGTGCTGGCGTAACGTGTCGACGAAGTTTCTTCTTCTCCTGACTCAGTTGACGATGTATAGCTTGAAAAATCGGAATCGACCGCCGACGATCCCGACGAAATCGGAATTTCGACACGATACGATCCTTCCTTCTCGACGCGAAAGTGAAACCTTCCGAACGTCATCTCCATGGGCTCCGCCAGATACGCATATGCATCCAAACGGGAGGGTGGGTGAGGAACAAAATCGACAGGACCAGCAGCGATCTGTTTACCTCGATCCATTGTGTTGCTTGCGGTTGATGATGTCGAAGATCTTGAACGTGCCATCGAGATCAGATCCTTACGCCTCTAATTCCCACAGACGGCGCCAATTGACAAGGTATCAACTTGTCAATGCCTATGAATTATAGGCTAGGGTTTAGTTAGAAGTAGAGGGTAAGTAGATCTCGAAGGTTTCAGCCGAAAAGTACTCGACGATTGTGAAAACTAGGGTTTGTAATAATGATTTGATGATCTCTTCGTCCCTCGACTCCCCCTTTATATAGGAGGTGGAGCCGAGGGATTCGTGTCGTACAAGTTACAGAGTCCGGGACGGTTTCTAACTCATCCCGCCAGAATACAAATAACACTTCCTATTACAACTCTAGCTTTCCTTAATATATCTTGGGCTTCCGAATCTTCTTATTCTTCGAGTAGTGGGCCTTCATTAAACCCCGGGTACTATCTTCGGCAGGCCCATTTGGGATGCCTATGTCACCGTCCCCGGGGGAGGGGCTGTGCCTGGGCAGGTCCGACGCTAGCGCGCCGCTAGTGGAGGACTGGGTTTCGGAGAATTCGGAGGTTGAGGTTGCTGCGACGGGCGGCGAGGGGGGCGGGCGGGTCTGACCTGGAGCTAGGGTGCTCGCAGAGGCGACCGCCGGCGGCTACCCTCGACGGGTTCGTCCAACGCGCGGAGGAGCTCGGGGGCTCTCTCCGACACCGGCGGCGGTCGGCGTTCGCGCCCGGTGACAGGAGCTCCAGGCCTAGGAGCTCGGCCTCGCCCCGTTTCCATCGTTTGGGTGACGCTGGGTGCCAAGGGCGGTGCGGCGGAGGCCGAGGTCGCGCTGCGGAGGTGCGCTCCGGGACGCTAGTGGCGGCGGTGCCGGAGCTGGCGGCGGCACTAGGTTTGGCGCAGGAGCAGGGGTCCGTCGCCCAGGGGTCCGTGCGGGGGGCAGGACCTGGGCCGCTGGATGTTGGGCCGTCGCCTGGGCCAGTGAGAGGCCCCGAGTGGTGCCCAGCAGCTGCTCGCCCCCTGTGGCGGTGGCTGGGCTAGTGCAGAGGCCTTCAACGCCAGTGTTTGGGCCTGGCGCCCGAGCCCAATATCGACGCTATAAGTGGTTGTGGTTGCCATCGGGATGTACCGATCCAGGGCTAGGTTTTCAAGCTAGGAAAAGTGAGGTGAGACAGCGCCTATCTGACCCATCCGCGCCGCCGCATCGCCTCCTCCGCCCCCTACGTGCGTCGTCTCCGCTTGCGAGGTCCTTCGCGGAGGTGGTCATGGCGGGGTACGACGACGGCCGTAAGCGGCGGTTTGCGGCGGAGGGTGGAGATCGCCGCGGACATGGTTTCGGGAGGAGATCGGAGGATGCGGGCAGAGAGGGTGTTGGTCGCCAAGACGGAGGCTGCAGGCACGATGGCGGAGCCGGGGGCCACCGTTATGTCGACGAGCTCGGTCCGCGTGGGGCACCGCGTGGCCGGGAGAGCTGGGGCTCGCCGCAGCAGAGGAGGGGCGACCAACGGAGATGGGAAGAGGAGCAACAGGATAGGTACAGACAGGAGGAGGGCCGGGCTACGCAGGGGACCGCGCGGTTGGAGGTCAGGGAGACCACGGCGAGCAGGGCCAGCGCCGGGCCCAGAAGTCCAGGGGCAAGAAGCCGGCGGTTGCGGCGGGTCCGTCATAGCCAAGAAAGGCTAGGACCACGGTCCAGCGGGCAGGGGCCCCGGCAGGCGGCGAATGCTTCAAGTGTGGCCAGGGAGGCCACTTCCAGTCTGAGTGCACGTTTGAGCCTCTGTGCGTGTTGTGCAGCTGGGAGGGGCACTCGTCGCCGAGCTGCCCGACGAGGGGCAGGTCCCTGAAGCTGCAAACGATGGGGCAAGCTTTTACCGGGGGAGGTTTCTTCAACATTGATGTCGAGCCGCAGCGGTCCGGGCAGCGGAAAGGGGAGGTTTTCTCGGCCATCATCAAATTCAACACGGTGCCCCTAACGGAAGAACAACTATCGGACGAGCTCAAGCACCTCGTCGATGAGATGTGGGACTGGCAAGTCAAGCGGGTCTCGGAGACGGAGTTCTCGGTGGTGTTTCCCACGAGATAGACTCTCAAGTTGAGTACGGGTAGCAGGAAGCTCTAACTTCCCCTATGCAAGATTGAGACCGAGATTCGGGAGGCCTTCTCTGCGCCAAAGCCGTACCTTGTGCTCCAGTCGGCATGGGTACAGCTCACAGGGGTTCCAGAGGATCTCCTCGAGCGGGAGAGGCTCATGGCTGCCTTTGCTATGGTTGGGAGGGCCATTGATGTGGATGACCTATCACTGATGAAGTGGGAGACGGAGCCGGTCAGAGTGCGGTTCCAGTGTCGCTATCTTGAGAGGATCAAGGGGTCGGTGCAGGTCTTTGTGAATGGGGAAGGATACACTGTTGGGGTGCAAGCAGAGCGGGGCCCGAGAGGCGGGTCGGGAGGGGGGTCTGGGGCACCACCTCCACCGCCACCACTGACTGACAAGGAGGATGAAGAAGACTTCTCTGATGATGGCTCTACTGACAACGAATGGAACAAGCATGGGAGGAGGAAGAAGGTGGACCAGCCGGAGGCCCATGAGAAGGGCGGGGGAACGGTGGTGGTGAGGGTGCCAAGTCCGCAGGGAAGCAGGCACCGGGGTCATGGAGTGCCCCGGTTGCGGGACGGGTTTGGGAGGGACCTAACCTGCCGAGGTCTTTTGACCAATACGGCTCGAATCTGGAGCTGGGAGTGTGGCAGCAGGGGCTCCTTCCCAAGGACCAGGGCAAGGAGCTCACGATGGGGGTGGAGCTGGGCCAGGGTGGGGCGGCGGCTGAGGAGTCGCTGATCTCGATGGAGGCCGGCTCGCAGGTGACCGACCCGCTGGCCTCTTGGGTGGCGGACAGCCAGCCGCCGGCTGGTCCTCCGGCCAAGGTGGCAAGGACGAGCGCGAGGGAGGTGGTGTCGGAGGTGCGGGTTCTGGGGGTGGTGGAGGACGTGGTGTCAGTGCTGAGCGACGAGGTGGGGTCGCCGGTGCAGCCCGACCGGCGGTCGGTGGTTAGCTTGGGTGCCCCCATCCCGCAGGCGAAGCGCACGCCGACGATCCCATACGCGAGGAAGAAGCGGGTGGCCGGGGGAACGGCTACTCGCAAGAGCTCGAGGTGCAAGGGGGTGGCCGGGGCCATGTCAGTCTTGGAGAAGGCACAAAGGAGGGCTAGCGAGAAGAACCTCGAGATGGTCATCGACAACAACAAGGCTCAAGGGCTGGAGGGCACTAGGCAGACGCTCGGACAGGGACCTCCTGGTCTCGGCTCTGGACGGCGTTAGCAGGCTCTTCGCGAGGACAAGGGGAGGCGCGCGGCGACTTTAAGGCGCTAGGTACCAGTTTGTATCGGGGGTGGGCTGCCCTGTCGTTGTATCGCACGTTTCGTGTGGGTGTTGGGTACCAGTCTTGTAGCAGCTAGATATGGTCCATGTGTGTTTGGTTTCAGTCGGGCGTATATGGTGTACTATGATTCTGCTGTGTGGCTTTATTAATTTAAAGCTGGGCTTAAGCCTTATGTTTAAAAGCATAGGCGCGGCGGCACGCCGAACCCGTGTTTGTATCCCTGTGGTAGTTACCTAAGATTACATAAGTATGATACCTGACACTCGCTAAATGTTCTGGTAGTATATTACAGAGGTAGGTTTCAACGGACAGAGTAGTACACCTAAGACAGACGTATACACATGGTGGAGTACTCGGCTTTACAGGATTCTAAAAGTGGAGCACATAGGTGAATGATATTATACGTATATTAATTTCGGTCACTGGACTCGGATGGATCAACAGCTTCGTGCAACATCCTTGTTTCACCGGTTTTGCTTCTCTTGTGTCGTTTGTGCTTGGATCAGGTCGATCTGGTGATGTTGATGTAGATAGAAATTTGCTATTTACTAGAGAGAAAAATAATACAGTGAGGCCAGTACTTTATTGCAATGCCAATGTGTAATTCATTTAAATGTGCTTCAAGTGCACTGCAAAAAATTGATAGCTTGTAGGTTCACAGTAGAGGTTTGTTCAGCTATGTTCTTATAGGATAGATGTCGATAGATACCTTTTTTCGATGTAGCGGCTGATTCTTGGTTTTTTCTCGTTCTGCCTTTTGTTGTGTAGCCTATGTTCTCGCACAAAAAGGAAACAGAGTGTTTTATAAAAATGTTGCCGAACGTTGAAAGAGCTCATTACTTGGTGCATCTATTTACCTCTCCTAGAGCTGAGTCTGTTGCCTCTATGATGTATTTGGCAGGTGTTTTCTCTGAGGTTTTGTTGCATGCGGATGAATCTATTACATGCTCAAACTAAATAAAGCTGGGTAGACTTCTCACTGTTTGTTGACAGTTTGGTACACTCGTGGATGCTATTACTGGATCAATAGTGTCAATCAATTCAGAACTTGAGATGTGGAATGTTATGGTGGGGATGGTCTTCCATCAGCAATCCTGCAGGACATGAACCGCCCAGTCATGAGGAATATTTACCTCTGCAATTGTTAGTCTCAGTTTGCAGCAATTTCTGAATATGATTGATATATTTGATTTTCTTGAGACTGAATATACCATGCTAGCTATTTTTGGTGATTCATTGAATTAGTAAGCGAGTACATACCTCAAGGTCATCCCTTGGCTTTGTAGCTAGAGCGTAGATTGTTGCATCGATTAATTCATCTTTTGCATTTGCTGAACCTTGCTAGTCTATCTTGTGTAGGTGATGTTGGATGCTGCGACCATTATTAACCTATACAGCGAGCATAAATCACATGATGACACATTAATTCTAGTGTTTATTGCATCTTACCTGTTCCATATGGCAAACATCTCTGGAATGGGTATATTGACATGCCATAAAGAATCTATGTTAGTATATTTTGACACAATGGATGTAGCAGCCGAAAGTTAAAAGAAAAAATAAAGACAATAGTGCATAATGAACAATATAAGCAGGGGATTTCATGTGTGATAAAGTAAACACCTGATAAGAGTGATAGGGGGATCCCAGCAGATCCTCCTAGGTGTTGCCCGAATTTTCACAGCGAGAACCCGGGTAGATAAAATCTCCCAAGAACGCGATGAACACGGCCTGGAGATGAGGGACGAATCCAGCAAGCAACGGACCGATGAACGATGCGCCTCAAATCTGAGCTAGATAATCCTTGATGAACACAAGAACCTTCGCAGCGGATATATCTCGAACTAGATAAACGGCAGCGTCGTACCCCGAAGGGATGATACACGTGAACACAGCAATTGTTTTTAACCTAAAACTTGTCTAACCCCTAAACCCTAGCCGTACCCACCCTTATATGAGGGGGTGGCCGGCCAGCCCCTAGTGGGCCTCTCTACCTTGGTTTGGACAGGCCCAAACCAAACTGACTTAACTCAATAAAATCCCTAATTGACCCACATATGACCATAGATATAAAATACGATAAATAAGATAACTAGCTAGGTGGAGTCCTGAAATTGGGCTTCACCTCGGCCTTCATGCCCGTATCATCCTCCCCCACCCCTTCAAGAAGCGGTGTCCCCAACGCGTGAGGGTCTTCTGAAAAAGGTGACGTGATATGAACATCACACGTCCGCGCCCTCCTCAAGTCTTGCTTGCCTTCCACACCACATCCTCCCTCGCGGCTTGCTTGACTTGATATAGCACTTGGCGCCTCCTTTCTTCTCCACATGAACTTGGACTTCGGCGCCAATATCTTCTTCTTCTGAGGTCATGATGGAACCCTGTGTTGCTGAATATGAACTTTCTTTGTGCAACCCTGCAAACGAGTAATGCTCGGGCCACAAAGCTGTCGAACACGACCATCATTGCCTCTATGCATCCGCGGTGTCACGGAAAACTGGACTGCAGTACTCCGAGCACGGTAGTGTCGCTGCCCCTGTCTCCACTGACGCGCTCGCCTCCCACTCCTCCCACGCGCATCTGCGCCATATGCACTGAAACACTATCAGCACACACATCATCAATCTGTATACTGGCATCAACAAATACTGGAACTGTAGCACATGCTGCAATATCATCATCAACAATCGGATTAGCTTCATCCGGCTTGTCACCAACAAGAACTGTCTTGTCATCTACAGGCATGGCTGAAACATCACCAACATCAATGCTTGGAACATCATGCACCTCATGCTGCACTTTAGGCTTGTGCAACTTCTCCTTACGCACCACTAACTCCACATCGGACTTGATATGATCATCACCCATAGACTTCAAAGTCCGTTGTTTGCCACCATGCATAAAACAATATGTATTTGCTCTCCCAGCATGTGTCACATTACGATCATACTGCCAAGGACGCCCAAGTAGCAGTCCACACACCTCCAATGGAAACACATCGCACTCTATGTCATCAACATAATCATCAATTGTAAATGGCACACACACGTTGTGAGTAATCTTTAGCATACCACAACTATTCAACCACTCAAGATGCTTAGGTTCAGGAAGACGCCATGTAGACAACCCCAACGCTGCCACCATCGCTTTGCTTATGCCATTAGTACAGCTACCACCATCAATCATCAACTTGCAAGCCATGCCCTTAATAATGCACTGAGTCTGAAACAAACTCCACCACTGACCCTTGTCAACTATCTTGCAAGCATCATCTTGTACCTTCTTGAGTTGCATATTCAGCCCACTCAATGGTACATCCTCCTCAACAATCACAGTAGTGCCCATGGTATCAGAGCCAGGTTCCTTCTCCTCTAAAGATATCACCTCGCCCTTAGTGACTGTCTGTACTGGACCAACCTCCTGAATAGGAACTATGCTCTTG
The DNA here is from genome assembly GCF_019359855.2 of Lolium perenne. Taxonomy (NCBI): domain Eukaryota; kingdom Viridiplantae; phylum Streptophyta; class Magnoliopsida; order Poales; family Poaceae; genus Lolium; species Lolium perenne. The sequence goes on from NC_067244.2 coordinate 185,586,139, forward strand.
CGAACATCCTTTATTGCATGCACAACTCTAGGCGGCTCCTCTTGCCTCCATATATGGTAATACGAAACCATCACGAAGAAAAGTTTTGAAGTCCTCCCAAGTACCAGCAAAGTCTCCTCTCTCAACCGCATCACACCACCAATGGTCTAACTCCTCATCCACACGCCGGTGAGCAAGAACATATGCATCATACCGACTGAACTTCTCATTGTATATGCGACATCGATGGAAACCCATTTCCATGTTCTTTTCCCAATCTTCATGCTCCTCAACTATCGCCAAATGGTGTAGATACCAACCAAGCTTGGATGCATGACGTTGTATTCCCAGCCTAATGTCAAGATAATCATTGAAAACAACACTAGATTTCTTGTCACGCGAGCACAGTATGCCAACATCGCATTCTATCTCATCAACATACTCATCAATTGTAAATGGCACACGCACCTTATGAGCAATCTTCAGCATACCACAGCTATTCAACCACTCAAGACGTTTACGTTTAGGAAGACGCCATGTAGACAACCCCAATGCTGCCACCATCGGATCGAAACCTCTATGGTAGGATCACAAACCGTAGGATCTTAACTTTTAGAATCGTAAAATCTTAGATTCTACTTCGCGGAAAGGTTGAATCGTTCAACACAATTTGGATCGTAAAGTCGTAAAATCGTATAGTAGAAACATGATTCTGACAACTATGTCGGCCGCTTGAAGAACTTGTCTCGTGGTCGTTCTTCAAGCACCGGAAGGGCACCCTTTTCTCATGGCGGTGGCACACCATTAACGGCGTAGAAAGCCGCAGCGACACCGCCTGTCAGTATTGGTGCGCAAAAGGGAGAGCAGTGCAAACGGTTGACCGTGGCGTGTCCGTGGTGACTTATTTGTGGCCCCAATTTGTACTTTAAATGGTCTCCGTGGACGGGACGGCCAGTTTGCGTGGGGCTACTGGCCTGGGGATAGATCATTTTTTTGAAATTTAAACCACTATATTACGCAAACAGCAGGCCGTCTTATTAAAAACCTTCCAGCCCCCTTAGGTACCCTGGAAGAAAAAGAATGCGTCTGAAACATGCTGCCACCAATCAAATAATAGTTACATCGTTTATGAGTATAGGAAAAATAAAGCTAGGAGGCTCTATTAGCCAATTACAGGAATTCCTATCAGCAAAACAAGCTCTAGCTAATTCATGGACCACCTCATTTGCTGCTCTTGGACAATGTCTATACTTAATTTTATCAATGTGCGAGGCCAAATCGACACAGTCTGCAAATATAGCAGATTCTTCACCCCACCAAGCTTCATCACCATTGCATGCATTTACAGTCTTCAGAGAATCAGATTCCATGATCACATTGATTCCTCCATAATGATTAGCCAACGCAAGTCCTTCTCTCATAGCCAAAACTTCAGCAGTAGCAACCGATGATAGGTTTGGAAAGTATGTGCTCGAGGCCGCCAAGAATTTGCCCTATCCATCCCGAATGATTGCAGAAGTTGCACCAGCTCGATCATCACAGTGGAAGGAAGCATCCACGTTCACTTTAATTTTTCCGACCTCAGGTTTCTCCCATCGATGAGAACCTCTCGGCAAATTTGAAAGGGCTTTCGCTGCATTGGTAACAATGGATAGAATCGACATCTTACATTGAAAGATCGGTGGTACCTCCTCCCCATGCGTCCGGCGGTGACGGATCCACCATAGATACCAGCAAGATATACACCTATGAGCTCCTTAAACCCCATATTCATGAACCCTGGAACGGTGGAGTTCAGATCTCGAAGGAGATATTCAAGAATGGCCGAGCCAGACCGGTCAGACAACAAGGCTTCATCAATGCAATCGATCACGCCCAAGGAAATCCAGAGTTCCCACGCCGTATGACACTGGAACAGGAGATGAGCCGTATCTTCACGTCCCTGCATACATATGGGGCATTGTCCAGAAGTATCAACGTGACGATTCACCAGAATTGACCTAAGAGGGATAATACCATGTAAGACATACCAGATGAAAATTTTAATCTTGCCAGGCAGTTTTAGTGACCATAATGTTTTCCAGTCTGGGTTTAGTGCGGAATATCCAGGGGATAGATCCTAATATTATAGGCGCTGGCGCAAACGATCTTTTTGGTATGTCTAGGAAAGGATCAGGATTCAGCCAACCAACTGAGCACACGTACGTCCGTAAAGGTTTCCGTAAGTTCACAGTCCGTATGTCTAGGATTTCCGTGCCTCTACAGACCGATTTCGCCTTTCAGTATAGAACTCTTAATAGAACCAAATACGGATTCTGTCTGAAAAAGACTCAAAATACGGCGGAACAATATAGTCTTTTCTCGCCTAGGCTTATCCCCTCCCCTCCCTGTAGGCGATAAGAAGGCGACCCCGCTTCCTCGCTCCGCCGCCGGGCCAGGCCGGTGGTTCCCTCCCTCTCCGCCTGCCGCTCCGGCGGCGGGAGAGTGGGGGAACCCTGGTTCTGCGTCCTGGCCGTGTAGATAGTAGGTTTAGGTCCTCCGAGGGCGTCATCGGGTGGGGGATGGTGATGCCCGTGTGGAGTTTTGGTGCCAGCGCTCGATCTCCCTCCCGGCGTCGTCTTCGGCGGTGTCGGCGAGCGGCTGGACTTGGTCTCCCCCGGATCTTTCGATTCGGTGGGGTTGGGTGCTCGAGGCGCGGTCGGTGTGGCGAAGACGGCGACGGGCGCTGGGAGCTTTTGTCCTCTGTCCCCTTCTTCGTCGCGGCAAGGTGCGCTCCGTTCTTGCTGCGGGGGGACTGGAGGTCGTGCGGCGAGGTCCCGGCGGTCTCCGTTCGGGGCTGGTGTCGCCTGTACAGGAGCTGGTGCGGGGGAAGAGAAGGTCTGAGAGGGCGCTGGCCGGATTCGTTCATCGCCTTAGGTGCCGTCACGTGGTGGCGGACGGGCTCTGCGGCCGTCTTCATGCGAGGAAGCGTTCTCCGGCGAGGGTAAGGTGGTGGAGCGGCTTCTTCTTCCCCGGCGTGGTCGGCGGTTCTGCTGGTTGTTGCGTTTCTGCTTTGCGTATGTATGCTCTTGACTTTGTACTCTGTACGGTTTACTTTGTATTCCGTATTTGTTGAATGGAAACGCAGCTTTCAAAAAAAAAAAAAAAAAAGACTCAAATACGGAGTACAAGAATCATGAGGAGACCCCTCTTCCGTCTCGCCCGGATCGCGTTGCGTTATATTCCCACGCACGTCCGCTCGACGGACCCGAACACCAAACCCGAGCCCGCCTGCAAAGTGCAAAACTAGTAGCCCTCCGCAATGTCGGCCGCAGCAGTATCACACACCGCTCCCGCAGCTCTCCCGTCGGCGGCTCCGCCATGCTACCCCGCCACCTCTGGCCCTTCCTACGCCGCCGAGGACGACCTCTACGGTCTCCTCCAATCGCTCCAGCGTCGCATGGAGTTCGTCGCGATCCAGGAGGAGTACGTGAAGGACGAGCAGAAGCACCTGATGCGCGACCTGCTGCACGCGCAGGAAGAGATGAAGCTGGTCCAGGCCGCGCCCCTCGTGACCGGCCATTTCATGGAGATGGTGGACGGCAGCAACGGCATCGTGGGGTCGACCACCGGCAGGAGCTACTACGTGCCGATCCTCAGCACCATCGACCGCGAGCTGCTGGAGCCGTCGGCGTCGGTCGCCCTGCACCGCCACTCCAAAGCGCTCGTCGGCGTGCTGCCTCCCGAGGCGGACTACAGCGTCTCGCTGCTCGGGCCATCGGAGAAGCCTAGCGTCCTGTACACGGACATCGGGGGATGTGATATCCAGAAGCAAGAAATACGCGAGGCCGTCGAGCTGCCTCTGACACATCACGAGCTGTACAAGCAGATCGGTATTGATCCTCCCAGAGGGGTGCTGCTCTATGGTCCTCCAGGCACCGGCAAGACGATGCTTGCGAAAGCCGTGGCATGTCACACCAGCGCTGCTTTCATCAGGGTGGCTGGTTCAGAGTTTGTGCAAAAGTACTTGGGGGAGGGCCCGAGGATGGTTCGGGATGTGTTCCGCTTGGCTAGAGAGAATGCCCCTGCTATAATATTCATCGACGAGGTTGATGCCATAGCCACTGCTCGATTCGATGCTCAGACCGGTGCTGACCGAGAGGTTCAGCGTATTCTAATGGAGCTACTCAATCAGATGGACGGGTTTGACCAGACGGTGAATGTGAAGGTTATCATGGCCACCAACCGGGCAGACACTCTAGACCCTGCCCTGTTGCGTCCAGGAAGATTGGACAGGAAAATTGAGTTCCCTCTGCCAGACCGTAGGCAGAAGAGGCTTGTTTTCCAAGTCTGTACTGCTAAGATGAACTTGAGTGACGAGGTCGATTTGGAAGATTATGTCTCCAGGCCGGATAAAATCAGTGCTGCTGATATCTCCGCTATTTGCCAAGAAGCTGGCATGCATGCTGTCCGCAAAAATCGGTATGTTATCCTCCCCAAGGACTTCGAGAAGGGCTACCAAACCAACGTGAAGAAGCCTGAGACAGACTTTGACTTCTACAAATGAGTTAACGAGGTGCTAAACGGGATGATTTTCTCCTACTAGTGACCTGATCAACACTAGAGATCGATAGTTAATGTTCACTTCTACACTGAGGCTACCCTTACCTATTTCATCAGATTCAGTTATTTGTATTTCAGATGTGTTTCTAACTTTCTACTTCGATAAATAGAAGAGTTTGAATCTCAAACGCAATATCAACAGTGTTGTTATTATAACATATAAGCTAACATGGCTTGTCTCTATTTATTGTACGGAAAAAGTGTGGTGGCGCACGTGCGCAGAGCGCACGCGTATCTCCGCCCTCTGTTCTTTTCTAGGGATATGAGAGCTACAACCAGAGTGTGCAGACGTTTAGCAGTGTGTGCAGGAGAGTCTGCTAATTATCCCTAGGCTCAGACCCTGTAGCAAATAGGGATTGACTTGTACTCCTATCTTTGTTTGTCTCGCTCCGGGAACGTGTCCACCACCCAGGCACCCACCGCTCAGACAGAAGTGAATTCCCATCTGTGCAGAGCGTCAGAGCAGCACCTATTTTTCATTTCCCCTCTGTTTCTCTCTCCTATCCCCTCTCTTTCCTTGTGTGATAATATAGTGCTTGTACAAATTGCACAAAAGTTTGCATTATAGTGTCATTTCATCCGGCAGTGATTTTGTTTTCGAGGCATATGTACTAGCGATCATGTTGTAAATAAATGCATCTTCACAAACTACCGATCCTCTTTTACTCAAATTTATCTCTTCCAAGTTGCTAAGTTACAGAGATACCTGAACTTCCACTTCCGCCAGACAAAATGTTTTTTTTTGTCGTTACCGGTTGAAACTCCCATGTGATTGCTAATCAGTCTATTTATATATTTCTAATCGAGTCACGGGCGAACATGTACACATAAAGACAAAAAGTCAATACAAAGCTACGTGAGGAATCATAGCAGAGAAACAGTGACCTACCAGGCAACTTTTTTGCTGTTCCACCCATGATCAAAGAGCCTCGTTAGGCAGGCAGCCTGCTGACCTGCAAGGACGATCCACATCCCAAGAAAACCAAGCGACGGGTATACGTCTCAGACTACCCACAATGGGAGTATCATAGGTAGTATCATGCATTACATGCATGCAAAATGCTGATGTGACAGTGCAATTAAGGATGAGAGAGAGGGTACTAGTATCATACTCCCTCCATCCCATTGCTTAGGGCGTATAATTTTTTTGCAATTTACATCAAAGCATAAGGCGTGGGTGTAAAATTAGTGTAGTACTTCCCAACTTGCCCTTCCATACTTTACTCCTGCATGCATGTTTCGATTTAAAAATTGTGTGCATGCAACTTCAATTGGCTATACCAGCACGCGGCATTAATTTCAACCAAACGAAGGGACGTGGTGTAGGCAGTTAATTCTATTGTTTGTTCCTGCTAGGAGGGGCAAGAGAGATAAATAAGGAGGTATGTAGCAATTTATTAGGGGTACGTTTGGAAACAAATCATCGTGTATGAGCCTCCTTAATCGTCGTGCAAATGTTTTTACGCCCTGTTCTATGAGACGGAGGGAGTAGTTAGATACTGTATCATAGCACATACTACTAAAAAAATTAATGTCAAGTAAATCTTATACATATATTTGCATTGAGATTCTACAAAACAATTAATATATGGAGACTACGATACTAGTATATGATACCATGCATTGTGTAGATAGTAACATGTAGTAGTATCATACGCATGATACTTCTATATGATACTATGCATTGTGACTAGTCTCAGATACGGGTGCGCAAAGCGCACCTGCTCCAAAAAATCGCTCTCTTTATTGTACTAGTACTTTTGAAGTATTGTCGTTTGGATAATAATCATCATGAACAAAAGTAGACTTGTCGCAAAAGAAAAACAGGTGGCACGGAGAATTTTATTTCTCAATGAACCACATTGTATCATTAAACAAAGAGTTGTGGCAAAGGTCTAGAAGATAGAATGTTCAACTGACTAACTGCAAATTTTCTAATCTAAAGCTGCACTCCATGAACCTACCCAGCTAACCATGGGATGAAATTTCAATATTCAATATCATCGAAGAGGTAAGAAATTTATTTTCACTCATATGTGAAATTTTCTAATCTAAAGTCGCACTCCATGAACCTACCCAGCTAACTATGGGATGAAATTTCAATGTTCAAGAGGTAAGAAATTTATTCTTAGTCCACAATTCCACATTGCCAAAAACAAATGCTTAACCGGCTGGAAAAGACGATAGGTAGTCAGCGGCAAACCTAACATCTGGATTTCTTTATCGGACTTTGAGCTCTCATCGGAAGACTGAGAGCAAATCAGAGAAGCCAGTGTAAAAGGCAAGCACCGTGTCTCTTACCTCTTACTTATTGCCAGTACCAGTTTTCTCACCTTCGTGTTCGCACAAATCTAATTCCCTGCAGTTCCACAGATAGAGCAAATCAATGGCGGGCATAGTTGGTTCAGCCATCGCCGGCGAGGCAGTCCGAAGATTATCTTCAGTTCTCTCTGGAGAAGACGGTCGTGATCGCGAAACTACCGAGATCAAGGTGGAGCGACTAGAGATGGCCGTGCTCAAGCTCGAAACCGTCGTTACCATGTCTGAAGATTGGCAGATCACGCACGCCCCGCTGCTCCGTTGGAAGGCAAAGCTGAAGCGTGTGCTCAAGGAAGGCAAACGCATCTTACGCTCTAATCGAAGAAATACTGTGCGAGCCAACATGAGCAACTCCTTTCCACGACGCATGGCTCGAGTAGCTAAGCGGTTCATGCCTTTCAGCAGGGCTTCTTTTACGGTATCTTTTACCACAGCTAGAAACCAAAGAGGTATGATTTTACCAACGGTCATGATTAACCGATTAAGATTAGGCCCAATAATCCAACAAGAGATAGATAATGAAAAGAAAAATAAAACTTGTCGGCCCGGTCCAACAATTGGATGAAAGAGGGCTTGGCTGGGTCAGAAACTTCGCCGCCACATCGACACCCTGTCGCCATCGTGGTTCGAGGACGACCTCCGCCGCTGCCACCGGATCGGCCCGATCCTCCATCCATTGCCGGCGAGCGATGCCGCCAGCAGGTCGGCCCTTCCTGCATTGCGGGCAACCGCCATTGCCACCAGATCTAGCTGCCGAAGCAACGCAGCGCCCAAGAAATCCCCCACGCCGCCGCTCCAGCGAGCACGCGAACAAGCCGCCGCGTCCACATCCACAAGTCACCACGCCGCCCTCCATCTAGCCCACGGCCACCGCCTAACACGGCCGATCACGATGCCGCCGTCTACACCAGCGACTACGCCGCCTCCACGTCGCACGCGGCCACTGCCCACATGCTCGAGCGCTCCGCCGCCACCTCGACAACGTCCGTTGCCTCCTCCACACCGGAGGCTTCATCCGTGGACCGTGCGCGACGTCGCCGAACACCCTCTCCTACACAGAGCCGCCGTCGACGGCATGCCACACGACGGCCTGTTCGATTTGTGGTTTACTTCCAAGTGCGTTACTGAATGTAATGTTCATACTGATTCTAATTTCTTGGCAGATATGAGCATCCAATTAGATGACCCCTTATGCAGCAAGTGATCCAGGAAACCATTCATGTATGGAGATTGCTCGTGCAACATGATGCTCTGGCTCTGCTTTGAAATATTTACCCTAGTGACAAGCATCACTGAAATGAAAATTAATTATAATTATCACATTACGTTGCTTATGAAGCAGGCTGATGTTGGAGCAACTTATCAATGTCGGTGACACAGCTAGTACACATGAAAACAGCCATTGGTGTATACAGAGGATATGCCAGTCATCTCTTTTAGTTTGTGTTGCATTTGACTGAAGTGTTCCGTCACTTAATGCTACAAATCATTAATCAACCCAACCCAGGTATCCATTCTAATTACTCGGTAATTAGTAAGGCATTTAAAGTGAAAATTTGCAGTGTCTAGTATCTAAAAGTGAAGGAACTTCACTGAGATCTCTTTTAGGACCGTTTTCTAGTACTCCTCATAAAGGATCACATATGAGAATAAGATTTCAGTAATGATTGTGAAGAAACAAAGTTTATTGGGCATCATCTTATCTTGTTCTATGCCTTGTCCAAACTTGATTCGCTCTCATGTTTATATTAGTATTCTTAATGATCAAGTTTGTGTGTTTTATTTACTGGAAAATAGGTGAATCCAACAAGTGATTAGGTTCAATAAAGATGAAGCAAGCAATGTTGGTCCCCAGGCTCTAAATCTGAAGCTTCCTTTTGGTGAGATAGATGTGATGGAGGAGAACCTGGAGCAGATCAGGAGGAACCTGGGTCTTGAGCATGTCAAGGTTCTGATGAAAAGTCATTGTTGATGTCGTTGACGTGAAATGTGAGCCTAATTCTAAGATGTGATCGTATTGACGTGAAATGTGAACCTATTTCTAAGATGTGATCGTATTGACTTGAAATGTGAACTAATTCTAAGATGTGTCAATCACGGTTTTTTATGGAGGACCAAATTAGTTGCTGAAATTTGGTGTTTTCTCAAATCATCTACTCCTATTTCTCAGAATTTTATGTGTTATCGTCGGTACTAGTACTTCTCAAGGAGAGAAATAGTACCAATACAAAAGCTACTTCTACTTTTTCATTTGTATGATGCATGAAGAATAAATAAGAGAGTGCAAGTAACAGTTGCACGATCATGCGCGTCTTCAGGAGAACCACCATTGGTTCTAGGAATGTTAGATTTTTCTGAAGAATATTGTCCATGCTTCCTAAAATGAGTACTTGACACTGCAGTTTTCAGTACAAAGATTCTGTAATAGTAATAACTCATTATCTGATGGATTTATACTTCCATAGAAATATTTCAGTACTATCTGTCTAAAGAGTGGGAATTATTATTCGAGCGACATACACCTACAAGAATAGAACAATTAAGACAGCTTGGCTGGAAAAAAATTAAGACAACAACCCAGGGACCTAAAGCTATCCAACATGTCCTGTATGGGGTGTAATGTTGTCGCCCTGTATGGGGAGTATGACACTCCATTTTCCTTGGACGACCAGGGTCAGCTCAGATTCCTCCTCCGGGTACTGGACCTCACTGAGCTTGCATCGTTCAACCTATTGACAGACGAAAGTTGGGGAATGGACAACCCCACAATTTTCAGGATATCTAAGTCACCATTCATCACTGATCCAGTCATCTCGTCATGCTTCTGCAAAAGGACGTGCATCAGCTGGATTTGGATTCCGATTCTCTCCACCTGAAGAGTGACTTGAAGTTTAATTCCTTGTATAAAATGCATTGCATAAATTGGGCGGCACGGGCTAGCAAAATTGTCTGACTTCTACAAAAGAAATAAGTGATCAACACGAGATTGTGGCTTCTTTACCTGATGCTTCACAACACATAATTGTTCCATACTAATACTGAAACAAGAATGAAACTTAGCGTACAAAACAGTTCGCGGATTTCTTTAGCAATACAGAATGTCTCCACGGGAAATCCCTTACTGTTGAGAACTACAGTGAATACATTGTGCAGGTTTCCTGTGGAGTAATTTGCTTCGTCTTTCTCTGAAGAAATAACACAGTGATAATGGCTTGCCCTTTATAGCAATTTATTAAGCACCTTGCAGAAGATGCACCAGTTGTCCGATTATGTTTGCCTTGATCACAACCTAGAGACAAACAACAAATGTTTAGAAGGGTGGCCGCTCTACAAAGGAAAAACAACATAAGCATAAACATTACACTGGAGCACATGCTAATTTTTCTAGACGGCAGCTTTAGTATGCTGTCCAAGAGAAGCTGGCTTCTCAGAACAAGGATGGGATTGTGATATTTGTGCTGAGCAATACAGAATTTTCTTTTCTTTAGTATCAACATGCTAATTCCAGCATGCCTATTCCTTTTCTCAATACAGAATGCCAATATACAAATTCAATATACCAAGAGCACCAACGTGAGTCTAGTCCCCGTTACCAGCTGTGTTGTTTGAGATTGTCCAGAGGCAGGCAAGTGCTTGATGATCAATGACACACTGCGGCAAGGGATACATATTGAAGACAAATACGGATAGCATATAAGATCTCAAGTGACGTGAAAACACATATTTATACATCCAAGCAACAATCAATTAAAATGATAAAATACCAGTAGTATAAAAATCCAACCAAATACTGATTTTCAATGTAGACATACTGGTTTTAAATGTAGACAAAGTGTTGTCAGATCTGGTAGCTTTTACTCATACTGATTTTCAATGTAGACATACTGGTTTCAAATGTAGACAAGGTTGGCTGGGTGACGAATGATGACTTCTCGATGGAGGCCGCCGCCGCTGCAACCATCTGACGACGACGGTCTCGTACTTGTGCCCCTGTGCCCCGATGCGCGAGCTCGATGACGGCGCCACAGCTGTGCCTGCTGCGTCGCCACCATCCCTGGGGCCGCTCGCCTCGCCGAGGGCTCCGACAAGGGCTTGAAGCGAAGAATAGCAAAGCCCCCACCGGCGTGATGGGCATTACGCTGCCGCCCGTCGACCTATGCGGCCATCGACGGGCAGGCCCACCTGTCTCCTCCAACGTCGACGCCGCTAACGTATTGCTACACCGCCACCAAACAGCTCCGAGGCGTGAGGGGGAGACGAGCGGGCGGCGCAGTCATGCGGAACGCAGCGGCGGCGCGGCGGCGCGGCGGCCACGTGAGGGAGGCGACGGAGGCACAGGAATACGACACTTGTGGCTCTTTTTTTTCGGGCGAACAAGATCACAGAGGTAGAGAGTTATTGGACTGGAGATTTTGGGCCAAGGCCCATGTAAGCGAAATTTTGAAGCGGTGCCGATTTTTCTCATAGAGGTATGAATCATACCTGTCTCGTTTTTGACAGTGGTATGATTTGTTACGGACCATTGGATGCATAAAAATGGATGGCTATTATTTATTTAAGGGTACCACAAAACAACCCTTCAGCAGTGGAAGTACTCCTGATGATGATGATCTGACTCCACGGTGAAACGGTTCGAGAAAATTGCGGACGGAGCGGACGACTTCTTCCAATTCGTCAGGTGCGGTGGCGGCCGTCCAAGGATCATGATGTTCCTCCCAAGTTTCGCTCGGTCGCTGGCGGCTGGGGAAGCAACGGAATTGTCACTTAGGATGGAGGGCGGCACGGCGGTGATGCTCCTTCGGTCACGGTGGGTAAAAATCGGAGGAGGAGGAGGAGACGGCGGAACCCAGGCGGTGGCGTCCCTGTGGATGTCCTACGAGCACGACCTGGCGTGGGAGAGGAACTTCAAGGTGATAGCGGCGTTCCGTACGTCCATGGCCGCGGATGTCACGAGAGTCGCCGCCAACTGCGCCGTGCTCCTGCCGCCCCACTTCGGCTCTTTCTGTGCTGCGGCCATGCTGGAGCTCGTCGCCGGGATGGTCTCCCAAAGAGGAAACTCTCCCGCTGCATCGGCTATGTACGGGTCTTTCGTGCGCACCGTTCAAGACTGTGTCACGAGTCACGAGTCACGACGCCACACCTGACTCTGTCACTCAATGTGAAAGAGGAGGACGGATGAGGGCCAGAGGTGAACCCGGCCTGCTACATGCAGCAAATTAAGCTACGTGTTAGCATCAATTTTTTTTTTTTTTTTGAAAAGGAAGAGGCGCCAAGAGCGCCAATTTCATTCATTCAGCTCAAAGCATTGTACATCATGTATTACAAATTCTTGCCACTCTGAATCTTTAAAAATAGAGAGAATAGGGCAAGAAGGGGAAGCATGAGCTGAAGAAGAACATCTTAGGATAGGTGGACCTAGAAAATTTCTAAGCACCTTGTGAGCACAATTATGAGCAATTTTGTTAATGTCTCTTTTGATGTGGAACACCCGGGCCTGTAACCTGTTTGTAGAGTTGAGAATGTTAGCGAGAGTGTCCCTGGTATTCCAGTGTATATAATCAGAGTCTAACTTTCTGTCTGCAACTGCTTTAGCTAGGAGCTTGTTGTCTGTTAGCAACGTTGGCCTGTTGATCTTGAAGGCTTTCGAGAGTAGAGCTGCTAGCAACATTGACTTTGCTTCTGCTTGTAGAACCGAAGAGGTTAAGGAAGTAGAGGCTTGTACCATGACATTGTAGCTGCATTCATTGAGGTTGAACTGCATAAATACTCCTATTCCTGTTGCTTCGATCCCTGTAGTTCCAAGAGCCTTTTTGCTTTTCCATGCCGCGTCTGAGTATATACGCGCTCCTGGAACTTGCAAATCAGCAGTGAGCGTTTCTCCTTGCTCCAGTAGGCCCTGTTGTTTTGTCAATTGGATTGTCTGTGGCATCACCTGCAAAGTCACATCTGTAGGCTTGGGCAGCTCTATTTTATTTAGCAGAGCTTGCGCATTGATGTTAATTTGGTATGGCTCTACTTTTTTCCTGCCAAATAGACAATCATTTCTAGATTTCCAAATACACCACATAAAGGTTAGAATATTCTCCAGGGAAGCATGTGGATGTGGCATGCTGAGAATGTTGAGCAAAATTTGTGGCAAGGAGCGAGTATTTTGAATTATCATCTCAGTTCTAATATACCAAGGGGAGCTAAACCATGCAGCTTTTACGAAGTGACAAGTAAAAAAGAGATGGATATCATCTTCCTCTAAGCCACACCTGCAACAATACTTACTAATATGCTTTGAGTACTTCCCTGCACGAGCTCCTGTAGGAATAGCTTTGCGAAGAAAGCGCCATGCAAAAGCTTGTACTCTTGGCAGGATGCTTTTGGACTTCCAAACCTGATTCAAAAGATTAGTAGTGTCTAAAGAAACCTGTCTCGGCCGAGGCTCTCCAAGCTCATGCAATCTTTGTAAACATGCATAGAACGCACTTTTAGAATTACATTTGCCATTTGATGTTAGCTTCCAGCACAATAAGTCCTGATCTTGCGAGTGAATGATTGGAGTTTGCTTGATGGATTGTGCAATGGGTTGTTGGAAGAGAGAGTCAATTAGTTCATCATCCCAGGCTTGCTGATTTGGTAGCCAAAGATCCTTTACCTTAGCTGGGTATCTGTACGGAGGCTGTTGGATAATAAGATTGTCATAAACCCAGACATTTCCACCACGGAGATTGGAGTAGCGCCTTGGATGCAGAGAGTTCACCAGCTGTGGGACTCGTGGTTGCCGGAGGAAATCCTGATGGTCTGTGCCCACTCCTACGTCCGGAATTCGTCGTCCGGAGGCGGCGGTTTGCCTCTGGAGCTGGTTTGCACCGGTCTCCTCTTTACCTGCCCAAGAAGCTCTCCGAACAGCACGAGCACGTCGAGCTGCTGCCGGGAATGGCGGATGGGTTCGAGGCAGCGGGAGCATTAGACCGCGGAAGGCAATGGTGGTGCCCACGCAGCTCGACACGGCTGTCGATTGTACCGGTGTCTTCTCCGCCCAAATCGTGCAGTGGTGCAAGGAGAAGGTTCTGAATAGGCGTTGTAACACGGAGCTGCATAACAGGTGAACTTCGAGCAGGTGCCCAGACTGCACCGGGTCTTTAGCAGTTCACACAGTAGAAAGAACTGAGAGGGTTTTTTACACGGCAGTGATTACTATCAAGTTATCTCTATTGCCGTGCCTTTTATTTGCGCCCTAATGTTCACATGTGATGCTTTTTTTACAAGTATCATATTGTTTTGATGTAAATTGACAAAAGGATGTATCATTTCTGTTCATAAAATGAAATTAAATGGAATTCAAGATACTGATGTTAGTTTGACCAAGTGTATAGAGAAACACAGTTTCTCCATTCCAAAGTAGTTGTTGCAAGTATTTTCCAAAATAAGCAAAACTGCAAAACATGTACATCCATAGCTAGATTCTAGACCAAATCTGGCCAAAGAGGAGTTACCATTGTCTACAACAACATAATTTTATCAGATGCATCAGAAAATATATTTCAATGCCATATATGTTTGATGTCGTAAGTATGAGAACACCTACTGACGGGTCAAACATAAAAATATTTGACTTGGTGAAGAGGTAGAACTCCAATTAATCTCGAATGGAGTAGGTAACTTTTTTTCGAATGGAGTAGGTAATTGTTAAGCTTTCAATAAAACGAACAGCTTAATTCCTGCGAGAACATGGGACAATGACCAGGTTCCAAACATGCCTTTTCAAATCTATAACCTGAAGGTAACTCTTGCCGCTAGTTTACAGAACTCCAAAGGGTGCTCATGCAATGTCTATCTCTAAAATTAAATATCTTTGGTACAAAAGTTACATCGTTGGTGCCTTGTGGGATGAACCATTGCAATGGCAGCGTGTCAATGCATTTGCTAATTTATAACTTAGTACTGTTACAGGAGAAATACAATGCTTGATGGCTTCAAAATCTCTTCGGCAACTCGAAGAGCAAACCCTGACTGTAGCTGCGCCCATTGACCCACTATATATCATGGTGATGTCAGTTTCTGGTCAGCCTCTCTCATCCAGTATAGCTCAGCCATATATGACCGGACGCTGCTAACATAAGGTCCGTGAAACCGGATCTCTCTCGAAACATCAGTGCCAGAGCTTTGTTCACGAACTGATCTAGTGTGCTGCGCCAGAGAGCTCCTCCACATGCCGAGTTATTGTCTCGGGGCACGGAGACTGGGCGCGTAATAGTTCCAAACGTTGGAACGGGTGTGCAAATTGCAGAATATAGTCTTCATCTGTAAGAGATAGGAGAAACAATATCATGCATGCAAACAGAGTAATCGAGATCAGGAATGCCAACAGGTGCATAGTTTTTAGAGAAAGATGAAAACGCATCTAGTTAGAATGGCAAAGGAAATTCTTACTTTCTTTGACAGTACCATACAGCCAGCATAAAACCTCGTCAGCAAAGGCCAGGCAGACTCCACCCTGAAGTACAGATCGAATATATTATTCCAAGAAACGTATAATACACTGGGAAGTGCAAGAAAGTACCACTCTGTTCCACAATATAAGCCGTTCTAGCAAACTAAAATAGTTCGCTAAAAAGGGCTTATATTATGGAATGGAGGTAGTAACTGAAAACTACATATTCAAATTAAATGAATACTCCCATATGTTGCATAGCAAGAATTTGGAGGGGATAGTCATTAGTTATCCTATAAGTCAACTTAGAAAAAGGGAATACGGCATCAGAGAACTGTAAGTGTTAACCCCTTTACCTATTAGAGATTTGATATGACAACTCAATTATTTAAAATTTTCATAGGTTATGCTTTTCTAATTTTGAATACTCCACCTATTGTACTCAGGTACTCTGCACTCATGTTCTTCCTCAATTATCACGACTCCGCGAATAAACAACACAAACATTAATTTTGCGTACCTGCCAGTAGTTCTTTGCTTTCACTTTCTGTGTGATATCTTTAGTTCTTAATCTCTCAGTTCGTACAAGTACACCAGCATCATTCCTGCAAGAAAATAAGATAAGAGTGGAACTTAAGAACCAATATTGATCACCAAAAAACACATACATCTCAAACACCACCAAAGTAATTCAAGTGTACTCTTTTTCCTAATTGTATCGACCGTACGGTCAACATGAGAGGATTGGAATTTGAATGTCTTTCTGGTTGGACGCCTCATTAAGCAAAAACCTCTGGTTAGTTAGCACGCAATGTGTAGAAAAAAAAAGTTACGATGGATGACGACTGAAGCTCCGATGTACTATATGGGCATTCAAATCAAGAGTATGGGGCTGATAACCCAATGGAGAAATCAGGTAAGCATGGCAATTCAGAACATACATGGGAAACGAATGAAATCACAAAAAGATAGGTTTGCTTCTGTATCTAATTGACAGCATTACTGCAATAGTACAGCAATTATCGACAGTTCTACCACCATAATTCTTGCATATGAGTATGACAACCATAAAGACTTTATGAAATGCAAGACGGAGTGTTAAGGATTTAGTCTCTGAAACGAAGCTCGTCATGCTAACAAGGAAATGCTGTGATGATTGAAAATTACCTGAATCCAACGACAACATATGATACACCAGCAAGGAATGATTGAATCTGTAAAATTTAGCCAAGTGAAAAATTAATGCAAAGGTATGATTCCTGAAGAATCAAGATTAACACTACAAAGTTGGAAGTTGGCATGGCAGAGGGAATAATAACAAGATAGCCATGTAGTTAAGTTGTTAACATATATCCTCAGCCCCGCAATGAGCAAAATTCTCTCAATACTTAAGAAATCAAATAAAACGTAAGAAATTTAATGATCGAATTTCGCACTGCGAAAGAGAACAGAACAAGAAGTTTCAAATAATATCAATGAAATAACAAAATGCTGTCATGCAATAGCTACAAAAATAAGAGGCTAAAAAAATTACCCAGAACCTAAGTAACTTCTCTTTCTCATATTTCTCCACCGTATGGTACTCCAACTGTTACAAAGTTCAAAATGGTGACTAGATTGAATATGATTGGTACCAGATCAATGGAATTTCATGGAAAAAAAAATAACGACCTCTCTGCTTGTTTTCAACTCCACATAGAACCGCCTACCATCATCAGTTGCATCGCAGCAGTCCATCTCAGCACCCATGATAATGCGATGCGCGCCCAATTTCGTCTTTATTACAGAACAATACTCTACATTTGCATCAATACCTTTTCCCTCCTCATCAATAGAGTTCTCAGTAGCAAGATTTTCAAAAGAATATCCCCAAAAACATCTGAATATCAAATATGGCACCAGCAAGAAAAGGTACATCAAATCGATACTCATGTCAGATTCATCTGCTGTAAGCATGACAACTCTAAACATATGATTACAAATATCAAGGCACCATTTGATTTTGCAGGCAAATGACACATATATTTGCAGCCCTTCACACATTTCCAAGCTTCCCATAGAGACACATTTTAGGCAACTATATTTTATTACATGATACATCAGATCAAGAAAAATGCCAAAGAACTAAATCAGCTTTATGCAATTCAAACTGGAAAGAACCACTTGTGCTATCGCAATTTCAATAAGAACTCGAAGCATCAACATATTTAGCATTCTACATTTTGACCTTTTGCAACTCAACTTCAGAGAGTTATAAATCAGCACCATGAAACTCAAACTTTACAAGATACCCCTGTGCAAGTAGGATTACCATCACACAAGATCCTATAAGAACTAAACCATCAACATATTTAGCATACTAGATCTCAGACTATTTTTCTTTGTACTCCCTCCGGTCCAGAAAAAATGTCTGACATGACAATTTGTAAAAAAATCCTCAAGTTTTCTTGTTTCTTAACCCGCACTCCACTTTTTATTAGACAGACCACGTGCAGTAAATTAGCTCTGTGGCTTTGCCGGGAATGTACTCCACGTGCGGACGTACTGTGTGCTTCTTTTCCTGTTTTCAGAAGGACTTAAATGCAAAACGTGTTTGTAATAGGCTCCCGACACTTTTTTAGGATCGGAGGGAGTAACTCTTGTCGATAAGCAGAGAGAGGGAGAGAGAGAGAGAGCGGGGGGGGGGGGGGAGAGAGAGAGTCAACCTCCTGCGCTCAATCTCGCTTTGTGGTCTTTCAGGGAGCTTATGGACATCAAGGTACACAACACCATTTCTTTTGTGCACACCCATCTTCCATGGGTCTTTTAGGTAAGCTGTGGCCAATATCTGACGATTTTACAGATAGTCGCATAGAATCTGTCAGCATACAATCATAGTGAAGGAAATTACGAAAAAAATAGTTTTGTTATAGAGTCCTGCAAAATATAATATGTACGTATCTGTCAATCGATTAAGCTAGATACAAACCAAACAGTGGTAAGCTTGTAGGAGTAACTACCTGACTCGTCCACATGGACAAACATAAGCTACAACAAGGGAAAGGAAAAGATGTTATGGTTTAGATAATCTGCACTGGAAGGACCATACCTTGTTAAGGTTGTTGCGGTACGTCTGCAAGACAAGCATATGTGATCAGGAATTTGCAGCATAGAGTGCCAAAAGGACAAATATAAAGTTGCAACAATGAATTTTACCACAAAATGTATGTTCTGAAGAGGTAGGTTTGAATTTCTTATGCATGCAAGAAGATCGCCAAATCCTTGAGAACCCAAATCTGAAATTACCACATTAACCATGAATGAATGCTCTCTGACAGAAACGGATTCAAAAGGAAAAGGAACGTCCAAATAATGGAATTATCATATCCCTGGATCCAATTGTTCAAAAAAGAAATTTCGGAGTTAACTTCAATAACTTCCTTTCCCATTATGTATCAGAAACAGCTAGTGTCTGAATTGTTGAAGATTTTCTTCCATGTCCTTTCTTATATAAAAAAATGTATAAACTATCCAGTCTTACGAAAGACACAACTGCAAAATATCAGCTAAAATATAGTATGAATTTATTCTACAGAAAAATTATATATGTAGATGGCTTAAGAAGTGGTCCATCTAAGGTTACTCAAGACCTGCATGAAACAAAAAATAGTTGCATTTACCATATACAATAGGGGAAACATGTCATGGCATCAAGCTGTTCTTGTATATGTGTTTAGGTCTATGACAACTGAAATAGAAGTTTGTAGGGAATAACCCAGATAATAAATTCTACATTAAACAGAGTTGATAGCAGTAACTAGAATATAGAAACAAAAAATTACTTCTCACAGAAAGAAGTACCTCTTTTCTCTGTAAATGTTTCAAAACCCTTATTGAGATCTTCACCGACATAGTCGCAGATATTACGTTTGAAAAGCCTCTACAAAATAAGAATGTTTAGTACAACAGCCAACGTTTAGGGCAAACTACATGTGTTCAGAAAGTAACTGTCCACACTTCATAGACAAACTTCCAAAATATAGATTCACTAAAAGGGAACTGAATTGACAATCAGCAACTCTGAGATCTTACCAAGCTGCGATCATCAAAATATACATCCCCACCATCAACACGGCTGTAGCATGCGAACTCACATGGCTGCATGAGTTAACAAAGGATATAGCTCTATAGGGAACAAAAACAACTAAGGAAAATCAAAAGAACATGGTAATATTGTGCACCTCCTGAAAAGCAACAGCTTTCCTAGATAGAGTTTCTTCACTCTTATTAAGTTTCATTTCTGAAACAAAACCTTCAACGTTACGCCCATTTCCATATGAAAACCTCCCACCGTGGCCAAAATTATTCCGTCCTCCTGGATGGCCTCCTGGTCTTGGAAGAAGAGGTGGGCCCCTGCCACCTCGTCCGCCCCGAGAAAAATTGGTGTTCCGTATTTGGGGCAGCACTATAAGGAAAGGAGCAAAATATAAGAGACTGATAATCCCTATCTCCCAACCTAGATACACTCAACCTTTTCAAAGTACTATCCATGCCTCTAGAATATTGAGTATATATCTAGGCAAGGGAAACAACTCGGTCATCGCATTCTCTACCACAAAGCATATGAGCATTATATATCAGTAATAGAGTACACATAGGTTGGATGGGCGCAGACCCGCACGTTTTAGTAAGATACACACAAAGCATGGAAATACTGTTTCATTTTCATGTTATTATTTATATGATATAATTTTATTAAACCTTCATACCTCTAGTAGTCTAGTGGGGTTGTATTGTGAAAGATATAATGATCAAATCTATTTTTCAAACAGAAGCAGATTTTAGATTCAGTCTTCTTCATAGTTGTAATTTACAGTAGAAATAAGTTCTAATTTTAGCTATTTACAGAGTGTTGTTCTTTAATATACTTGCCTAGTTTAAACCAAAATAGGAAATGTAGATAGTGGAAAGTATATTTCCGACTAGCAGCTACCCAAATGAGCCAAAACCCCAACTGGTATATCGTTTGATGGCTCGTTTCAATGGTTTCGATTGGTGCTTTTGTAAATCAATGGTTTTGATTGGTGCTTTTGTAAATCAAAATCTCCCCTAACAAATTACAAAAGCAAGCAGCAACCAGAAGACGCGGGCATAGAATTCAATCATTTGCAACATTATGCTCGACTTAGCCTGATATACGCTGCTGAAAGTTGGAACAATGATTCAAACATAAGTCTGAAGCAATGAGAGTTCGCCGTGTACTTAAATCTAAAAAAACAAAACTCACTGCAGCTCCCAGAACCCCAGGAGCGGCCACTCCCAATAAACACCAGCCAATCAAAAATGTTGAGTAGGGTTACATTCCAATCTACTAACGAATTACGCTTTACCGAACACAGAGGTGGGTATTCCGCCCAAACGAATTTTAGCGAGCATTAGTTAGTAACGAGAGGCGAAGCGCGAACCTGGAACTAGGTAGTTGCTCCGGGCGGGGGTCTTGACGTAGTCCTCGTTGTCGGAGCCGAACAAATCTCTGGCCTCCTCTTCCTCCTCAAACTCGTCCCGGTACACGGCCGCCGCGTGCCTCGCGGGCAGCGAGTCGAACTCCGCGTCGTCGGCGCCCTCCTCGTCCCCGCCGCCGGCGGCGGCGCTGCTGCTGCGGCCGCTGGAGGCGCCGCTGGAGGAGGAGGAGGACGCGGCGGCGGAGGAGGAGGAGGAGGAGGACGGGGAGGAGGAGCCGGAGGAGGCGCCGCCGCCTCCCCCCTCGGCTTCGGCTTCGGCTTCGGCGCCGTCGCCGGCGTCGTACTCCTCGAAGACGTCGACGTCCTGCTCCGAGAAGTCCATCGCGGGCGGGGGCGGGGGCGGAGGGGCGGACCGGCGAGACGGAAGGTTCTCTGCTTCTTTTTTCTGGTCGGGGGGGTCGTAGTGGGAATCG
The DNA here is from genome assembly GCF_019359855.2 of Lolium perenne. Taxonomy (NCBI): domain Eukaryota; kingdom Viridiplantae; phylum Streptophyta; class Magnoliopsida; order Poales; family Poaceae; genus Lolium; species Lolium perenne. The sequence goes on from NC_067244.2 coordinate 185,607,375, forward strand.
ACACGGCAAAGCCGCACTGGAATAGGGTTCACCACACCCGGCTAGGGCGGCGGTGGGGGCCGGAACAGTGCGATTTGCCCCTTCGACAGAACTTACCAAAGACCTTCGGCCCTGTCGAGAGAACTTTCCCAAAACGCTCTCATCGGCATCGTACGCTCTCGCCGTCGCCGATCCTCTCTTCCGGCGCCGTCGCCGGCTTGGTGCGTGGATAGGGCAGTCTGTATCGAATTAGGGTTGAGTTAACTGCGACTTACCACGGAGATGTTGGCCAATAAATTTCTCGAGGTAATTGCACAATTCATGCAAAACCTTGTGCACCTTGTGCATTTTCGTACAAAACCTTTTTCGGTGTACTCCTCCGGTACAAAACTTTGTCCATCAAGAGCAAAGTCATACTCCCTCTATCCCACCAAACATGTGTGAGATTTGTAAAATCTTGATGTAGTATATAGCTAGTAGTGTCTAGGTACACCTAAATTTAAAAAAAAAATCTCCGACATGTTTCATGGAACGGGGGAGTACAAAATTGTCGAACATAACACGCTTTCATGTGGGATAATTGACAGAAAACCCCTCCAATTTAAATCATTTCTCGCCACAACGTGCAAGGTAAAACTTAGTTGTGGCAGGTTGTCGCCCTCAACAGTTGGCCCCCATCAGTTCTCCCTGCAAAGAAATCCCCTCTCCCTCGACAACCCTAGCGACGAGGGAATCCTGGGAGCGGTGATGCATGGTGGATGCGGAGGAGTCGATCGAGAGCACTAGCAGGTCATCGCCCTCAACACCTGCTCGCCGAGGAGGGGTCGGTCTGTGGCCCCATTGAAAGCGCATGGAGCCCCCATGTGTGGTTTGGTAATTGATGACAATCTCTATGGACCAATGTTTGCATTGAGTTATATTTGTAGGAGTTGTCCATAGACAATGCTTGAACCACATGTTGGCTTCAAAGTTGCAATAAAAAGAAATTGATGAAGAATATCAAGTGTCAAGTATGTCTTGAAGATGAAGATGAAGTGAGCCCTCAAGTCTAACTTCAAGACATCAACATGATCAAGAATGAAGAAATGAAGTGCAAGTTCAAGATGATCCAACTCGAAGAGATCATATGCCTGAAGCTTTCCATCCATATGGTGTTCATGAATATGTGAAGATGCGCTGAAGAAGAAGCTTCCTCCTAGTGATGGGGGAGCAATTAGCAAGACTTCATCAAGCAAGCACAATTAAGAAAGAAGTTCCATCTTGTCGCAGTCAAGATCTTCATCATCTAACTCAAGTGGAATGCGCAAGGTTAAGATTTTCTCTTGTTAGGGTTTCTCTCTTACCGGTCTCGTGGTTTAGTTGGGAGAACGGTTTATAGGTTAGTTGTCGTACTATCAAGAGGTATCTCGAGTGAGTAACTCGATCGTATCATTTGAGGAGAGCTCAAACATTTGCATCCTTGCACCATATTTCTTGGTTGTTATTTGGATCATATCCATGTGATGTTTTAGAGCCCTGTGCTTATTCACATGACAAGCTCTAGTTCATGAAAAACAGATTCCGCATGAATCACTTGTTGCGTTTTCGATATTGGAGTTTTTCTCGATTCTCCGTGTTGAGAGGTCTCACTCTAAAAATCATAGAAAAATCTCCCCCACTTGTTTTCATATTTTAGGGTTTAGGGTTTAGGGTTTCCAAACTTGTTGAGAGGTCCTCTTTACAACAAAATTGGTTTCATTTCATTTGGAGTTTCCAAACTCAAGTTGTTGCAGTTTTGGTTTCAGCAGTTTTTGAGATTTCCAGTCCAGAGACTCCGGTGAAGTCTCTGGACCTCCCAAATCATTTGCTTGTTTCACTCACTCTCTATCTCTCTCTCTCCCCTAGACAGGAGACTCCGGTCCAAAGTTCCTGCAACAGTCATTTTTGTGTGGGGAGTATAAATAGTCTTCTTCTTCCCCAAAATCAGTTGCTTCTTCCACTCTCACTCTTTCTCTCTATCCTACTCCATTGTTGACCTTGAGAAGCTTTCTCTCTCTAATACCTCCATGATTCTTGCACCTATTTGAGGGAAAAGAGAGAGGAGATCTAGATCTACATCTTGACCAATCAAATCCCTCTCTTTGTGAGGGGAATCCACTAGATCTAGATCTTGCAGAAATTTGGTGTTCCTCCTCTTATTTGTTCTTCCTCTCCTATTCCCCCAAGAGCTTTTGTAGCTTTGTTGGAATTTGAGAGAGAATGATTTGAGCATCTGTGTGGTGTTCTTGCCATTGCATTTGGTGCATCGGTTTGAGTTCTCCACGGTGATTCGTGGAAGTGAAATTGAGAAGGTTCTTCCTCTTGGGTTCTTGGAACCCTAGATGGCTTAGTGGTCTTTGTGGGGTTCTTGGGGTCTCCAATTAAGTTATGGAGATTGCATCAAGTTTGTAGCTTTGTGGCTTAGTGGTGTTCTTGGGGTCTCCAATTAAGTTGTGGAGATTCCTCAAGTGCAAGACCTTTGTGGCGATATATTGGGAGCCTCCAATTAAGTTGTGGAGATAGGCCCAAGCTTTGTGCGGGTTTGGTGACCACCCTAAAGCTAGGTTCCATAGTGGATCGAGGACATCCCTTTTGCTGGGAATTCTCGAGGAGAATACGATGAGGCCTTCATGCCATTTGGAGTGAGTTGTCCTCCACACCGCTCCAACAGAGAGTACCACTCGCAAGAGTGTGAACTTCGGGATATATCGTTGTCTCCGCATCACCTCGGTTATTCCTATACCCGAGCTCTTTACTTATGCACTTTACTTTGTGATATCCTTCGTGCTTAAAGTTTTATATCTTTCTATCACATAGTTGCTTGTATTGCTTAGCATAAGTTGTTGGTGCACAAAGGTGAACTCTAGTTATATAGGTTTTGTGCTTCACAAATTAAACGCTAGTTTTATTCTGCATTTGTTAAGCCATATTCGTAAAAAAAATTAAACCGCATATTCACCCCCCCTAGGCAGCATCCATGTCCTTTCAATTGGTATCAGAACTCGGTCTCTCACTATAGGCGTTATCGCCTTGAGAGTAAGGATGTCGGCTAGAGATTTAGTGCATGATCACACTTTTATATTCGATGACACAAATTATGATGTTTGGAAAATTTGCATGCTTAGTCATTTTCGGGCCATTGACCCTCATGTGGAGCGAATTATAGATATAGGGTTTTCTCCTCCGATGGATTCCAAAAATCTATCTTTAGAGGATGAGAAAAATTTATATCTCAATGCTCAAGCTTCTAATGTGCTTGGTCATGCTTTGAGCAATGTAGAAATTTTTGTAATCTTGCCTTTCCGGAGAGCTCGTGATTTATGGACAAAGCTTCAAGAAAAATATGATGTGTCCAATATTATTGAGGATGATTGTATTCCATCCACTTCCGGTCGTGAAGAACTTTCATCCACTTCACCAAAGTGTTGCAAGACACAAGGAAAATCCAAGGTGAGTGGTGATGAACATTGCAATGTTGATAGTGTGATTATCTCTTGATGATCCTTCATCTCTATCTCATTGCAATGCTTCAATTTTTGACTTTAACACATTAGCACTATAAAAGATTTACATGCTTGTGTTGATAGTCCTTGCATATCATGTGTTAATTGCTTCTCTAAATTCCATGGTGATATGTTTGCTATTTCTTGTTACCATGATATAAATGCTTCTATTTCCTCTAGTTGTTTTGTGTCTACGAATGTAGAGGAAATATAAGAATCCATTGGCAATGACAAGATCTTGAATAAAGCTTCAGGTAGCTCTTCTTCTCCATCATCTCAAGTTTCTCATATATGCCTTATGGCTAAGGCCTTGATGTCTACGCACGCTTCTATTCAAGTAGACAGTGTTGGGCCTCCAAGAGCAGAGGTTTGTAGAACAACAGCAAGTTTCCCTTAAGTGAATCACCCAAGGTTTATCGAACTCAGGGAGGTAGAGGTCAAAGATATCCCTCTCAAGCAACCCTGCAATTAAGGTACTGTTATCACCAGAATTTGACCGAGTCAGAGGTGGGCCGCGATCAAGATGGGCTTGAAGAATATACATGGAAGAATACGCGAATCGGCCTTATATGCAAAGTTTGGGCTAGTTTGCCCGTGTATCTGTAATATAGTAGGATACGTGTCGATTAGATAGAGTTTGGCTCGTGCCCGGTTGGGATTATTCCCACGTTAGAAAGTCTACGGACTATAAATATGTATCTAGGGTTTATGAAATAAACAACAATCACGTTCACCACAAACCAATCTAGGCGCATCGCCAACTCCCTTGTCTCGAGGGTTTCTTCCGGGTAAGCATCATGCTGCCTAGATCGCATCTTGCGATCTAGGCAGCACACGTTCATCCGTTGTTCATGCGTTGCTCGTACTGAAGCCTTTTTGATGGCGAGCAACGTAGTTATCTTAGACGTGTTAGGGTTAGCATTGTTCCTCGTATCATATGCTGTCGTCGTGCAACCCTGAGACGTCTAGCCGCCCTTACGCCTATCTTAGGTGTAAGGGCGGCACCCCGCTTGATCATTATTTTAGTAGATACGATCCGTTATGGTTGCTCCTTGTTCTTCAAGGATTAGTTTAATATCTGCATAGTTAGGCCTTACAAACGGGTTGAAGGATCCAGTGGCGCGTAGGGTGTAGTTTGCTAGCCCTAGACAGGATGTTCCGGGGATCAACCTCGTGTTGGTTTTTAGGCCTTGTCTAGGGTCGGTTTACGATCACCGTGCGTGGCCGCCAGGCTCAATCACGAGTAGGATGTTCCGATTATGTGGTGAAAACCCTAGATCGTAGTAGGTCGTTTTAGCTTTATCTTGATCAAGCAGGACCACCATATATTCGTACACCTCGTACGGATCATGGGTGGATCGGCTCTTTGAGCCGATTCACAGGACAACCTGAGAGCCGATCGAGGCTCGTATTTAATGTTTACGTGTATGCCATGCAGGAAACTAAGCGAGGCACATCCATCACCTTCACGACCGAGGCATAGGTCGGGTGGCACGCCCTGCACCAGCATCGGACGTGCGTGCCGAGTCTTTGCGGGCCGTCGCTCGGAGGGACCAGGGCCAGCCGCAGTCCTGGGAGCCTCCCGGCTCTACTGTGTTGCCCGTCGCTGCTCGCCGGTGGGTTTCTGACCGCAACACATTCTGGCACGCCCGGTGGGACAATCTTCGACATCAACCGCATCGCCATCTACATCTGAGATGGCGGAAGGGACCCCAGTCACGTACGAGGACCTGACCGAGGAGCTCAAGAAGAAGTATGACGAGGTCAAAGCAATCCTCGAAGCCGACCTCATCGGCTCTTTTCACAAAACCCGCTCACATGGCATCAGGTGGAAAGGGTTCTCACCTGAAGGCGCGCTCGATGGAGTGGACCTGTCCACCCCATCAGAAGAACGCACCAGGTCCCTGCGTCAGGAGGTTAACTTCATGGTAGCTCACTCGCTGCACCGCCATTCTGAGAGCCTGGTGAACACTTTGGAGCGTGTCGCTCTTCGGGTGATCCAGGAAATCATGAGGCATCAGTACTCTCCGTCAGGACCAGCTCTCGGGACTTACCAAGGAGAGATGCCACTCCAGTCCCGTCCACCGCTGCCATTCGCGTTGGCAGCATCAGAAGTGCCGAATTCACCGGCATACGCCGTTGACATGGTGGAATGCATGTACCCTGAGAGGTGCCAGCCAAGATTCTCGTTCAACATCAACATGGTAGGACTCGGGCGCCACCCTGGTAAGGACAGAGACGAGGGCAGCTGCTCTCATAGCGAGGACAAGAAGGAAGCCGTTCCACGCGATCGGCCCCGACAATTCCAAAAAGTTACGGTTACAATCAAGATGAAGGCCGATTCCAGCAATCGGCCCGTATTATCCTTACCACACGTTCCCCCTGTATTTAGTGTCGACCTCATAGGTGACGGAAAGCTAGGGTATGGGTTTACATCGGCTGATGAGCTAGAAGAAATCGACATCGGACCTGGGGATAAGCCGCGACCAACTTTTATCAGCAAAAAGTTAGATCCACATCTTAGGAGTCAGATGATAGCTCTGTTGAAAGAATACCCAGATTGCTTTGCATGGGATTACACAGAGATGCCTGGGTTAGACAGGAGCATCATTGAACATCGGCTCCCCCTTAAGAAGGGATTTCGGCCGTTCCAACAACGAGCACGTCAGATGAAGGCCGAAATTCTGGAAGAGGTCAAGAAAGAGATCGAGAAGATGTTGGCCGCCGGATTCATCAGGCCATGCAGGTATGCTGAATGGATCTCCAGTATCGTTCCTATAGAAAAGAAGGACGGCCGATGGCGTGTGGCCATCGATTTCCGAGATCTCAACAGAGCCACTCCAAAGGATGAATATCCGATGCCTGTGGCAGAAACATTGATCAATGCAGCTGCTGGCCACAAGGTGTTGAGCTTCATGGATGGCAACGCCGGCTATAACCAAATCTTCATGGCTCCAGAAGATATACACAAGACCGCATTTAGAGTACCAGGGGCAGTAGGCTTGTTTGAATATGTAGTCATGACCTTTGGGTTGAAGAATGCTGGTGCAACGTACCAAAGAGCCATGAATTATATATTTCACGATCTGATCGGCAAGTTGGTGGAAATCTATATCGATGACGTGGTAGTCAAATCTGTCTCCATGGAGGGACACTTGGATGATTTGCGACGCATCCTAGACCGAACTCGGAAGTTCGGACTGAGAATGAATCCAAAGAAGTGTGCTTTTGGTGTGAAGGCTGGTCAGTTCCTAGGTTTTCTGGTTCGTGAACGGGGAATTGAGATCGGCCTGAAAAGTCAAGAGGCAGTGCGTACCATGCAGCCGCCCACCACGAAGAAGGAGCTCCAACGTCTTATCGGCAATATCAACTTTGTCCGACGATTCATCTCTAACCTGTCAGGACGAATCGAACCGTTCATAGCACTGGTGAAAATTAAATCTGATGACGAGTTTCACTGGGGGGCAGAACAGCAGCAGGCGTTTGATGAGATTAAGCGGTATCTGACAACGCCGTCTGTGCTAGTTCCGCCCCAACAAGACAGGCCGTTCTATATCTACTTATCAGTAGCTGACACGTCCATCGCTTCGGTGGTGGTGCAACTCTATGAGGGTGTTGAAAAGGTCGTTTTCTACCTCAGCAGAAGGATGTTGGACGCGGAGACAAGGTATCCTGAGGTCGAGAAGCTTTGCCTTTGCCTGTTCTTCACCTGCACCAAGCTTCATCACATCCTTTTGATGGCAGAGATCATCGTCATATGCAAGTCAGACGTTGTTAAGCACATGCTGTCGGCCCCTGTTTTGAAAGGTCGACTTGGTAAGTGGATGTTTGCGTTGTCGGAGTTCGATCTTCGGTATCAGCCTGCGAAAGCCGTCAAGGGACAAGCGTTGGCCGATCTTATAGCTGAACGGATCAATACCAATATAGCAGCACTATCTATACGTGCATGGGCTATGTTCTTCGATGGATCGGCTTGTGACGATGGTTGTGGCATCGGCATTCTGCTCGTGTCGCCTCGGGGGGCAACGTACTCCTTCTCCATCAGACTATCTACCCCTTGCACCAACAATGTCGCTGAGTATGAGGCAGTACGTAAGGGAATGGAGTTGCTGCTGGAAGCCGGGGCAGAAGTGGTAGAGCTTTTTGGAGACTCGAAGTTGGTGATTAACCAGCTCACGGATGAATATAAGTGCGAGAGTGAATCGCTTTTCCCATATTGGATGGAATGCCGTGAGTTGATGACACAGTTTCGGTACATCAACTTTAATTGGGTCCCAAGATCCCGAAATACCGAGGCCAACGATCTCGCACAAATGGCGTCAGGCTATAAGTACATATCAGACGGGTCAGAAGTTCAGGTGCAGTTCCTGGAACAGGATGATTGGAGAGCCGAAATCTTCAATTACTTAAAAGATTCGGCTCGGGGGGCACCTAAATGGATAAGATACAAGGTCATGAAGTATGTCCTCATAGGAGACGACATGTTCTACAGGACGTTGGAAGGGTTACTACTCAAGTGCCTGGGACCAACTGAGTCTAATCGGCTCTTACATGAGGTGCATGAAGGCGCCTGTGGAACTCACCAGTCGGCTCATAAGATGAAGTGGCTAATTAGGCGATCGGGGTTTTATTGGCCCACCATGCTTGAGGATTGCTTCAAGTACTACAAGGGGTGCCAAGCGTGCCAGATGTTCGGGAAGATTCAGATGGTACCCGCATCAGCAATGAACCCTATCATCAAGCCTTGGCCGTTTCGAGGGTGGGGCATGGATATGATCGGCAAAATCCATCCGGCGTCGAGTAAAAAACATGAATGTATTTTGGTCATTACAGATTACTTCACCAAGTGGGTGGAGGCCGTCCCTATGAAGAAGGTGAAATCAGAAGATGTGATCAAGTTTGTGAAAGAACACGTCATTCATAGGTTCGGGATTCCCCAAACCATCACGACCGATGGAGGTTCGGTCTTTATTTCTAAAGAATTCAGAAAGTTCTGTGATGACATGGGGATTAAGCTGATCCGATCATCTCCATACTATGCTCAAGCCAACGGGCAAGCTGAAGCGTCCAATCAGAGCCTGATCAAGCTGATCAAGAGAAAAATTGACGAGAACCCTAGGGATTGGCATGAAACGTTATCAGAAGCTTTGTGGGCCTACCGCATGTCATGCCATGGAGCTATAAAAACTTCGCCATACCAGCTCATCTATGGACAGGAAGCCATATTACCTTGGGAAATTACGGCTGGATCAAGACGTGTCACGTTTCAGAATGATCTAACAGCTGAAGAATATGCAGCTTTGATGAGTGACACTATTGAGGATGCAACGGAACTTAGACTTTGGTCGTTGGAGAAGATTAAAGAGAACAAAGCCAGGGTAGCTCGTGCATACAATAAGAAGGTTAGACCAAAGGAGTTTCAAGTTGGTGATCTAGTATGGGAAGCTGTGTTGCCATTAGGAACCAAGGACAAAGCATATGGCAAATGGTCTCCTAATTGGCACGGTCCGTACAAAGTCGTCCAGGCCTTGAAGGGTAATGCATACATGCTGGAGCAGTTGGACGGCGTTAAGTTTCCAGTAGCCGTCAATGGTCAACACCTCAAGAAGTATTTCCCAAGCATGTGGGATGACCAGTAAATGAAGTATGAGGGGGGCCGATTGGAAATCGGCCAGACCAGTAAATGAAGTATGAGGGGGGCCGATTGGAAATCGGCCAGTAAAAAAATATTTTTTATATACAAATCATAGCCGATGCGCAGACATTGACTTGAGAAATATGGATACCAGTATAGCCGATGCACGGACATTGACTTTAGAATAATGAAAAGCCGATGCGTAGCCATCGACTCTAGAGGAACAGAGCTCAATGGAGCAGGTTAACAGATCGGTTTCATGCCAGATTTCACGACATCTGAGATAATTCTCTTATTAGATTTGCTGTATCTGTGCGTTTGAGATCGGAGGATGGTGTGGACACGAATTGGATCTGTTGACCGTATGAATAGGCAACTGTTATGGCCTTAAAGCATGTTTATGGCATAAGCCGATGCCCTGCCATCGGCTCTTTGTACATCAACTTCGTTTGACAATCGGCAAAATCGATAAAGGATTTCTTACAAAGAAAGAGCCGATTGCTCGAGAAAGGAAGAACAAAAGAAAGGCCTACTGGCCGATCTATTACTACTACTAGGCCTATGCTACTAGGTCCTAGTCTACGGGCCGTTGCTGCCCTCATCGTCGTCGGAGTTCTCGTCGGCGCTGCTGCCGGCGGGCTCCTCGTCGCTGCTCCAGCGGCCCCCAGTGGGGGCTTCCTCATCTTCATCATCGTCGTCGTCGTCATCATCGTCTGACCCGGCACGGAACCGCTTCGCCGGCGGGTAATCCTCGAGGAAGTCGTCGTCGTCGACTTCCTCCTCCTCTGCTTCGGAGGAGGTGTGATCGTCCCAGGAGAACGAGTCATCCTCGCTCCATGGCTCCAGTTCCCCATCAGCGAGGAACTGGAGATCTTCATCTCCGCTGGTCATGGACTTGTCGTCCTCGGACCAGACGGAGGAGGCGTGGTCCTCCTGTTCCCACTCCTCTGGGGCGCGCTCGTTGTACGCCGCCATCTAAGCCGCTACCGGATCCCATTCTGGTGTGGGCTCGCGGGAGGAGGAGGATGAGGAGGAGTAGGACTGGGAGGAGAGGTCCGATGAGGAGGAAGAGGAGGAAGACATTGCTCTGAGATTGGGGGTTTTCTTGGTGCCGATGGCCAGAACAGAGCAAGAGGAGGAAATGGCGAACGGTTCAGAGCGGTTAAATGAAGGGGATATAGTGGAGATTCAATGCCACAGCAGTTTCCGAGGAGGTGGTGCCTAAAGAGAAAAAACAAAAAAAAACTGCCAAGTCACGCGGAGAACTGCCAAGTCACGCGGAGAAGTTGAGAAGGCAAGGCATCATGATGAAGGATACTGCGACTGTTCTGCCACGACATGACCCGACGAAGAAAGAAGCAGAGTGATTTTGGAATTATCAATTCTAAAACCAGGGGGGCATGTGTTATCACCAGAATTTGACCGAGTCAGAGGTGGGCCGCGATCAAGATGGGCTTGAAGAATATACATGGAAGAATACGCGAATCGGCCTTATATGCAAAGTTTGGGCTAGTTTGCCCGTGTATCTGTAATATAGTAGGATACGTGTCAATTAGATAGAGTTTGGCTCGTGCCCGGTTGGGATTATTCCCACGTTAGAAAGTCTACGGACTATAAATATGTATCTAGGGTTTATGAAATAAACAACAATCACGTTCACCACAAACCAATCTAGGCGCATCGCCAACTCCCTTGTCTCGAGGGTTTCTTCCGGGTAAGCATCATGCTGCCTAGATCGCATCTTGCGATCTAGGCAGTACACGTTCATCCGTTGTTCATGCGTTGCTCGTACTGAAGCCTTTTTGATGGCGAGCAACGTAGTTATCTTAGACGTGTTAGGGTTAGCATTGTTCCTCGTATCATATGCTGTCGTCGTGCAACCCTGAGACGTCTAGCCGCCCTTACGCCTATCTTAGGTGTAAGGGCGGCACCCCGCTTGATCATTATTTTAGTAGATCCGATCCGTTATGGTTGCTCCTTGTTCTTCAAGGATTAGTTTAATATCTGCATAGTTAGGCCTTACAAACGGGTTGAAGGATCCAGTGGCGCGTAGGGTGTAGTTTGCTAGCCCTAGACAGGATGTTCCGGGGATCAACCTCGTGTTGGTTTTTAGGCCTTGTCTAGGGTCGGTTTACGATCACCGTGCGTGGCCGCCAGGCTCAATCACGAGTAGGATTTTCCGATTATGTGGTGAAAACCCTAGATCGTAGTAGGTCGTTTTAGCTTTATCTTGATCAAGCAGGACCACCATATATTCGTACACCTCGTACGGATCATGGGTGGATCGGCTCTTTGAGCCGATTCACAGGACAACCTGAGAGCCGATCGAGGCTCGTATTTAATGTTTACGTGTATGCCATGCAGGAAACTAAGCGAGGCACATCCATCACCTTCCTGACCAGGTATAGGTCAGGTGGCACGCCCTTGCACCAGCATCGGACGTGCGTGCCGAGTCTTTGCGGGCCGTCGCTCGGAGGGACCAGGGCCAGCCGCAGTCCTGGGAGCCTCCCGGCTCTACTGTGTTGCCCGTCACTGCTCGCCGGTGGGTTTCTGACCGCAACAGATACAAGAAGTCTCTTGTGTCCCCAACACACCTAATACAATTGTCAGATGTATAGGTGCACTAGTTCGGCGAAGAGATAGTGAAATACAAGTAATGTGGATGACTATAAGTAGTAATTGCATTCTGAAATAAAGATGGCAGCAAGCGAACATGTAACAGAACTTGTTGGAAACGGTGTTTCAATGCTTAGAAACAAGGCCTAGGGATCATACTTTCACTAGTGGACACTCTCAACAATGATATCATAAAGGAATATAAATATAAACACTTCACTATGCTATTCTGAATTACTCTCTGGCAGGATAACGAACACTAATTCACCGTGTAGGGCTACAAAAGCAAACCTTAAAGATGTATTCCCAAGTACTAATAAACACCCCACGTTGTCACTGTGAGCATTCATAGGAGGTACTAACTGTTATCACTAGAATTTGACCGGATCAGAGGTGGGCCGCGATCAAGATGGGCTTGAAGAATATACATGGAAGGAATACATGAATCGGCCTTATATGCAAAGTTTGGGCTAGTTCGCCCGTGTATCTGTAATATAGTAGGATACGTGTCGGTTAGTTAGAGTTTGGCTCGTGCACGGTTGGGATTATTCCCACATTAGAAAGTCTATGGACTATAAATATGTATCTAGGGTTTATGAAATAAACAACAATCACGTTCACCACAAACCAATCTAGGCGCATCGCCAACTCCCTTGTCTCGAGGGTTTCTTCCGGGTAAGCATCATGCTGCCTAGATCGCATCTTGCGATCTAGGCAGTACACGTTCATCCGTTGTTCATGCGTTGCTCGTACTGAAGCCTTTTTGATGGCGAGCAACGTAGTTATCTTAGACGTGTTAGGGTTAGCATTGTTCCTCGTATCATATGCTGTCGTCGTGCAACCCTGAGACGTCTAGCCGCCCTTACGCCTATCTTAGGTGTAAGGGCGGCACCCCGCTTGATCATTATTTTAGTAGATCCGATCCGTTATGGTTGCTCATTGTTCTTCATGGATTAGTTTAATATCTGCATAGTTAGGCCTTACAAACGGGTTGAAGGATCCAGTGGCGCGTAGGGTGTAGTTTGCTAGCCCTAGACAGGATGTTCCGGGGATCAACCTCGTGTTGGTTTTTAGGCCTTGTCTAGGGTCAGTTTACGATCACCGTGTGTGGCCGCCAGGCTCAATCACGAGTAGGATGTTCCGATTATGTAGTGAAAACCCTAGATCGTAGTAGGTCGTTTTAGCTTTATCTTGATCAAGCAGGACCACCATATATTCGTACACCTCGTACGGATCATGGGTGGATCGGCTCTTTGAGCCGATTCACAGGACAACCTGAGAGCCGATCGAGGCTCGTATTTAATGTTTACGTGTATGCCATGCAGGAAACTAAGCGAGGCACATCCATCACCTTCCTGACCAGGTATAGGTCAGGTGGCACGCCCTTGCACCAGCATCGGACGTGCGTGCCGAGTCTTTGCGGGCCGTCGCTCGGAGGGACCAGGGCCAGCCGCAGTCCTGGGAGCCTCCCGGCTCTACTGTGTTGCCCGTCGCTGCTCGCCGGTGGGTTTCTGACCGCAACACATTCTGGCACGCCCGGTGGGACGATCTTCGACATCAACCACATCGCCATCTACATCTGAGATGGCGGAAGGGACCCCAGTCACGTACGAGGATCTGACCGAGGAGCTCAAGAAGAAGTATGACGAGGTCAAAGCAATCCTCGAAGCCGACCTCATCGGCTCTTTTCACAGAACCCGCTCACATGGCATCAGGTGGAAAGGGTTCTCACCTGAAGGCGCGCTCGATGGAGTGGACCTGTCCGCCCCGTCAGAAGAACGCACCAGGTCCCTGCTTCAGGAGGTTAACTTCATGGTAGCTCACTCGCTGCACCGCCATTCTGAGAGCCTGGTGAACACTTTGGAGCGTGTCGCTCTTCGGGTGATCCAGGAAATCATGAGGCATCAGTACTCTCCGTCAGGACCAGCTCTCGGGACTTACCAAGGAGAAATGCCACTCCAGTCCCGTCCACCGCTGCCATTCGCGTTGGCAGCACCAGAAGTGCCGAATTCCCCGGCATACGTCGTCTACAAGATCGGTGGTGACCTTAGTGACTACCAGTTCTTGCATGAGGCGCCTAAGGAGATCCCTCACGGATACATGTGCACATACGTGCCAGACTGCAGTAACTGGGCACTTGATGACCCACAAGTATAGGGCATCGCGATAGTCTTCGAGGGAAGTAAAACCCAAATTTATTGATTCGACACAAGGGGAGGTAAAGAATACTTATAAGCCTTAACAACTGAGTTGTCAATTCAGCTGCACCTGGAAAAGTACTAGCAACAGGGGTGATGTGAAAGTAGCAGTAATATGAGAGCAGTAGTAACAGTAACACAGCGTGATAATAGCAATATGAGAGCAATGGCACCAGAAAATAGTTGATACTACTTCCAATGACATATAGAACGAGTATATAATGATGAGAGATGGACCGGGGTTCCCAGCGATCTACACTAGTGGTAACTCTCCAATAAGTGACAAGTGTTGGGTGAACAAATTACAGTTGGGCAATTGATAGGAATCAAAGCATTAAGATAGAACATCCAGATTATTAATTATGTAGGCATGTTTTCCAATATAGTCGTACGTGCTCGCAATGAGAAACTTGCACAACATCTTTTGTCCTACCAGCCGGTGGCAGCCGGGCCTCAAGGGAAACTACTGGATATTAAGGTACTCCTTTTAATAGAGTACCGGAGCAAAGCATTAACACTCCGTGAAAACATGTGATCCTCACATCACTACCATCCCCTCCGGTTGTCCCGATTTCTGTCACTTCGGGGCCATTGGTTCCGGACAGTGACATGTGCATACAACTTGTAGATACAATCTAAGCAATAAGTATAGAGCTCAAATCTAAGATCATGCCACTCGGGCCCTAGTGACAAGCATTAAGAATAACAAGATTGCAGCAACAATAACTTCACAAACTTTATAGATAGACTAATCATAATGTATCATCCATCGGATCCCAACAAACACAACACCGATTACATCAGATGAATCTCAATCATGTAAGGCAGCTCATGAGACCATTGTATTGAAGTACATGGGGGAGAGTATACCGACATAGCTACTGCTAGAACCCGTAGTCCATGGGGGAACTACTCACGGAGCATGGCGGTGGCGGTGGCGTTGATGGAGATGGCTTCCGGGGGCACTTCCCCGTTCCGGCAGGTGCCGAAGCAGTTGTCCCCCGAATTGGAGTTTCGCGACGGTGGCGGCGCCCCTGGAGTCTTTCTGGAGTTTCGTCAATTGGTCCGGTGTTTTTAGGTCGAAAGGGGTTTTATAGGCGAAGAGGCGGCGCAGGGGGGCACCTGGGGGCTCCACACCATAGGGTGGCGCGGGCCCAGGCCAGGCCGCGCCGCCTTATGGTCTGGTGGCCCTCTGGCCCCTCTCCGACTCTTCTTCGGTGTTCTGGAGCCTTCCGGGAAAAATAGGAGGTTTGGCGTTGATTTCGTCCAATTCCGAGAATATTGCCCGAACAGCCTTTCTGGAACCAAAAACAGCAGAAAACAGGAACTGGCACTGTGGCATCTTGTTAATAGGTTAGTTCCGGAAAACGCATAAAAATATTATAAAGTGCAAGCAAAACATGTAAGTATTGTCATAAAACAAGCATGGAACGACAGAAATTATGGATACGTCGGGGACGTATCAGCATCCCCAAGCTTAGTTCCTGCTCGTCCCGAGCAGGTAAACGATAAAAAGAATAATTTCTGTAGTGACATGCTACTTACATAACCTTGATCATACTATTACAAAGCATATGAAATGAATGAAGTGACTCAAGGCAATGATCTATAGTTGCTAACAAGTAGATAACATATAGCAAAACTTTTCGTGAAGAGTACTTTCAAGACAAGCATCAAAAGTCTTGCACAAGAGTTAACTCATAAAGCAATAAATTCAAAGTAAAGGCATCGAAGCAACACAAAGGAAGATTTAAGTTTCAGCGGTTGCTTTCAACTTTCAACATGTATATCTCATGGATATTGTCAACATAGGGTAATATGATGAATGCAAGTATGCAAGTATGTAAGAATCAATGCACAGTTAACACAAGTGTTTGCTTCTAAGGTGGAAGGAAGTAGGTAAACTGACTCAACATAAAGTAGAAGAAAGGCCCTTCGCAGAGGAAAGCATCGATTGCTATATTTGTGCTAGAGTTTTGGTTTTGAAAACATATAGAGAGCATAAAAGTAAAGTTTTGAGAGGTGTTTGTTGTTGTCAACGAATGGTAGCGGGCACTCTAACCCCCTCGCCAGACAAACCTTCAAAGATTGGCTCCCATTTTATTTTATTTTTGGATGGCACTCCTTCCAACCTTTCTTTCACAAACCATGGCTAACCGAATCCTCGGGTGCCTGCCAACAATCTCATACCATGAAGGAGTGCCTTTTTATTTTAGTTTTATTATGATGACACTCCCCCCAACCTTTGCTTACACAAGCCATGGCTAACCGAATCCTTCGGGTGCCGTCCAACAATCACATACCATGGAGGAGTGTCTATTTAGTTTAATTTATTTGGGACTGGGAATCCCATTGCCAGCTCTTTTTGCAAAATTATTGGATAAGCGGATGAAGCCACTAGTCCATTGGTGAAAGTTGCCCAACAAGATTGAAAGATAAACACCACATACTTCCTCATGAGCTATAAAACATTGACACAAATTGAGAAGCATTTTGAATTGTTTAAAGGTAGCACTCAAGCAATTTACTTTGGAATGGCAGGAAATACCACATAGTAGGTAGGTATGGTGGACACAAATGACATAGGTTTTGGCTCAAGGTTCTGGATGCACGAGAAGCATTTCCTCTCAGTACAAGGCTTAGGCTAGCAAGGTTATTTGAAGCAAACACAAGTATGAACCGGTACAGCAAAACTTACATAAGAACATATTGCAAGCATTATAATACTCTACACTGTCTTCCTTGTTGCTCAAACACTTTTACCAGAAAATATCTAGACATTAAGAGAGATCAATCATGCAACCAATTTCAACAAGCTTTACGGTAGTTCTCCACTAATAGGTTTAAACTACATGAAAAAACTTATGATCTACTTGAGAGCTCAAAACAATTGCCAAGTATCAAATTATCCAAGACATATGAGGCATTTTCTGTTTCCAACCAAATAAGAATAAGTGATGTAGCTTCCAACTTTTATCATGGAACATTAAAAGTAAAAGGAAGAACAAGTGTTCATATGAAAAAGCGGAGCGTGTCTCTCTCCCAAACAATGAATGCTAGGATCCTTCTTTATTCAAACAAAAATAAAAATAAAAACACACAGACGCTCCAAGTAAAGCACATATGATGTGACCGAATAAAAATATAGTTTCAATAGAAGAAACTTGATAAGTTGATGAAGAAGGGGATGCCTTGGGCATCCCCAAGCTTAGACGCTTGAGTCTTCTTGAAATATGCAGGGATGAACCACGGGGGCATCCCCAAGCTTAGACTTTTCACTCTTCTTGATCATATATCATCCTCCTCTCTTGACCCTTGAAAACTTCCTTCACAACAAACTTCTCATAAACTTCATTAGAGGGGTTAGTACTCAAAAAATTTGAATCCACCTTGGTCCTGTAGTGGCACATTGCAAGAACTCAATAAAACATTAGCTACAGCTCTCTATGTCTAGAAAAGCTCGCTTAAAGTCCACAAGAGACAATGCAAAAAAACATAGACAGAATCTGCCAAAACAGAACAGCCAGTAAAGACGAATTTTAATAAAATACTTCCGTTGCTCAAATCAGAAAACTCAAAACTAATGAAAGTTGCGTACATATCTGAGGAACACGCAAGTAAAATGGCATATTTTTCTGATTTTTCTACAGAGAAAACAGCCCAGATTCGTCACAGATAGAAATCTGTTTCTGCGCAGAAATCCAAATCTAGTATCAACCTTCGATTAGAGGCTTCACTTGGCACAACAAAACATAAAACTAAGATAAGGAGAGGTTGCTACAGTAGTAAACAACTTCCAAGACACAAATATAAAACAAAGTACTGTAGCAAAAAAACACATGGGTTATCTCCCAAGAAGTTGCTTTCTTTATAGCCATTAAGATGGGCTCAGCAGTTTTAATGATGCACTCGCAAGAAATAGTATTTGAAGCAAAAGAGAGCATCAAGAGGCAAATCCAAAACACATTTAAGTCTAACATGCTTCCTATGCAAAGGAATCTTGTACATAAATAAATTCATGAAGAACAAAGTGACAAGCATAAGAAGATAAAACAGGAATAACTTCGAGATTTTAAGCATATAGAGAGGTGTTTTAGTACCATGCAAATTTCTACAACCATATTTTCCTCTCTCATAATAATTTTCAGTAGCTTCATGAATAAACTCAACAATATAACTATCACATGAAGCATACTTTTCATGATCCATAGACATATAATTTTTATCAAGTTCAAGAATAGTGGATTTAAAACTTTCAAACTTACTTTTATCAATAGTATAACATGATGATTGATCAATCTCAAGAGATATGGGACTCATAGAATAAGTCAAGAACTCTCCAATCCCATTTTCATTAGTAGTACAATTAATATTATCAAGTATCATAGGACCATCATCTAAAGCTTTATCATAAACATTTGCCAAGCAAAATTCTTTAGTACCATGCATTTCGACATCAGGCACAAACAAAGCATTATCATAAGATTTATCAAAGTAGCATGGATTATCATATATAACAGTAGCATAATTATTCTCACAAGTTTTACTCATAGGGAAAATTTCAAGAGAATCCACAGGAACATAACATTCAACCTCTTTCGGTAAGCATGGAGGACAATCAAATAGTGTAAGAGATAAAGAGTTACTCTCATTAGAAGGTTGGCATGGGTAGCTAATCCATTCTTCCTCCTTTTGTTCGTCGCTCTCCTCTTCTTTTTCATCCAATGAGCTTTCAGGTTCATCAATTTCCTCCTCTTTTTCATCCAATGAGCTTTCAGGTTCATCAATTTCTTCTTCCACCGGTTCACCAAATTGTGAGTGCATTCTTGTGCATTAATGTGTCTCTCTTTATAATCAAGGATATAAGGATTCCTACTGTAGCATTCTATGCAAGAATTAAGGATAGTAGAGACATAATCTTTAAGGTCCTTACAAATAGCACAAGTTTCATAATTCTCAACCATGAAGGATTCTATCTCGGAGGCTCCCATAAATAAGACAAATTGTTCTACCTCTTCGAACCCATAATGAATATAGCAATTCCGATTATAGTTCTTAATTAAAAATTCCTCACTAAAGCCACATTGAAATTTAAGATGTTTATCCTGTTGAGAGCAACAGTTTATATCATGGCGTCTAAGCAAGATTTTAGCCATTGTATTCAATTTTTCTATCATAGCACTCATTATTTTACCAGTTCTTGATTCTCTATAATTATTATAACATTCTATAAGCTCCAAGTAGGTTGTTGGTTCTCCCATAACAGCAGTTTTTAATTTTTCGGTTTTTCAAATTTTTATGGATTTTTGGGTATATGAGAAAAATAAAACAAGACTGAAATAAACTAGACAAAAGTAAACTAAGCAAAGTAATACTAGACAGAAATAAACTAAGCACAAGTAAACTAGGAAAAAGTAAACTAAGCAAAACAAAATAAAATAAAACAGAGAGAGAGGTAGAGTGTACTCCCCAGGTGAACTTATGAGTAGAGCTATGCCTCCCCGGCAACGGCGCCAGAAAACAGTCTTGATGACCCACAAGTATAGGGGATCGCGATAGTCTTCGAGGGAAGTAAAACCCAAATTTATTGATTCGACACAAGGGGAGGTAAAGAATACTTATAAGCCTTAACAACTGAGTTGTCAATTCAGCTGCACCTGGAAAAGTACTAGCAACAGGGGTGATGTGAAAGTAGCAGTAATATGAGAGCAGTAGTAACAGTAACACAGCAGCAGTAATAGCAATATGAGAGCAATGGCACCAGAAAATAGTTGATACTACTTCCAATGACACATAGAACGAGTATATAATGATGAGAGATGGACCGGGGTTCCCAGCGATCTACACTAGTGGTAACTCTCCAATAAGTGACAAGTGTTGGGTGAACAAATTACAGTTGGGCTATTGATAGGAATCAAAGCATTAAGATAGAACATCCAGATTATTAATTATGTAGGCATGTTTTCCAATATAGTCGTACGTGCTCGCAATGAGAAACTTGCACAACATCTTTTGTCCTACCAGCCGGTGGCAGCCGGGCCTCAAGGGAAACTACTGGATATTAAGGTACTCCTTTTAATAGAGTACCGGAGCAAAGCATTAACACTCCGTGAAAACATGTGATCCTCACATCACTACCATCCCTCCTCGTTGTCCCGATTTCTGTCACTTCGGGGCCATTGGTTCCGGACAGTGACATGTGCATACAACTTGTAGATACAATCTAAGCAATAAGTATAGAGCTCAAATCTAAGATCATGCCACTCGGGCCCTAGTGACAAGCATTAAGAATAACAAGATTGCAGCAACAATAACTTCACAAACTTTATAGATAGACTAATCATAATGTATCATCCATCGGATCCCAACAAACACAACACCGATTACATCAGATGAATCTCAATCATGTAAGGCAGCTCATGAGACCATTGTATTGAAGTACATGGGGGAGAGTATACCGACATAGCTACTGCTAGAACCCGTAGTCCATGGGGGAACTACTCACGGAGCATGGCGGTGGCGTTGATGGAGATGGCTTCCGGGGGCACTTCCCCGTTCCTACAGGTGCGGAACAGTTCTGTCCCCCGAATTGGAGTTTCGCGACGGTGGCGGCGCCCCTGGAGTCTTTCTGGAGTTTCGTCAATTGGTCCGGTGTTTTTAGGTCGAAAGGGGTTTTATAGGCGAAGAGGCGACGCAGGGGGGCACCTGGGGGCTCCACACCATAGGGTGGCGCGGGCCCAGGCCAGGCCGCGCCGCCTTATGGTCTGGTGGCCCTCTGGCCCCTCTCCGACTCTTCTTCGGTGTTCTGGAGCCTTCCGGGAAAAATAGGAGGTTTGGCGTTGATTTCGTCCAATTCCGAGAATATTGCCCGAACAGCCTTTCTGGAACCAAAAACAGCAGAAAACAGAACTGCACTTTGTGGCATCTTGTTAATAGGTTAGTTCCGGAAAACGCATAAAAACATTATAAAGTGCAAGCAAAACATGTAAGTATTGTCATAAAACAAGCATGGAACGACAGAAATTATGGATACGTCGGGGACGTATCAGCACTCACAAACCAGACTGCAACAGCAGGGACTTCTGGAACAACAGGAGGAACTTCGGGAACAGATCTTGAGAAGCAGACGTGGCTAGCTAAGTATGCCACTCCGACAAACCTCCAGAGCTCAGCTCCTGCAGTTGGCTCAGAGCTGGAAAAGCAAGCATGGCTGGCTAAGTATGCCACTCCGGCGAATCTTCAGAGTTCGACTCCTGCAGCCAGCACCGCGGATCAGATCAGTACCATCCTGAGAGACCAGTTCGGCATGGTGCCAAAAAGGAGGACAATCGGCTATTCCAAGCCGTACCCCAACGAGTACGAGTTGATCCCGCTACCACCCAAATATCGGCTCCCTGATTTCTCCAAGTTTAATGGATCAGATGGTTCCAGCTCCATCGAGCATGTGAGCCAATATTTGGCACAGCTGGGCACGATCTCAGCATCAGATGAGCTGCGTGTGAGGTTCTTCGCACAGTCCCTCACAGGATCGGCTTTCGGGTGGTACACATCGCTGCCACCAGACTCAATCCGGACTTGGAAGCAGTTGGAAGAGCAGTTCCACATGCAGTATCACTCAGAGGCTTCCGAGGCTGGCATTGCCGATTTAGCACAAGTACGTCAGAAGCGCGGAGAAACAGTGTCAGAATACGTCCAACGCTTCAGGACCGTTAGGAACCGATGCTATTCGGCTCGTGTGACTGAAAAAGAAGCAGTCGAGTTGGCGGTGGTGGGTCTCGCATCACCGATCAAGGACGTGGCCTCCCAAGCAGACTACCCTTCACTGGCGCACATGGTGCGAAGGCTGTCGATATATGAACAGCGCCACCCAGATGTATACCAGGATAAATTCAAGCGTGCGGTGGTCCTGGTTGAGGCAGATGAAGACGAAGGCTCTGCGGGAGATCAAGAGGTAGCAGTGGCTGAATGGACTCGGGGGGCAAGCCCCGTGTCCTGCAAGTGGGTTAGGCCACAAGGTCCTCCCAGAGGGTTTGACTTTGACGTTACCAAAGCTGAGCAGATTTTCGACCTCTTACTTAAGGAGAAGCAGCTAAAGGTACCCGAAGGTCACAAGATCCCCACGGCGCAGGAGCTGAATGGAAAGCCATACTGCAAGTGGCATAACACGTTCACCCATGCCACCAACGACTGCAGGGTGTGGCGGCAGCAAGTCCAAATGGCGATAGAACAAGGGCGTCTAATTTTCAGCCAGTACGCCATGAAAGTCGACACACACCCTTTCCCCGCCGTTAACATGGTGGAGTGCACTTACCCTGGAGGGTGCCAGCCAGGATTCTCGTTCAACATCAACATGGTAGGACCTGGACACCACTCTGGTAAGGACGGAGACGAGGGCAGCTGCTCTCGTAGCAAGGACACAGAGGAAGCCGTTCCACGCGATCGGCTCCGTCACGATGGCAAGCGCTACATCACAGAGGGAGAAGTAAGGAACGTGAGATATCAGCGACCTCTCTCTGATCACCTCCTCAACAAGTATGTGAGTCAATATGACCAACGCCGACGACCCAACGACGATGATGAAAGAGATCGTCTGGCTAGGGACGCCAGGAGACATCGTCGGCATGATCGCGACGAGGAGAAGATATGAGCGCCACGCCAAGGAAAAGTCAAGAGAGCAAGACGACGAGGATAGGCACTGGGACTGCCCCTTCTTCAGACACTGCTGGGATTCAGGAATGAGCCGATTGCCTACAATCGGCAACTGCCCAGAATGTAGACAGAAGAGGAAGGATGCAGCTAACGTGTCCGTGTTCAAACGTCTAGGGCCTCTCCCGCCTCGGAACAAGCACGCTGAGTCCTCTCGGGTGGAAGATCTCGAGGAATTGGAAGACGATGAAGAAGAAGAAGATAAGTACCACCGGCCAAGGTGGTGCCCTGATGGACTCAGCCGTTCCCAAAAGCGTAGGGTTCAGCGGCTACGTGGTTTGGAGGAAGCCGAAAGGTTATACCTGCACACGTTGAGGAAGGCGCGGCCTGATCTGGCCGCTAAAATTCAGCGAACCCTGGACGAAGAGGGTCGGCCACAAAGGAAAGAGTGGCGCCCCAGACAAAAGAAAGCTGATGATGAAACATCGGCTGGCACAAACATGGTGTTCATCCTTCCGACGGAGTTTAGTGCTCCAGGATTAGACGAAGCACCTGTGGCACAACTTGACTGCGGCCCAGGGCCAGTTATCTTTGAGAAGCCACGAGAAAGAAGCTACAGACATCTGAAGGCCCTGTACTTGCGAGGTTATATCAATGGGCAGCCTGTCAACAAGATGCTGGTGGACACCGGAGCGGCAGTCGACATTATGCCATACTCCATGCTACGTCGGTTGGGACGCTCTAGCTCGGATCTGATCAAGACCAACGTGACGCTGAGCGATTTCAACGGCCAGGCGTCTGACGCACAAGGTGTTCTGAACGTGGACCTGACCGTAGGAAGGAAAACCATCCCTACGACGTTCTTTATTGTCGATAGCAAGAGCACCTATGATGTCCTGCTAGGAAGAGATTGGATCCACGCCAACTGTTGCATTCCATCCACGATGCACCAATGCGTAATACAGTGGGATGGAGATGAAGTGGAGGTTGTCCATGCAGATGACTCAGCCGAGATTTCAACGGCTGGCATGAACGCTTGGGAGACAACAGGCCAAGAGCCACTCTCAGGCATCAATTTGGACGACTGCGAGCGCATCGACGTGACGAAGGACGGGGTTAGGCTGGTCTTATCCACCGGCCTGACCGTCTAGCAAGAACAAACCTATGGACAAACGTGGCGAGGCCGATCCCAAGGATCGGCCCCCAAAGATCTATGGAGGAACATTGCAAAACCTTCATTGAGCAATTCAATCAACGTGGAGGCCGATTCCAGCAATCGGCCAAAATTATCCTCACCACACATTCTGCCTGTGTTCAACGTCGATCTAATGGGCAGTGGTTTTATGTCGGCTGATGAGCTGGAAAAATCAACATTGGTCCTACCGGAGCCGACGTTCAAATACAGTGCCTTGGCTAACTACAGAGCCGATATCCGCGATTACACAGCGATTCGGCTCGGGGGGCACCTAATCAGATGAACATGTGCGATACATGTGCAGATAAACATGTGTGCAGTGAAATATTGGGGGCCGATAGAAAAATCGGCCAGTAAAAAAAAAATCTCATGGTATACAGCCGATGCACGGACATCGACTTTAGAGCTAAGAAACAAAGCCGATGCACAGCCATCGACTCTAGTACAAATTACACAAGATCTACCAGCTGCGTGTTCAAGACGCGGATTTTCACCAAGTCGGTCTTCAGTTCAGCTTCAAGGCCTTCTGCTTCCTTGAGGGAGTGGACAATGAGAACTCCCTCAGCCGCAATGAGCCGATTTTTGTGCCCGAACTTTCTCTTCGAGGACTTCCAACCCTTTGCGCCAGTTCAGCAGTACTGTTTTGGCATGCAAGGCAGCCTTTTGCTCATTAAGCCATTGGTGTTTCGTCTACAATATCGGCTTTCAACGGAGGAAGAGGCGATCGATGGGGGCAAGTTTGGCTGGCTCGGCATGGTGGCTGTCTCAGAATTACCTGAGTTCAAAGCCCTTTGTCTGATCTGTGTATCATCACCGCTATTCTCGCCTTGACTGAGGCTCGGGGGGCAGCTGGCCTGGTAGATGCTCTGTTTTAGAAGCCGATTGGGGTGTCATCGGCTGATCCTTCGTCGCAACCTTCTTCAAAAATGGTGAGTTCTTGCAGAAGAGGATCACTGGAGCTGGTGGGAGGAATTTAAGGGCTCTCTTGAAGACTCCACATTATCCACCAGATCTCAAAGTCATCAGTCGAAGAGTTGAAGGATAGATTGTGAAGAACCGATGCGTTGCTATCGGCTCATTGAGCATTGGCTAAGTGAACAATCGGCAAAGCCAGTATGAGAGGGAATCGGCAAAATCAAAATGGGGGAAATTCTTCATTGATAAATAGGATTTCTTACATAAAGAGCTGATTGCTCTCAAAAGGAAATACTAGGGGGTACATTGCCCCATCTACTACTGCTGATCCTATGCTAAGGGTCCTATCTACGGGCCATCGCTGCCCTCGTCGTCGCCGTCATCGCCGCTGTCGGCGCTACTCCCGACGGGCTCGTCGTCGCTGCTGCAGCGGCCGTCGGCCGGGCCCTCGTTGTCCTCATCCTCCTCGTCAGCGTCGTCGTCGTCGCTGTCAAAGTTGCTGAGGTTCCCCGGCCAGGGGCAGAAGCGCTTGGCCGGCGGTTCGTCGGAGGAGGTGTCGTCCTCCTCTTCCTTCTCCTCCTCCTCCTCCTCCTCGGGGGAGGTGAAGTCATCACAGGAGAAGCGATCGTCATCGCTCTCCTCCTCCGTTTCCCCGTCGGCGAGGAAGCAGAGGTCACTTTCCCCGTCGGTCGAGGACTTGTCGTCCTCAGACCAGACGGAGAAATCGTGACTGGATTCCTCCCCGGCTTCGATGGCGCGGCGGATGTTGGCCGCATGGGCCTCCTCCGGGTTCCACTCCGGCGTCGGCTCGCGGGAGGAGGAGGATTGGGTGAAAAGACCCGATGAGGCAGAGGAGGAAGAAGACATGGTGGCGCAGGAGGGCTTTTGGAGTGCTAATGCGAAGGGGATGAAGAAGCAAACTGTTTGGAATGGTTAAATAAAAGGGGATATAGTGGAAATTTAATGCCACAGCAGTTTCCGAGGAAGTGGTGCCCAACAAAAAAAAATTACCAGGTCACGCGGAGAAGTTGAGAAGGCAAGGCATCATGATGAAGGATACTGTGACGGTTCTGCTACGACATGCCCCGACGAAGAAAAAGCAGAGTGATTTTGGAATTATCAATTCCAAAACCAGGGGGGCATGTGTTATCACCAGAATTTGACCGGATCAGAGGTGGGCCGCGATCAAGATGGGCTTGAAGAATATACATGGAAGGAATACATGAATCGGCCTTATATGCAAAGTTTGGGCTAGTTCGCCCGTGTATCTGTAATATAGTAGGATACGTGTCGGTTAGTTAGAGTTTGGCTCGTGCACGGTTGGGATTATTCCCACGTTAGAAAGTCTACAGACTATAAATATGTATCTAGGGTTTATGAAATAAACAACAATCACGTTCACCACAAACCAATCTAGGCGCATCGCCAACTCCCTTGTCTCGAGGGTTTCTTCCGGGTAAGCATCATGCTGCCTAGATCGTATCTTGCGATCTAGGCAGGACACGTTCATCCGTTGTTCATGCGTTGCTCGTACTGAAGCCTTTTTGATGGCGAGCAACGTAGTTATCTTAGACGTGTTAGGGTTAGCATTGTTCCTTGTATCATATGCTGTCATCGTGCAACCCTGAGACGTCTAGCCGCCCTTACGCCTATCTTAGGTGTAAGGGCAGCACCCCGCTTGATCATTATTTTAGTAGATCCGATCCGTTATGGTTGCTCCTTGTTCTTCAAGGATTAGTTTAATATCTGCATAGTTAGGCCTTACAAACGGGTTGAAGGATCCAGTGGCGCGCAGGGTGTAGTTTGCTAGCCCTAGACAGGATGTTCCGGGGATCAACCTCGTGTTGGTTTTTAGGCCTTGTCTAGGGTCAGTTTACGATCACCGTGCGTGGCCGCCAGGCTCAATCACGAGTAGGATGTTCCGATTATGTGGTGAAAACCCTAGATCGTAGTAGGTCGTTTTAGCTTTATCTTGATCAAGCAGGACCACTATATATTCGTACACCTCGTACGGATCATGGGTGGATCGGCTCTTTGAGCCGATTCACAGGACAACCTGAGAGCCGATCGAGGCTCGTATTTAATGTTTACGTGTATGCCATGCAGGAAACTAAGCGAGGCACATCCATCACCTTCCTGACCAGGTATAGGTCAGGTGGCACGCCCTTGCACCAGCATCGGACGTGCGTGCCGAGTCTTTGCGGGCCGTCGCTCGGAGGGACCAGGGCCAGCCGCAGTCCTGGGAGCCTCCCGGCTCTACTGTGTTGCCCGTCGCTGCTCGCCGGTGGGTTTCTGACCGCAACACTAACACACCACAATTCCATAGAGACATCCAACTCAAATCATAACCCAGTGAACAAGTATTATGTGAAATATAGCCTAAGAGACCCACACGGTGCACACACTGTCACCTTTACACACGTGGGACAAGGAGTCTCCGGAGATCACATAAGTAAAATCCACTTGAATAGCATAACGACATCTAGATTACAAAGCTCATCATATGGATCTCAATCATGTAAGGCAGCTCATGAGATCATTGTATTGAAGTACATGGGAGAGAGAGATTAACCACATAGCTACCGGTAGAGCCCTCAGCCTCGGGGGAGAACTACTCCATCCTCATCATGGGAGACAACAACGGCGATGAAGATGGCGATGGAGTCGATGGAGATGGATTCCGGGGGCACTTCCCCGTCCCGGCGGCGTGCTGGAACAGAGACTTCTGTCCCCCGAAACGGAGTTTCACGATGGCGGCGGCGCCCCTGGAGTCTTTTTGGAGTTTCGTCGATTGGTGTAGGGTTTTCACGTCACGAGAGATTATATAGGCGAAGAGGCGGGGTTGGAGGAGCCAGGGGGCTCCCTCCCCATAGGTCGGCGCGGCCAGGGGGCCACCCGCGCCGCCATATGGTGTGGGTCCCCTGCTGCCCTTCCTCGTCTCCCCTTCGGACTTCTGGAACCTTCCGTGAAATATAAGATCGTGGGCTTTTGTTTCGTCCAATTCCGAGAATATTGCCCGAACAGCCTTTCTGGAACCAAAAATAGCAGAAAACATGAACTGGCACTTCGGCATCTTGTTAATAGGTTAGTTCCGGAAAATGCATAAAATCATTATAAAGTGTGAGCAAAACATGTAGGTATTGTCATAAAACTAGCATGGAACATCAGAAATTATAGATACGTTGGAGACGTATCAAGCATCCCCAAGCTTAGTTCCTACTCGCCCTCGAGTAGGCAAACGATAAAAAGAGTAATTTCTGTAGTGACATGCTACTAACATAATCTTGATCATACTATTGTAAAGCATATGAAATGAATGAAGTGACTCAAGGCAACGATCTATAGTTTGCTAACAAATAGATAACATATAGCAAAACTTTTCATGAATTGTACTTTCAAGACAAGCATCAAAAAGTCTTGCATAAGAGTTAACTCATAAAGCAATAGATTCAAAGTAAAAGCATCGAAGCAACACAAAGGAAGATATAAGTTTCAGCAGTTGCTTTCAACTTTCAACATGCATATCTCATGGATAATTGTCAACACAAAGTAAAATAATAAGTGCAAATAAGCAAGTATGTAAGAATCAATGCACAGCTGGCACAAGTGTTTGCTTCTAAGATGGGAGGAAGTAGGTAAACTGACTCAACATAAAGTAAAAGAAAGGCCCTTCGCAGCGGGAAGCAGGGATTACTATTTTTGTGCTAGAGCTTTTATTTTGAAAACATAGAAATAATTTTGTCAACGGTAGTAATAATTCATATGTGTTATGCATAAAACATCCTATAAGTTGCAAGCCTCATGCATAGAATACCAATAGTGCTCGCACCTTGTCCTAATTAGCTCGGATTTCCATGGATTATCATTGCATTACATATGTTTCAACCAAGTTTCACAAAGGGGTACCTCTATGCCGCCTGTACAAAGGTCCAAGGAGATAGATCGCATTTGATTTCTCGTTTTTGATAGATCTCAACTAAGGACATCCATACCGGGACAACATAGAAAACAGATAATGGACTCCTCTTTAATGCATAAGCATTCAACAACAGATAATATTCTCATAAGAGATTGAGGATTAATGTCCAAACTGAAACTTCCACCATGATACATGGCTTTGGTTAGCGGCCCAATGTTCTTCTCTAACAATATGCATACTCAAACCATTTGATCATGATAAATCACCCTTACTTCAGACAAGACGAACATGCATAGCAACTCACACGATATTCAACAAAGGTGTAATAGTTGATGGCGTCCCCAGAAACATGGTTACCGCTCAACAAGCAACTTATAAGAAATAAGATACATAAGCTACATATTCTTTACCACAATAGTTTTTAAGGCTATTTTCCCATGAGCTATATATTGCAAAGACAAGGAATGAAATTTTAAAGGTAGCACTCAAGCAATTTACTTTGGAATGGCAGAGAAATACCACATAGTAGGTAGGTATGGTGGACACAAATGGCATAAGTTTTGGCTCAAGGTTTTGGATGCACGAGAAGCATTCCCTCTCAGTACAAGGCTTTGGCTAGCAAGGTTGTTTGAAGCAAACACAAGTATGAACCGATACAGCAAAACTTACATAAGAACATATTGCAAGCATTATAAGACTCTACACTGTCTTCCTTGTTGCTCAAACACTTTCGCTAGAAAATATCTAGACCTTAGAGAGACCAATCATGCAAACCAATTTCAACAAGCTCTACGGTAGTTATCCACTAATAGGTTTAAACTACATGATGCAAGAGCTTAAACATGAACTATTTAAGAGCTCAAAACAATTGCCAAGTATCAAATTATTCAAGACCATATACCAATTACCACATGAAGCATTTTCTGTTTCCAACCAAATAGCAATAAATGCAGCAACTTTTAACTTTTGCCATGAATATTAAAAGTAAAACGAAGAACACCGGTGTTCATATGAAAAAGCGGAGCGTGTCTCTCTCTCCCACACATGGATTGCTAGGATCCAAATTTATTCAAAGAATGGAAATAACAAAACGAAAATAAAACACACAGACGCTCCAAGTAAAGCACATAAGATGTGACGGAATAAAAATATAGTTTCACTAGAGGTGACCTGATAAGTTGTCGATGAAGAAGGGGATGCCTTGGGCATCCCCAAGCTTAGATGCTTGAGTCTTCTTGAAATATGCAGGGATGAACCACGGGGGCATCCCCAAGCTTAGACTTTTCACTCTTCTTGATCATATTATATCATCCTCCTCTCTTGACCCTTGAAAACTTCCTCCACACCAAACTCAAAACAATCTCATTAGAGAGTTAGTGCATAATCAAAAATTCACATGTTCAGAGGTGACACAATCATTTCTAACACTTCTGGACATTACGCAAGGCTACGGAAATTTAATGGAGCAAAGAAATCCACTCAAACACAGTAAAGGAGGCAATGTGAAATAAAAGGCAGAATCTGTCAAAACAGAACAGTCCGTAAAGACGAATTTTTTAGAGGCACTTAACATGCTCAGATGAAGAAGATCAAATTGAATGAAAGTTGCATACATATCTGAGGATCACTCATGATTTTTTGCAGATTTGTTATACTCTCCTACAGAGAGACCAACTCAAATTCGTGACAGCCAAAAATATGTTTCTGCGCAGAAATCCAAATCTAGTATCAACTTTACTATCAAAGACTTTACTTGGCACAACAATGCAATAAAATAAAGATAAGGAGAGGTTGCTACAGTAGTAACAACTTCCAAGGCACAACAAAACAGTAGCAAAATAAAAACATGGGTTATCTCCCAAGAAGTGCTTTCTTTATAACCATTAAGATGGGCTCAGTAATTTTAATGATGCTCGCATAAGGATGAGAGTTGAAGCAAAGAGAGCATCAAAAACCAAGTATGAAACAAATTTAAGCCTAACCCGCTTCCTATGCATAGGAATCTTGTACACAAATAAATTCATGAAGATCAAAGTGACAAGCATTGCAAGATAACACACGAGTAACTTCAAAATTTTCAGCATGTAGAGAGGTGTTTTAGTAACATGAAAATTTCTACAACCATATTTTCCTCTCTCATAATAATTTCCAATAGCATCATGAACAAACTCAACAATATAACTATCACATAAAGCATTCTTATTCACATGCATAAAAGTATCATTACTCTCCACATAAGCATAATCAATTTTATTAGTAATAGTGGGAGTAAAACTATCACAGCCATCATTGTAATCATCATAAATTGCAGGCATGGTATAATCATAATAAACTTTATCCTCCATAGTAGGTGGCACCAAAATACCACTATCATTATAATCATCATAAATGGGAGGCAAAGTATCATCAAAGAAAATTTTCTCCTCAAAACTTGGGGGACTAAAAATATCATGCTCATCAAAACCAGCTTCCCCAAGCTTAGAATTTTCCACAGCATTAGAAACAATGGTGTTCAAAGCATTCATACTAATAACATTGTGATGTGGTCTAAGACCCCGTTTGTGGTCCGATCTCGCGATTGACCCGAAATCCAAAGGGGAAAGAGAGGGAGAGCGCGAAGAACACGATGAACACGAAGAACACGAGGAACTCACGCACGCACACCAACCCGATACAACCGATACTTACCCTCGTGGCTCGATGGACCACGCCAATAGAATCAACCCGGAAGAGACGCGCGGTAGAATTCCGAGCGGAGAGATTGGTGAGGGAGATGAATCTAGGAGTGGGAGAGAGAGTGGGTAACACTAGAATCTCACACACCAAATCCAATCATCCAACAAGGGTTGCCTTGATACAAAGGGGATGAAACCCTAGGGAGACAAAGCTCAAATCCATGTCTAAGCCTAAATATTGTCTTAGGAGTAAAGGGGACGACCTAGGTGCTTATATAGAGGTACAAGGCGACTTGGGTCGAATAGGTATGCGGTGGACCGACTCGGGTAGTTCCGGTCGAGTCGAACCCGTGAAATTCGGTCCAGGGGCCGGTCGAAACCGGGCCAGGGACCGGGCGGCAACCGGGAAGGTCGCAAAAGTCCATCTGGTTGGCGTCGGTACAACGCCCGGTAGTCGCCGGGGTGGATCCGGTCTGGGGCCCGGTCTGACCGGCCCTGGGACCGGCCTGGCCGGCCTGGGGCCCGGTTGGCCGGCCTCTGGGCCGGCTGGGCCTCTTCCTCCCGCCTCTTCTTCCTCTTCCTTCTTCTCTTCTTTCCTTCTTCCTTGCACCATGGGAGTTCCTTCTCTCTCGGTCCTTGTCGATGTCGGCACCTATAGACACCATGATGATAGGCATGAGGTAGCATACCATTCAAGTTGGTGTTGAGGTCGACCATAGAGAGGAAGGAGTTCACCTTGACATATATGGCGGGGGTTTGTGTTGTTGGTCCACTTGGGGGACTCCTTGGCCATGGTGTAGCGTCGACGATAGGCGAGGCTACATCATCTCCCCCCCCCCCTTGGGGAAGAGTCGTCCTCGACTCATGTTCCTCCTCATCTCCATGTTGTGGCGAGAGGTCGGAGATGGTGAACCTCTTGCTAACCAAGTACTTTGGAGTTTGTTTATCGATGAAGCGGTCGAAGAAGAACTTGGGGAAAAACAACTTGCGAACGGAAAGCTTGTGGATGCCAATTTTGTGATCGGCGAACAAGAGGCTCTCAATCAAATACGAAGCATCAAGTCGTTTCTCCAAGAGGCATTTGGAAAAAATGGGAACCAAAAGAGTGTCGATGTATCCAAAATTTGGTAGGTGATGACGCGTAAAGCACACGCCCGTTGGGAACCCCAAGAGGAAGGTGTGATGCGTACAGCGGAAAGCTTTTCCCTCAGTAAGAAACCAAGGTTATCGAACCAGTAGGAGTCAAGAAGCACGTTGAAGGTTGATGGCGGCGGAGTGTAGTGCGGTGCAACACCAGGGATTCCGGCGCCAACGTGGAACCTGCACAACACAACCAAAGTACTTTGCCCCAACTTAACAGTGAGGTTGTCAATCTCACCGGCTTGCTGTAACAAAGGATTAGATGTATAGTGTGGATGATGATGTTTGCAGAAAACAGTAGAACGAGTATTGCAGTAGATTGTATTTGATGTAAAAGAATGGACCGGGGTCCACAGTTCACTAGTGGTGTCTCTCCCATAAGATAAATAGTATGTTGGGTGAACAAATTACAGTTGGGAAATTGACAAATAAAGATGGCATGACAATGCACATACATGTTATGATGAGTAGTGTGAGATTTAATTGGGCATTACGACAAAGTACATAGACCGCTATCCAGCATGCATCTATGCCTAAAAAGTCCACCTTCAGACAATTGCATTAAGTATGGTGCGTAATGTAATCGACAAATACATTCTTAGACATAGCATTGATGTTTTATCCCTAGTGGCAACAGCACATCCACAACCTTAGAACTTTCTGTCACTGTCCCAGATTTAATGGAGGCATGAACCCACTATCGAGCATAAATACTCCCTCTTGGAGTTACAAGTAACGACTTGGCCAGAGCCTCTACTAATAACGGAGAGCATGCAAGATCATAAACAACACATAGATGATAGATTGATAATCAACATAACATAGCATTCAATATTCATCGGATCCCAACAAACGCAACATGTAGCATTACAGATAGATGATCTTGATCATGTTAGGCAGCTCACAAGATCCAACAATGATAGCACAATTAGGAGAAGACAACCATCTAGCTACTGCTATGGACCCATAGTCCAGGGGTGAACTACTCACTCATCACTCCGGAGGCGACCATGGCGGTGAAGAGTCCTCCGGGAGATGATTCCCCTCTCTGGCAGGGTGCCGGAGGCGATCTCCTGAATCCCCCGAGATGGGATTGGCGGCGGCGGCGTCTCTAGAAGGTTTTCCGTATCGTGGCTCTCGGTACTGGAACTATTATCGACGAAGGCTTATGTAGGCGGAAGGGCGGAGTCGGAGGGCTGACGAGGGGGCCACACGCTAGGGCCGCGCCGCCCTAGTGTGGCGGCGCCTCGTCGCCCCACTTCGTTTCCCTTTCGGTGTTCTGGAAGCTTCGTGGAAAAATAAGCCCATGGGCGTTGATTTCGTCCAATTCCGAGAATATTTCCTTACTAGGATTTCTGAAACCAAAAACAGCAGAAAATAGCAACTGGCTCTTCGGCATCTCGTTAATAGGTTAGTGCCGGAAAATGCATAAATACGACATAAAGTATGTATAAAACATGTAGGTATTGTCATAAACAAGCATGGAACATAAGAAATTATCGATACGTTGGAGCCGTATCAGCATCCCCAAACTTAGTTCCTACTCGTCCCGAGTAGGTAAACGATAACAAAGATAATTTCTGAAGTGACATGCCATCATAATCTTGATAAATACTATTGTAAGCACATGTAATGAATGCAGCGATTCGAAGCAATAGTAAAGACAATGGTTAAACAATTGAATCATATAGCAAAGACTTTTCATGAATAGTACTTTCAAGACAAGCATCAATAAGTCTTGCATTAGAGTTAACCCATAAAGCAATAAATTCATAGTAAAGGCATTGAAGCAACACAAAGGAAGATTAAGTTTCAGCGGTTGCTTTCAACTTGTAACATGTATATCTCATGGATAATTGTCAATACAGAGTAATATGATGAATGCAAATATGCAAGTATGTAAGAATCAATGCATAGTTAACACAAGTGTTTGCTTCTAAGGTGAAAGGAAATAGGTAAACTGACTCAACATAAAAGTAGAAGAATAGCCCTTCGCAGAGGGAAGCATGGATTGCTATATTTGTGCTAGAGCTTTTATTTTGAAAACATAAAGAGAGCATAAAAGTAAATTTTGAGAGGTGTTTGTTGTTGTCAACGAATGGTAGTGGGTACTCTAACCCCCTTGCCAGACAAACCTTCAAAGAGCGGCTCCCATGACACATTTTTATTTTTGGGTGGCACTCCTTCCAACCTTGCTTTCACAAACCATGGCTAACCGAATCCTCGGGTGCCTGCAAACAATCTCATACCATGAAGGAGTGCCTTTTTTATTTTAGTTTTGTTTAGATGACACTCCACCCCACCTTTGCTTTCTCAAGCCATGGCTAACCGAATCCTCGTGTGCCGTCCAACAATCACATACCATGGAGGAGTGTCTATTTTTTTGTAAAATTATGAAGGTTAATTAATTTAGGACTGGGAATCCCATTGCCAGCTCTTTTTGCAAAATTATTGGATAAGCGGATGAAGCCACTAGTCCATTGGTGAAAGTTGCCCAACAAGATTGAAAGATAAACACCACATACTTCCTCATGAGCTATAAAACATTGACACAAATCAGAGATGATAAATTTTAAATTGTTTAAAGGTAGCACTCAAGCAATTTACTTTTGAATGGCAGAGAAATACCATGTAGTAGGTAGGTATGGTGGACACAAATGGCATAGTTTTTGGCTCAAGGATTTGGATGCACGAGAAGTAATCCCTCTCAATACAAGGCTTAGGCTAGCAAGGTTATTTGAAGCAAACACAAGTATGAACCGGTACAGCAAAACTCACATAAAAACATATTGCAAGCATTATAAGACTCTGCACTGTCTTTCTTGTTGTTCAAACCCTTACTAGAAAATATCTAGACCTTAGAGAGACCAATCATGCAAACCAAATTTTAGCAAGCTCTATGTATTTCTTCACTAATAGGTGCAAAGTATATGATGCAAGAGCTTAAACATGATCCTTATGAGCACAACAATTGCCAAGTATCAAATTATTCAAGACATTCTACCAATTACCTCATGTAGCATTTTCTGTTTCCAACCATATAACAATTAACGAAGCAGATTCAACCTTCGCCATGAACATTATGAGTAAAGCCTAAGGACATATTTGTCCATATGCAACAGCGGAGCGTGTCTCTCTCCCACACAATGAATGCTAGGATCCAACTTTATTCAAACAAAACAAAACAAAACAAAAACATACAGACGCTCCAAGTAAAGCACATAAGATGTGATGGAATAAAAATATAGTTTCACTAGAGGAACCTGATAATGTTGTCGATGAAGAAGGGGATGCCTTGGGCATCCCCAAGGTTAGATGCTTGAGTATTCTTGAAATATGCAGGGATGAACCACCGGGGCATCCCCAAGCTTAGAGCTTTCACTCTCCTTGATCATATTGTATCATCCTCCTCTCTTGATCCTTGAAAACTTCCTCCACACCAATCTCAAAACGACTCATTAGAGGGTTAGTGCATAATCAAAATTCACATGTTCAGAGGTGACATAATCATTCTTAACACTTCTGGACATTTCACAAAGCTACTGAAAGTTAATGGAATAAAGAAATCCATCAAATATAGCAAAACAGGCAATGCGAAATAAAAGACAGAATCTGTCAAAACAGAACAGTCCGTAAAGACGAATTTTTTAGGTGCACCAGATTTGCTCATATGAAATGCTCAAATTGAATGAAAGTTGCGTACATATATGAGGATCATATATGAGGATCACTCACGTAAATTGGCAGATTTTTCTGAGTTACCTACAGAGACTACTGCTCAAATTCGTGACAGCAATAAATCTGTTTCTGCGCAGCAACCCAAATCTAGTATGAACCTTACTATCAAAGACTTTACTTGGCACAACAATGCAACAAAATTAAGATAAGGAGAGGTTGCTACAGTAGTAACAACTTCCAAGACTCAAATATAAAACAAAAGTGTAGAAGTAAAATCATGGGTTGTCTCCCATAAGCACTTTTCTTTAACGCCTTTCAGCTAGGCGCAGAAAGTGTGTATCAAGTAACATCAAGAGACGAAGCATCAACATCATAATTTTCACAACTTGTCCCATTAGGTATCTTAGATGCTCCCTTATCTATAGTGGTATTAAGAGCTTTATCAATTTTAGGCCTATAATGGTTTTTTGGTTTAGGCACCTTAGAGACATACATGAACTTTTGCTCCTTACCCACATAAGCTTTCTCCTTAAACTTAATAGAAGAAAAAGTTGAACCCAAGGTTCCCATAGCTTCTTCAAGTTCACTAATCCTGTGGGTTTGATTATCATGAATATCACAAGCTTCTAAAATGGCAATTCTCTCATTAATTCCACCTAGAGATTTGTCAAGTTTACCAGTGCTATTAAGTAACTCTCCCAGTTTAGTATCAATACTTGGAAGATTTTGCTCTATGGTTTCCAACTTTTTCATGATATCTTCAAGAGAGATTTCAATCTTAACTTCATTAATAGGTGGTATTCCAAATAGACTCTCAATAATGCAACTAGCTTCTAAAGCAGGAGTGCCTAGGAAATTACCTCTCGCTAGACAATCAAGAACATACCTATTCCAGCTAGAGATACCAACATAAAAATTCCTGAGTAGGATAGTGGTAGAGTGTTTCTTAGTGCACCTATTATGGGCATCACTAATTCTATATCAAGCATCTTTTAAATATTCTCCCCCTTGTTGCTTAAACGAACGAACTTCAACTTCAGGATTACTCATTTTAGCAAAAGTAAATTAAGCAAACTAGATAAAGTAAATGCAAGTAACTAATTTTTTTGTGTTTTTAATATGGCAAACAAGACAGTAAATAAAGTAAAGCTAGCAACTAATTTTTTTGTATTTTGATATAATGCAGCAAACAAAGAAGTAAATAAAAGTAAAGCAAGACAAAAACAAAGTAAAGAGATTGGAAGTGGAGACTCCCCTTGCAGCGTGTCTTGATCTCCCCGGCAACGGCGCCAAAAAACAGTTGCTGGCGCAAAGTTGACGTGGGAGTTAGAGATCTCTGTGGTGTAACTTTTCTTCAGGTCCCCGGCAACGGCGCCAGAAAAACAGTCTTGATGACGCGTAAAGCACACGCCCGTTGGGAACACCAAGAGGAAGGTGTGATGCGTACAGCGGAAAGCTTTTCCCTCAGTAAGAAACCAAGGTTATCGAACCAGTAGGAGTCAAGAAGCACGTTGAAGGTTGATGGCGGCGGAGTGTAGTGCGGCGCAACACCAGGGATTCTGGCGCCAACGTGGAACCTGCACAACACAACCAAAGTACTTTGCCCCAACTTAACAGTGAGGTTGTCAATCTCACCGGCTTCCTGTAACAAAGGATTAGATGTATAGTGTGGATGATGATGTTTGCAGAAAACAGTAGAACGAGTATTGCAGTAGATTGTATTTGATGTAAAAGAATGGACCGGGGTCCACAGTTCACTAGTGGTGTCTCTCCCATAAGATAAATAGTATGTTGGGTGAACAAATTACAGTTGGGCAGTTGACAAATAAAGATGGCATGACAATGCACATACATGTTATGATGAGTAGTGTGAGATTTAATTGGGCATTACGACAAAGTACATAGACCGCTATCCAGCATGCATCTATGCCTAAAAAGTCCACCTTCAGGTTATCATCCGAACCCCCTCCAGTATTAAGTTGCAAACAACAGACAATTGCATTAAGTATGGTGCGTAATGTAATCAACAAATACATCCTTAGACATAGCATTGATGTTTTATCCCTAGTGGCAACAGCACATCCACAACCTTAGAACTTTTTGTCACTGTCCCAGATCTAATGGAGGCATGAACCCACTATCGATCATAAATACTCCCTCTTGGAGTTACAAGTAACGACTTGGCCAGAGCCTCTACAAATAACGGAGAGCATGCAAGATCATAAACAACACATAGATGATAGATTGATAATCAACATAACATAGCATTCAATATTCATGGATCCCAACAAACGCAACATGTAGCATTACAGATAGATGATCTTGATCATGTTAGGCAGCTCACAAGATCCAACAATGATAGCACAATTAGGAGAAGACAACCATCTAGCTACTGCTATGGACCCATAGTCCAGGGGTGAACTACTCACTCATCACTCTGGAGGCGACCATGGCGGTGAAGAGTCCTCCGGGAGATGATTCCCCTCTCCGGCAGGGTGCCGGAGGCGATCTCCTGAATCCCCCGAGATGGGATTGGCGGCGGCGGCGTCTTTGGAAGGTTTTCCGTATCGTGGCTCTCGGTACTGGAACTATTATTGACGAAGGCTTATGTAGGCGGAAGGGCGGAGTCGGAGGGCTGATGAGGGGAACACACGCTAGGGCCGCGCCGCCCTAGTGTGGCGGTGCCTCGTCGCCCCACTTCGTTTCCCTTTCGGTGTTCTGGAAGCTTCGTGGAAAAATAAGCCCCTGGGCGTTGATTTCGTCCAATTCCGAGAATATTTCCTTACTATGATTTCTGAAACCAAAAACAACAGAAAACAACAACTGGCTCTTCGGCATCTCGTTAATAGGTTAGTGCCGGAAAATGCATAAATATGACATAAAGTATGTATAAAACATGTAGGTATTGTCATAAAACAAGCATGGAACATAAGAAATTATCGATACGTTGGAGACGTATCAGTAGGGCAAAAAATTGTGCATGTATAAGTTTCCTTTGTGATGTGTCAAAAATGTGATGTGAAGCATTGTCCCACACAAATGGAACAATCAAAAGGCAAGTAGCAGCGGCAAAATTGTGGGCAAAATTGTTATGTGCAATGGCAAAGAGATGGAAACTTCTAGCTTGGGAAAGTATGGTTGGCGTGAGCCGAGTATGAATATCCTCAAGTGTCAAAGAATCCATAGATGAAATGAGAAATCCAAAGAAGAGCAACTTTTTGTGTGACATGTGGCACAAGATGCATAAGATGTCTCTCACATGTATGACATGGTCCTTGAGATTCTCAGAGTGTATGATGATATCCTCAAAACATACAACAACCATTGTGCCAGCAAGATGTTTCAAGATATGTTGCATAAGAGGCAAAAGAGGTGACGAGGAATTGGACCAAACCGGAAACTCGACAAGACATGTCGGTAACACACGAGGGCGAAGGCTTTTGGGAACATACCCTTTGGTGTGAATCCCATGGGTTGGATCATGTATCTCGTCCTTGTTGGGGTAGCTCTCAATTGCGCATTTCGTGAGCTCATGCTCCGTAGCGGTGGAAGTTGTCATTCGGGTACCTATACACACAAAAGAGAAAACAAAAAGCATGTGTGCATGGTAGAGGAACACATCATCCATCATGATGTTCCATGTCTTGTGCACATCACCATTAGTGTCAATCAAGATAGTATGAAATGCATGGCGATGGTGCATATGGCAAGAAGGTGCATTCATGGCATGTGGTATCTTGGGATCATCAAAAATTGAGAAGGCTATGGGGGCCATCTCATGGACAATGAAATAAGCATTCTTGCATACCAAGCATAAGAAAGAGCAATTGTTCACAATCTTGGATGCAAGTAACATGGAATAGTGCAAACATTTTGGGCAAAGCATGTTCAACATTTTATCATTGTTGTCGACAACCCTATGGAAAGAGCAAGTGTTCATCAAGGGTGTCACAACACAAGCATGATCATTATCGTTAGCATGGCAAGCAAGCGTGGAAAAAGTGAAACTCTCGTAGCATGGCATGGTCATGTTATCACAAGCAATCAATTTCACATGATCAACAATGTTATCAAGCAAAGCATCACATGGGAAAGTGAAAGTAGCATGTGACATAGCAAATGTATCATCAAGATCATGCATGCACACATAAGTCATCATGTCCACTAGTGGGATCATGGCATCATCAACACCTATGTTGTTACCTTTGTAGGCCAACTCATGTGAGGTAGGTGTTGTGGAAGTAGGAGGATCCATGTGGTCGACATGTTCATCTTGAAGCAAGCATGGTGAGATATCATCTTCATGCACCATGTACATCGTCTCCATGAGCGGGAACTCGTCCTCCGCGGAACCTAGTGCAATATAAGAAGACACCATAGAGGAAGAGGTTAATGTGTTAGAAAATGTGATGTCCTCCAAGGACCTATCATCTACCTCTCTCAACTCACTTGGTGTATCACTCATGTCCTCCAAATGGAAACACTCAAACTCACATATGGGGTGGGAGTCACTCAACTCACTATCACTCTCACTCAAGTGGGCTAAGTGGCTCTCATGCTCACATGGGATTGGTACCAACTCATCAATCAAGCATATAGGAGTAGGCTCGACTTTCTCATCTCCATCGCCGCCCAAGTCATCCTCGATCGGTGGCGTCGTTGTGTCGTGGAGAGCTAGGCTCAGATCCACACCATCCTTGCGTTGGCCTTGTAGGTCTTCATCTTGAAGTTTGGGCGCCATAGGCTTCTTGGTGGCTTGGGCTTGTAGCTCGTCGAAGTGGAGCATGTCGGCGCTTGTCGATATGCATTGCCATGCCATATGACCCTTGGCCTTGCATACCTCACATAGGAGATTGGGACATTCCCGTGGTAGGTGGCCTTGTTGCTTGCACTTGTAGCATCGGATTCCATAGGCATGTGACGAGCTAGGGGCCATTGTGGTGGTGGCACAAGAGGTGGAAGTCGCCTTA
Organism: Lolium perenne; assembly: GCF_019359855.2. NCBI lineage: Eukaryota > Viridiplantae > Streptophyta > Magnoliopsida > Poales > Poaceae > Lolium > Lolium perenne. Next base: position 185,648,462 of record NC_067244.2, read on the forward strand.
TGAGGAAGGTATGCGCTATGTTCACTTGCCATCCTTGGAGTGGTGGACACCGAAAGATGGTGTTTGTCATCTTCATGTCGAGGCTCTCGTCGTCGAAGATCCGTGCAAGATGTTGGTCGATGGCGCTCATGTTGTGACTTGTGTCGGTGAAGATCACGTGGTGACATGTGTCGATGGGATCCATGAGATGGTGGTTGGCGATGACGAGCATGTGATGGTGTGTGTCGATGACGATCCTCGACACGCCTAGATGATGGCTCATGCGACTTGGCATGTTGCTTGTGGCGCCTTGTGGAGCTTGGAGGAGAGTGTCGATGACGATCATGTTGGGGATGCTCTCGATGCTCCGTATGATGTACTTGAGGTCGACGATCTTGTGCATAAGCACACTCATGGTGGCGCCTTGTGGAGCTCGGAGAAGTGTGTCGATGACGCTCATGATGTGGACGCTCTTGATGATCCATATGATGGTGCCATCATGGAGGTCCTCTATCTTCATATGTAGCTCCATTGGCCAAGTAGGGGTCCGTGGGATCACCGACGTTGCTCATGGTGGGGTCGAGGTGAGGCTCTGCCATGGTGTCGATGTCGTAGGCGTGGCGTTGTTCCACCGTGTCGTCGATGTCGAAGGCGTGGCGTTGCTCCACCATGTCATCGATGTCGTACTCGTGGTGTTGCTCCACCATGTCGTCCATGCTTGGTGAGCCATTGTCGATGTAGAGCTCATTGAAGTCGTCCTCAAGGTGGTGCTCCACCATGTCGTCCATGCTTGTTGAGCCATTGTCGAAGTAGAGCTCCTCGATGTCGGTCATGTCGGTGATGCTTGGGGAGCCATGGTCGTTGTCGAGCTCCTCGATGTCGGACATGCCGATGATGCTTGCGGAGCCATAGTCGGAGTAGAGCTCCACATGTTCCTCCACATCCGCGGTGCTTGAAGAGGTATCCTCCTCGAAGTGCTCCATGTACTCCTCTGTATCTTCTTCGTCACTATACATGTTAGCACGACAAGATCTATATGGTGTATGTTAGTGGAAGAACACTACCTCGCAACCTTACCGTGGTATGACAAGATTGGGGTGATCCAACAAACCGAGAGTTAGAACAATTGTATCGGGTACTCACACAAAAGCACACGCAAAAGCTAGCAAATATGGTGTTAGGTGAGTATGGTGGAAAGCCAAAAGACGAAATCCGAAATCAAGTTTGTTGTCAAGAGTGGGTGAAATCCAAAAATCAAATGTCAAAGCGATGATCACTATAAACACGGAAAAGATATGGAACACACACACGAGATGAACGGGGTTAGTGCGACCAAGGAATGAGCGGAAAAGTGTAAGAACCCAAAAGCGAGGGTGCTCTGTGTCACACTAACACAAGGAGAGGCAAAGCATTGGTTGCAAACGGAGAGACAACAAGATTTACACGCGGCCTCTCTTTTCTTTTCTCTCTTTTGCTTAAAAGCCTTTTCTCTTTTGTATTTGGTGGCACTTGACACTCTTTTGTATATGTATGGTGGCACTTGCACTCTTTTGCTCTTTTTGTGTTTTGGCGGCTTTTTCTCGCCCTATGTTAGCGTTAGCTCGCTTTTGCTATTTTGCCACACGAGTTTTGCTTAGAAGCTTGACTCCACACTACACACACACCTCACAATCGGGGCCACGTGCAATGTCTCGCAACACTCGATAAGCAATGCTCGATAGGATAGATCGCAAACGAAGAGGGGTTACAAGGGGAATGCAAGTTATACCTAGATGAAAATGTTAGGCGGTGCCGGAACACACAACTTGCGATGATGGCGGTGGTGTCAAGAGTACGGTTGCAAGTTCGGGGTGCCGAGGATGTCGTCGCTTGCTTCAGAGCTGCGGGTTAGTTTCACAAACAAGGCACTCAAACCGGAACAAGCAAACACAAGTTAGCGGAAGAAAAGTGTCAAAGTAGCTTGGCGGTGGTGGCGGTGGTATGCCGGTGGTGGGTGCTGTCGATGCTCTTGCGGTTGCGGCGGTGGTTATGGGGGCCGCGGTGGTGTTTACCGGTGGTTTGTGGGGGCGACAGAGCTTGCCGGTGGTGGAGAGGAGTGGTGGTGGTCGGCGGCGGAGGTGGGAGTGGTGGCGCCCGGTCTGGGGCCCGGATGACCGGCCCTGGGGCCGGCTGGCCCGGTCTGCCGCCCGGTTGACCGGGTTCTGGCCCGGTTGGCGCCCGGTCTGGCGCCCGGTTGACCGGCCTCTGGGCTGGCTGGTCCGGTCTGCCGCCCGGTTGACCGGGTTCTGGGCCGGTTTGCGTTTCTCTCTCCTGTTCTTGAGCAAAAACCAACCAAATCGACCCAAATCGAAGGGAAACGATGGAACTGGGGCTCAAAGTTGGGGAAATAGTAGATCAAGCACAATAACATCGAATCCATGGACCAAAACCACTCAAAACGCAACGAAATCGCAGATCCGTCCAAAGGCAAATTAGGGCTTTTTTGGGGGAATTTTTTGGAAATTTTTTAGAGACGAAATTGGGTGGGTGGGGGGTCAAAATCGCGGGAACCAAAGGCTGCTGATACCATATGATGTGGTCTAAGACCCCGTTTGTGGCCCGATCTCGCGATTGACCCGAAATCCAAAGGGGAAAGAGAGGGAGAGCGCGAAGAACACGACGAACACGAAGAACACGAGGAACTCACGCACGCACACCAACCCGATACTACCGATACTTACCCTCGTGGCTCGATGGACCACGCCAATAGAATCAACCCGGAAGAGACGCGCGATAGAATTCCGAGCGAAGAGATTGGTGAGGGAGATGAATCTAGGAGTGGGAGAGAGAGTGGGTAACGCTAGAATCTCACACACCAAATCCACTCATCCAACAAGGGTTGCCTTGATACAAAGGGGATGAAACCCTAGGGAGACAAAGCTCAAATCCATGTCTAAGCCTAAATCTTGTCTTAGGAGTAAAGGGGACGACCTAGGTGCTTATATAGAGGTACAAGGCGACTTGGGTCGAATAGGTATGCGGTGGACCGACTCGGGCAGTTCCGGTCGAGTCGAACCTGTGAAATCCGGTCCAGGGGCCGGTCCAACCGGGCCTGGGACCGGACGGTCCGGTCCAAACCGGGCCAGGGACCGGGCGGCAACCGGGAAGGTCGCAAAAGTCCATCTGGTTGGCGTCGGTACGACGCCCGGTAGTCGCCGGGGTGGATCTGGTCTGGGCCCGGTCTGACCGGCCATGGGACCGGCCTGGGGCCCGGTTGGCCGATCTCTGGGCCGGCTGGGCCTCTTCCTCCCGCCTCTTCTTCCTCTTCCTTCTTCTCTTCTTTCCTTCTTCTTCCTTGCACCATGGGAGTTCCTTCTCTCTCGGTCCTTGTCGATGTCGGCACCTATAGACACCATGATGATAGGCATGAGGTAGCATACCATTCAAGTTGGTGTTGACGTCGACCATAGAGAGGAAGGAGTTCACCTTGACATATATGGCGGGGGTTTGTGTTGTTGGTCCACTTGGGGGACTCCTTGGCCATGGTGTAGCGTCGACGATAGGCGGGGCTACATCACATTGCCATTAGCATGCATATAAAGTTCCATAGGTTTTTTAATTTTCTCTTCAAACACCTCATGTCCTAACTCAAGATAAATTTCATAAAGATCTCTAATTTTGTTGTTGTTTTCCATTAAGCCTAACTAGTGAAATAAAAACAAGAAACAAAAAGATATAATTGCAGAATCTAAAGGAAATAGCTTCGAGCACTCACACACCGGCAACAGTGCTAGGAAATAGCTTAGTAGTCGGAGGATGTGAATACCTTTTACCTTACCTCCACGGCAATGGCGCCAGAAAATAGCTTGATGTCTACGCACGCTTCTATTCCTGTAGACAGTGTTGGGCCTCCAAGAGCAGGGATTTGTAGAACAGCAGCAAGTTTTCCTTAAGTGAATCACCCAAGGTTTATCGAACTCAGGGAGGTAGAGGTCAAAGATATCCCTCTCAAGCAACCCTGCAATTAAGATACAAGAAGTCTCTTGTGTCCCCAACACACCTAATACACTTGTCAGATGTATAGGTGCACTAGTTCGGCGAAGAGATGGTGAAATACAAGTAATGTGGATGAGTATAAGTAGTAATTGCAATCTGAAATAAAGATGGCAGCAAGCGAACATGTAACAGAACTTGTTGGAAACAGTGTTTCAATGCTTAGAAACAAGGCCTAGGGATCATACTTTCACTAGTGGACACTCTCAACAATGATATCATAAAGGAATATAAATATAAGCACTTCACTATGCTATTCTGAATTACTCTCTGGGAGGATAACGAACACTAATTCATCGTGTAGGGCTGCAAAAGAAAACCTTAAAGATGTATTCCCAAGTACTAATAAACACCCCACGCTGTCACTGTGAGCATTCATAGGAGGTACTAACACACCACAATTTCATAGAGACATCCAACTCAAATCATAACCCAGTGAACAAGTATTCTGTGAAATATAGCCTAAGAGACCCACACGGTGCACACACTGTCACCTTTACACACGTGGGACAAGGAGTCTCCGGAGATCACATAAGTAAAATCCACTTGAATAGCATAACGACATCTAGATTACAAAGCTCATCATATGGATCTCAATCATGTAAGGCAACTCATGAGATCATTGTATTGAAGTACATGGGAGAGAGAGATTAACCACATAGCTACCGGTAGAGCCCTCAGCCTCGGGGGAGAACTACTCCCTCCTCATCATGGGAGGCAGCAACGGCGATGAAGATGGCGATGGAGTCGATGGAGATGGATTCCGGGGGCACTTCCCCGTCCCGGCGGCGTGCCAGAACAGAGACTTCTGTCCCACGAAACGGAGTTTCACGATGGCGGCGGTGCCCCTGGAGTCTTTTTGGAGTTTCGTCGATTGGTGTAGGGTTTTCACGTCACGAGAGATTATATAGGCAAAGAGGCGGGGTCGGAGGAGCCAGGGGGCTCCCTCCCCATAGGTCGGCGCGGCCAGGGGGCCACCCGCGCCGCCATATGGTGTGGGTCCCCTGCTGCCCTTCCTCGTCTCCCCTTCGGACTTCTGGAACCTTCCGTGAAATATAAGATCGTGGGCTTTTGTTTTGTCCAATTCCGAGAATATTGCCCGAACAGCCTTTCTGGAACCAAAAACAGCAGAAAACATGAACTGGCACTTCGGCATCTTGTTAATAGGTTAGTTCCGGAAAATGCATAAAATCATTATAAAGTGTGAGCAAAACATGTAGGTATTTTCATAAAACTAGCATGGAACATCAGAAATTATAGATACGTTGGAGACGTATCAGGCCTCTACACGGTATCTCATACCTCGGAAGCTAATCTTCCTCGTGATGATGAAGATGAAGTACATGAAGAATAAGAGGATTTGATTGCCTCTTTACATGATATGGGAGAGGTTATTTTTCGCGCTCTTCGCAAAAATAAAATTGCTAGCTCTAAATTTGTTGAAATTTTAGTTGTTGCTATTGAGAGCCAAAAACTTATTGAGATGCATGAGAACACCATATTAAAAATGGCTGCTCTTGAACGTGAGTATGCCTATGATGTGGCATCTCTAAAGAATGAACTTTAAGAGGAACAAACCACCAAAGAGTCTCTTGAGGAGACCTTTTCTCTATAATTGTCTAGAATAAAGGAAAACCATGAAAGAGATCTTAAAGTGGCAAATGATCTAAAGCTAAAAAATGACAATCTTGAGTTTGTTAATGCTAAACTCCTTGAGGATTATTAACAACTCAAAAATGGCTCTAGGGTCGTTGAGAGTGCGGTCACCAAACCCACCGAGTAACCTGAGCAACTTAAAGCTTCTTATCTAAAAGAGCATGCCAACTTGCTTTCTCCCATTGATATTAATGGTGATGCTTGTGCTACTAACTCTACCTCTTGTGATGTATCCATTTTTAAGTAGAATGTTGAGCTAAAGGCTCAACTTGAATTGCTAACTATCAGTTATGGGATTTTGGAAGAAAGTCATGGAAATATCTCTAGCTCCCATAATGATCTTCTAGTCTCCCATGATAGGATAAAGATAGCTCATGGGGCTATTATGTCAAAGGTAACACCGTGTGAGCCTCATGTGGATACTAGCACTATTTCTCAAAATGCTATACTGCCATGTGCTAGTCCTATTAATGACGTGAAACCAAAACTTGTTGTAAAACATGAAAACAAGTGGGGGAGATTTTTCTATGATTTTTAGAGTGAGACCTCTCAAAACGGAGAACCGAGAAAAACTCCAATATAAAAAACGCAAAAAGTGATCGGCTCTTCTCGTCCTCTTTATAGCAAAATTGGTTTCATGCCATTCGGAGTTTCCAAACTCAAGTTGTTGCAGTTTTGGTTTCAGCAGTTTTTTAGTTTTCCAGTCTGGAGACTCCGGTGAAGTCTCCGTATGTCGAGGGTACTCCTCGGCAATGCCCTCCGATTGGGGCTTAGGGTTGATGGAATCCTGTAGGCTGACACGAGACATCGGTGAACAGACAAGCGGGGAGAGCAATTTACCCAGGTTCGAGGCCCTCGATGAGGTAAAACCCTTAGGTCCTGCCTGTTTGATCTTGATAATGAGAATATTGGGTTACAATGGGGTGCCGAAGGTTTCGGCTGTAATCTCGTCGAGAGGCTAAGTGCCACGGTGACCTAGCTCTAGACTTATGGTGGCTAAAGTTGCTAAGACTGATTGTGTCACTCGGCAGCCCCTCTCCTGGCCTTTATATAGGAGGCCAGGTCTCAAGAGATCTGTCCGGGTACGACTAGTTTTACAAAAGGTCTAGCTCCAAACTTTCCTTGTTTGGCTTTTGCCTTGTTCTTCAAGGGATCTTCTCCCGCACCGTCCTAGTGGCCCACTGATATGTCTCCAACGTATCTATAATTTCTGATGTTCCATGCTTGTTTTATGACAATACCTACATGTTTTGCTCACACTTTATAATGTTTTTATGCGTTTTTCGGAACTAACCTATTGACAAGATGCCGAAGTGCCAGTTGCTGTTTTCTGTTGTTTTTGGTTTCAGAAATCCTACAAAGGAAATATTCTCGGAATCGGACGAAATCAACGCCCAATATCTTATTTTTCCCGGAAGCTTCCAGAGCACCGAAGAGGGGCCAGAGGGGAGCCAGGGGCCCCACCCCACAGGGCGGCTGATACGTCCATTTTTTATCACTATTTTATATCATAATTTACAGTTATTCATTGATATATTTCATATTTAGAGATGATACTTATGTTATTTCATCTATTTTGCATGTTTCATGATTATTGGAGAATCGCGCACCGGAGTCAGGATTCTGCTGGAAAAAGCACCGTCAGAATGCAATATTTCGGAAGATCAACAATTGACGGAAATTACACTGAAAATCCTATTTTTCCAGAAGACGAAGATAGCCAAAAGGAGGAGCCGAGGAGGGCCGCCATGGGCCCCCCATAGGCCGGCGCGGGCCCAGGCCTGGCCGCGCCGCCATGTGGGGAGGGGGCCCACAGCCCCCTCTGGCCTCCTCTCCTTCGCGTACTTCTTCGTCCCGAAAACCTAAACTCCAGAGGATAGTCGCGAAGAGTCACAGCCGCCTCTACGGGGCGGAAAACACTAGAGAGAAAAGTGAAGGAGATATGCCCAAGAGGCAATAATAAAAGTGGTTATTATATATCTTTATGTTTATGATAAATGTTTATATGTCATGCTATAATTGTATTAACCGAAACATTAGTACATGTGTGATATGTAAACAACAAAGAGTCCCTAGTATGCCTCTTAACTAGCTTGTTGATTAATGGATGATTAGTTTCATAATCATGAACATTGGATGTTATTAATAACAAGGTTATATCATTGTGTGAATGATGTAATGGACACACCCAATTAAGCGTAGCATAAGATCACGTCATTAAGTTATTTGCTATAAGCTTTCGATACATGGTTACCTAGTCCTTATGACCATGAGATCATGTAAATCACTTATACCGGAAAGGTACTTTGATTACACCAAACGCCACTGCGTAAATGGGTGGTTATAAAGGTGGGATTAAGTATCCGGAAAGTATGAGTTGAGGCATATGGATCAACAGTGGGATTTGTCCATCCCGATGACGGATAGATATACTCTGGGCCCTCTCGGTGGAATGTCGTCTAATGTATTGCAAGCATATGAATAAGTTCATAAGAGACCACATACCACGGTACGAGTAAAGAGTACTTGTCAGGAGACGAGGTTGAACAAGGTATAGAGTGATACCGATGATCAAACCTCGGACGAGTAAAATATCGCGTGACAAAGGGATTTGGTATCGTATGTGAATGGTTCATTCGATCACTAAAGTCATCGTTGAATATGTGGGAGCCATTATGGATCTCCAGATCCCGCTATTGGTTATTGGTCGGAGTGAGTACTCAACCATGTCCGCATAGTTCGCGAACCGTAGGGTGACACACTTAAAGTTGGATGTTGAAATGGTAGAACTTGAATATGGAATGGAGTTCGAATATTTGTTCGGAGTCTCGGATGAGATCCCGGACATCACGAGGAGTCCCGAAATGGTCCGGAGAATAAGATTCATATATAGGAAGTCATTTTATAAGATTTAAAATGATCCGGAAGGTTCTATGGAAGGTTCTAGAAAAGTCCGGAAGAAACCACTAAGGAAGGCTGAGTCCCGGTGGGACTCCACCTCCCATGGCCGGCCAACCCTAAGGGGGAGGAGTCCCAAGTGGACTCCCCAAGGGGGCCGGCCACCCCCTCCCAAGGAAGGTGGGAATCCCACCTCTAGTGGGAGTCCTAGCTTGGGTAGGTTTCATGTGTTATGGAAGGTTTTGGTTTGGGGTCTTATTCGAAGACTTGTAGACCAACTCTTGGGTGTTCCACCTATATAACGAGGGCCAAGGGGAGGGGGCCGGCCACCCTGATGCGTGTGGTTGGCACGTCCGTTGGGAACCCCAAGAGGAAGGTGTGATGCGCACAGCGGCAAGTTTCCCTCAGTAAGAAACCAAGGTTTAATCGGACCAGTAGGAGTCAAGAAGCACGTTGAAGGTTGATGGCGGCGAGATGTAGTGCGGCGCAACACCAGTGATTCCGGCGCCAACGTGGAACCTGCACAACACAACCAAAGTACTTTGCCCCAACGAAACAGTGAGGTTGTCAATCTCACCGGCTTGCTGTAACAAAGAGTTAACCGTATTGTGTGGAAGATGATTGTTTGCAGAAAACAGTAGAACAAGTATTGCAGTAGATTGTATTTCAGTAAAGAGAATTGGACCGGGGTCCACAGTTCACTAGAGGTGTCTCTCCCATAAGACGAACAGCATGTTGGGTGAACAAATTACAGTTGGGCAATTGACAAATAAAGAGAGCATGACCATGCACATACATATCATGATGAGTATAGTGAGATTTAATTGGGCATTACGACAAAGTACATAGACCGTCATCCAACTGCATCTATGCCTAAAAAGTCCACCTTCAGGTTATCATCCGAACCCCCTCCAGTATTAAGTTGCAAACAACAGACAATTGCATTAAGTATGGTGCGTAATGTAACTAGTGACTACATCCTTGAACATAGCACTAATGTTTTATCCCTAGTGGCAACAGCACAACACAACCTTAGAACTTTCATCCTTTGTCCCGGTGTCAATGCGAGCATGAACCCACTATCGAGCATAAGTACTCCCTCTTGGAGTTACAAGCATCTACTTGGCCAGAGCATCTACTAGTAACGGAGAGCATGCAAGATCATAAACAACACATAGCATAACTTTGATAATCAACATAACAAGTATTCTCTATTCATCGGATCCCAACAAACGCAACATATAGAATTACAGATAGATGATCTTGATCATGTTAGGCAGCTCACAAGATCCGACAATGATAGCACAATGGGGAGAAGACAACCATCTAGCTACTGCTATGGACCCATAGTCCAGGGGTAGACTACTCACACATCACACCGGAGGCGACCATGGCGGCGTAGAGTCCTCCGGGAGATGATTCCCCTCTCCGGCAGGGTGCCGGAGGCGATCTCTGGATCCCCCGAGATGGGATCGGCGGCGGCGGCGTCTGGGAAGGTTTTCCGTATCGTGGCTCTCGACTTTGGGGTTTCGTCACAGAGACTTTTTATAGGCGGAAGGGCAGGTCAAGAGGCGGCACGGGGGCCCCACACCACAGGGCCGCGCGGCCAAGGGGGGCCGCGCCGCCTAGGGTGTGGCCCCTCCGTGGCCCCTCTTCGTCTCTCCTTCGGACTTCCGGAAGCTTCGTGAGAAAATAGGCCCACTGGGCTTTGATTTCGTCCAATTCCGAGAATATTTCCTTACTAGGATTTCTGAAACCAAAAACAGCAGAAACAAAGAATCGGCACTTCGGCATCTTGTTAATAGGTTAGTTCCAGAAAATGCACGAATATGACATAAAGTGTGCATAAAACATGTAGATAACATCAATAATGTGGCATGGAACATAAGAAATTATCGATACGTCGGAGACGTATCAGCATCCCCAAGCTTAGTTCTGCTCGTCCCGAGCAGGTAAAACGATAACACAGATAATTTCTGGAGTGACATGCCATCATAATCTTGATCATACTATTTGTAAAGCATATGTAGTGAATGCAGCGATCGAAACAATGTATATGACATGAGTAAACAAGTGAATCATATAGCAAAGACTTTTCATGAATAGCACTTCAAGACAAGCATCAATAAGTCTTGCATAAGAGTTAACTCATAAAGCAATAATTCAAAGTAAAGGCATTGAAACAACACAAAAGAAGATTAAGTTTCAGCGGTTGCTTTCAACTTGTAACATGTATATCTCATGGATATTGTCAACATAGAGTAATATAATAGATGCAATAAGCAAGTATGTAGGAATCAATGCACAGTTCACACAAGTGTTTGCTTCTTGAGGTGGAGAGAGATAGGTGAACTGACTCAACATTGAAAAGTAGAAGAATGGTCCTCCATAGAGGAAAAGCATCGATTGCTATATTTGTGCTAGAGCTTTGATTTTGAAAACATGAAACAATTTTGTCAACGGTAGTAATAAAGCATATGCATCATGTAAATTATATCTTATAAGTTGCAAGCCTCATGCATAGTGTACTAATAGTGCCCGCACCTTGTCCTAATTAGCTTGGACTACCGGATCATCACAATGCATTGTTTTTACCAAGTGTCACAAAGGGGTACCTCTATGCCACCTGTACAAAGGTCTAAGGAGAAAGCTCGCATTGGATTTCTCGCTATTGATTATTCTTCAACTTAGACATCCATACCGGGACAACATAGACAACAGATAATGGACTCCTCTTTTATGCATAAGCATATACCAACAATTAATAATTTTCTCATTTGAGATTTGAGGATTGTTGTCCAAAACTGAAACTTCCACCATGGAGCATGGCTTTAGTTAGCGGCCCAATGTTCTTCTCTAACATATGCATGCTTAACCATATGGTGGTAGATCTCTCTTACTTCAGACAAGACGGACATGCATAGCAACTCACATGAAATTCAACAATGAAAAGTTGATGGCGTCCCCAGTGAACATGGTTATCGCACAACAAGCAACTTAATAAGAGATAAAGTGCATAATTACATATTCAATACCACAATAGTTTATAAGCTATTTGTCCCATGAGCTATATATTGCAAAAGTGAATGATGGAATTTTAAAGGTAGCACTCAAGCAATTTACTTTGGAATGGCGGAAAATACCATGTAGTAGGTAGGTATGGTGGACACAAATGGCATAGTGGTTGGCTCAAGTATTTGGATGCATGAGAAGTATTCCCTCTCGATACAAGGTTTAGGCTAGCAAGGCTTATTTGAAACAAACACAAGGATGAACCGGTGCAGCAAAACTCACATAAAAGACATATTGAAAACATTATAAGACTCTACACCGTCTTCCTTGTTGTTCAAACTCAATACTAGAAATTATCTAGACCTTAGAGAAACCAAATATGCAAACCAAATTTTTAGCATGCTCTATGTATTTCTTCATTAATGGGTGCAAAGCATATGATGCAAGAGCTTAATCATGAGCACAACAATTGCCAAGTATCACATTACCCAAGACATTTATAGCAATTACTACATGTATCATTTTCCAATTCCAACCATATAACAATTTAACGAAGGAGAAACTTCGCCATGAATACTATAAGTAGAAACCAAGGACATACTTGTCCATATGCTACAGCGGAGCGTGTCTCTCTCCCATAAAGTGAATGCTAGGATCCATTTTATTCAAACAAAACAAAAAACAAAAACAAACCGACGCTCCAAGAAAAAGCACATAAGATGTGATGGAATAAAAATATAGTTTCAGGGGAGGAACCTGATAATGTTGTCGATGAAGAAGGGGATGCCTTGGGCATCCCCAAGCTTAGACGCTTGAGTCTTCTTGATATATGAAGGGGTGAACCACCGGGTGCATCCCCAAGCTTAGAGCTTTCACTCTCCTTGATCATGTTGCATCATACTCCTCTCTTGATCCTTGAAAACTTCCTCCACACCAAACTCGAAACAACTCATTAGAGGGTTAGTGCACAATATAAATTGACATATTTAGAGGTGACACAATCATTCTTAACACTTCTGGACATTGCATAATGCTACTGGACATTAGTGGATCAAAGAAATTCATCCAACATAGCGAAAGAGGCAATGCGAAATAAAAGGCAGAATCTGTCAAAACAGAACAGTTCGTATTGACGAATTTTAAAATGGCACCAGACTTGCTCAAATGAAAATTCTCAAATTGAATGAAAGTTGCGTACATATCTGAGGATCATGCACGTAAATTGGCTTAATTTTCTGAGCTACCTACAGGGAGGTGGACTCAGATTCGTGACAGCAAAGAAATCTGGAACTGTGCAGTAATCCAAATCTAGTACTTACTTTTCTATCAACGGCTTAACTTGGCACAACAAAACACAAAACTAAGATAAGGAGAGGTTGCTACAGTAGTAAACAACTTCCAAGACACAAAATAAAAACAAAGTACTGTAGTAAAATAAACACATGGGTTATCTCCCAAGAAGTGCTTTCTTTATAGCCATTAAGATGGGCTCAGTAATTTTAATGATGCACTCGCAAGAAATAGTATTTGAAGCAAAAGAGAGCATCAAGAGGCAAATTCAAAACACATTTAAGTCTAACATGCTTCCTATGCATAGGGATCTTGTAAATAAACAAGTTCATGAAGAGCAAAGTGACAAGCATAGGAAGATAAAACAAGTGTAGCTTCAAAAATTTCAGCACATAGAGAGGTGTTTTAGTAACATGAAAATTTCTACAACCATATTTTCCTCTCTCATAATAACTTTCAGTAGCATCATGAGCAAACTCAACAATATAACTATCACATAAAGCATTCTTATCATGAGTCTCATGCATAAAATTATTACTCTCCACATAAGCATAATCAATTTCATTAGTTGTAGTGGGAGCAAATTCAACAAAGTGGCTATCATCATATATAGGAGGCATATTGTAATCATAAAATAAAATTTTCTCCTCAATGCTTGGGGGACTAAAAAGATCATGCTCATCAAAGCCAGCTTCCCCAAGCTTAGAATTTTCCATAGCATTAGCAACAATGGTGTTCAAAGCATTCATAGTAATAACATTCCCATTAGCATGCATATAAAGTTCCATGGGTTTTTTAATTCTCTCTTCAAACACATCATGTCCTAATTCAAGATAAAGTTCATAAAGATCTCTCATATTTTTGTTGTTTTCCATTATGCTTAACTAGTGAAATAAAAACATGCATGATATTAAGTAAAGTAAACAAGTAACTAATTTTTTTTTGTGTTTTGATATAGCAAACAAGATAGCAAATAAAGTAAAACTAGCAACTAATTTTTTTTGTATTTTGATTTAGTGCAGCAAACAAAGTAGTAAATAAAACTAAGCAAGACAAAAACAAAGTAAAGAGATTGAGAAGTGGAGACTCCCCTTGCAGCGTGTCTTGATCTCCCCGGCAACGGCGCCAGAAATTTGCTTGATGCGTGTGGTTGGCACGTCCGTTGGGAACCCCAAGAGGAAGGTGTGATGCGCACGTGGCAAGTTTCCTCGGTAAGAAACCAAGGTTTAATCGGACCAGTAGGAGTCAAGAAGCACGTTGAAGGTTGATGGCGGCGAGATGTAGTGCGGCGCAACACCAGTGATTCCGGCGCCAACGTGGAACCTGCACAACACAACCAAAGTACTTTGCCCCAACGAAACAGTGAGGTTGTCAATCTCACCGGCTTGCTGTAACAAAGAGTTAACCGTATTGTGTGGAAGATGATTGTTTGCAGAAAACAGCAGAACAAGTATTGCAGTAGATTGTATTTCAGTAAAGAGAATTGGACCGGGGTCCACAGTTCACTAGAGGTGTCTCTCCCATAAGACGAACAGCATGTTGGGTGAACAAATTACAGTTGGGCAATTGACAAATAAAGAGAGCATGACCATGCACATACATATCATGATGAGTATAGTGAGATTTAATTGGGCATTACGACAAAGTACATAGACCGTCATCCAACTGCATCTATGCCTAAAAAGTCCACCTTCAGGTTATCATCCGAACCCCCTCCAGTATTAAGTTGCAAACAACAGACAATTGCATTAAGTATGGTGCGTAATGTAACTAGTGACTACATCCTTGAACATAGCACTAATGTTTTATCCCTAGTGGCAACAGCACAACACAACCTTAGAACTTTCTGTCACTTGTCCCGGTGTCAATGCAGGCATGAACCCACTATCGAGCATAAGTACTCCCTCTTGGAGTTACAAGCATCTACTTGGCCAGAGCATCTACTAGTAACGGAGAGCATGCAAGATCATAAACAACACATAGCATAACTTTGATAATCAACATAACAAGTATTCTCTATTCATCGGATCCCAACAAACGCAACATATAGAATTACAGATAGATGATCTTGATCATGTTAGGCAGCTCACAAGATCCGACAATGATAGCACAATGGGGAGAAGACAACCATCTAGCTACTGCTATGGACACATAGTCCAGGGGTAGACTACTCACACATCACACCGGAGGCGACCATGGCGGCGTAGAGTCCTCCGGGAGATGATTCCCCTCTCCGGCAGGGTGCCGGAGGCGATCTCCTGGATCCCCCGAGATGGGATCGGCGGCGGCGGCGTCTCTGGAAGGTTTTCCGTATCGTGGCTCTCGGTACTGGGGGTTTCGTCCCGGAGACTTTTCTAGGCGGTAGGGCCGGTCAAGAGGCGGCACGGGGCCCCACACCACAGGGCCGCGCGGCCAAGGGGGGCCGCGCCGCCTAGGGTGTGGCCCCTCCGTGGCCCCTCTTCATCTCTCCTTCGGACTTCTGGAAGCTTCGTGAGAAAATAGGCCCACAGGCTTTAATTTCGTCCAATTCCGAGAATATTTCCTTACTAGGATTGAAACCAAAAGCAGAACAGCAACTGGCACTTCGGCATCTTGTTAATAGGTTAGTTCCAGAAAATGCACGAATATGACATAAAGTGTGCATAAAACATGTAGATAACATCAATAATGTGGCATGGAACATAAGAAATTATCGATACGTCGGAGACGTATCACACCCCAACAACACCAAGGTGGCCGCACCACCTAGATGGCCGGCGCCCCCCTCTCCCAAACCCTAGCGGCCTCTCTCCTCCACCACATCCCGCACGCTTAGCGAAGCTCCGCCGGATTTCTCCACCACCACCGACACCACGCCGTCGTGCTGTCAGATTCAAGAGGAGCTACTACTTCCGCTGCCCGCTGGAACGGGAGGTGGACGTCGTCTTCATCAACAACTGAACGTGTGACCGAGTACGGAGGTGCTGCCCGTTCGTGGTGCCGTAATCAAGATCTTCTACGCGCTTTTGCAAGCGGCAAGTGAACGTCTACCGCAGCAACAAGAGCCTCATCTTGTAGGCTTTGGAATCTCTTCAAGGGTGAGACTCGATAATCCCCTCGTTGCTACCGTCTTCTAGATTGCATCTTGGCTTGGATAGCGTGTTCGCGGTAGGAAATTTTTTGTTTTCTATGCAACGTTATCCTACAGTGGTATCAGAGCCGTGTCTATGCATAGATGGTTGCACGAGTAGAACACAATGGTTTTGTGGGCGTTGATGCTCTTGTTATCTTTAGTTTGAGTACTTTGCATCTTTGCGGCATAGTGGGATGAAGCGGCTCGGACTAACTTTACATTTCCGCGTTCATGAGACTTGTTCCTCGTTCGACATGCAAATTGTATTGCATAAGAGGCTTTGCGGGTGTCTGTCTCTCCTACTATAGTGAAGATTCAATTTACTCTTCTATTGACAACATTAGTATCAACGTTGTGGTTCATGTTCGTAGGTAGATTAGATCTCTATCGAAAACCCTAAACCACGTAAAATATGCAAACCAAATTAGAGACATCTAACTTGTTTTTGCAGGGTTTGGTGATGTGATATGGCCATAATGTGATGATGAATATGTATGAGATGATCATTATTGTATTGTGGCAACCGGCAGGAGCCTTATGGTTGTTTTAAATTTCATGTTGAGTAGTATTTCAAAGTAGTTGTAATAGTTGCTACATGGAGGACAATCATGAAGACGGCGCCATTGACCTTGACGCTACGCCGACGATGATGGAGATCATGCCCGAAGATGATGGAGATCATGTCCGTGCTTTGGAGATGAAGATCAAAGGTGCAAAGACAAAAGGGCCATATCATATCACATATGAACTGCATGTGATGTTAATCCTTTTATGCATCTTATTTTGCTTAGATCGCGACGGTAGCATTATAAGATGATCCCTCACTAAAATCTCAAGATAATAAAGTGTTCATCCTTAGTAGCACCGATGCCAAGACTTGTCGTTTCGAAGCATCTCGTGATGATCGGGTGTGATAGAATCAACAAGTGCATACAACGGGTGCAAGACAGTTTTGCACATGCGGATACTAAGGTGGCCTTGACGAGCCTAGCATGTACAGACATGGTCTCGGAACACGTGATACCGAAAGGTAGAGCATGAATCATATGGTTGATATGATGAACACTTTGAGTGTTCGCCATTGAAATCACACCTTGTCTCGTGATGATCGGACTTAGGTGCGGTGGATTTGGTTCGTGTGATCACTAAGACAATGCGAGGGATATTGTTTTGAGTGGGAGTTCACCTAGATTTTTAATTATGTTGAATTAAAATTTGAACTCAATTTGTCATAAACTTAGTCTAAACTTTTGCAAATATATGTTGTAGAGATGGCGTCCCCAATCAATTTTAACCAGTTCCTACAGAAAGAAAAACTTAAGAGCAACGGTAGCAACTTCACCGACTAGTTCCGTCATGTGAGGATCTTCCTCTCTGGCGGAAATCTGCAATATGTGCTTGATGCACCGCTAGGTGACCCTCCTGCAGAAACTGAAACCGATGAAGTAAAAGCTGTTTACGAGACTCGGAAAACTCGGTACTCTCAAGTTCAGTGTGCCATCCTGTGCAGTCTGGAATCCGATCTTCAAAAACGTTTTGAGCACCATGATCCTCATGATTTGATGAATGAGCTGAAAGCTATATTTGAAACTCATGCGGCCGTGGAATGCTATGAAGCATCGAAACATTTCTTCAGTTGTATGATGGAAGAAGGCAGCTCCGTTAGTGAGCACATGCTCTCCATGACCGGGCATGCAAAGAAACTCAGTGAATTGGGAATAGTGATTCCTAATAGACTGGGGATTAATCGTGTCCTTCAATCACTGCCACCAAGTTACAAGAACTTTGTGATGAACTACAATATGCAGAACATGAACAAGGAGTTACCTGAACTCTTTGGCATGCTAAAATCTGCTGAGATTGAGATCAAGAAAGAGCACCAAGTGTTGATGGTCAACAAGACCACCAGTTTCAAGAAACAGGGCAAGTCTAAGGGAAAATTCAAGAAGGGTGGCAAGAAAGCTGCCACGCCTCCTATGAAACCTAAGAACGGCCCTAAGCCTGATGCTGAGTGCTATTACTGCAAGGAGAAGGGACACTGGAAGCGTAATTGCTCCAAGTATCTGGCTGATCTGAAGAGCGGCCTTGTCAATAAAAAGAAAGAAGGTATATCTGATATACATGTTATAGATGTTTATCTCACTGGTTCTCGTTCTAGTACCTGGGTATTTGATACTGGTTCGGTTGCTCATATTTGTAACTCAAAACAGGAACTAAAGAATAAACGAAGACTACTGAAAGATGAAGTGATGATGCGCGTTGGAAACGGATCCAAAGTCGATGTGATCGCTGTCGGCACAATTCCTCTACATCTACCTTCGGGATTAGTTTTAAGCCTAAATAATTGTTATTTTGTACCCGCGTTGAGCATGAACATTATATCTGGATCTTGTTTAATGCAAGACGGTTATTCATTCAAGTCTGAGAATAATGGTTGTTCTATTTTTATGAATAATATCTTTTATGGTCGAGCACCTGAAAAGAATGGCTTATTTCTGTTAGATCTCGATAGTAGTGATACGCATATACATAACATTGATGCTAAGCGAATTAGATTGAATGATAATTCTACTTATATGTGGCATTGTCGTCTTGGTCATATTGGAGTGAAACGCATGAAGAAACTCCATACCGATGGATTACTTGAATCACTTGACTTTGAGTCACTTAATAGATGCGAAACATGTCTAATGGAAAAATGACTAAGACTCCATTTTCTGGTATAATGGAGCGAGCTACTGACTTATTGGAAATCATACATACCGATGTGTGCGGACCAATGAGCGTAGCATCGCGCGGGGGTTATCGTTATGTTCTAACCTTCACAGATGATCTGAGTAGATATGGGTATATCTATTTCATGAAACATAAATCCGAAACTTTCGAGAAGTTTAAGGAATTTCAAAGTGAAGTAGAAAATCAATGTAACAAGAAGATTAAATTTCTACGATCTGATCGTGGAGGTGAATATCTGAGTTATGAGTTTGGCATGCATTTAAAGAAATACAGAATACTTTCACAATTGACACCGCCAGGAACACCACAACGAAACGGTGTGTCCGAACGTCGTAATCGAACTCTCTTAGATATGGTTCGTTCTATGATGTCTCTTACTGATTTGCCGTTATCTTTTTGGAGTTATGCATTAGAGACAGCCGCATTCACTTTAAATAGAGCACCATCAAAATCCGTAGAAACGACACCGTATGAATTATGGTTTAATAAGAAACCTAAGCTGTCGTTCCTGAAAGTTTGGGGTTGCGAAGCCTATGTAAAGAAGTTACAACCGGACAAGCTAGAACCCAAAGCGGAGAAATGCGTCTTCATAGGATACCCTAAGGAAACTATAGGGTACACTTTCTATCACAGATCCGAAGGCAAAATATTTGTTGCTAAGAACGGAACCTTTCTTGAGAAAGAATTTCTCACTAAAGAAGTGACTGGAAGAAAAGTAAAACTCGATGAGATTGATGAATCTATACTCGTTGATCAGAGTAGCGCAGTACCGGAAGTTGTACCTGTACCGCCTACACTGGCAACAGAGGAAGCTAATGATAATAATCATGAAACTTCGAACGAGGAAACTACTGAACCTCGCAGATCGACAAGGGAACGTACCACTCCTGATTGGTATGATCCTTGTCTAAATGTCATGATTGTGGATAACAATGATGAGGACCCTGCGACGTATGAAGAAGCGATGATGAGCCCAGATTCCAACAAATGGCAAGAAGCCATGAAATCCGAAATGGGATCCATGTATGATAACAAAGTATGGACTTTGGTAGACTTACCTAATAGCCGAAAGGCTGTCGAGAATAAATGGATCTTCAAGAGAAAAACAGATGCTGATGGTAATATTACTGTCTATAAAGCTCGACTTGTCGCAAAGGGTTTCCGACAAATTCAAGGAGTTGACTACGATGAGACTTTCTCACCTGTAGCGAAGCTAAAATCTGTGAGGATTTTGTTAGCAATAGCTGCATTTTTCGATTATGAGATTTGGCAGATGGATGTCAAAACGGCGTTCCTTGATGGAGACATTGAGGAAGAGTTGTATATGGTACAACCCAAAGGTTTTGTCGATCCTAAAAATGCTGACAAAGTATGCAAACTTCAGCGTTCAATCTATGGACTGAAGCAAAGCATCAAGAAGTTGGAACCGGTGTTTTGATAAGGTGATCAAAGACTTCGGGTTTATACAGTGTCATGGAGAGGCCTGTATTTACAAGAAAGTGAGTGGGAGCTCTGTAGCATTCCTGATATTATATGTAGATGACATATTATTGATTGGGAATGATATAGAACTATTAAGCAGTGTAAAAGGTTATTTGAATAGTAGTTTTTCAATGAAAGACCTTGGTGAAGCATCGTATATATTAGGCATCAAGATTTATAGAGATAGATCAAGACGCCTAATAGGGCTATCACAGAGTACATACCTGGACAAGATCCTAAAGAAGTTTAGAATGGACGAAAGTAAGAAAGGGTTCTTACCTATGTTACCAGGCAAGGTCTTGAGTAATACTCAAGGACCGGCTACGGCAGAAGAAAGAGAAAGGATGAGTAATATCCCCTATGCCTCGGCAGTAGGATCTATCATGTATGCCATGCTATGTACTAGACCGGATATAGCACATGCTGTTAGTTTGACTAGCAGATATCAAAGTGATCCAGGAATGGAACACTGGACAGCGGTCAAGAATATCCTGAAGTACTTGAAAAGAACTAAGGATATGTTTCTTTGTTATGGAGGTGACCAAGAGCTCGTTGTAAGCGGTTACACCGATGCAGGTTGGAACACTGATCCTGATGACTCTAAGTCACAGTCTGTGTACGTGTTTATATTGAATGGTGCTTTGCGATAAGCTGGGCAAGCTCGAAGCAGTGCACGGTGGCGAAGTCTTCAACAGAATCAGAGTACATAGCGGCTTCAGAGGCTTCATCAGAAGCGGTATGGATGAAGAGGTTCATTGTAGAGCTCGGTGTGGTTCCTAGTGCATTGGACCCATTAATCATTTACTGTGATAACATGGGTGCCATCGCCAATGCACAAAAGCCAAGGTCACACAAGAGGCTGAAGCATATCAAGCTGCGTTACCACTCGATTCGCGAGTACATCGAAGATGGAGAAGTAAAGATTTGCAAAGTACATACTGATCTGAATATAGCAGATCCGTTGACTAAAGCTCTCCCTAGGGCAAAGCATGACCAACACCAGAATGCCATGGGTGTTAGGTATATTACAATGTAATCTAGATTATTGACTCTAGTGCAAGTGGGAGACTGAAGGAGATATGCCCAAGAGGCAATAATAAAAGTGGTTATTATATATCTTTATGTTTATGATAAATGTTTATATGTCATGCTATAATTGTATTAACTGAAACATTAGTACATGTGTGATATGTAAACAACAAAGAGTCCCTAGTATGCCTCTTAACTAGCTTGTTGATTAATGGATGATTAGTTTCATAATCATGAACATTGGATGTAATAACAAGGTTATATCATTGTGTGAATGATGTAATGGACACACCCAATTAAGCGTAGCATAAGATCACCTCATTAAGTTATTTGCTATAAGCTTTCGATACATAGTTACCTAGTCCTTATGACCATGAGATCATGTAAATCACTTATACCGGAAAGGTACTTTGATTACACCAAACGCCACTGCGTAAATGGATGGTTATAAAGGTGGGATTAAGTATCCGGAAAGTATGAGTTGAGGCATATGGATCAACAGTGGGATTTGTCCATCCCGATGACGGATAGATATACTCTGGGCCCTCTCGGTGGAATGTCGTCTAATGTCTTGCAAGCATATGAATAAGTTCATAAGAGACCACATACCACGGTACGAGTAAAGAGTACTTGTCAGGAGACGAGGTTGAACAAGGTATAGAGTGATACCGATGATCAAACCTCATACAAGTAAAATATCGCGTGACAAAGGGATTTGGTATCGTACGTGAATGGTTCATTCGATCACTAAAGTCATCGTTGAATATGTGGGAGCCATTATGGATCTCCATATCCCGCTATTGGTTATTGGTCGGAGTGAGTACTCAACCATGTCCGCATAGTTCGCGAACCGTAGGGTGACACACTTAAAGTTGGATGTTGAAATGGTAGAACTTGAATATGGAATGGAGTTCGAATATTTGTTCGGAGTCTAGGATGAGATCCCGGACATCACGAGGAGTCCCGGAATGGTCCGGAGAATAAGATTCATATATAGGAAGTCATTTTATAAGATTTAAAATGATCCGGAAGGTTCTATGGAAGGTTCTAGAAAAGTCCGGAAGAAACCAATAAGGAAGGCGGAGTCCCGGTGGGACTCCACCTCCCATGGCCGGCCAACCCTAAGGGGGAGGAGTCCCAAGTGGACTCCCCAAGGGGGGCCGGCCACCCCCTCCCAAGGAAGGTGGGAATCCCACCTCTAGTGGGAGTCCTAGCTTGGGTAGGTTTCATGTGTTATGGAGGGTTTTGGTTTGGGGTCTTATTCGAAGACTTGTAGACCAACTCTTGGGTGTTCCACCTATATAATGAGGGCCGAGGGGAGGGGGCCGGCCACCCCAACAACACCAAGGTGGCCGCACCACCTAGATGGCCGGCGCCCCCCTCTCCCAAACCCTAGCGGCCTCTCTCCTCCACCACATCCCGCACGCTTAGCGAAGCTCTGCCGGATTTCTCCACCACCACCGACACCACGCCGTCATGCTGTCGGATTCAAGAGGAGCTACTACTTCCGCTGCCCGCTGGAACGGGAGGTGGACGTCGTCTTCATCAACAACCGAACGTGTGACCGAGTACGGAGGTGCTCCCGTTCGTGGCGCCGTAATCAAGATCTTCTACGCGCTTTTGCAAGCGGCAAGTGAACGTCTACCGCAGCAACAAGAGCCTCATCTTGTAGGCTTTGGAATCTCTTCAAGGGTGAGACTCGATAATCCCCTCGTTGCTACCGTCTTCTAGATTGCATCTTGGCTTGGATAGCGTGTTCGCGGTAGGAAATTTTTTGTTTTCTATGCAACGTTATCCTACAAAAAGAGCTCTCCGGCAGGCTGAAATCTGCCGGGGAAATTCCCTCCCGGAGGGGGAAATCGACGCCATCGTCATCGTCATCGAGCTGGACATCATCTCCATCATCATCACCATCATCTCCATCATCATCACCGCCGTCTCCACCGCTGCACATCGTCACCGCTGTAACAATTAGGGTTGGATCTTGATTGTTTGATAGGGGAAACTCTCCCGGTATTGATTTCTACTTGTTATTGATGCTATTGAGTGAAACCATTGAACCAAGGTTTATGTTCAGATTGTTATTCATCATCATATCACCTCTGATCATGTTCCATATGATGTCTCGTGAGTAGTTCGTTTAGTTCTTGAGGATATGGGTGAAGTCTAAATGTTAGTAGTGAATTATGTTGGGTAATATTCAATGTTATGATATTTAAGTTGTGGTGTTATTCTTCTAGTGGTGTCATGTGAACGTCGACTACATGACACTTCACCTTTATGGGCCTAGGGGAATACATCTTGTACTCGTTTGCCAATTGCGGGGTTGCCGGAGTGACAGAAACCTAAACCCCCGTTGGTATATCGATGCAGGAGGGATAGCAGGATCTCAGAGTTTAAGGCTGTTGTTAGATTTATCTTAATTACTTTTTTGTAGTTGCAGATGCTTGCAAGGGGTATAATCACAAGTATGTATAGTCCTAGGAAGGGCGATGCATTAGCATAGGTTCACCCACACAACACTTATCAAAACAATGAGGATTAATCAGCTATATGAAGCGAAAGCACTAGACTAAATTCCCGTGTGTCCTCAAGAACGTTTGGTCATTATAAGTAAACAACCCGGCTTGTCCTTTGTGCTAAAAAGGATTGGGCCACTCGCTGCAATTATTTCTCTCGCATTTTACTTACTCGTACTTTATTTATCTGCTATATCAAAAACCCCTGAATACTTGTCTATGAGCATTTACAGTGAATCCTTCATCGAAACTGCTTGTCAACACCTTCTGCTCCTCGTTGGGTTCGACACTCTTATTTATCGAAAGTACTACGATACACCCCTATACTTGTGGGTCATCAAGACTATTTTCTGGCGCCGTTGCCGGGGAGTGAAGCGCTATTGGTAAGTGGAATTGGTAAGGGAAACTTTTACTGTGTGTGCTGATTTTATTTCTGCCTGCTGCTATAATTCATTATGGAGAGATCTTCTCTTGAATTTTTATTTGGAAAATCGACTGCTACTGCAAAGGTAGTGGATGAGGCGCCAGGTGAGAAAGAGTTTTCATACAAAATACCTATGAAAATTATTGAACGTGTTGTGGATAACCGCTATGAAGGGGATGTCCATCCTGGAGATCATTTACTGTTCTTACATGAGTTATGCGGTTTATTCAAGTGTGAAGGTATTGCTATGGATGAAGTTAGGAAGAAACTATTATCTATATCGCTGTCTGGGAAAGCGGCGCATTGGTATAAATTCCTGAAGAATGGGGATTCTCTTGAATGGAATGATATTGTGCCCCTATTTTATTCTAAATTCTATCCTCCAAGTGAAATTCACAAGGACCGGAACCGCATATATAATTTCTGGCCTCATGATGGAGAGAGTATTGCCCAAGCGTGGGGGAGATTGAAGTCTTTAATGCTCAAATTCCCCATTCATGAGCTTCCTGGTAATATTATCATTGATAATTTCTATGCAAGACTTTCTTTTCAAGATAAGACCTTGCTGGATACTTCTTGTTCTGGATCATTTACACGCAACAAAGAAGAGTTTAAAAGGGACCTTCTCGATCGGATTCAGGAGAATACTGAAGGATGGGAGAACGACAAAGATAGAGAGTCAGGTATAAACTATGATTATAAATGCATTGAAACTTTTATAGATACTGATAAATTTCGTAATACGAGTGCTACTTATGGTCTTGATTCTCAAGTCGTTGCAAATCTTTATAAAGCCTTTGCCTCTCATTTTGAATTGCCTAGGAAGAATTTTGATAAGTATCATGAACTGTATAAAGATAAAATTGATTCATCTATAAATAAATGTGTTGTAATTGAAACTGTTGATCATGTTCTTCCTGAAGCTTATATTGAAAAAACTCCTTTCCATGCTAAAATGAAGGAGTATTCTGTTATAAATAGTGCGGTTAATAAAAGTGAAAAGAAACCTATAGAACCTGAAGAGCAAATAAAGGCTGAACCTGCTATTGCAATAGTTAAAGATCTTGTGACTGAAAATGTGGAAGATGGTCATATTATTTTCTGTGAAGATGCTTCTAATATTGTTTCACATCCTAATAAGTCTAGGAAAACCAGTGTTCCTATGCTCTCTGTTAGAATTGGTGATCATTGCTATTATGGTTTATGTGATATTGGTGCAAGTATTAGTGCTATTCCTTATGAGCTTTACACGGAGATCATGCATGAAATTGGTTCTTGTGAACTTGAAGATATTGATGTGGTTATTCGGCTAGCTAATAGAGAAACTATCTCTCCAATTGGTATTGTTCGAGATGTGGAAGTTCTATGTGGTAAGATTAAATATCCTGCTGACTTTTTGGTACTTGGTTCTGCTGCTAGTAAGTATTGTCCTATCATTTTTGGTAGACCTTTTCTAAACACTTGTGGAGCTGTTATAGATTGCAAGAAAGAGAAAATTGTGACTAAATTTGCTGGTGAATCTTATGAGTTTAATTTCTCCAAATTTGCCAAAACTCCTTATAAAGCTGATTTGCCTAATAATGATTTTAGAGTTGAACAGTGTGCATCTATTGCTCTTGCTCCTAATAAAAATCCTTTGCAACAACATTTGGAGAATAGTGGGAAGAAAGAAATGAGCTTGATGAAATTTTCCTTCGTCAACCTATTCTCAAACATGATTTACCGGTTGAAGATCTAGGTACAACGCCACCACCAAAGGAAGATCCTGTTTTTGATTTAAAACTATTGCCTGATAATCTTAAATATGCTCATATTGATGATAAGAAAATATATCCTGTTATTATTAGTTCTAAGCTTTCAGAGTCTGAGGAAGAAAGGTTATTGGAAATATTGAAGAAACACCGAGGAGCTATTGGCTACACTCTTGATGACTTGAAGGGGATTTCTCCCTCTATTTGCCAACACGCCATTAATATGGAAGATGATGCAAAGCCTGTTGTTGAACATCAGCGTCGTCTAATTCCTAAAATGAAGGATGTGGTAAGAAATGAGGTATTAAAACTTCTTGAAGCTGGTATTATATATCCTATTGCTGATAGTAGATGGGTTGGTCCTGTGCATTGTGTTCCTAAGAAGGGAGGAATGACTGTTGTGCCTAATGATAATGATGAGCTCATCCCTCAAAGAGTAGTTGCAGGGTATAGAATGTGCATTGATTATCGAAAAGTTAATAAAGTTACTAAGAAAGATCATTACCCTTTACCTTTTATTGATCAAATGTTAGAAAGGTTGTCTAAAAATACTCATTTTTGTTTTCTTGATGGTTATTCTGGGTTTTCACAAATTGCTGTTAAAACTAAAGATCAAGAGAAAACCACTTTCACTTGTCCCTATGGAACTTATGCTTATAGGCGTATGCCTTTTGGTTTATGTAATGCTCCTGCTACATTTCAAAGATGCATGTCTGCTATTTTTCATGGCTTTTGCGAGAATATTGTAGAGGTATTCATGGATGATTTTTTTGTCTATGGGAATTCTTTTGATAATTGCTTGCGAAACCTCGATAAAGTTTTGCAGAGATGTGAAGAAACTAACCTTGTTCTTAATTGGGAGAAATGCCACTTTATGGTTAATGAAGGAATTGTATTGGGACATAAAATTTCCGAGAGAGGTATTGAAGTTGATAGAGCTAAAGTTGAAGCAATTGAGAAGATGCCCTATCCTAGGGATGTTAAAGGTATTCGTAGTGTTCTTGGTCATGCTGGGTCTAATAGGAGATTTATTAAAGATTTCTCCAAGATTTCAAAACCTCTTACTAATCTTCTTCAAAAAGATGTACCTTTTGCTTTTGATGATGATTGTAAGAAAGCTTTTGAAACTCTAAAGAAAGCCTTAACAACTGCTCCTATAGTTGAACCTCCTGATTGGAACTTACCTTTTGAAATTATGTGTGATGCTAGTGATTTTGCTGTAGGCGCTGTTCTTGGACAGCGAGTAGATAAAAAATTGAATGTTATTCATTATGCTAGTAAAACTCTTGATGCTGCTCAAAGAAATTATGCCACAACTGAAAAAGAATTGTTAGCTATAGTCTTTGCTTGTGACAAGTTTAGATCTTATATTGTTGATTCAAAAGTTACAATTCATACTGATCATGCTGCAATTAGATACCTTATGCAATAGAAAGATGCTAAGCCAAGGCTTATTAGATGGGTGCTTTTGTTACAAGAATTTGATTTACATATTATAGATAGGAAAGGTGATGATAATCCAGTTGCTGATAATTTGTCTAGATTGGAAAATATTTCTTATGATCCTGTTCCTGTTAATGATAGTTTTCCAAATGAACAATTGGCTGTAATAAAGGTGAGCTCGCAAGATAGTCCTTGGTATGCTGATTATGTTAACTTTATTGTTTCCAAGTATTTGCCTCCAACCTTCTCAGCTCAGCAAAAGAGGAAATTCTTTTATGACTTGAGGCATTATTTTTGGGATGATCCACACTTATATAAAGAAGGAGTGGATGGTATTCTGCGAAGATGTGTTCCCGAATATGAACAACAAGAGATATTGAGTAAATGTCATGGTAGTGATTATGGAGGACATCACGCCGGAGATAGAACCGCGCAAAAGGTTCTACAATCAGGTTTCTATTGGCCAACTCTCTTCAAAGATGCAAGAAAGTTTATTTTATCTTGTGATGAATGTCAAAGGGTTGGTAATATCTCCAGACGCAATGAAATGCCTATGAATTATACTCTTGTTATTGAACCATTCGATTGTTGGGGATTTGACTTCATGGGTCCTTTCCCTTCTTCAGAAGGTAACACTCATATACTTGTTGCTGTTGATTATGTTACTAAATGGGTGGAAGCCATACATACAAAAAGTGCTGATGGTGAGACCTCTTTAAGAATGCTTTTAGATATTATTTTTCCTAGATTTGGAGTTCCTAGATATCTTATGACTGATGGAGGTTCTCATTTTATTCATGGTGGTTTTAGAAAAACTCTTGCTAAATATGGTATTAATCATAGAATTGCTTCCGCTTATCATCCTCAAACTAGTGGGCAAGTAGAATTATCAAATAGAGAGATTAAATCTATCTTGCAAAAGACTGTTAATAAATCTAGAAAGAATTGGGATAGTAAATTGAAGGAAGCACTATGGGCTTATAGAACTGCTTATAAAAATCCCATGGGTATGTCACCGTATAAAATGGTATATGGAAAAGCTTGTCATTTACCTTTAGAACTAGAGCACAAAGCTTATTGGGTTGTAAGAGAACTAAATAAAGATCCTAAACTTGCCGGTAAGAAGAGATTACTACAATTGAGTTCTCTAGATGAATGGAGAAGTGAAGCTTATGAAAATGCTAAACTCTTTAAAGAGAAAGTTAAGAAATGGCATGATAGAAGAATTATCAAAAGAGAATTTAATGTTGGGGATAAAGTCCTATTGTATTGGTCTCGTCTCAGATTCTTTGCAGGGAAATTACTCTCAAAATGGGAAGGACCATATGTCATTGAGGAGGTGTATCGTTCAGGAGCAATTAAAATTAGTTCTCTGCAAGGCGATGCCACACAAGTGGTGAATGGACAAAGACTCAAGCATTATATCTCTGGAGATTCTTATAATGAAGATGTTGATGTTATTCGAGTGGTGACTCCGGAAGCTTACATCAAAGGTCAAATTGATAGTCCGGCAGAGTACAATTTTGAATAGGTAACAGTACTGGTAATAAAAAGTCCACGTTTAACTTTCCGAACAATGTTTTTGCTGTTTTTGGAAAATATGAAAAATTACGAGATCGAAACAGAGTGGAGGAGGCGCACGAGGGCGTGCCCCCATAGGCCGGCGCGGGCCCCAGCCTGGTCGCGCCGCCCTATGAGGAGAGTCCCTCGTTGCTCCTCTCCGACTCTGGTTCGACCTGGTACTTTCCTTTTGTCGTAAAAATTCCTGCTATATAATCCCCCGGACCCCTGGAGGTCCGTATATCGTTTTCTCGACGTGTTTTGTTTCGAGCTGTTTTCTGCCAGGATTTGTCTTTGATCTAGAAGCACCATGGTCTCCAACAACAAGGGCAAGGGGCTTTCGGATGAAGATATTCAGGATCCCGAGTGGAAAGAGGTGGATAAGAGTGTCAAGGAAGAAGATGAAGAAGAAGTGGAGGAAGACTCGCGTGCATACCCGCATGCCACCATCGCAAGCATCGAGGTGGTGGAAAACCCTTTCAGTACCAAGAAGAGTGCAAGAATTCGCACCGGAGGAAAGGTTCCACGTCACTACCTAGCTCCAAAGACATCTCCTCCGGGCACCTACAACCCCTTCCGCAATCTAATTTACAATAGTCAAATTGAAAGGGTTCCCAAGGCAGTATTGCCTAGCAATTGGGACATAGATCGTTCTAACACTGCAGGAAGGGTGAAGCCTGAAGCTGAAGAGTGGGGAAACAACTCTAAGAGTTGGGACTCGTCGTCGGACGTACTTCTTAACCGTGTCGAGCACAATTCGGAGATGATCCGCAACCTCACGTACGAGATTGATGAGCTAAAGGAGCTTGTTAAGAAGCTTATCAAGAATTCATCACAACCACCGCCGAAGGAGTAATTCATCATCGGTATTGGCACCCCCTTGGTTTGTTCCAAGCTTGGGGGAGTGCCACGGTATCACATCATCACTATCTTTTACTTTTTACTATCAAGTAGTGTCATATCATGAGTAGGGAGGTTATCATATAAGATGGGTTGCAGTGTGGAAGTATCTCTCCTTAGTTGGTTGTCTATGTATCCCTTGGTGTGAGTTATCGTTATGGAATATTAATGAGAAGTTTTATCATTTACATATTGCACATCTTATTTTAGTTTGCAATCTCTATTATATGATTGATCTTGTTATTAGTATTGGGATCACTTTGGGAGCATTGAATAAATCTATCTGGTTTTGGCAAACTTAGCATTGGTCAATAGCAATAACACTTTAAGTAGAAAAGAGAAATACATGTAGTTGTTTCATTGTCTTTCTTTCTTGTTAGCTCTTAGCTTATTATTGTGAAGTTAAAATTGTTTGTGCTTACAAGGAAGATGCATGATTGTTTCTATCACATGTATATTTGTTTGTTTCCCTCAACTCTTATGCTTGCTAATCAACCTTGCTAGCCAAAGACCTGTACTGAGAGGGAATGCTTCTTGTGCATCCAAACCTTAACCCAAACCTATGCCATCAGTGTCCACCATACCTACCTACTACATGGTATTTTCTTGCCATTCCAAGTAAATACTTCATGTGCTACCTTTAAACAATTCAAAATTTATTACCTCTTATTTGTGTCAATGTTTTATAGCTCATGAGGAAGTATGTGGTGTTTTATCTTTCAATCTTGTTGGGCAACTTTCACCAATGGACTAGTGGCTTCATCCGCTTATCCAATAATCTTGCAAAAAGAGCTGGCAACGGGGTTCCCAGCCCCGATTAATTAACCTTCATAATTTTACAAAAAGACACTCCTCCATGGTATGTGATTGTTGGAAGGGACCCGAGGATTCGGTTAGCCATGGCTTGATAAAGCAAAGGTTGGGAGGAGTGTCATCTCTAAATAAAACTAAATAAATAGACACACCTTCATGGTATGTGATTGATTTGAAGGCACCCGAGGATTCGGTTAGCCATGGTTTGCGAAGGCAAAGGTTGGAAGGAGTGTCAACCAAAAATAAAATTTTATGGGAGCCGCTCTTCGGGATTTATCTGGCAAGGGGGTTAGAGTACCCGCTACCATTCGTTGACAACAACAAACACCTCTCAAAGTTTTACTTTTATACTCTCTATATGATTTCAAAACTGAAAAAGCTCTAGCACATGATTTTATCCCTGCTTCCCTCTGCGAAGGGCCTGTCTTTTACTTTATGTTGAGTCATTAAACCTATTTCCCTCCATCTCAAGCAAGCAATTGAGTTGTTGTGATCAAACTATTTATATTGTGATCTACTTAATCATGCCTTTTACTCTTCCTTGTTTAGTACAAGTTTTATCTGAATGAATATAGCTTTGAAAGTTATCAATGATTATGAGGAGATTATTATGATTAAGTATGCAAGTTTTGCCATATAAGCTTCAACATAAGAGCGCTGCTCGATAAATAAGTACGATCTGTTAATTGTTCTCTGACCAAGAACGAAGTTTGCCATCACCAATTATGATTTCTTATGCACCTTTATTTGTGATTACCTTTTACTTGTTTCAAGTTGAATTATATGAGGAACTTGTTCACTAGAATGTCTTGTGTGAATTAATATGATGCTTCTTGTCCGTATTTGGTTTATCGACTCTTCACTCCATAAACATGTGGTCCTGTTTACCGAGTTCAGTTTCGCTTGGGGACAAGCGAAGTCTAAGCTTGGGGGGAGTTGATACGTCCATTTTGCATCACTATTTTATATCATAATTTACTGTTATTAATTGATATATTTCATATTTAGAGATGATACTTATGTTATTTCATCTATTTTGCATGTTTCATGATTGTTGGAGAATCGCGCACCGGAGTCAGGATTCTGCTGGAAAAAGCATCGTCAGAATGCAATATTTCGGAAGATCAACAATTGACGGAAATTACACTGAAAATCCTATTTTTCCAGAAGACGAAGATAGCCAAAAGGAGGAGCCGAGGAGGGCCGCCATGGGCTCCCCCCCATAGGCCGGAGCTTCATCCTATTCTATTTCTTACGATGACACTATGCCTCCAATCTTTGACAATTATTATAAAGAATGCTATGATATGGGTTATAACTATCCTTATGAAACTTGTCATGGTTATGATTGGATTTCCAAAAACAATTCCCTTAGTATGCAACTTGTTTACCATGTTCAAATTCTTGATAATGATCCTGCTCCAATTACTATTAACGAGAAGAATTCTTCTTATGACAAAATTAATGATACTTTTATGCATATGAACCATGATAAGAATGTTTTAAGTGATAGTTATATTGTTGAGTTTTTTCATGATGCTACTGAAAATCTTTATGAGAGAGGAAAATATGGTTGTAGAAATTTTCATGGTACTAAAACACCTCTCTACATGTTGAGAATCTTGAAGTTACTTGTGTTTTATCTTCCTATGCTTGTCACTTTGCTCTTCATGAATTTGTCTATTTACAAGATTCCTTTTCATAGGAAGTGAGTTAGGCTTAAATTTGTTTTGAATTTTCTTTTTGATGCTCTCTTTTGCTTCAACTACTATTTCTTGTGAGTGCATCATTAAAATTGCTGAGCCCATCTTAATGGCTATAAAGAAAGCACTTCTTGGGAGATAGCCCATGTCTTTATTTTGCTACTGTTTTGTTGTGTCTTGGAAGTTGTTACTATTGTAGCAACCTCTCCTTATCTTTATTTTATTGCAATGTTGTGCCAAGTAAAGTCTCTAATCGAAGGTTGATACTAGATTTGGATTTCTGCGCAGAAACAGATTTCTATCTGTCACGAATTTGGGCAGGGTTCTCTGTAGGTAACTCATAAAAATCTGCCAATTTACGTGTGTGTTCCTCATATATGTACGCAACTTTCATTAGTTTTGAGTTTTCTGACTTGAGCAACGGAAGTACCTCTTAAAAATTCGTCTTTACTGGTTGTTCTGTTTTGGCAGATTCTGTCTCTGTTTTTTGCATTGTCTCTTGTGGACTTTAAGTGAGGATTTCTAGACGTGGAGAGCTGTAGCTAATGTTTTATTGAGTTCTTGCAATGTGTCACTACAGGACTAAGGTGGATTAAAGTTTTTTGATTACTAACCCCTCTAATGAAGTTTATGAGAAGTTTGGTGTGAAGGAAGTTTTCAAGGGTCAAGAGAGGAGGATGGTATATGATCAAGAATAGTGAAAAGTCTAAACTTGGGGATGCCCCCGTGGTTCATCCCTGCATATTTCAAGAAGACTCAAGCATCTAAGCTTGGGGATGCCCAAGGCATCCCCTTCTTCATCAACAATTTATCAGGTTTCTTCTATTGAAACTATATTTTTATTCGGTCACATCTTATGTGCTTTACTTGGAGCGGCTGTGTGCTTTTATTTTCGTTTTGTTATTTTCATTCTCTGAATAAATTCATGCTTATGTGGGAGAGAGACACGCTCCGCTTGTTCATATGAACACTGGTGTTCTTAGCTTGTAATGTTCATGGCGAAGGTTGAAACTGCTTCGTGCATTGTTATATGGTTGGAAACAGAAAATGCTTCATGTGGTAATTGGTATAATATCTTGAATAATTTGATACTTGACAATTGTTTTGAGCTCTCAAGTAGATCATGTTTAAGCTCATGCATCATGTAGTTTAAACCTATTAGTGAAGAACTACTGTAGAGCTTGTTGAAATTGGTTTGCATGATTGGTCTCTCTAAGGTCTAGATATTTTCTGGTAAAAGTGTTTGAGCAACAAGGAAGACAGTGTAGAGTCTTATAATGCTTGCAATATGTTCTTATGTAAGTTTTGCTGTACCGGTTCATACTTGTGTTTGCTTCAAATAACCTTGCTAGCCTAAGCCTTGTATTGAGAGGGAATACTTCTCGTGCATCCAAAATCCTTGAGCCAAACACTGTACCATTTGTGTCCACCATACCTACCTACTACATGGTATTTCTCTGCCATTCCAAGTAAATACTTCATGTGCTACCTTTAAACAATTCAAAATTTATTATCTCTTATTTGTGTCAATGTTTTATAGCTCATGAGGAAGTATGTGGTGTTTTATCTTTCAATCTTTTTGGGCAACTTTCACCAATGGACTAGTGGCTTCATCCGCTTATCCAATAATTTTGCAAAAAAAGCTGGCAATGGGGTTCCCAGCCCCAATTAATTAACCTTCATAATTTTGCAAATAGACACTCCTCCATGGTATGTGAAATGTTGGAAGGCACCCGAGGATTCGGTTAGCCATGGCTTGAGAAAGCAAAGGTGGGGAGGAGTGTCACCTAAATAAAACTAAAATAAATAGACACTCCTTCATGGTATGTGATTGTTGGAAGGCACCCGAGGATTCGGTTAGCCATGGCTTGTGAAAGCAAAGGTTGGAAGGAGTGTCACCCAAAAATAAAAATTTCATGGGAGCCGCTCTTTGAAAGTCTATCTGGCAAGGGGGTTAGAGTGCCCACTACCATTCGTTGACAACAACAAACACCTCTCAAAATTTTACTTTTATGCTCTCTTTATGATTACAAAACTTGAAAAGCTCTAGCACATGATTTTATCCCTGCTTCCCTCTGTGAAGGGCCATTCTTTTACTTTTATGTTGAGTCAGTTTACCTACTTCCTTCCATCTTAGAAGCAAACACTTGTGTCAACTGTGCATTGATTCTTACATACTTGCTTATTTGCATTCATCATATTACTTTGTGTTGACAATTATCCATGAGATATACATGTTGAAAGTCGAAAGCAACTGCTGAAACTTGTATCTTCCTTTGTGTTGCTCCAATGCCTTTACTTTGAATTTATTGCTTTATGAGTTAACTCTTATGCAAGACTTTTGATGCTTGTCTTGAAAGTACTATTCATGAAAAGTTTTGCTATATGTTATCTATTTGTTAGCAAACTATAGATCGTTGCCTTGAGTCACTTCATTCATCTCATATGCTCTACAATAGTATGATCAAGATTATGTAAGTAGCATGTCACTACAGAAATTATTCTTTTTATCGTTTACCTACTCGAGGGCGAGTAGGAACTAAGCTTGGGGATGCTGATACGTCTCCAACGTATCTATAATTTCTGATGTTCCATGCTTGTTTTATGACAATGCCTACATGTTTTGCTCGCACTTTGTAATGTTTTTATGCGTTTTCCGGAACTAACCTATTGACAAGATGCCGAAGTGCCAGTTGCTGTTTTCTGCTGTTTTTGGTTTCAGAAATCCTACAAAGGAAATATTCTCGGAATCGGACGAAATCAACGCCCAATATCTTATTTTTCCTGGAAGCTTCCAGAGCACCGAAGAGGGGCCAGAGGGGAGCCAGGGGGCCCCACCCCACAGGGCGGCGCGGCCAAGGGGGGCGCCCCCCTAGTGTGTGGGTCCCCCAGGGCCCCTCCGACTCCGCCTCTTCGCCTATAAGACTTCTCGCGACCTAAAACTTCGACACCGATTGACGAAACTCCAGAAAGACTCCAGGGACGCCACCGCCATCGCGAAACGCCAATTCGGGGGACAGAAGTCTCTGTTCCGGCACCCTGCCGGGACGGGGAATTGCCCCCGGAGTCATCTCCATCGACATCACCGCCATCTTCATCGCCATCAGTGTCTCCCATGATGAGGAGGGAGTAGTTCTCCACCGAGGCTGAGGGCTCTACCGGTAGCTATGTGGTTAATCTCTCTCCCATGTACTTCAATACAATGATCTCATGAGCTGCCTTACATGATTGAGATCCATATGATGAGCTTTGTAATCTAGATGCCATATGCTATTCAAGTGCTTAATTATGTGAACTTTGGAGTTACTGTGACCTCGGTGTAATGGTGATAGTGTGTGCGCCGTGTGTAACTCCCTTATGAATTGTGGTGTGTTAGTACCTCCTATAAATTCTCACGGTGACGGTGTGGGGTGTTTATTAGTACTTGGGAATACGCCTTTGAGGTGTGCTTTTGCACACTTGCCCAATGAATTTGAGTTCTCTATCCAATAAGAGAGTAGTATGATGAAGTGCTTATATTTATATTCAATTATGATTGCAATGTTGAGAGTGTCCACTAGTGAAAGTATGATCCCTAGGCCTTGTTTCTAAGAATTGATTCACCGTTTATTTACTGTTCTGCTACATGTTTACTTGCTGCCATATTTATTTCAGATTGTTATTACTACTTACAATCATCCATATTACTTGTATTTCACTATCTCTTCGCCGAACTAGTGCGCCTATACATCTGACAAGTGTATTAGGTGTGTTGGGGACACAAGAGACTTCTTGTATCGTAATTGCAGGGTTCTTGAGAGGGATATCTTTGACCTCTTCCTCCCTGAGTTCGATAAACCTTGGGTGATTCACCTAAGGGAAACTTGTTGTTGTTCTACAAACCTCTGCTCTTGGAGGCCCAACACTGTCTACAGGAATAGAAGCGTGCGTAGACATCACCCACCTTGTCGTCGAGTATCTTCATGGGCCTCCAGTTGGGCCGCACAGGATAAGGCAATATCGGTTACCCGAAGGGTAATGCCCACGTCAGTAGTCCCCGAGTGTCTAGCCGAAGATTTTTCGGGTAGAGACTAAAGCATGCCTCCACCTAATGATCTTCTCCTTGGTTGTTCTTGTCCATCTTGTAACAGCATCATCTTCTTCTATCGGGTGCGCGTCCAGCGCTCCCGATGGGAGTAGCCCCCGAGTCTAGGTACGGATGCTCGCAATCCGTGCGTAGACTCAAGTTGTGCCACTCGAACATCTTCTTCTGCCGAAGTCTTTCTGCAAGTCTTCATGGGTCATCCGATAAGTTTGCGCCAGGGCTCGTATTCCTACACAGAATCAAGTCCCCGGGCATGATCCTGGAGTGCAAAAAAGTTTTATCGGGTGCGCGCTCAGCGCTCCCGATGGGAGTAGCCCCCGAGTCTAGACACGGGTGCTTGCAGCCGGGTGCAGACTCGAGCTGAACATTCCACCTTTTTCTTCAAATATTTCTTCGCAGAGGCATCTTTGATATTACGTTTTATCGGGTGCGCAGTTAATGCTTCCGATGTTTTCGTGTTTCTTCGGATGCTTCCGGAGGGCTTCATGGCGTCATTGATGACGTTACCACTGCTGCGGTCTGACTGACAAGACTTGACCTGGCGGACCTACCCTAGTTCTGCGCGGGCAGTTTTTAGGAAATGACCGGCGCGTGCGTGCTGACCGAGGCGTCTCCTCGATTTCCTCACATCGTGGGAATAATGGGCCGCCGGTTTCGTTCTCTTCTTGGGTGACACGTGTACGACCGATCTGATCCTTCTCCCACGATGTTTATGGAGTTATGGCCATGATTTCCCATAAATCTTGCGGTATAAATAGGGAGCCTTCCCATTGTTTTTACTTTTTACCTTTCCACACTGCTCATCTTCTTCCTCAACCTTTCGTTTCACCCCTGTTCTTCTCTCAAAAGCTCGAGACGCCATGGGCAAGAAGAAGAGCACCAGTGCCTCAGACGCGGCCAAAGTCAGCCGCGACTGGAGCGCCTCCGCCATATCCAACCGCGACGTGAACAAGCTGCGAGCTCTCGGTCTCATCTCCTCATCTGAGGACGACATTCGTCTCCCAGGTCTAGTTTCTCGCGCAAGGCCCCCGAAGGGCTTTATTGTTATGTTTGTCGCCTTTCTATTTCGTGGCCTCTCTCTTCCTGCCCACGAGTTTCT
Source organism: Lolium perenne (assembly GCF_019359855.2). Lineage (NCBI taxonomy): Eukaryota > Viridiplantae > Streptophyta > Magnoliopsida > Poales > Poaceae > Lolium > Lolium perenne. The sequence continues at coordinate 185,685,984 of NC_067244.2, forward strand.
CCGCTCCCTTCTTTTCTTCTATGGGATTCAACTCTGGCAGCTGACCCCAAACTCCATTCTTCATCTTTCCATCTTCATCACTGTCTGTGAAGCCTTCCTCGGCATTGATCCCCACTGGGGTCTTTGGAGGAAAATCTTCTATGTTAAGCGTCATAATGATAGCAATGCCCCCCCCGTCGTCGGTGGCATTAGCTTTGTTGTCAGGAAAGAAGTCGACTACTTCGACTACCCGTTGAAGGAATCCGTCCAAGGCTGGAGCAACAAGTGGTTTTATCTGTGAGACACCTCGGTGCCTGGGCGGCGCTCCAATCTCCCTCCGTTTGAGGATGTCCTGATAGCTTAGCCGAAGAAGTCCTGGCGGAACGCCCTTTCTCCTGAAGAGAGGGCAATAGCCGACAAGCTGTTCGACCAAGTCATAGATCTGAAGAACACGGGAGGCTTAACGATGTGCGGCACCGAGGTAGTCTCAGTGTTCTTACAACGTCGACTGCAGCCGCTAATGTCCCGGCCCCACCAGTTGTGGTTGTATACTGGCAAGGATGACAAGTCGAGGGTCAGCTCTGCCGACCTGTCGGCTGATGAACTCCGAGACGAAGTTCGTCGCTTGACGTGCCTCAATATGAAGGACAATATTGTTCTGACCTCGGCTCGTCTCCCATGTGATTTCCGCCATCTTCCGGCTGAGGTAACTTTTACTGTTTCTTGTTCTCTTATCGTTATCATCGTGCTGTTCTTCGACTTTTTGCTGATTCTGCTTCTGCCGACAGGCTTCCACCGTGGCTCAACGTTATCCTCCTACACCCGAGAGTGGCGTGGAGCCAGAGGATGATGATGATGACTCCGAGGGAACTGAGGACGCCCATCATATCTTTGAGGACAATGACGTCCAGGAACATGATACTCCTGAAGATGATGCTCTCACCAAGAGCAAGCGGTGCAAGAGGATAGATGAGGACTTTATTACAACGGCTGAATTAAGTCCTAGCGGACGAGATAATGATGCCGATGAAACCGTATCGCCTCCCCCTGATGTGAGAAGCTCATCATGCTTTTTTGCTGCCGAAGACGACCTGTACCTGTGAGTGTCTACTTCTCCCTTTGTAGTTTATCCTTCTCCATTCTGAATCATCCCTCCTCTTTTTTTCATAAAAAAGCTCTGATGATGACGACGAAGTTCCTCTTGCAAAGAGGGCTAAGTTGCTCTTCGGGAAATCTGAATGAACCAAAGAATCGAACCCTTCACCTGCCGAACCAACGCCGCCCTCAAGGACGACCGTGGAAAAGGTTCCGGTGTTGAAGGTTATCCCTTCTGGCAATGCTCCCGCCTCGTCGGTTGCTCGTGACCGTGTAAGTGATTTATTTGTCTTAATTTCTTTCTTGCTTTTACCAAAATTCCACATTCGGCTGAATTTTCTTGGCTTTCTCCTTTGCAGCCAATTTATGTCACAGTTGATGCTGTGGTAGATTTCGCCGAGCAGTTCACCCGACTAGAGTCTGAAAATGCTCATCTTCGGAAGGTCATCAAAACTTCAGCTGACCAGGTGCTGGAGGCCAACAGGCTTGCTGCCGATGCTAAAAATGAAAACACCTCGCTGAAGGATGAGTTAAAAAAGCTGAAGCGACAGATGAAGGATGAGCAGGATGCCAGGCGCGAGGCTGCAGTTGCTGCCGATAAGAAGGAAGGCGTCCTCCGTGAATCCATCACGAATTTATTGGGTAAGTTTCTTAATGCATAGCTCTCCTTCAGGTTGCTCATCTGCCCTCTTCAAGGTGCTGCCGACATAACCATCACTCGGGCTCGCATGCTTCGGGAGGACTCTACGTCTGATGCCCTGTCACTTGCTGTCGAGTCCAACATCCAAGTTCTTGGACTTCTGCAAAGGACTAAAGGAGCATTATCGAGGCTGTACTCGATGATCTTCCCAAAGATGAAGCATGACAAGACTCTAGACGAGATGGCAGATTCTTTTCTCATCAACCCTTCTGAGCATGTAGAGGTATTAAAGTGCCGTTCCCGCTTATTTGGAGCGGTACTTACTTTCCAGCTGTTGATGGGTCATGGGATGGGCTCTGAACTAGAGAAGTTGTCTAAGGCATTGCCTGTAGATGACAATAATTGCCTAATCAACCTTGAGCCTTTCAAGCAATCAGCAGTGACATGCGCCAGTCAGCCCCTCAAGCTGGGTTGATGAGGCGAAGACCAAAACCGCGCCTGAAGCTGCCCCTGGTTCTTCGTCAGATCTTCCTTGATTTTGAACACTTGATCTGTCAATTGTAATTAGGGCCTGATACAGTTTATCCCAACCCTGTTTTATTCTGGCTCTGTTGCCAGCACCAACAATTCTTTTGAATGTAATATATACACTCCAGCGCTCCCGATGGGAGTTCATATTAATGTTGTTTCTGAATTGAGGATTGTGTTGCAGATTCCCTCGTCTTCTTCCCGTGTCGATCCTTTTGTAAATCCTTCGGCTAGTGACGAATCCGGTCTTGTCCGTGGCTTGCGTGACCAAATATCCCGATTGAACAAAGATATTACCAGTCTTCACGCGATGGCGGCGTTGGTGAAAAGAAAGAGCGAGATTGCAACTGCTATAGAAAACATGCTCTCGATCGTCTCCGTGTTGCTACCGAAAGCTTGAGCTGTAAGTGTCTGCCCATCTGTTGATTTCTGATGAAACTTGAATATTCTTGAACTAACATTTGTTTCTTGACAGTTGTAGCTTCCAATGAATCAGAGGAAAACAAGAGGATCCACGAAAAGATCGAAGCGATGACTGACATCGCTCACCCAAAGCATGAGTTGTGGTCAAATCGACCGAAAGCTGTTGTCGTGGCGAAATTCGAGCATCGAGCAGAGAAGGTGCACTATTATTTCGACAAGTTCCATGCTTATCTCACGATGGTATGGAAGACAATGTTTCCTCTGGATCAAGCGCCCAAAACTCTACCTGCTCTGTTCACTCGATTCAAGTCCCCTGAGAGGATTCGACTGTTGGTGCGAAAGGAGCTCCTGGCTGGTGCTGAACTTGCTTTTGCTTTAGTGTTAGCATGTCATCCGACTTTAGATTTGGAGGCCATAGCAAACACCAGAAGGAGTTTAGACCAGTACTATGATATTGCTAGGAGTCCTGCGTATACCATCATCTCACGGATGGAGACAGGTATTGAGAGGGATCTGAAGGCCCGAGAGGGCCAGGGAACCTTGTAATGTACTTGTACCTGCAAGGGTTAATCTTATGTAAATTCGACGTGTGTTTTACACATCATGTAGTTCTGGCGAATTTGTTAATTCGATTAATGACTTATTGCTGGGGGCGGCCGAGTGATATATTCAGCCTGCTCACCCGACGACTCCGTTGTAATTGCAAGTTTATTGCGGAGTCGATATGTAAGTTTTGTAGGAGCGACACCCGTCGAATAATCGAGGGATTTAGACGCTTGGCTTCGTCACGCGGTGCACCGGTTTGAGCCTTATTTTGTGATAGTACGTCCATCGACTGCAGCGCTCGCGCGTTTTCTCGAGGCTTGGATGGGTTATTTTTTGTGTCATTAACCTTAGCTCCCGATAGGAGTATTTAATTAATGATACCGTGGCCAATGCTCCCGATGGGAGTAAGAGCCAGTGGAAGGGGCCCCGAACAATTTGTTCGGATGATGAGGCCTGGATCAATAAAAAGGTAGAAAACCTGATCAGAATTTTGTTCATAATGTAAAAGCAAACTTAAGAGCTGCCGAATAACAGAAAACAATTGTATCCTATGCGTAGAACCGTCGCAAATGTGCGATGTTCCATGGATTTTCAACGTCTTTTCCTGAGGTTGGGTTTTTGAGCCGATAAGCTTCTCCTGGTATCAATTTAGTGATGATGAATGGTCCTTCCCATGGAGATTCGAGCTTCGAGGGTCTCTCTTGTTTCAGCCGCAGTACCATATCTCCAACACCGAAGCTTCGATTGCGTATTCGTCGGCTGTGATAATTTCTTAATGCCTGCTGGTACACCGTTGTTCTCGCCAAAGCAATATCCCGAGCTTCGTCAAGGAGATCCAAGGCATCCTGCAGCGTGATGTTGGAGGTGGATTCTGTGTACGCTGTCACCCGAGGAGCTTCGAATCGAACGTCGGCTGGTAAAACTGCTTCGGCTCCATGTACCAGGAAGAACGAGGTGTACTGAGTCGACCTATTGGGTGTAGTGCGCAAACTCCAAAGCTCAGATGGTAATTCCTCGACCCAGGCTCCAGCCGCACCCGTAAGGCGTTTCTTGAGGCCGTCCCCTATTAGACCATTGATCCTTTCCACCTGGCCATTGGTCTGTGGGTGAGCCACCGATGCAAATTTTAGCTTAATTCCACTGTCGTCACAAAACTTGCGAAACTTTTTGGAGTCAAAGTTAGTTCCGTTGTCTGTGACGATGCTGTGGGGCATACCAAATCGACAAGTTATTCCCCTGAAGAACTGAACGACAATTTCGGCTTTCTGATTTCGAACAGGTACTGCCTCGATCCACTTGGTGAACTTGTCGACTACGACCAGTAGATACGTGTGTCCTCCAGGCGACGATATTGGCAGTGGTCCAACTTTGTCGAGTCCCCATTGAGCGAAGGGCCATGCCATAGGTATTGTCATCAGATCTGTCGCGGGAGCGTGTGGTTTTGGTGAAAAACGCTGGCAGGGGTCGCACTTCATAACCAGATCTCGAGCATCCGATGCCGCCGTTGGCTAGTAAAATCCTGCCCTGAAGGCTTTTGCCACAAGAGCCCTGCTTCATGCGTGGTGTCCGCAAGTTCCCTCGTGTATCTCACGCAACAGCGCTTTTCCATCGTCAATGGCAATACACCTTTGAAAGATACCGGAGATGCTGCGCTTGTAGAGTTCTCCATTTACCACAATAAAGGCCTTTGACAGTCTGACGATTCGCCTTGCTTCTACGGGATCCTCTGGTAGCTCCTGCTTCGTCAGGTATGTTAGGAATGGCTTGGTCCATAGTGGTTCAAGGAGGAGGACCTGTTCCGCAGATCGAGGTGGAGATTCTTCGACAGCTTGCTGCGGGTTTGCCTCCGATTCATCAGCCGACGGCTTTGGAGGTGCCGATGTTTTCTATTTTATCGATCGTTGAGTGATAACTTCATAAAACACTCCGTCTGGAATGGGGGAGCACATGGATCCGATATTTGCCAGAGTGTCGGATTCCTCGTTGCTGGCTCTGCCGATATGCTTAAGTTCGCACCCTTCGAATTTGGCTTCCATATTTTGGTATAACTGTCGGTAGGCGATCATGTTGTCACTGACCGCGTCGCACAGATTCATCGACTGCTGTACCACCAGGTTCGAGTCTCCATAAATTTCCAGGCGAGTTGCTCCACATGCCTTTGCCATCTTCATTCCATGCAGCAGTGCTTCGTATTCTGCTTCATTATTTGTGGGCAGGGAGAAATTCATACGTAGTATGTACTTCATCTTGTCTCCTTGTGGCGATATTAGTATCACCCCTGCACCTGTGCTCCGCTTGGACCCGTCGAAGTACATTGTCCACGAACCCGACATGTCGGGAGCTACCGGCGTTTGCGACTGGATCCAGTCTGCCACGAAATCTGGGAGGATTTGGGACTTTATCGCCGTTCTGTTGATGTAAGTTATCTGGATAGCCCATTGGGACACTCGACCTGTGGCCTCTGGGTTAGTGAGTATATTCTTCAGTGGTGCCTCGCTTACGACGATGATCGGGTGCTCCGTGAAATAATGTCGTAGCTTGCGAGCTGTTCTCCACACTGCATACGCCAGCTTCTGGTGATGAGGGTATCTCTGTTTCGCAGGTGTGAGTACTTCACTGAGGTACTAAACGGGTCTTTGTACGCCGTGAACTCTCCCTGCCTCTTCTCGCTCGACAACCAGGACGCTGCTGAAAACTTGTACCGTTGCTGCTATGTACATAAGCAATGTTTCTTTCTCGCGCGGAGTTACAAGTACTGGGGACGTTGATAAGATTTTCTTCAGATTGTCAAAAGACTCTTGCGCCTCGTTTGTCCACTCGAACTTTTCTGACTTTTTCATTAAGCTATAGAAGGGCGGAGCTTTCTCTCCTAGTTTGGTGATGAATCTGCTGAGTGCTGCCAGTCGTCCTGCCAATTGCTGCACTTGGTGCAGATTCTTTGGCGGCTCCATATAAAGGATAGCTTTGATCTTCAAGGGATTGGCTTCTATTCCTCTGGCTGAGATGAAGTACCCGAGTACTTGTCCTCCTGGCACCCCGAAGAAACATTTCTTTGGGTTCAACTTGATTTTATACTTGTCAAGGTTGTCAAAAGTTTCCCGTAAGTCGTCGATGAGGGTGGCGGCGTACTTTGTCTTTACCACAATATCATCAATGTAAACTTTGATATTCCTCCCGATCTGTTCTCCAAGACAGGCTTGCATGCACCGTTGATAAGTTGCCCCTGCATTTTTCAACCCGAAGGTCATGACGTTGTAGCAGAAAACGCTGTGTGGAGTGATGAACGCGGTTAACTCCTGATCTTCCTTCTTGAGCTTGATCTGGTTGTACCCGGAGTATGCATCGAGGAAGGAGAGACGGTCACATCCAGCCGTGGAGTCGACTATCTGATCAATACGAGGCAGTGAAAGTGATCCTTTGGGCAATGCTTGTTGAGACTAGTGTAATCGATACACATGCGAAGAGCGGTTGTATCTTTCTTTGGCACCATGACGGGATTGGCCACCCACTCGGCTTCTTTGAGCTCCCGAATGAATCCTGCTTTACGGAGCCGACTGACCTCTTCGCCGATTGCTTTTCTCTTCGGCTCAGAGAATCGGCGCATCGACTGTTGTACTGGCTTGGCCTTTGGGTCAACATTGAGGGCGTGCTCAGCGAGTTCCCTGGGAATACCTGGCATGTCGGATGGTTCCCATGCAAATATTTCCCAGCGCTCACGGAGGAGCTCGATGAGCGTGCCTTCCTATGCGACATCAAGGTCTGCCGACGTATTGACCGTTTTCTTCGGGTCAGAAGGGTGTACCTGCTGCTTTTTTTGCTTCCTTCGCGACGTCAAACTCGTCGGATCTCACGTTTCGATTGTCGGCTGGTGGCTTCGTGTGGTCCGTGATGGCGTCGACTGCGTTAAGTTCTTCCGCAGCTTCGAATTTTGAGGTGATCTTCTGGAAATCTCTGTCACAGTTATCTGAGCGGGAGAAGCTTCCATGGATGGTTATCGTTGTCCCATTATTGCATGGCATCTTCAGTTTCAAGTACGCGTAATGGGGTACAACCATAAATTTTGCAAACGCAGGCCTGCCGAGGATGGCGTGATACTGAGATTCCCAGTCAACCACTTCGAACTCGATTTTCTCCTTCCTGAAATTGCTAGGCGTGCCGAAGACTACATCCAGTGATATTTTTCCGAGGGAATAAACGGGTCGAGTCGGTATGATGCCGTGGAATCCTGTGTCAGACTCTCTCAGCATGTCGACTGTTAGGCCCATTGCTTTCATCGTACTGGCAAATAACAAATTCAGGTCACTTCCTCCATCTATGAATACTTTGCTCATATTGTATCCTCCGATATGTGCTTCGAGGACAAAGGCCGCATGACCAGGCCTTGGAACGGCCTTTGGGTGATCCGTCTTGCTGAAGGAGATGCTCTGCTCTGACCAGTCAATGTATTCGGGTGTGTCGACCATGGCAACCTCCGCATACTTCACTTCTCGCGAGAACTTTTTGATTTCTCTCTTTGAAAAGCTGGTTTTATGGATCATGCTGACCTGCCCGCATGGTTCTGGAAATATCTCGGTTGGTACATACTTTCCTCCTCATGCTGGCATGTACGACTCTGGTACGTATGGTTATGGCGGGTAATTGTAGGATCCTGCTCTTCTCTCCATCGTATGAACTCTTGCCATGGCTTCGGCCCTGAGGTCGTCGCAGAATTGCCGAATTTTGAGGAATTGTCGACAATTCCTTAGCAGATGGCTAGATTTTTCATGGCCGTCCTTTGGATCGATATAAGAGTGCAGATAACACGGTGCCTCGAGCTGCTCCGTGGCCGATAGATAAGGTGCGCGAGTGCGGCCCTTGTTCGATTGTGTGTTGTGGCATCCTCGTTCTTACTGATGAGGACGAGTCGCGATTCGCTCTTCCTCTTCACGGCGCGAGTCCCTTCGTCTCTTCCTTTGTTCCGCCATGACGTCGAAGCTGCCTCGGCTGCCCTCTTGCGTGCTCCTGGATGGGACTGCCGGGGTTACCGCTGGAGTGGCACCTTCTGGAACTGAAGTCCTTGGGCTTGACGCGCTAGACCTAGGGAGGCGAAGAAACCCTTCGGAGTCAATGATGAAGTGGACACCACCGAAAGTAGTATCCATGTTGCCGCACGATTCTGCAGAGGTCAGGCGCGACGCCTCGGTGTGTGGTACGAACTCAAAGGACCCGCAGCGGACTGAATCTTTTGGATCTGACGGTGTCGGCGATTCGAGCAAAAACGCTGCAGACGTGACTGGTACTGCCGATGACTTGCCTTGTGCCGACAGGCTTCCCACAGACGGCGCCAATTGTCGAGGGTACTCCTCGGTAATGCCCTCCGATTGGGGCTTAGGGTTGATGGAATCCTGTAGACTGACACGAGACATCGGTGAATAGACAAGCGGGGAGAGCAATGTACCCAGGTTCGGGGCCCTCGATGAGGTAAAACCCTTACGTCCTGTCTGTATGATCTTGATCATGGGAATATTAGGTTACAATGGGGTGCCGAAGGTTTCGGCTGTAATCTCGTCGAGAGGCTAAGTGCCACGGTGACCTAGCTCTAGACTTCTCGTGGCTAAAGTTGCTAAGATTGATTGTGTCCCTCGGCAGCCCCTCTTCTGGCCTTTATATAGGAGGCCAGGTCTCAAGAGATCTGTCCGGGTACGACTAGTTTTACAAAAGGTCTAGCTCCAAACTTTCCTTGTTCGGCTTTTGCCTTGTTCTTCAAGGGATCTTCTCCCGCACCGTCCTAGTGGCCCACCTTGTCGTCGAGTATCTTCATGGGCCTCCAGTTGGACCGCACAGGATGGGGCAATATTGGTTACCCGAAGGGTAATGCCCACGTCACCATACCTCCCAAATTGAAGAGCTGGATAGTGTGCCTCACGCTCAGTATAGGGGTCTGGAGACTCGACTGAAGACTAGACCAGAGATTAGACCGGAGACTCTGGTCCAAAATTCCTGCAACTGTCATTTTTATGTGTGTGTGGGGGGAAAGGGGTATAAATAGTCTTATTCTTCCCCAAAATTAGTTGCTTCTTTCACACTCTCTCTCATACTCCATTTTTGACCTTGAGAAGCTTCCTCTCCCTCTAATCCCTCCATGATTCTTGCACCTATTTGAGGGAAAAGAGAGAGGAGATCTAGATCTACATCTTGACCAATCAAATCCCTCTCTTTCTGAGGAGAATCCACTAGATCTAGATCTTGGAGAAATTTGGTGTTACTCCTTTTATTTGTTCTTCCTCTCTTATTCCCCAAGAGTTTTTGTAGCTTTGTTGGAATTTGAGAGAGAAGGATTTGAGCATCTCTGAGCATTTTATGGTAAGTTATAACTAGGAACAAATATCTAACCAAGCCAGTAGGCTCTATATGGGATCAATACTCTTATTTCGAAACTAGCTACACCTACCCGTGCACTTGCAATTGTCACATATATCCTATTTGGAGCTCATCATATGTGCTCCTTGACATGGGCCAACATGGGCTTCATGAGGCTGCTGCGACGAGGTCTTCTTGGGTGGTTGTTCTTCGGTGAAATCGGAGTCGCTACTTCGTGGAGTGATGACGATGGCACAAATGAACAATCTTGATGATAGCCCTCATTCTCGAGGTGTGTGCAGTTTGTGTTGGTGGCTAGATTGGTTACGTGTATTCTCGAGGGGATCGTGTTCCATGGGGATTAACAAGGGTGTCGGTATCATTTATAGGTCAAGTTTACTCTTTTTTTAAAATAAAATAAGGCAATATTGCTTATTTTGGTCGAAAAATAACTTATCACGTGGCAGTGTGGTGATGATTTGGAAGTGTCATGTACACAATGTATCATGCATCTTATATATGCTAGTACTCGGGTATATGTGATGTATGTTTGTAAGGAGTACATTGTATATGTGATTTATGCAAAAAAAACACAAAAAATACTATTGAAGTTTCATGGCTTATATCTCGAAAAATTGCCGCCAACATAATGTGCCCATTCAGGCCATGCTTTCTAGATGTCTAAAATCATCTCCTTTCTCAACAAAAAACAAAATAAAATCTGATTAATCCTTTAAAAATAATTATTATATTTTTTTATTACCCCTTATTTTTATATGTTTACTTATTCATAAGCTTCTTATCTTGTTGATTTTGTGAGCTAGCCGTATCTTGCCATAATGGTTGCTCTCATCTATTTGCATTTCTAGAGACACTATATTTTGTTATGCGCTATCTTTTGGAAAAGTATAGCATGGGAAATTGCCTGTTTACCTCTCTATAGTCGACCTCTTCAATCGTTTTAGCGAGACATGTTACTTACAACAAGATAAACATACAAGAGGGCGCATGTGCGTCAACCATGAATTATGATGTTGTTCTAGTTCGGGGCTCAAGCATTATGATATGAACATGCAACAAGCTCTATGCTAATGAAGCCGATTCGTTGCGTGACACATCTTGGATGTTTTTCTTCCGAAAAGAGGCTATACCTAGCCGGCGTTTGAAAGTGTAGCTAAGAATGATGTTAAACTTTTAAAATAATTAATCAAGAAAGATTAAAAAACAACGACAATTAGCAGATTAAGGATGTTCCACGATTTTTCTCTAGATTTATTGTAGCTTTCGTTAGTAGGGACGCCAGCAAGGTGTTCGATGTGCAAAGAGACCTAGTATTGACGTGCATGGATGTATATGGCTGCATTATTATCCTAGAATTTCTTAACGACGTATTGAAGCGTGACTACAACCCTAACGATCAATTAATAAGCTATTGAATTGGACTAGAAGACCAACCGCCATCTACCAGACTATGCTTGGAGGGGAACTTGGAGAAAATAAAACATAAAATCACCTGAAATACAACTATCGCGTTAAAAAGAACCGAATAATCATGAAGACAAGGTTTACCAAAGTGTCATTTCTGGTACTGAGTATAATAAACATGAATCAAATTTTCAACTTTATAGTGGCAACAAACAAGAAAAAGCACTCCGTATACGTTTTTTGGAAAATAAAATAAAAAACACCCCACATTTCATCATCAACCTTAAAACGTGTTCATCTATCTAAAGAAAAAAAAGAAAACAATTTCATCCCTCGGCAGTGTGACGTTGGTCAAAAAAACACTGGAACAGAACACCACCGCCGAACGAACACACGCGCCGCACCCCATTTCCAGAGGAAGGAGAGAGAGCACGAAAAGCAAGCAGCAGGAGGAGCGCCTCCCTTCCCTTCCCACCGCATCATCACCAACCCCCAACTCCCCTCTGCTCTCTCCCCAAAAAATCCTACTACTCCTATTCTCTGCCCGCAAACCCCCATCCCCGCCCCAGATCTGCCCCGCCCGCCCGCGGGCACCGCCACCGGCGCGGCCCAAAACCCTCCCGCGGGGCGCCGCCGCGATGCGCCGCCCGTGCTGCTCGCTCTGCACCACCTGCTACGACGAGGACGAGCACGCGCCGCTGCTGCTCCACTGCGGCCACGGCTTCTGCCGCGCCTGCCTCGCGCGCGTGCTCGCCACCTCCCCCGGCGCCGCCGCCATCGCCTGCCCGCGCTGCCGCCACCACACCGCCGTCGGCAACTCCGTCTCCGCGCTCCGCAAGAACTACCCCATCCTCTCCCTCCTCTCCTCCTCCCCCTCCTCACCCTCCTTCCGCCACTCCGACTCCGCCTCCTCCTCCTCCGCCTCCGACGACGACGACTTCTTCGCACGCCCCAAGCGCCGCCCCGCCGCCGCCACCGCCCCAATCACCCCACCCGCCTGCACCTCCGTAGACCTCGCCTCGCACCCGGACCTCAAGCTCGCCCGCCGCATCGGGAGCGGGCCTCCCGGGCCCGCGGGCCAGGAGGTGTTCGCCGCCACGCTCTCCCGCGGCGGCGGCCGCGCTGGCGGCGGCGCCAAGAGGTGCAAGCACCAGGTGGCCGTGAAGAGGGTGCCCCTGTCCGCCGCGGACGACCTCGAGGGCGTCAAGGACGATGTGGAGCGCCTGAGGCGAGCCTCCACCTGGTGCCGGAACGTCTGCACCTTCCATGGAGCAATGAGGGTCGGCGCCCATCTCTGCTTCGTCATGGACCGCTACCCTGGCTCTGTGCAGGAGGAGATGCGCCAGAACGGTGGGCGACTCACGCTAGAGCAGATCCTCAGGTATCACATTGTTGCATCTAATCATTACTTGTTCTTGCTGCTCTTGATCGCTCAAAACAATGAATAATCACCTCGAAACATAGATCATTTTGCAATGCCAGTTTATCTGCTAACAACATATTTTTACATGTGCATGATTTTTTTATGCTGGCTCACCGAGTAGTCTTGATAGAGTGATTATTAAAGATGAAATGTAGTTGCATGGTACTTTGAGCTGCAACAGGGGAAGCACTTACGTGATCAGTGCCGCGATTCAATTCGTAATTGGCAAGTTTTTGGTACGGATACGTGTCCGGCTACGTCTGGTTAGGTGCTGCCACCTTCTTTGCCCCCTTTCGACTGTGTATCTTGTCGTGTTCTAGGCGTAGGAAGATCAGAGCTCTTACCAAGTTAACGTTTGCATGAGTTTTTGAATGATCATTAAAGATGCCATATAGGTGTATGCTAGTTTGAGCTGCGACGTGGAAAGCGTCTACATGATTAGTGGTGCTATTCAATTCGTTATCCGTGAGTTTTTTGGTACGGGTACGTGTCCAGCTATGTCTGGTTAAGTGCTGCCAGTTCCTTTGTCCTCTTTGGACTGTATTTGTTGTCGTGTTGTAAGCGTAGGACGCTCAGGGCTCTCATGAAGGTACATTTGATTTTAGTTCACACCCGTAAGATTTAGTTGTAAGATTGAGGTGCTCTCTGCTTCCAGTAAAATCCAGCTGGTATAATCAATAGATCAAGTTGCCGCATCACCTGTCGGTTTATCTGCTAACTGCACACGTCATTGGCATGAGTTTTTGAGTGATCATTAATGATGACATATAGGTCTACGGTAGTTTGAGCTGCGACGTGGAAAGCGGTCAGTTGATCAGTGGCGCTATTCAGTTCGTTATCTGCGAGTTTTTGGTACGGGTACGGGTACGTGTCTACCTATGTCTGGTTAAGTGCTGCCAGCTTCTTTGTCCCCTTTGGACTGTATTTGTTGTCGTGTTGTAAGCGTATGACTCTCACGGCTCTCATGAAGATAAATTTGATTTTGGTTAATACCTGTAAGATTGAGTTGTAAGATTGAGGTGCTTCCAGTAAAATCCAGTTGGTATAATCATAGATCAAGTTGCAGCATCACATGTCAGCTTATCTGCTAACTGCTGCATGTGTCATTTGCATGAGTTTTTGAGTGATCATTAAAGATGACATATAGGTCTATGGTAGTTTGAGCTGCGGCATGGAAAGTGGTTTTACTTGATTAGTGGTGCTATTCAATTCGTTATCCGCGAGTTTTTGGTATGGGTATGTGTCCAGCTATGTCTGGTTAAGTGCTGCCAGATTCTTTGTCCCCTTTGGACTGTTTTTGTTGTCATGTTGTAAGCGTAGGACGCTCAGGGCTCTCATGAAGATAAATTTGATTTTAGTTAATACACGTAAGATTGAGCTGTAAGATTGAGGTGATCTCTGCTTCCTGTAAAACCCAGTTGGTATAAACATAGATCAAGCTGCAGCATCACGTGTTTCACGTGTTTGTTTATCTGCTAACTGCACGTGTCATTTGCATGAGTTTGTGAGTGATCATTAAGGATAACATATAGGCGTTTGGTAGTTTGAGCTGCGACGTGGAAAGCACTTACTTGATTAGTGGCGCTATTCAATTCGTTATCCGCGAGTTTTTGGTATGGGTATGTGTCCAGGTATGTCTGGTTAAGTGCTGCCAGCTTTTTTGTCCCATTTGGACTGTATTCGTTGTCGTGTTGTAGGCGTAGGAAGCTCAGAGTTCTTACGAAGTTAAAGTTGAATTTGGTTAATAGTTAATACCCACAAGTTTGATTCGTAAGATTGAGGTGGTCTCTGCTTCAAAGTAAAATCCAGTTGGTGTAAACATAGATCAAGTTGCAACATCGCATCTCGGTTTATCTGCTAACTGCACATGTCATTTGCATGAGTTTTTGAGTGATCATTAATGATGGCATATAGGTCTCTAGTAGTTTGAGCTGCGGAGTGGAAAGCTCTTACTTGATTAGTGGCGCTATTCAATTCGCTATCCGTGAGTTGTTTGTACGGATATTTGTTCTGCTATGTCTAGTTAAGTGCTGCCAGCTTCTTTGTCCCCTTTGGACTGTATTTGTTGTCGTGTTGCAGGCCTAGAAAGCTCAGAGCTCGTATGAAGTTGAAGTTAATTTTGGTTAATACCCATAAGATTGAGGTGCTCTATGCTTCCTGTAAAACCCACTTGGTATAAACATAGATCAAGCTGCAGCATCACGTGTTTGTTTATCTGCTAACTGCACGTGTCATTTGCATGAGTTTCTGAGCGATCATTTAAGATGACATATAGGTCTATGGAAGTTTGAGCTATGATGTGGAAAGCGGTTACTTGATTAGTGGCGCTATTCAATTTGTTATCTGTGAGTTTTTTGGTACGGATTCGTGTCCAGCTTTGTCTGGTTATGTGCTGGCAGCTTCTTTGTCCCCTTTGGATTGTATTTGTTGTGTGTTGTAAGTGTAGGAGGCTCAGAGCTCTCATGAAGGTAAAATTTATTGAGGTGCTCTTTGCTTCCACTAAAAATCCAATTGGCGGATATCTTTTACTCAGGATCTCACTGTACTGCATGGCTCTGTCTTCCAATGTGTTTGTTAGTCAATTCTCATCGCTGTTGAGCCGTGGAAGTGCAGTTCTCCGTGTTACCCATGAACCGAGTGATCAGCATGCTCGGGCATGCTAAGAGCATATACTCAGTTGAGAGTGCTGCTCATAAGAGGTGCTGAGTTTTTTTAAATCATATCTGGCACTTGCACATCAGGCGTTCCCCCAGAAAACTTACGTGGCCTTGACAATGGAAGACATGGATCCAAATTTGACACGGTAGTCCATGTCCATGGTTGTTCTCTGCTGCAATAATGTCTGTCATATCAGCGCTATAGGTTTCCAAGGATCTGTTTTATTTTCTGTGCAATGGACTAATGGAGGATTGGAGGCCATCTATATATTTTGTCTGATATTTGTACGTTAGTACATGTTCGGTTCTAGTTTGCATTATTGTTTAACGCATTCCAGTTCACCAGCTGTCCATGCTCAAATATTTGCTCTACAGTTGTCTGTTTAATTATCCCAATATATTCTATTGTACAGCCAAACAGTGTTTATATAGCTTTATTCACAGTGGGTCTCAGAACTCTGTCCTTGGTCAAAGTTATTAGCTACATTTTCAAGTTAACAGTGACAATGTAAAATACTGCCATTTATGCTGTATTGGTATGATACGTTGATGGGAGATTTGCAGTAGAAAGTGCTATGCAACTACAACAGAACTAGATAAGTGCCAAAGACTCGTAAATGTTTCCTTCTTGGAATTACTGTTTTGTTCCTACAAATATGCCAGAAGTTCTCCAACAGTATGCTAATGCCAACTGCACTGTTAATAGCTGTAGTGGTGCATGAACCACCCATGGCATAATAGGAAAGGCTACTCAATTTGTCATTTCAGTTCATTTATTTCTTCTGCCACAAGGAAGAGTCATTTCCCTGTTTACCAACCTGTCTAAGGTTTTCATTATCTAAAGTACAATAAAAAATTGAATCTTTTTATTGTGCTCGTTTTATTAACTAAATCTATTGGATCCTGAAGAGCTCTTCTGGGCCTGGCTTTGCAGGTACGGAGCAGATATTGCTCGTGGAGTAGCAGAACTACATGCAGCGGGTATTGTTTGTATGAGCATAAAACCTTCCAATATTCTTTTAGATGCGAATGGCCAGGCAGTCGTTTCCGACTTTGGTCTTTCGGCTATTCTGAAGAACCTCACTAGTCGGAAAGTACCTGATGACTCTAACATGGCTGGCATGGATGGTACTGTGCTTAGCCCCAATTATACAGCCCCAGAGGCATGGGGAACATTGAAGAAATCTCTGATTTCGTTTGGGGATAGTGCAGATGACATCTATAAGTCAGATGCATGGAGTTTTGGATGTGCACTTGTGGAAATGTGTACTGGTGCTGTTCCGTAAGTAGTCTGATTCTTACTTTCGTGTTTCTTAATACTTTGAGAATGGTGTCGTTAGATTCTAAATGAAATGCAGATGGGCTGGGCTAAGTGCAGAGGACGTCTATAAGTCTGTCGTAAAAGAAAAGAAGCCACCTCCACAATATTCAAGAGTAGTAGGTGTAGGACTTCCTGGGGAATTGTGGAAGATGATTGGTGATTGTTTCCAGAGCCGTCCCTCCAAAAGACCATCTTTCCAGGATATGCTAAAAACTTTTCTTCGCCATCTACTAGATATACCAAGGAGCCCACCTGCAAGTCCTGAGAAGTAAGTTCTTCATCTATGTTTGTACTACTTTGTAAAGCATGAGAAATGGGAACTACTACACTAGTTCGGTTTTCATGTTGTTTTAGACAGTGGTTTCCAATACGAACATTTTCATCTGCTAGCACAAGAGGTGAACAAGTATAATGATATGCATTACCTTTGATAATGATAATAATCTACAAATAGCATACCCATGAAATAAATACAACTGCTTTTATGTATAGTAATGATAACTTTAAAATATTGACTGCATACATTCTAGGGTGCATCTATTGGAACTTACTAAGAGAATGTAGACATATTAGACAAGGATAAAGGAGATCTGCTTATCCTAGTTCTAGGCTAATGTTGGTTCCCATATATGAATGAAAGGAGAAGAAGTTCATGAAATCTTCACAGAAAGTGTAGCAGCAAATGATTAATGTTACCTTCAATAGAATATGTTATATTTTTCCAAGTAATTCTTTTGGGAGTATGCGAGTTTTCAGATATAAAGGATTCTAACATATTACTTTCTCAAGCAGTGATGTAAGATTGCCCAATGGCGTGGAACCACCACAAACCTCAATTCTGGACCTTGCTCATGATAATCCGAATGCTTTACATCATCTTGTATGTGAAGGTGATGCTGCAGGTGTTAGGTTAGCTCTTAGCAACTTCTTATGTCTAAATATGCAGCTGTAGCCTATAACTGTCTTAACATTTGAAACCTTTTGCACCTGCCAGGGATCTACTTGCAGAGGCCGCTTCAAAGGGAAATGCTAGTTTGATTCGTTCCCTCTTGGAAACTCAAAATACAGATGGGCACACTGCATTGCATTTAGCATGCCGCAGAGGCTCAGCAGAGCTTGTGGAAGCTATTGTAGCTTATCAAGAGAATGTAGACATATTAGACAAGGATGAAGGTCCTCCCATAGTATTTGCTTTGGCCGCTGGCTCTCCACAATGTGTCCGTGCACTTATAAGGAGATCTTCTAATGTCAATTCTACGCTAAGAGAAGGCCTTGGTCCTTCTCTTGCCCATATCTGTGCTCATCATGGTCAGCCTGAATGCATGGAAGTACGTCATCATGTTCACCTCCTACGTTTTCAGATCGCTTGTTCCTACTTCTACAACTTTCCTGTGTGTTACGCAGGAATTGCTCATGGCCGGAGCTGATCCTAATGCCGTAGATGGAGACAGTGAATCCATTCTGCATATTGCTGTAGCCAAGAGATATACCGATTGTGCTATTGTCATATTGGAAAATGGAGGTTGCAGTTCTATGAGCATACCAAATTCTCAGAATAAAACGTAAGAATATTTGCCTAGTGGAAATATAGCTGGGAAATTAGTTCTTGTTCATGTGTTCTTTTATGCAGCTTCCGGTCACTACACTTCTGTTAATTCATTTGATCCGCGGGAGCTTGAGATCTTCCTCTTTTGGGTGTTTTATCTGTCCAGTTCCTTTCTATACCATGACACAATTCTTCTCATGGTGAATAGGCCATTGCATTTATGTATAGAGACATGGAATGCCACTTTGGTGAAAAGATGGGTCGAAGTTGCATCAGAAGAGGAGATACTTGAAGCAATTGATGTACCTAGCCCTGTCGGAACAGCTTTGTGCATGGCAGCTGCTCTTAAAAAGGAGCATGAGAAAGGTAATTGCGGAATTTTCTTATACCATGGTCAACAGATATGAATGGGCATGTCAGCTCCTTAATGATACAGTGGACAGAAATCTGCCTTTCTCCATGTCATACCATGTCTGTTCTAATAGTATATTTGGCTTGTATTGCTAGAGGGCCGAGAGTTGGTAAGAATATTGCTTGCTGCCGGTGCTGATCCTACAGCACAAGATGCCCCACACTGTCGAACTGCACTGCATACCGCAGCAATGATCAACGATGCAGAATTGGTAAAGGTAAAGGTTATCTGGCGACTACATTTTTTCTATGCTTTTTTACTATTCCGCTGTCCATATCAAAATATGACTTGCTTTTTCTTTGTTGTTTCTTATGACAGATTATTTTGGAAGCTGGAGTTGATGTAAACATAAGAAATGCTCAAAACACAACACCACTTCATGTTGCACTGAACAGAGGTGCAAACTCATGTGTTGGCTTGCTTTTAGCTGCTGGGGCAAACTGTAATCTACAGGTACCATGGCTGAGTATCTTTCAATCATTTTTTAGAAGATAATTATATAAGTCTAGAAGCTGACCTGTATAGCATGTCTTATGCAAGTGGCAAAGTACATATTAGGAATCATATGGTTGATTTACTTTTGTTCTTGCTCAAATTTATGTGATTTGCATCAAGTTTGCACCTTATAAAATTTCAAATCCTATACAGAAACAAACTGGTCAGCCAAAAATATTTCTTAATCTCTGAATTAAGAGCAGTTTGGAAGGACCTTACAAACATGATGTTTTATAAACGATTTACTGTAGAAAGGACATGCACTGCTATATATTTGAAACCAAGTGTGCAGTGTCCCAATGTTACTTCCCATGTGTTTGCACACTGAAGCATATGAACTCCCACTGAGTTACACATCCTAAATATCAAGCTCCAGGAAGCTTGGTAGATGAGCATGAAGAATAGACGCATCCAATTCCCATATGACCTTCAGAGCATAAAAGAAGGATTACCCAATTCATGGAAAGTAGTTTGTTGCTTACCTAGTAATTGCAAGACAAACACATCTTTTATAAATAAATTTGTGTGCATCTAGGCACTTCTGTTTGCATGCCAGCTTAATTAAACCACAAGATTCAGTTACACTTGAGATACTTATATTGAGTGCTATTGATTATCGATCTCCTTACGCTCTTTTGTGCTATGGCTTTTGATTTCTTATAGGAATAAGCTGTATCAAAAATTCAAAATTGAATTTTCAGTTCTCCGCTAGAGGAACATTTCTATGATAGTTTCAGGCCTTATTATAGTTAAGAAGTGCATGCTGGCAATCCTGATCTAATTTTGATGAATAATTAATCCACTGAATTTACTATCTCACTGATGGTATAAATTGGTCCTTATGATGTTGGAATATACTTTTTTTTAATCCTGTATCGACATTGTAAGCAAAATTGGAGTTCAGACAATTTTTGTTTGTCGTTGCAGTTCTATATTTTCTTCAAAACCTGATTTTATTACCAGTGCACCACCATATGCCAACACCAGTTGTTCATGTGTGTTTAATGCTGTGCTATATATGGTTAATCAGGATGATGACGGTGATAACTCGTTTCACATAGCTGCTGATGCATCCAAAATGATACGTGAAAACCTGACTTGGGTTGTTCAAATGCTACAACATCCATCACCTGCTGTTGATGTGAGAAACCACAGGCAAGTTACTAGTGAACACGCTTATCCCTCTTTCTCCCCTTTAGTGGTGGGGGAGAGTGTAAGTATTTTACTCATTATTGTTTTGAGGAATCCTTCTATCAGGATACACCAAACTTTGGGAGTATGGGTACAATACACCAAACGACTTGACATAAAATTCATATATTTGGTTGCTCAAGTAATTATCTCCATTTATTTAAGGCCTTTCGGCAAGACTGTTTGAAGCTATCTTCTTTTACTTGCCTTTGTTTTCTGTAATGGAATTGTGTGAAGAAAACGGTACATGGGTTAGTTTATGTTGTGCAAAATTTACTTTGCACATCATATGTTTACAAGTATGAAAATTAATCCTGTCAACTACAGAGGCTGGACATTGCGAGATTTTCTGGAGAGGCTCCCACGAGAATGGATTTCTGAAGAGTTGATGGAAACACTTGAAGATAAAGGAGTTCATCTCTCCCCAACCATGTAAGTAAATTATGATGTAGTGCTTTATATATCTTTTTGCAGATTGAAATATGTTTTAGCTGTTTCATTGATTCTTATTAGGTCTGATGTTGATTTTTGTTGCTTTTGACTTCAAATACATTGGACAAAATTTCTGTGTTCTTCTAGCTGGTTGTTGTGAATGCTGCCCCATGATTGTATTTAATGTATCGGTTTAATGCTATTGCCAGATATGAGGTTGCGGATTGGGTAAAATTTAGAAGAACGGTTACTTCTCCAGATTTTGGCTGGCAAGGTGCTGGACCCAGAAGCATTGGCTTTGTCCAGTCTATTGTAGACAATGACCACCTTATTGTATCATTTTGTACCGGAGAAGCCCGTGTTTTGACAAGTGAAGTTATAAAAGTTATTCCATTAAATAGGGGCCAGCATGTCCAGCTCAAACCTGATATTTTGGAGCCAAGGTAAATGTAACTTTGTTGCTGCGTGCTTTCAGTACTACACCCTTTTTGTGGGTGGTCTCTACCAGTAAAGTGAAGAAAGCAATGCTTATTATGTTGTGGGTGAATATCTATTCTGTTTCAGTGAATCAATGCGTTTCACTAGCTTGTTTGAAAGCATGGTGAATATTTTTGTGATTTATCTGGACAATAAGATACTTAGAACGAAAATGACACCATATGCTGTTTAGTTCAGTTTGAAGCATGGTGAATATTTTTGTGATTTATCTGGACAATAAGATACTTAGAACGAACATGACACCATATGCTGTTTAGTTCAGTTTGAAGCATGGTGAATATTTTTGTGATTTGACAATAAGATACTTAGAACGAACATGACACCATATGCTGTTTAGTTCAGTTTGAACTGACACAGAATTGGAGTGAGTTTCTGCAATGTCTACTTGTGGGCACCTGATAGTAAAATGCCCGCATGATACTAACATCAGATAAATTCTACTCCATACGCCCCATCTGCTGTGCTAGGTTACATACGCTGATCGTGCTGTCTATTTGTAGGTCAAGGATCCATTGAACCAAAAATTTGGTAGAGACCTTCGAGTATGCTACATGTTCTGAATACGATTAGCTGTTTAAAGTTTAGTTTTCAAACTGAGGTTCTAGGATCATGTCTAATCCCATGTGGTCAAAATGATGATAGCCTGCAAATGGTATATTGCTCTTGCCCTTTCTTTTCAAAATAGAAGTTTGGCTTCTGCCTATTGCGAAAAGAAAGGCTCGCAATCTGATGGTGAAATATATGATTGTCATTTGAGGTTCTCAGAAAAGTAGATATCTTTTCATTTGCTTGTTAGTGTTATTAATCTTTCAAGATATATTAGTTTCAACTGCATGCATCCAGTCACTATACAACCTAATGATTTGTGAAGAAAAAGAAAACTCTGTACTTCCGTTCTGTGCATGAAAATGAACTGTCATCTGATAACCTTTTGTTTCTCCTTCAGATTTGCATTGCGTGGCCAGTCACGAGATACCATAGGCACAGTTCTCTGTGTTGATGATGATGGAATCTTGAGAGTTGGTTTTCCAGGAGCTTCTAGGGGATGGAGGGCTGATCCTGCTGAAATCGAAAGGGTTGAGGAATATAAGGTTGGGAACTGGGTTCGGATTCGTCCCTCACTAACTGTTGCTGTACATGGCATGGAATCTATTACTCCTGGAAGCGTTGGTGTTGTGTACTCCATCAGACCAGACAGCAGCCTTCTATTAGGCCTCTGCTATCTGCCCAATCCATGGCTTTGTGAGCCAGAAGAGGTCGAACATGTAGACGCCTTCAAGGTATTTGTCCTGCAATTATACAATTTCTTTTTATCTGGTCCATGACTCCAAACTTAGGTGTCTAATCATGAAATTCAAGGTTTTATCAATGTTATAGGGGTATTTGTCAGTATTTTTTATTTGACTATATGCTGGATATATTACTTCCTCCGATTCATATTAATTGACTCTAATATGAATGGATCTAGACACATTTTAGTTCTAGATACATCCATATTAGAGTCAAGTAATATGAATCGGAGGGAGTAACTAACTTTTTATTTTGCGGGGAATATTTTGGATATATTAACTAATCAACGACCTCTCATTGGGAGCCATAACAAAAATGATTTACTATAATTGTTTGGTCAATTTTGTATATATTTCTTAATTAAATAGTTTCGACACCGACACACCGCCGCATTGCAAATAAGCTATCCCTTGCGTTCTGTGATCTTTCCTGTCCTATTTTGGTTTTGCTTTGTGTGATATTATTTTATCGGCTTATTTTCCAGATTGGCCATCAAGTTTGCGTAAAGAGGTCTGTCGCAGAGCCCAGATATGGCTGGGGTGGTGAAACTCATCACAGCGTGGGAAAAATAATCGATATCGAGAGTGATGGTCTGCTTATAATTGATATCCCTAATCGATCTGGACCTTGGCAGGCGGATCCATCAGACATGGAAAAGATTGATGATTTTAAGGTATGGAACCACCTACGTCCCCCTCTTTAGTTACCTATAGCTCTTTTGCTGTTTTATGTTGGAGCTATTCTTTCTCCTGATGTTTGTAGAGCAAATGAGTTAAACCCTCTTCTGTTTCTACTTGCAGATTGGTGATTGGGTTAGAGTCAAACAAACAGTTCCATCCCCAAAATATGGATGGGAGGATGTGACTCGTAACAGTATCGGGATAGTTCATAGTCTAGAAGAAGATGGTGATATGGGTGTTGCTTTCTGCTTCAGAAGCAAGCTTTTTCTTTGTTCGGTTGC
Source organism: Lolium perenne (assembly GCF_019359855.2). NCBI lineage: Eukaryota > Viridiplantae > Streptophyta > Magnoliopsida > Poales > Poaceae > Lolium > Lolium perenne. The sequence continues at coordinate 185,709,185 of NC_067244.2, forward strand.
AGACGTAGAGAAGGCGCAGCAATTTGAAGTTGGTGAAAAGGTTCATGTGTTACCTTCCATATCTCAGCCACGCCTTGGATGGTCAGATGAAACTGCAGCAACCATTGGTGCCATATCAAGGATAGACATGGATGGAACTCTAAATGTCAAGGTTTCCGGCAGAAAAAGCTTGTGGAAGGTCGCTCCAGGTGATGCTGAGAGGCTCTCAGCTTTTGAGGTTGGAGACTGGGTGCGTGTGAAGCCAAGTATTGGCAGTAGACCTACTTATGATTGGAACAGTGCTGGGAAAATAAGCATAGCAGTCGTCCATAGCATTCAGGACTCTGGTTACTTGGAGTTGGCAGGCTGTATGAGGAAAGGGAAATGGTTAACTCATAACACAGAAATTGAGAAAGTACAGCCCTTTAAGATTGGTCTTCATGTTCGGTTCCGTGCTGGAATTTCAGAGCCCAGATGGGGATGGAGAGATGCAAAGCCTGATTCTAGAGGCATAATTGCAGGTGTCCATGCCGATGGAGAACTAAGGGTGGCCTTGTTTGGTGTGCCTGGGTTGTGGAGAGGTGATCCTGCAGATCTTGTGATTGAGCAAGTCTTTGAGGTTGGAGAGTGGGTTAGGCTGAAGAGTGATGCGGATGACTGGAACTCACTCAAACCAGGTAGCATTGGGGTGGTGCATGGGATTGGATATAAAGATGATGTTTGGGACGGCACCATTCATGTGGCATTTTGCGGTGAGCAGGAAAGGTGGATAGGGTTTTCTAGGCAACTTGAAGGAGTCAGCAGGTTTGTCGTTGGGCAACGTGTGCGGATCAAATGTTGCATCCGTCAGCCAAGATTTGGTTGGTCTAATCATAATCATTCGAGTATAGGGACCATCTCATCTATTGATGCTGATGGGAAGCTAAGGATTCACACACCAGCTGGTGCCAGGGCTTGGTTAATAGACCCAGCAGAGGTGGAGAAAGTGGAGGAAGAGGAGGAAGTCTGCATCGGAGACTGGGTAAAGGTTAAGGATTCGGTTGCAACCCCCACATACCAATGGGGCGATGTGAACCATAGCAGCATCGGGGTGGTCCACAGGGCTGGGGATGGGGAGCTCTGGGTTTCCTTCTGTTTCTGTGAGAGACTATGGTTATGCAAAATTTGGGAGGTGGAGAAGGTTAGGCCCTTCCGGCAAGGTGACAGAGTACGGATTCGACCTGGTCTTGTAACCCCGAGGTGGGGATGGGGAATGGAGACATACGCGAGTAAAGGCGAGGTTACAGGTGTGGATGCAAATGGGAAGCTGAGGATCAAGTTTCGGTGGAGGGATAGACCTTGGGTCGGGGACCCTGCTGATATCGTTCTTGATGATACCCCATCACCGACGGAAACTTCTAATGGTTTTTGTTCATAGTCTTGGGTATTCTTTTGACCCCATATACCTGATTCTTGCCCCCTTCCATTGTGCAGTATTTCATACTTAGTTAATCAGCAGTGGAGGTTGCAAGTTGCACATAGGTATCACCAGATAGGCATGGCGGGCTGTGTTTTGCGTGTTGATAGGCAGGAGGGAAAGAAGAAAAGAGGCTGTAAACCTTGAGAAATAGACATGACAATCACCACCTAGGTTCTTACATGTGTAATTATGCGGCTGACTGTTTTTTTCTCCTCTTTCGGTGTATCATATAGCAGTGTACAGGTTCGGACCTGAACATTAATTTAATTGATAGTGCCCCTGTATCTCTTGTTTGTTGGTAGGTTTTCCCAATTTCTGGCACAATGTGAACTTGTGGAGTGCCAAGCCGTGCCCCATGTCCCGCAAGCGTCATCCTGCACCTGCAGGTCAAATGTTGTTTGTGCGTTCTCCCAATGCTGTCGCATCTGCTGCTGTGCTGTTAATAATTGCAGCAGCTATATTGCAACTGCATTTCTATATATGGCGAACTTAGCAAGAACTGTAAGTTTCAGTTGCCAAAATGACAGATCTGCTATCTCTGTTGTGAGGGGTGTACTACCAGTCTAGCGGGGCAGTTTCTCTCTATTGCTAGTGATGATGTACTGGTTGACCCACATTTTTCTAGGTCATCTTGATCGTATCTGAAGGGCTAGTTCGGGTACCGATGTATCCTCATTTCCTCAGTTGCAGGAAAGATGGCATATAACATACGCTCCAGTAGCACGACAACAAAACGGCACGAGCAGTAGCTGGATGTGCAACAGCACTGTTCGGTGTCCGGACTAAAGAGGCACTGAACCTGGCCAACTGCATCTACGTTTCAGTGAACTGAACTACCAGTGATATCGTCATGCGTGTGAAAGTGTTTTAGATGCAGAATGGCTAGATGTTTGCCCGGCCTTTCTTAGTCACAGCCTTGAGGCTGATTGTACCACTGGTTTGATTTAATAAAGCAGTGTGTTTCCTAAAAAAAAATTAAAAAAACTACCAATGATATCGCGTTTCGGCCTGAAAAGAAGAGCTGGCGCGGTGTAAGTTGTCTAGTTGCACCAGAGGGCGAAACGTGCAAGTTTACAGAATTAACCACGATGTGCAACATGTTCTGATTCCGGTTATGTACTACAAAAATGCCATTAAACCCTTAGAGGAAAAAAGACAGGGGTTCTTATTACAAAAAGATGAAGATAATTTGTTTTAAAAACGGAGGTCATCTTATTAATTGAGAAAAATAGAATTGCCTAGCAGATATGAGCAAGATGCACATCTTGCACCGACTTAATTCCCGCGGCAGCTAGAGATTGATGCACCGGTAGTGTCAATCAAGTGGCATCGTTACCACCATGCTGCCCCACAACACACAACACACAACTCCGACTTCACCGCTTCACGACATTGACACAACACATGAATCCAGACAAAAAACACAATACTGTGAGCCACATCAGTCACTATTGTCTTCAATTTACGCCAGAATGATTCGTGCACAAATCCATCAACTTATTGACGAATGACAAGTGCACATCATATCACCACAAAAATGCTCATCAACATGTCCACCCTATAAGTGACATGCATTCGATCTAATCATATAATCCTATTTGTTTATTTAGCATAAAAGGGACAAGTGCATCCCTCCAATCAGATCATCTATACACAACCACTGGATTTCCATCATAGCTACTACCAAATCCCTACCTGTGCTTATCGCAACCAAAAAATAGTAGCTCAGTAAGGATACATGAGTGGATAATATCAGAATATCGATTCGCTAGATAAGTTAGATTGTGTTGGGAGTTGGAGGCTTTGGCCCAAGATGATTGAAGCTTTTGTAGGTAAGCGTTTCTCTAACGACTTTGGATGTAGCTGCTGTCAGCGTCAGCAGGTAACTTGACTGCCCAAATATGCTTAAAACACAGCCCATTCTTGGCCACTAATGCATAAATACATGTACTAATTGTGCATGACTCGGCCTACTCAAACCTGCCATTGCCATAGATAGGCACCTTGTAGGGCGTCTAGGATCAGCGTGAAACTTTGCTGTCAAAGCTGATGTAATTGGTTTGATCCCTTTGATTGTGCTCTACAGTTTGGGTGCCGGCACATTCACCATCATTATGCAGTTGCACGGGCACTGCCAATATATGTTGTAAACTTGCAAGTTTACAACATTAACTGCATGTGTGCTAGTACATGTTATGGTTCTGATTTATGTGCCACAGAAAGGTCATTCCACCCTAAGAAGAAAAGGAGAGTTCTTATCATAAAACAAAAAGAATACGTGTATTGAAAACTGATTAATGCTATGCATTGCTTCGACTATTCCGTCACATCGGTCACAGTTGTCTTCAAGTTACGCGGACAAAGTTCTTTTTTTTTTTTGAACGAGGGCAAAAGCTTTGCCCATTCATTGATTAAGAAGGAGTTTACAAGAAAGTAAAAGGTTCGAATAAAGTTCTTGAAGTACACATCTTGACATCATATCAGTACAACTCGCACATCAACATGTCGACCATATTCGGTCTTATCCATTTGTTTGGCGTAAAAGGGACAAATGTACCCATGACCCATCCAATTGGATCATCTATAGACAACCTCCAAACTAGTGCTTATGGCAACAAAAAAAAGTAGGTATCACTTATATGGATATAGGAGTAGATAATATCGTTTGCTAGCTGAGCTAGATTGGGTTGGGAGTTAGAGGTTTGGCGCCAAGATGATTGAAGCTTTTGTTGGTAAGCGTTCTCTAACGGCTTTGGCTATAGCTGTTGTCACCGTCAGTGCAGATATCTTGACTGACCAAATGCGCATCAGAGTAGAGTCCATGCTTGGCCTACTAATCACTAATTGTGCATGACTTGGCCTACTCAAACGTGCCATTGCCATAGATATGCAATCTGTAGGGCGGCTTGGATCACCGAGAAACTTCACTGTCAAAGTTCAAATAAGTGGCTTGGCCCCTTTGATTGTGTTCTACAGTTCAGTGCGACAATCACCAGCATTAAGCAGCTGTGCCTAGATACGTTTCGAATAATTTTTCTATGTTTCACTCATGCAAATAATCAGTTCGTCTTGGCACTCCCATTTCCTGCTCTGTTTTGTATATTAATTACCTCCATTTCTCATTTCTCTGATTTCGGACGAGACCTACACAGGGAGCAAACATGCCGACAGAACATAACATGCCGACGATTTGAGACAAACAAAGTTTGTTGGAAAATAAAGCTTAATTATATTCGTCCCTCCCTCGAGCATGGCGGACGCGCGGATGGGATGGGCGGCGGCGGCCTGCGCTGCGCCCCCTTCTCCCGTCGGCTCTCCCCTGGTGGATCGGCCGGCGCGGTTGGGATGGGCGGCGGCGGCCTGCCTGCGCCATCCTCCCGTCGGCTCTCTGCAGCACTCCGGCAGGGGCTGGTGGTGGGCGGCGGCCAGGCCCATGGCCTGCGCCATTTTCCCCCCGCCTCTCGCCGGTGAGTGGAGGCGATCTCGGGCTTCACCCGCGACACGAGGTCGCCCGGGGCATCAGCCTTGGGTACGACGGTGGAGGTGGCCCTCTTCTTCGCCGGAGAGGGTCGGCCTGCGGTTGGTGGTGGTGGATATATCGATCTATCACCTCGTTCCGGCGGCGAGATGGAGATGCATGGAAGCCGGCGACTCCGTCGCCGGTGGAGGGTTGGAGTGGCCAGCCCAGGATGGTCGCCGACGTGGGGGTCCGACCTGAATAAAGGCGGTGGTCCTAGGGTCTCTCTTGCGTGAAGAGGAAGACCTACCGGAGGCCTGGACTCGTGATCTAGCCGGAGTGTTGAGTTCCGGAAGGCTCCGCCGGCGAATGTAACAGTGCTTTTTGCCTGGAGTTTGCTGGATCGGTGGTATTCGGTCGTGCGCACCATGCTTTTATTCCGACCGATTGGTTCTGGAGGGAGCGGCGCGAAACTCTTTTTCTGTGTTGACATCAAGTGACTATGGATCCATGATGAAAGTCGAAAGAAGAGAAGTTCATGAAGGCCGGAGGGGAGGACTAGCTAAGAGAGGTTCAAGTCTCCGCGCTGTTGAGGGACTTGCTTGGTGTTCCGGGCTTCACAGCAGCGGTATGAAAGTGGGGGCGACAACACAGGTGAAGTTCAGAGTCCTACCTTTCAGGGTGAAAACCCAAGGTCTGACCTTAACTGGTTGTGCCTGGCAATGACCTTGTTAGAGGCATTGTTTTGAGAGCGGGGACTATCTTCAGGGTGAAAACCTAAGATCGTTGATCGGGCGACGACGGTGTTAGAGCACTGTTCCCTTCTTGGAGGCGTCGTTTTTGGAGAGTCTGTATTTCAGGTGTTGTTTTGGTGGTGGATGTATTGCTGTTGTTAGGCCCGAGATACTGTAGCGGGACTTTTGTTTCTTAGTTTTCTTTTCCTTTTTTTGGCTGTGTGCATCCGTAGTGCCATTAGGGTGGTGCGTTGTTGCAGAGGCTGGGTGTAATTGGTATCTTTTTGATATTAATATATTCCCTTTATCAAAAAAAAATACATTCGTGAGAAAGGGTTTGTTAATGCAACCACAAGCATGATTAGAGATTCCTAACAACCTGGGCCATCCCCAGACCGACCTTTCATTAAAAGCCGATTGTTAGTGATAATCAGATTTTATCTTTTGCTTACCCATTTTGGGTTTTCTTTCATCTTTTCTTCACATTTTTCTTTCCTTTCATTTCCTTTGCCACCGGGACGATCAGGGCACACGCATAAGTGAGTGAATGATGGAGAGTACCTTATACAACAACCGAAAACAAACAGTGGAGCAACATGTGAGTGTGCCTCCATGTTTCTTTTGTCTGTCATTGGAACGGCGAGGACAAAGACCGACAGGCGCCCCCTATTTGCTTCTTAATTCCTAATTGTACTATCATGCACCGTGCCCTCATTGCAACAGTAGAAAATTGTAAGTGTCGATCCGCTCAACTCACACTGCTATATTTGTCGTCCTTGGTTGAAGTTCTTGCATATAAATTCTTTATTTTTGCGAATCTTGCATATAAATTCATCACGCCTATTCTCAGCTCTCTCTTAACTAAAGTAGTGTCTAGTTTCTCGTAGACACTCATTCATTCATTAGCTGTTCACCATTCTTGTACCCACCGAAACTGTGGGGGCGTCGAGAAGAAAAGGTTAATAATATTGTTTACACCGACTCCACCGGAACATGCTCACTAGAATAAAAAACGAGAACATGATGGGCAGGTCACGAAGTAGAAATCATATAGGGTTCTACCAAATGTGAACGATTTATAGATTCTAAGTATTTGTCAAAAAGTAGTACTCCAGGATGGAAGCAATTGCATGAAGTCTTCATTTCTTCAGTATACTACTCTTCAATCGCAATCAGTTTCGATCAGAGAAGTTTGGTGAGCTAACAGAGGTCAAGCCAAACATGTACTCCAGATTATAGTCGGTGGATCGAAGAAATGAATGGCAAAAAGGGAACAAATTCGAGTCACATCGAAGCAATAATTGGACACACGGGAAGTTTCTACAGTTATATACTACTACCAACTATGAGAAAGAACAGATTCGCAACAATTTATGCAAGTAGGCGACGTAGTTGGAATATCATCCTTTTTGACTAGCAGATGAAGATTTTATTGTAAAATGGATGAACTTCATACACATGCAATTTTTCGTGGTGAAATAAATAAGCAACAATAGATAGTTACAGTGGTGAAATAAACGAGCAGCATTAACGCCGACGCGAAAAGCGAGCATGCGCGGAAGGCGAGCAGCCTTTGACAGGTGCAAAAGGTGGGGAGGAAGACGACTCCGCCGAGGTGGGTCCACAGCCACGAAGAAGGCGTCCACATCTCCCTTGACAAAGAGCGATGCGGCCCATTCGCCGGCCGGACGTACGGTGACCCTCCGCCTTACATATGGTTAAAACTCTAACGGTTTCCTATATTTTCATCTGTGAATGCAAGCCGATTTAGTTCGTTCGTTGAATCTTTAGGAATACTAGCAAGAAATGGCGCGGCGGCACGCCGCGCCCATTGTGGTTGCAAGTTGAAAAATCTAAGATAGTTTGTTTCTAGAGTGTGTTGCATAGTTCCCTGAATTGTAATTCATTGTTTTCAGTATTATTGAAATCATTTACCAAGCAAAAGTGTAGATACATGTGGACATGGTACATATATGGGTAAATTGGCGTGCATTATAGCTGTCACGTTTAGATCTGTCTCAAATTTGGTTACATCATTGAACACAATTGAAAAAATAGAACCCTGATTCAAGAACTCGACACACTTGGTAACCAAATTCTCCTGGCCCGTGAGATGAAGAATTTGGGACAATGCAACAGGGTAATGATGTGCACAAGATACATTCACACAAAAAGTGCCCAGTTAATTAGTAGCAATAATACACATGGTTGGTAGTTGCCCCCTTTTCACGTAGACATACCATGGCGCAAGGAAAAAAGTTTACATCCATTGGAACCATCATACAACCCCACGTTGTGGAGCTTGGCCGACGAACCCATAGCGAAATGCAAGGACGTGAAGTATGGTGAGATCATGTCCTTAAAAGACCTCTGCTTGTATGCATAAACCATCCTCCATCGCCCCGTCCATGCTGTGAAACGCAGCTCACATTTTTTGTAAGTAGGCCAGCTTGTATTATTTCACTACCGGGTTGGTCTCGAAGTACTGAAAGTAAATAGTCGCCTTTCCTTCAGCACATATATCTTCTCTTGGACTTATGTTCCTGAAAAATAGCGAGACACTATCAAAATCCCTAAAACAACACCAGACCAGTAAATGGGATTAACACAAAACCTAAGCAATCGAAGTTCAAATCTTTCTCTCAAACTCCCATGCAGACCTTTCAATAGACAATTTGAATATCTTAAGCCGAAGCAACAAAGCTCCTCATATCGTAAATGTGCTCAAAACAAATCTAGGAAGGGCTATATGAAAGCATGATTATAATGTGGGACAGAAAAATTCACATGCAGATCAAAGTAATTTTGTTAAGAGAACATGGACACTTGTGCAGCTACCAAGTACTAATGGAAGTAAGGCTCTCAAAAGGAAAGTACTAATGGAAGTTCAAATGGACGGACAAATATGGATTTATCAATATAATACCGGCAATGATAGCTAAGAGCCATGATGCAGCAAGGATAAAGCGGAACCTCAAATGGGCACAAACAGAGGATATAGCAAAATAATATCCATTCTTAGAAAACATCATATAGTAGATTTCAGTAACTCGGTTATAACCTTCTACTGTGTAGGATGAGGTACTTTGTAGGCAAAGGAGAACTCCTAGAGCTGTGACCAATGAAAAATAATGAGAAGCTCTGAGCAGTAGCATGGCTCAAGGGATTTTGGATAGGAGTAAATACCTACATGGCATGGGAGATGAATCAAACTAAAAGTGGATAGAACCCGCAAAGAATTCCTTGACCAGGTTTTGAAACCTTAAATATTTGTTAAATTGGCTCAATCAGCAGACAGAAATCTTGATACTCCCTCCATCCCAAAATATAAGGCGGCTAAGGATTAGTTAAAAGTCAATGTTTTTAGAGTTTGACCAAGTTTATACACAAAAATATAAATATTTACAATACTAAATCATTATCAATAGATTCACCCTAAAGTATATTTTCTTAATATGTCAATTTGATATTGTAGATGTAAATATTTTTTTCTAAATATTTGGTCAAAGTTTGTAAGGTTTGACTTTTGACCAATCCTTAGACGCCTTACATTTTGGGACGGAGGGAGTATATGTTAAGTATATCATTAAGGTAATCAGTGGGACACATAATAAGAGCATTAAATTTGCTACCATCAGTTCACATAGCTAGGTCTGTACTATATCTACTCGTGCATATTATTGAAAATAAGATGCTGGTAATTTCCATATCAGAATTAAGAATTCTGGTCATATAACACTGCATCCCATATGTACCTTCTGTTCACATGGCCAGATCTATACTGCATCTACTCATGCATATCATTGAAAGGAAATGATAGTGATCTCCATATCACAATTAAGGATTCTGATCATTTTACGATGCATCCATATAGAATCGATGGAACAATACTCCCCTTCTTCAGTACATCTAACTGCCATAATCCAACTTTTGCCTCTGTTTTCGAGGAAAAAGAAATAACTAAAGAAAAGTATGCCAGAGAGTAGACTTGGTGCAATCAAAAAATCATTTTGCATCTCCATGAACTTATTTAAGTCGTGAAAGAACATAGAGCGAAATATGTACTGGTAGCCAAATTAAAAATTAATATAGCAGAGGTACCATATTATTAGAATTGGGGTCAAGAAAAAAAATGTAGTGGTGCTTATTCTGGATTCCTGAATATGCATGAACATGGCTGGGTTGGATGAGAAATTCGTAGTGACCAACTATATTTAGATACATCTATATTATAAGTATTGTATTATATAAGGTGAGTTGAAACGGAACAACAGTAAATAATGTTAACCCAATGGATAGCAAATAGGCCAATACAGCTCGTCAACAAAATAAGTGCCTCTGTTTATTTTAAAAAGAAAGGTAAAGCCTCCAACTTACAATGGCACGCTTCGCTTAGCATACTTATTTTAGATACTAATAATAAAGTTTTTTGATTTTATATAGTGAGAGAATAACAGATATCATATGAAGAAATTTATAAAATACATAGAGGGTAATTCATTTGAAAGAATATATATTTAATTTTCTTAAAGCTAACACTGATCATTTATCACAGATATTTGTGCAGATCTTGGAGCTTCAATATACAAGTATGTTGTGGCTGAATGATTTTATACAGAACAATTAAACAAATAATGCATTTGTAATCTGGTAATTCAAGTGCAGAAAATCTAAGAACACATTCTCCGAACAATGCAGATGCTAAAAGAGCCTCTGAACTGCTTGCAAATTACAGCTTAGTTTTTGGGAGTTTTCAGCTAAGAAGTGGTCAGCAATTAGGTGATACCTTTAAGGAAAACTGAAGCAATGAAAAACCTCTACAATGGTCCAATGATTGCCCCTATCTTTGGCTTTCTCTGAACTTCTTATTTCCATTTACAATCTTCAGATACCGATTTAGATTTCCTTTGAAGCACAGGGTGCTTATCTACGTTGTGTCCATTGCGCCCTGATGCTTCAACCTCTACGCCATTAAATGGACCCTTCTTCATAAGATCATGATGAAAAAAAGTATCGCGAGTCAATGACTACACATAATCAGTAAAATGATCATTCAAGTAGTTACCTCCTGGATAGCGGTGGACACTGGGCGAAGTTGCGATTGAGGCGCAAAAGAAGGGTGGGATGAACGATGACCGTCTGGCTAGACGCGGTTGCCACGATTTCCGGTGGTAGTGGTAGTAGCCACTGACGCTGGGATGCTCCAGCAGAGAGGAACACCATGACCACCTTCAGAGGATTACTTGACCGGAGCACAGGGAGATGGTTCCTGACTTGGCGCAGGAGACCAATTAGCTTGACCAGGAGTTGCCAATCTGCTACTGCAATAGCATCATCTATAACACCAGGAGTAGGCATCGGTACCATGTAGAGAGAATAGAAATAAAAGAAGTGTTTTGCCTCTCAGAAGAGTACCGGTATAACCATGTGGACATCTACTGGGATGGGACACGTCGTATAATCACGCGAGCGAAATAACAGCCAGTGCCAAAATTGAACTTGGAAACTGAGGATGATAATCACAGTCGGAGAATTGATATCTGGCATAGGATGCATGTACATAAGTACAAATAAGAAAGTTCATATATGTATGAGACAGAAAGAAATGGGAGGCCACCAGCCTCTAGAAAGAAAGCACATGCCAAATCGCCAACACAACCTACCTGATATAGCACCTGGACTGATCAAGAACACTCTGAAAACAAAGGTGGCTAGCACAGCCAAAGACGGTCCAGTAGAGCCACGAAAACCAGTATTACCTACAAATGAAAGAAAGATATTCAGTATGTCTAACTGAAACAAATAAAGAAGTATGAAAAAAGAAAAAAAAAGGAAAGAAGAAGAAACACGGCATTCTTATCCTCATATCCAACTGGACCCTGTTGAGACAAATATCACGCCTTCAAGCATCCATAACAATGGAAGGCTGAGCATGTGGACATGCCGACTGCTAAACCCGCAACCGAGCCTGCAAGTGAGACGGCAAAAGCAATCCCATCAACTATGAAGAAGATGAAAATCATGCAATAAGATAGAATAAAAATAACAATATAGTAAATACATGAAAAGGGAGATGACAACATTACCAACTACACACTCAACTGCTGTTTGCGTATCCAAATCTAGGTGAAACCATATAACTTAAGGTTTTAAATGCAACCAAAGAAATAACAATTCGGTGACCTTAGAAATTCATTTGACCAAAAAAGGGAGACTTTTTATCACTTACTATTTGTAGGACCAATATTCTTTTATCTAGCTAATGGAAACAGGAAATTTGCAACTTCCTTTTGATCCACGAAAAGAGGTGTACAGGGGAAGCTGAAATATTAGTTCGTACCTATCTTCTGTAAGTTTTACGTTGTAGTTGAAAACACAAAGCCGAAGCTTCTTTTTCAACAAAGCCGAAGCTTCTACCTGCTAAATTATTTAGATAACATGTTGCTACTCGAGATAGCAATAATATCACATGCCGCTGTTGCAGCATCCTGGCCCTCCACTGCTCCTGCTCCAGGACTCCTTTGGTGGCACGGTCATTCGCACTCCACCTTGCCGACAGCGCTGTGCGCGTCCTGACTGTCGTCCGGGTGGTGCTGGCGGTTTCCACAGGATGCCGCGCCCCAAGAATCAGAGCAGACGGCAGCGCTGCTGGTCGTCCAGCGCCCACACGGGGAACCAACCCGCGGAGTCGAGGCTCGCCGTCCTGATGAGAATATGTGGGGGAGAAGCCAGAGCGTGGGACGGCTGGAGAGCCTCGGCAACAGCAGCCGCCGGGTACGGAGGATCTCGGCCAGGGGGCGCTCTCGGAAGGGGAGATCGGGGAAGGGGGGAAGGGAGTTTGGGGTCAGCAGCGACTTCGTCCTGGTCTGCAAACAGACCTAAGGCTGGTGCCAACGCACCGCCCGGCTCCAGCCCCGCCACGTCAGCTTTTGGCCCACTCTCACCCCACTCTCACCCCACTCTCACCACACGGTGCCAATGCACAGGCTATAGTGCCAGCTTTAGTTCTCTCTCCTCCACGTCAGCTTTTCTCTCTCTTCAACATGAGCATATCTTTGTTTACGTTACAACAATATAAATAATGCAAGGAAATTATTTTATTGAACTAAAATTGTTACCGATTACATCATAAAAAAAATTACATAAAAATCTGAAAAGATTACATAAAAATCTGAAAAAATTACATAATCTAGGAATTAGCCCACACATGCTCCATCAAATCATGCTGGAGCTGTGTATACATCGGTGAGTCCCTCATTTCGGTGTCCATCTGAATCCCTGCTCCCGCCCACTCCCGCCCGCCTCCAGCCCGCCTCCCGCCCGCCTCCAGCCCGCCTCCCGCCCGCCTACCGCCCGCCTGCCTCCCGCCCCGGCCCGCCAACGCGCCGCCCGCCTCCCGCCCCGCTCCCGCCTCCATCTCGCCGCCTACGCGGGCGACACCCGGCGGTAGCGGGCGCTACCGCCGGGCGAGCCAGCCGGCGCCCGCCGCTCCACTCCCGCCCGCCTCCCGCCCCTCTCCCGCCCCATCGCCGCCGCTACCGCCTCCCCTGCCGCCTGCGCTGGCACCGGCCTAAGAAGGGATACAAATAGTACAGAAAGGAGATGCGGGCTGGTGGAGGGAGGAAGAGGCGTGTACCTGAGATAGAGGCGATGGCACGACCACTACAGTTGAGGTAACCCCATACCCTCAAGCGACGGCGACTACGGCGAGATCATGTCGATGCAGCCTAGGAAGATCAGGCGAGGGGGACAGGGCCACCACGCTGGAGCCTGGAGGCTGTGCTGTTGAGGCGGCGAAGCTTATCGAGGCCAACGATGAACTGACCAAATTGAGGAGCTGAAGCTGTCTCTAGCGTGATAGAAACCGGGAGACATTGAGGTAGGGGAGAGATCCTCGCCGCCTCATTCGCCCCTGTATTGGAAGCGGGCGCACACTTTTTGTGGGCTAGATCAAGCCGCGCCGCCGAGGTAGCCCATGAGGTACGCATGGTGGTTCTCAGTCCCTCCGGCGTGGAGCCCTTTGACGCTTCGTTGCCGCCGGCATCCCTCACGCTGAGTGCCCTAAAGAAATGAGCTTATTCTTCTCCTTCACTCGAGTGGGGGGAACGGGATCCTCTGACTTTGCCTCCCCCTAACTTTCCTGACTTTGGGTCGGCGGGCCCAAATGGGACCCACGTGTCAGTGACCCAAAGTCAGGAAAGTTAGGGGGAGGCAAAGTCAGATCTGGTTCCCGAGTGGGGCTGGTCGATTCTTGTGCTTCTTTGTGCGGTGGAGCAACTATGGAAGGACACCTGGTACCTTGCACTGTATTGCCGCTTTGACTGAGGGAACCAGGAAAGACAAATCCAGAAGCTAACCAGTATGCAGCTACAGCCACACACAACCCACACACCTGCGTGTACCTATTAGTCCAAAGGTCCCCAAAATTTTGCACAGGGCACCCAAATCAAGCAACACCGAAACTGCAATGAAGTAAAACACATACGTGTTAAACTGCTGTAAATCCTCACCCTCCCCCAAAATTCCGAGAAAAAAGATGTTTGTTCACCTTTAATATAGTAGTTATAAGTTTAGGGCCGCTTGCTTAAACAGGTGACAATGCAACAGTGATCGGCTTTTGTTCAGACGCAAGGGCCAGGCAAGTTTCGTCGAAATCTAATTCTCTATGGATTTCATGTATAGAGCACTGATCCAGCCTATGGTGCCGGTATTGGATAATAAGAAGATTTATAAGATAAAGACACCACTGAAGATGAAGATTTTTGTATGTGGTATCTTCATGGAGGGGTTATTCTCACCAGGAGAAGCTTGCAAAACATAAGAGAAGCAAAAAAGTGTGCGTTTTATCTTCAGGATGAGACAACCAAACACTTATTCTTCCAAAATCAGTTTGCGAGATCTATATGGTTAATCATCTAAATATGATCTACCTTATATCCGCCACGCAGCGTTGCAAACATTTTTTTTGGCAACTGGTTTAATGCAGTGGATCATAGGTTAAACTACATATTAGAATGAAAGCGCTTGCCGTTATTTGGTCGCTTTCGCTATGAGAAATTACAAGGCTTTTAATGATTTTTTTAATCTTATGTAGGTTATTTATCGGTGCATCACTTTGCTCTATTTATGGTTGTCTCTTCAACGTACAGAGGATCGCGATCTATTTACGAAGGTGCCTACACGTTTGTACGATACAATGAGGGACTTTATTGTTTAACATGAGTGGCATCATAATCTCAGGAGTGATACTCCACCGCTTTAAGAGTCGATATAGTTTCATTTGGATTTCATGTATCGAGCCTTTTGTTTTCCGGAATATAAAAGTTGTGTGGTCACGTATATCTTTATTATGTAGATGCTAGATGTAATGCTTAATTTTTTTGACAGAGCGTCTTTTATCGAGAAAAACGTAAGACAATAGATTGATGGCTTCCTTCTTGGCATGTTCGTCGATGATTTTCTGTTGCTATACTATTTAAATTTCGCCGAATCGTCCGCGCCCGATTTTCCCCCGATAGTTTTTGGCACCTACTTGTGCCGATGTACAATACGTACGTTGCGAACTCCGAGAGATCGAGACCGGCCGTCCCAGCACTGCACGACGAACTCTATTATATCGCCCTGTTGGGAGCTAGCACATGTCAACGAACCGCACTACATTCCATTTCCATTAGGATCAAGGTTTATATTAATCTAAAGTCGTATGTTTGACTAATCTCTCCAATTTATTGTTTCTCGCGTCGCAGTTGCAAAAATCCATGACGTACTGACCAAAGAACGTTTCTAATCCCGGTTACAGCGGCTCGCGGTGTGTTGTTCACTTTGAGCTGCGATTTCCCCACGTTGAACTGCAAACTTTGAATACCAGCTCGACACGTACTTCTGAAGTAATACCTGAAACTGTTCTTCCACTCGAGCGTGAATGCAAGACGGAGGAAAAACCATATTCACCGCCTCAAGCTTAATGGAGGGTGGATCACCGACTATGAGAAAAACGAGGACATCATTAATGATCACTTATGGTCGGTCATGGGAAAAGGGCCAACTGAAAACCTTGACTTGAAGTGGGAAACTCTTAACCTTGGAAATATGGTCAGAGAAGAAATTGATGACCCCTTCACGAAGGAGACGGTGCAAAATGCAATCAATCAAAGTCCCTTTGATAGAGTCATTTCCCCCCTTCCCCCTCTCACTCGTCTACAGTACCTGAGAGTCACCTCGTCGGTGCCGGGCCGATCCGAAGCTCATCTCGCCGGCGCCGCCGGTGGAGATGGGTGGAGGAGAGGCGCTGGGGTAGTTAGCTTAGTTAGGGTTAACGACTGTTTGCCGGTAGGGGGCTCTATGCCCAGTAGTGGAGGCGAAGGTCGAGATCTGGCCGCCTGGATCTTGGCCGATCTAGGCTCCTACCTCCTTCTTCTTCTCCTCCGGTGGTCGGAGGGGAGAGGGAAGGAAAGGGCCGGTGCTTCCTTCAATAATGAAGAGGCGGACCACCACCTGAAGAAGTGCGGAAGCGGCGGGCGAAGTCCTTTCCTGGCCGGCCTCGGCGGCGAGGGGGAAAGTGTACGTCCGCTGGTGACAAGCGTCGTCGACAAGCTCCTGGCCGGCCGTGGAGGCGAGGAGGAGCTCACACAAGCCAGCGCCATATCTTCTGCACCTTCCAGGAGGTCTTACCTGTACTGGATCCGACTGATGGCCGGCCGTCGGCTCGGTTTCTCCCTGGCCTGCCGTGGGGGCGAGGAAGGAGAAGCTGCTGACTCGCCGTCTAGCGCCTATCAGAGCCAGTCGCTGCCCAAGAGGTGCTATCGTTCGGCTGCTACAACTGTGCTTCACAAGCGATGTCGTTTGGCGCCGCCGCTATTCGTGGCTTCTCACGCCACCTGCAACTCTGGTGCTGAGCTCACCATGAGTTCTTCTTCTTCCGCTTCGCCTGGACGTCGCTGCTACGCGCCAGAGCTCTTGCGGAAGTTCTTCTCTGATCTCAGCTCGGGGCTCACAGTTGACACCACCCCAAGTGGCATGTTCCCCGGCGGTGGCGTCGACTCCCGAGCGGCAAGATCTCCTGACTGTGGTGGAGAAGACCAAGGACTTGATTGCTTTTCCATTTTTAGTCCTAGGGTCTGTTCAGTAAAAGTCGCGGCCTTATCTGTTATTCCCCAATTTGTTAGGGGCCTCGATGTAAGTTGTAACCCACCGACGGATTAATGAAGCAGCCTCTGGGACCTTCGGGTCCTCCTTTGGTAAAAAAAAAGTCCCTTTGATAAGGCACCCGGCTTTGATGGCTTTACCGGTGCTTTCTTCAAAAAGTGTCGACTCATCATAAAGGGCGACATCATGGGAGCCATCCTCCAATACAACAATCTCCATGTGGCTCACCTCCAATGGCTCAGTTGTCCAATATTGTGCTTCTACCAAAAAAAGAGGGGGCTGAGGACATCACCAACGACAGACCAATTAGTTTTGATCCACGCCATTGCAAAAGTCATCGCCAAAATGATAGCCACCCGGCTTGTGCCGTTGATGAATGAGCTTGTCTCCAAAGCCTAGAGTGATTTCATAAAGAAGAGAAGTATCCACGACAACTTTATGTATGTCCGCAACCTTGCTAGAAAGCTACACAAGAGCGAAACCCCGACTCTACCCTTTAAGCTTGACATTCGCAAAGCATTTGACTCCGTTAGTTGGCAGTACATTGTGGAGCTAGCTACTCAAGAGACACAGATTTCTGCCCAAATTTCGTGATTGGATAGCCGCTTTGCTATGCACCTCTTCTTCGAGAGTCCTGCTCAATGGGATTACCGGTGTACCAACCAAGCATGGGAGGGGGCTTAGGAAAGGGGGACCCCTCTTGCCTCTTCGTCCTTGCAATTGAGCCTCTCCCAAAAATCCTAGAGTTGGCCACTCAACATGCCTTCCTTCACAAGATTAAAGGACGGGGGAATATCCTTAGAACTTCCCTTTATGCAGATGATGTGGCGGTTGATACGTCCAAAACGTATCTACTTTCCCGAACACTTTAGCTATTGTTTTGCCTCTAATTTGTGTATTTTGGATACAACTAACACGGACTAACGCTGTTTTCAGCAGAATTGCCCTGGTGTCTTATTTTTGTGCAGAAAATCAACTTTCAGGAAAATCCCCGGAAATAATTGCAATTGGCCTATTTTTACAGAAGACCCACGTAGGCAGAAGACGTGACGGAGGGGGCCACGAGGCGCGCACACCACGTGGCAGCGTGGCGGGCCCATGGCTGCGCCTCCACATGGGGACGCCACCTCGGCCAGCCCTCGGCACTCCCCTCTGGACTACTTAAAGCCCTTGACCTAAAAACGCACAGGGGGTTCGACCAATTTGCCAGAAGACATCCAGAACTCCGCCGCCATCGAAAACCCTATTTCGGGATCAGAAACTCCGTTCTGGCACCCTGCCGGGACGGGGAATTGGAGGGGATCATCACCATCATCGCCACCGACGCCTCTCCATCGACCATCCATGCTTTCCCCATCCATGTGTGAGTAATTCCCCGCTGTAGGCTGAAGGGGATGGTAGGGATTGGATGAGATTGTTCATGTAATAGCCATAAGATTGTTAGGGCATGGTGCCTAGTATCCGTTGTTGGTACTTTTATGATATTGTTGCGACTTGTTATGCTTAATGCTTGTCACTTAGGGCCCTAGTGCCATGATTTTAGATCTAAACATGTTATTGATTCATGATGATATTCATTGTTTTATGATCTTATCTGCAAGTTGTATACACATATTGCTGTCCGGAACCCGAGGCCCAAAGTGACAGAAATTGGGACAACCGGAGGGGAAGGCTGTGATATGAGGATCACATGTGTTCATGGAGTGTTAATGCTTTGCTCCGGTACTCTATTAAAAGGAGTACCTTAATTACCAGTAGTTTCCCTAGAGGCCCGGCTGCCACCGGCTGGTAGGACAAAAGATGTTGTGCAAGTTTCTCATTGCGAGCACGTACGACTATATACGGAACAGATGCCTATGGTTATTTAGTACTTGGATACTGTTTTATTATTATCTGCAAATGCCTAGTCTTGATTATTACATGAGTTATCTTATCCATGCAGCGCCCGTTCATCCATCCCTATGCCTACAGTATTTTAATCCTGTTGTTTACTATAATCACTACTGCTGTCTTTATTACACTGCTGCTTATATTTCACTACTGCTACTGCTATAAAACTGTTGCTACTGATAAACTATTGCGAGCAAGTCTGTTTCCAGGTGCAGTTGAATTGACAACTCCGCTGTTAAGGCTTACAAATATTCTTTGGCTCCCCTTGTGTCGAATCAATAAATTGGGTTTTACTTCCCTCGAAAACTGTTGCGATCCCCTATACTTGTGGGTCATCAAGACTATTTTCTGGCGCCGTTGCCGGGGAGCATAGCTTTATTTGCAAGTTCACCTGAATTGATATTGTTCGCTGCAAATCCTCTATCATGGGTAAACCTCGCGATGCTAAAGTCGCCATATTACGATTCACTACAAGAAAAGGTACAACTCTGAGTACCTCTGCTGCTCTTGATTCACCATCTGTGATAAGTGATGTCTACACACGCTTCTATTCCTGTAGACAGTGTTGGGCCTCCAAGAGCAGAGGTTTGTAGAACAGCAGCAAGTTTCCCTTAAGTGAATCACCCAAGGTTTATCGAACTCAGGGAGGTAGAGGTCAGAGATATCCCTCTCAAGCAACCCTGCAATTAAGATACAAGAAGTCTCTTGTATCCCCAACACACCTAATACACTTGTCAGATGTATAGGTGCACTAGTTCGGCGAAGAGATAGTGAAATACAAGTAATATGGATGATTATAAGTAGCAATTGCAATCTGAAATAAAAATGGCAGCAAGCGAACATGTAGCAGAACTTGTTGGAAACGGTGTTTCAATGCTTAGAAACAAGGCCTAGGGATCATACTTTCACTAGTGGACACTCTCAACAATGATCACATCATAAATAAATAACTTCTCCTCACTTGTGCTACTCTCAAACACTCTCTTGTTGGATAACAAACACCATTCATTGTGTAGGGCTACAAGAGCACCCTCAAGCCGGAGTAAACAAGCTCCACAACTTCATAAAGGAATAACACACGATGCGCACACTGTCACCGTCACACCGTGGAGAGTGAATCCGGAGTTCATATTAAAGTAACCTCTAGAGTGCATAATAGACCGTTGCAATTTAGACCGAGTACTAACATAGCATACACACTGTCAACGATAGCTATGAAAGGGGGAATAGATCACATCAATACCTACGCCAAGTAGTACATGATGCACACACTGTCAACTTTACATCATGGAGGAGGAATAGACTACTTTAATAACATCACTAGAGTAGCACATAGATTAATAGTGATACAAAGCTCATGATCACATAAAGATCACACCATGGGAGAGAGAGATGAACCACATAGCTACCGGTAGAGCCCTCAGCCTCGGGGGAGAACTACTCCCTCCTCATCATGGGAGACAGCAACGGCGATGAAGATGGCGGTGGTGTCGATGGAGATGACTCCGGGGGCAATTCCCCGTCCCGGCGGAGTGCCGGAACAGAGACTTCTATGCCCCGAAACGGAGTTTCGCGATGGCGGCGGCGCCCCTAGAGTCTTTCTGGAGTATGATAGATTGATGTAGGGTTTTCGCCTCGCGAGGAATATATAGGCGAAAGGGCGGCGCGAGGGGGTGCCCGGGGGGCCCACCCCATAGCTGGGCGCGCCCCCCTCTTGGCCGCGCCGCCAGGTGGTGTGGGGCCCCCTTGGCCCCTCTCCATCTCTCCTTCGGTGTTCTGGGTCCGTCTCGGTAAAATAGGAGGTTTGGCTTTTGTTTCGTCGAATTCCGAGAATATTGCCCGAACAGCTTTTCTGGAACCAAAAACAGCAGAAAACAGGAACTGGCACTTCGGCATCTTGTTAATAGGTTAGTCCCGGAAAATGCATAAAAACATTATAAAGTGTGAGCAAAACATGTAGGTATTGTCATAAAACTAGCATGGAACATCAGAAATTATAGATACGTTGGAGATGTATCAATAAGTCAACTTGTTTCACCACCACAAGCTTCACGTGTTGGTACTTCTGCTGAATCTGAAAATTCCTCTGATAATTTTGATGATGCTTCTACTGTGCTTGATGATAATGGTTCATTAGGTCCTTTTCTAGATGCTACAATTGCTAGGTCTAGACAAATTGAAAATACTGAAATTCCTAATGAAAATGCTGTTACACCTGTTAATTCACCTGAGTCTGTTGAATACTCTAGTGATGATCCTGATGAAGATTATGTGGAACTTGATGATGATTTTATTGATAAATGTAATGCTACTACTGGTGCAAGTAACATTAAAAAGCTTCTTGCACAACATGTTGTTAGATATAAACTGTCTCCTGATCCTAAATTTGCCACATCTCCTATAAACATTAAGGATAAGGATTATGATTTTTCTCTTGATTTTTCTCATATATCTATTGTTGAGAAAACACCTTTTTGTGGTACTAAAAAAGAAAGTGCTGTAGAGCACATGAATGAGCTTTCTAGTTTGAGTAGCTTGTTTTCTGATGATATCAAGAAGCGTACTTATTTTGTTGCTAAATTTTTTCCTTTCTCGTTAAAGGATGATGCTAAAACTTGGTATAATAGTTTGCCTCCTGATTCTATTGATAGTCCAAGTGGTTTGCTTGATGCTTTCTTCCGAAAATATTTTCCTGCTAGTGCTCAACATATTGCTTTGCAGAAAATTTATAGTTTTGACCAGGAAGATGGAGAGAAATTGCCTGAAGCTTGGGCAAGGTTTTGCTCTCTTCTTAGAGCTCGGCGTAGACATGATTTGGAGAAGCATGACTTACTTGATATATTTTATAGTGGACTAACCATTGAGTCTACGGCATACCTGGATAGTTGTGCTGGTTGTGTTTTCTGGAAAAGAACTCCAGGCGAAGCTAAAGAATTACTGGCTACAATAAGCCAAAATCATGATGATTGGACTACACCTGAACCAACCCCAACACCAATATTGAAGAAGAGGGGTATGATTGAATTAAATGATGAAGATATGAGGGAAGCCAAGAAATCTCTTAAAGAGAAAGGTATTAAATCTGAAGATGTGAAGAATTTACCTCCCATAGAAGATTTATGTAAGATAACTCCCCCTTCATCCACAATTGAGGTACATTCTCTTCAACGCTTTGATAAAGGAGACATTCCTTACTCAAAACCTCCTGATCAATGTTTAGATGAATTTGATAATTATGTTGTTAAGCAAGATAACTTGAATACGAGAGTAGAGAATCATTTAATGGAAAATTCTCAAGCTATTAGTAAATTGCATGATATTGTGGAGAGAACCTCCAGTGATGTTAAGATGCTTGTTAAACATTTCCATATGGTTCAAACTCAAATTGATCAACTCACTAAAGTGCAAAATGACTTGTTAAAAAATACTTCTAAAGAAAAACATGCTTATGAAGTAACAACTAGAGGTGGTGTTTCTACTCAGGATCCTCCATATCCTGAGGGGCATCCCAAAAGAGTTGAACAAGATTCTCAACGAACTAAAGAAACTAGTGCTCCTTCTAAGAAAAAGAAGAAGAAACATAAAACTGTTGTACAATCTTCTGAACCTGTTAATGATCCTAATAGTATTTCTATTTCTGATGCTGAAACTGAAAGTGGTAATGAACATGATAAAGATAATGATAAGAATGATTTTCTGATAAAGAAGAGGTTGAAGATGAACCTGAAAAGCATGCTAAAAATAAAAAGTACACTAAAGAAGATTTCATTGCTAAGAAACTTGGTAATGAAAGAGAACCTTGGGTTCAAAAGCAAATGCTTTTTCCTGTTAAGAAACTAAAATCAAAGGAGGAAGAACACTATAATAAATTTTGTGATTTGATGAAACCTTTGTTCTTGCAAATCCCTTTGACTGATGCTATTAAATTGCCTCCTTATTCAAAGTATATGAAAGATATTGTCTCTAACAAAAGGAAAATTCCTAATGAGGAGATTTCCACTATGCTTGCTAATTACTCTTTCAATGGCAAGGTTCCAAAGAAGCTGGGAGACCCAGGTATACCGACTATCCCTTGTTCCATCAAGAATAATTATGTTAGAACTGCTCTATGTGATTTGGGAGCAGGAGTTAGTGTTACGCCTTTTTCTCTTTACAAGAGACTTTATTTAGATAAGTTGATACCAACTGATATATCTTTGCAAATGGCTGATAAATCTACTGCTGTTCCTGTTGGTATTTGTGAGGATGTTCCTGTTCAAGTTGCTAATAATTGCTTAATATTAACTGATTTTGTTGTGTTGGAAATGCCTGAAGATGATAATATGTCTATTATTCTTGGAAGACCTTTTCTTAACACTGCAGGGCTGTTATTGATTGCAATAAAGGAAAAGTTACTTTCAATGTTGATGACAAGGAGCATAATGTTTATTTTCCCAAGAAGATTGATAAAGTATATGGAGTTAATACAATTTCTAATTTGAGAACTATCAAAGTGGGAGTTATTGATTGTCCTATATATGAGCCTAAAGAAGGATATCAAAATATTATGATTGGATCCATATCAATACAATATAAGGTAACATGATTGATTTGAGGTTTATTTCTTCTTATGTCATGTAAAATTTATTTGGTGGCAAGACTTGATCAACCTTGTTAACAAGTACATTTTAAATGCATGGAAGAGCTAAAGAACATTTCTTTCTTTCTCCACACTTGTTTTACTTTCTGTAGTACTACTTTTTTTGCAAGATGCTTTAGTTGTTTAGAATTTTGAAAATCTTTTTCTGCCCTGAAACAGTTATTTTAATACCCAGAAATGTGCATTTTTCGAAGTTTTCAAAACTTTACAAAAATTATACCACTGGTCCTATTTTTAAATTGCAACCTGGGAGTGCCTGGGGCTGACCAGTGGGGCACCCCAGGGCTGCACCCCATGTGCTGGCGCGGCCAGCATGGGGGGCGCGCCGCCCTATGGTGTAGACCCCACCTGGCCCCCCACTCACTCATCCACCTACCACTCCACTCTCTTCCACGGGAAAACACAACACCATTGTTCAAACCCGAGTTTCTTGCTGTTCTTGCTCGAGATTTTCGATCTCCTTGCTCAGCCCATCTTTGCTGCTGAGATTTGGAGCATTTGTTCTCCGGTATGTGACTCCTCCGATTATCCAAATATAATTTTGTTTAGTTGAGTATATCTTGAGTATTTTGCTGCTGTAGGTGACATGTTAAGTGAGTGTGCATGCTTGTTCTAAGTTGTAAAAATTAGTTTTGATGCATGTTTAGTACTCTATCAAGTTCCTATAGTAGTCTCCCTCATTTATATATCTCAAAATCAACTTTTATAATGTTTGTTGAAAATTTTTAGAAAAGGAAAATGCATAACCACACCTTTGGAGAAGTGTTTGAGAGGGATACGCCAAGAGTGGCAAGGCCTTCAAGGGCAGCTACTCGAGTTAGGCGATCCTATGATGAGGATGTCATTGCACCTAGCTTTGGAGATGAAGAGGACAATGGGATTCCTAATGCTTCATCCTTTCCGTGCACTAACTTTTTGCGTAATGCAGGGCTACTTGATGACTTCTTGTTTCTCATTAATATGGTGGGCTTGTCTACCTATATGGAAGATGAGAGTGATCAATTTTATATGCTAACTAAAATCTTTGTTGAAAGCTTTAAATTCAGCAACACACCTTTCACACCATCAGTTAAATTTAAGATTTATAATATGCCTATTACTATGAAATTGGGTGATTTTTGTGCTGCTCTGGACATTACTGCTATAGGTACAGCGAAGAAGATCGAGAACCGCCCCAAAGCTTTGATGGAACTCTATCGAGAAGTTACCAACGATGATGACCGTACCATTCAGCGCGGAAAGATAAGGAACATTCAGGTCCCTGCCATTAGATATTTGACTTACTATCTTGCTAATAGCATTCTTGGTAGGGAGAACACTAGCAACATTTCTAGTTATCATCTTGCTTTTCTGGTTGCTGCACTTACTGGAAGTACACCATATCATCTTAGTGCTCTCATTGCTCGTCGCTTATCTAATAAGGGACCTATTTATGGAGGAATTGTTGCTTCATGTATTGTTGCATATCTAGGTCTTTCTGTTGATCCTAGTGATGAGAAATTAATTCCTATTAAGCTTGATATTGCTGCTATGAAGGGTCACCAATTTGTCACAACTAACTCTAATTTAGAAAATATTGTCTATAGAATGTTGTTTATTGACGGGGATGAGAGGGAAATCCCTTTGCCGCAGGCCGATAATTTGTTCAGTGTTCGCAGGAGGCCGTGGTCGCGCTCCAAGGAGGAGGTGGATGAGCAGCTGAGGATACTTGGCTTTCACCAGCAGCACGACTCCGAGGACACCGAGCCCTCTGACGGGTACACTGTCACGTATCCTGGTGCGTCCTCCAGCTTGTACCAAGGACAGGATCTTCTGTAACATCCCAAAAATTTCAAAACAAAGAAAATGAATTTCCCTATTTCCAAAATTTGGAACCAACAAAAACTTTTCTTAAATTTTGTTAGATACATAGTGAGCATGCTTAAATTCTTGTGCTATTGCCATGATTGCTTGTTGAACTACTTTGAAATGATCTTAAACCCTAAACCTCACCCCTCTTTTCACCACCCAAGTTAATTAAAAATAAAAAGAAATCAAATAAGAAAAAGGACCTATGTGCCTATGGCTATTTTTGTAAAACTTTACCCTAAGCCTTTCTACCTTGTTTAAACGATTGGAAAACCTTAATAAACCTTACCTAGTGCTTATCAAACCAAATCCATGGTGAAACAAAAGATTTTAAAAAGAAAATAAAAATGCCATAGAGGCATATGAGAGTAAATAGCAACTTTGTGAATTTGAGGATCTTGACCCTAAGACTCGTGGTGAATAGTTGGATCACTCCTCTATACCATTTCAACACTCAACAACATCAATTGGGTCAAGAAAACTCCAATTAAAAATCAAATGCAACATATGCATAGAGGCATATGTGGCACATAGCCATTTTACCCAAACCTTGACCTATGCCATACCTTACCCAAATGGTGTGAAACCATCTCTAAACCTAATCTCACACTAAATTGACCCTAACCCATGCCCAAGTAAAGCAAGGGAAACAAAATAGAAGAATAAGAAAAATTGGAATATCACCTCTTATGTGTTTATGGCCATTTTTGCAAATCTGTGAGCTAGACCTTTTGGAATGGTTTCAATGGTTTGGAAATGTTTCTAAACTAATAAGAATCACTTTTGAGTCAAGAAAAATCAAATCAAATAGAGAGAAATGAAATAGTGAGAAAATCCCATTTTCACTCACATACACTTTGGCCAACTTTTCAAATCTTTAACCAAGGCCACCTTTGCTTGTGCCAGTGCTTGTAAAACACTTATATATCAAAAACAAACCCTTTTGCATCAAAGAAACACAAATCAAATCAAAGTAAAATTCAAATCTCTCTCACATATGATAATGGTCATTTGGCACTTTTATAAAATGTTGCCCACTTTGCACCCCTGGTTTGGATTATTCTTAAACCAAACTTGACAAACTCTCACCACCTCATCCAAGACCATGTCAAGGTGAACAAGTTTGATGTTGACCCTCAAGGTTGACTCTGCCTAGGTTGACCAGAATAGAGATGCCAAGTAGAGACTTTGAAACAAAGAGAAGATTAGCCCCTTTTTGAAATCTTGCAAACCATCACCAAATTGACCACCACCAACACCATTCTACTTCTTTAATTATATGAATGAGATTCACCAAAAAGAATTTCAAATTTCAAACAAAATTCTCTTGTGGCCAATTCATCAAACACTTGGCAGGCATCTTTCCACTTATTGCACACATCCTTTTACCCACCAGGTTTTGGCCTAAACCTCTTTCTCCTGGTGATCATTAACCTTCTGGTACCTCCTCTGCATCAGACCATGCCTTTTCTCACTGATAAAAGTGAAGCCATGATCACCTTTGTGCCATGCCAAGTACCATGCCGACCCTCGTAACACTCATCCTCTCCACCCCTCTCTGGCCAGCCTTACCATGTCAAATAGGTAGCCTGCACTCAACCACGCACGCTGGTACCCTCCCTGGCTCGAAAATCGCACGGCATTGGCCAAACTCAACGCGCCCAGGCACGCCCAGTACCTGCCAGTCTGCGCGCTCACCGTGCACTAGACGCGCCAGAGCGGCGAGTCGTGCCGTCGCCTCAGTCCTCCCCTACAGCCCTATCCCTGCATCAAGCATCGCCTCACTCCCCTCTAGCTCCTAGACACCCTCCATTGGCCGCGCGTGCACCATCGCCGTCGCCATGATCGGATTTTTCCCGCCACGGTACTGCAAGGTCGACGACCCCTCATGCACGCCTTAGCCCATCATTCGCCGTGCTATCAAGCTCATCAGTACTGCCTAGACATCGCCTACCCACTACGCACCTGCCCTTGCCCCTTCGCCGTTCCAATCGCCGTTGCCATGATCAACCGCAAGCGTGCCCCGCAGCACCCCTCCATCCTATAAATAGAGCCTCTCCCGCGCCTCAAGCTCCACACCAAACTTGCTCCCCTCCTTCTCCTTGATCTCCTCGACTCACTTCCCCTCTCCAATTTGCACCATAGCCCATCAATTTCTCGCTGGAGTCCGCAGCGGTGCTGAGGAAGAAGACGACGATTGACGCCTCCTCGAGCGACGCCGCCGGTACCAGTGCACTCCCCATCCTCGACAACCTCCTCCTGCACCTCGCCAACCCCTCGCCGGAGCCCCAGCTCGCCGCCGACCCCTACCTCCGCCGTGACAGCAACCCCATCTCGTCGATGACGACGACGCGCGGCCGTCGATCGTCCATCTAATCCTACGGCTCAAATTAACAGGTACCGTTTCGGTGTTACACAGAGACTGACGCGTAGGTCCCACTGTCAGTTGGCCCGCTGCGGGAGAAGCGCTGTTGGGCTGGTCCCTTTGCCTTTTTAAAACCTTTCGGCCCATCTGTTTTCCCGCCTAGCCCATTTAGAGTAATTCAAATAAATTTGATTCAGTAAATTTCAATACTGGTATCTTACTATAATTTAAATAGTTTCAAATCTACTGAACCGATTTGGACAAACTTTATATTGCTGGAAAGCCCATGAAATGCTCCATCCAACCCCACAGGTTTCAAACCAAGATCAGTTGTAGAGATAATGTAGCAAAAATAACAAGACAGGGACTTTTAAGATTTCAAATAATTATTAAAAATCAACCATTTTGAAATTTGAAGTGAATCCAATTGCTATGATTCACATTTTCAATTCTCTATATGATTATGCAAAAATATAATATGATTACTGTACATGATCATGGGCTAGAATCAAAAATTGGCTAGGTAGTCAATACTAGCCCATTTCAATTATTTCAAAATTTAGGATTTTAAATCTATGAGGTGTAGCACCTCATTTAAATCATTTTCTCAAGTGTTATGAAGTCATGTGATGACCCTTGTTGCTTGGTCTCATATTGGCTCACTTGAGGATATTAAATCAAATAGGATTTAAAAGGCATGAGATGATGAGTCTCATTTAAATCATTTGTTTCTCAAATGATAAGTGTGAAATGTTGACCTTAGTCAACATGTGATCATACATGGTTATTTGAGGAGATTAAATCTTAACAAGATTCAATGAGAGGAATTTATTTCTCCCAAACTAAAGAGAAACCCTAATAACCTTTTCAATGAGAGGAAATTATTTTTCCTAACACTAAGTAAGAAAACCCTAGCACAATTTTTGGATAAATGTTAAGTGTTGATGCTAGCTCATTTTGAGTGAGCCATTAGGGCTAATTAAGAGTACTTAAGTATTGTTTGGTGATTGTATCCTCGTATTCGTTTATAGACGCTAGTGCCGGAGACTATCAAGAGGAGGAGGTATTCTACCAAGAAGAAGAGGAAGAGAACTTTGATCACTACTCCAACCAAGGCAAGCTAACAATCTTGCAAAAATGCAAAGCTTTACAAGAGCAAGGCATCACCACATTTTACTTTATGCTTAATAGTCCTATCCCAAGTTTTTACCTTACAAGCTTTATTGATGTTGATTTATCAAAGTTAATTTTTGATTTATGATTCACTTGGTCTTGAGTAGCACAAGAGCATCAAATTTAGCCTAAAGTAATCAAAGCTAGTTAGCACCCCTCATGACTAGTTGCTAGTGCTAAACAAATAAAATTGACTACTCTAGATGGGAACATGTGAAATGAAATGACTTTGAAAACCTTGGAATGATGAGTCATTCTATTGAAAGATTTTGAAGGTGAATATGACTGGTGAATGACTTGGTGAATTTCATAAAAACTGATGGTTGGGTTCGGATGCGATACCATTCCAATTTGAAAGTACCCCCACAATACCCAACATGGGTAAGGGCTTAACTAGAAATTTATGTGCTTTAGTATTTGTTCCCTCTACACAAGCGTCATCGGGGTTATGCCGAAAGTTGTCTCTACAACAAAAGAAGTGATGTGATATGACGTGAAATGAGGTGAATGTCCGGCCCAAGCCCTGTGCAGTTCCCAGGCTGACTGTCTGTCCTCAATGGGAGGCCAAGCTCATGGGGAGAGGTGCCTATACTAGGGTATGTAAGTGAAAGGTTATGGTTGGTAGTCCGTACACGGAGTGTGATAAATCAGGGCCAGTTAACCCTGACGGATTATTGCAAATGTTGTGGCACAAGTGTACGACCTCTGCAGAGTGTAAAACTATTCGAATAGCCACGTCCACGGTTATGGACGGTTGGAAAGGCCATACTGTTCCGTCATCAGACCATTTTTCAAAAATGTGACATATGACTTGTGACTTGATTTTGAAAGGTGAATGGTGAATTTTGAATTGAATCACAACAGAGTTGTGGGAATGACACTAATGTTACCACTTGAGTTAGTTAGCAAATGAAGAGGTTTTTACTAAATGTTTGTGAACTAAAATTGGCTTTATGCAAATAAACTTAGAGCTTAGCACCCCATTACTAAAGTTAATAGTGCTTACACTAGCATTAGTTTGCGAGTACTTTAAAGTACTCATGGCTTTGTCCCTGGCTATTCAAATGGCCAGACTTTGAAGGAGAACAGCAGTACGAGGAAGATGGACAGCAGGATGTCTACGACAACTAGGACTACTCCTGACGTCAAGCGTTGGCCTGTGGATTAGATAGCCACTACTACTTCGCTTCCGCTATTTGTGATGTTCGTTGATCAATAGATCAACTACTATTGTAATATTGGATCATGTGATGTACCGTTGTAAGACGATTATGTGTTGTAATAAATGATGACTCTATGATATTCAACTATTATGTCTCGCAACAACAATATTCCTGGGATTGCGATGTATGGCATAATAGGCATCTGGACTTAAAAATCCGGGTGTTGACATCCTCCTTCATCATATTACGGAGGCACCACCTCATGGGCACCGTGGGGTAGATCTCCACTTAGGCCAAAAGCCTAAGCTTGGGGGGAGGTACATCGACATCTCACTCATTTACATATCATATCTTGTTGGTACTTTGTATATCCATGTTTCGATTTTCTTTCTTTCTTTTTGTTGCTTGTTGTTTATTTCTGTTTTCCAAAACACGAAAAGACCAAAAATATTTCGGTTGTTTCTCTCTATTTATTTATTTATTTAGTATTTAGTATTTGTTTGCTTAGTTTTTAATTCGGGTTGCTATTCAAATATCCAAAAAGATTTTTGCTTTGTTTGCATGTTTTCTTTTGTCCTTGTTTCCAATTCGAAAACACCAAAAATATTTTGTTGTTCTTCTTCGGTTTTGTAAAGTTTATTATGGAGTTCAGCGGTCTCCGGTGGTTGGAGCTTGGTTTTCATTTCATATTATTCAAGCCACACAATGGAAAGGCAATAATGACGATCTACGACAACTCGACTGTGGTGAGAGGCTGGTATGAACTCTATTTGTTTTCATTTTTGTACATATACTCATCCATGTGAGCATGCTTGGTTGGTTCATGTGAGGTATATATCATTTAATGAAAGTCTAGTAGTTCATGATCCCTCATGTTTAGCTCCAATTTATTAATAATGAGTAGCATGTCATAAATATTTGCTTGCATTGTTTTATTCATAGATAGGTATGACATTGTGGTATCCTCCTCTGAATAATTCATTTGAATTGACTTGGCACATGCTCACGCATGCATATGACTGAAAAACAAAAAGTCAATTAAGCCTCGACGATTTACTTTGCTTCAGAGTTCTTGTATCACTTTTATGCCTCCGTTAATTTTATTTTGTCGCAAGCATGATTATGACGGTTATTGCTCTCTTGATTGTCGCTTCCTAGTCTATTACTAGCCTTCACTTGTACTGAGCGGGAATGCTGCTCGTGCTTCCAAATCCCTAAAAACCAAGTTATTCCAAAGTGTCCACCATAAATACCTATGCATGGCATTTCAAACCATTCCAAGTAAATTTTCATGTGCTACCTTTAAAACCTTCAAAGTACTTCTCAATTTGTGTCAATGTTTTATAGCTCATGAGGAAGTATGTGGTGTTTTATCTTTCAATCTTGTCAGTCAGACTTTCACCAATGGACTAGTGGCATATACATCCGCTTATCCAATAATTTTGTAAAAAGAGCTGGCAACGGGGTGTGACGTGGGCATTACCCTTCGGGTAACCAACGTTGCCCTATCCTGTATTGACTATTTGGAGGCCCATGAAGGCACTTGGAGGCAAGGCGGCCCATCCGGGTGGTGCACCAGAGGATTCCTTGACGAGCAAGACAAAGAGGCGGCCGAATAAGGAAAGATTAGATTTAAAACTACTGTAAACCTAGTCATACTCGATTGGACCTCTTGAGACCTGGCCTCCTATATAAAGGCCAGGAGAGGGGCTGTCGAGGGACACAATAAATCTTAGCAAACCCAGCCACCAAAATCTTAGAGCTAGGTCACCATAGAACTTAGCCATCTCGACGAGATCTCAGCCGAACTATTCGGCACCCCATTGTAATCCATTATCATCATAATCAAGAACAGACAGGCAGGACGTAGGGGTTTTACCTCATCGAGGGCCCCGAACCTGGGTAAATCGCTCTCCCCGCTTGTCTGTGAACCGATGTCTCGTGTCAGCTTGCAGGATTCCATCAACCCTAAGCCCCTAATGGAGGGCATTGCCGAGGAGCACCCTCGACAATTGGCGCCGTCTGTGGGAAACCTGTCGGCACAAGATCGGTCATCGGCAGATCCAGTCATGTCACCAGCAACTTTATCGACACCGTCATCGCCAAACCTGGGAAGCCCGATTCGATTCGGCTCCTACAAATTCACCCTGCACAGCGACTCCTCCCGCTCAACCTTCTCAGATCTACAAGGAAACATGGAGATGACTTTCGGCAGCGTCCACTACAACGTCAACGCGGAAGGAATCCTTCGGCTGCTGGAATCGCCCGCTTCCGGATCGACGAGTCCGAGCGCGTCATCGTCACTCGACCTTTCGGCTGGTCTGACAGGCTCGACGAGTTCACCCGCGCCCTCGACTCCCCGTTCGGCGTCTTCCATGTCGGTAGGATCCGACGATCCTACATCTTCGGAGTTAACTTCGTACTACTGCTTGAACTGCGACACCAGGCACGGGCTAGGATCGAGCGACACGCCGTTCATCTGCAATGCCCAGTATTCATCGGGAGAGGACAGTATCGACAGCATCGTCCAAGGAACCACCCAAAGAACGGCACACCATCAGGTTTATGTCGCCAATAACACGGGAAACACAAGGCACAGAGGAGATGGAGATCATACTCCTCGTTCCAGTAGACGAGCAAGTTTCGAAAACAGCGCCAGCAACCACAACAGCGACTACACCATCGCGGACGAGGAGTGGGCAGCAGCCAAGGCAGCAGCACTTAACAACACACCGCTCCCTGCAGGAACCTCGGTTGGAACCCTCAACGCCTATCGCTCTATACTAGAGAAAAACCGGGAGCACCTATCGAAAGAGCAAGCCACCCTCGAGAGACGCCTATCTGCGGCAGACCGGTCCAGCGAACGACGTAGAGGCTCGCAAGGGAGTGCCTCTCGAAATACTCAGGGGGCAGGCAAGCACCGGTCGAGACTATCCAGGCTTTCGGAAGACGACGCAAGAGAAATAACATCGAGTCTGACCAAATCCTTCATGACCACGGACACCGCAGGCATGCCACGGCCGAAAACCGTTGCAGGAGCAACAGCCAACCTCGCTGCATACCTCATCAACCAGCGCCCTGAAGGATCCATGACTCAAGCCCACCGAGGCGCCCTAGAAAGCCTCGCGATATTGGGAAATAATCTAGTTCCGCGAAAGGAAAAGACCACGTTGCAGGCTAGTGGTTCAAAGCATCATGTGAGAGACGCTCGGGATGAAATCACCCAGAGCAGGATCGACAAAGCAAGACGACGACGCGCCGCTAGGGAGGAGAATGACAACAATTTTTCGGATGAGAATCAGGAGTACGACGGCGAACTCAGGGGAGCCGACTGTTTAAGCTATAAAATCCGCGAGGCGATGCCACCCAAAAAGTTCAAGCCCACCCCTACTGACGCTGCCAAATACGATGGGCAGCAGGAGCCAAGATCTTGGATAGACGACTACCTGCAGACTGTGATTCTGCATAAGGGGAACCAGATAGCAGCAATGCAGTGCTTGCAGCTTTACCTAAAGGATTCAGCGCGAGCCCGGCTAAGGGGGCTGCCGAAGGGGTCCATCAAATCATGGGACGACCTAGTAGATGCCTTCGTTGCCAATTTCCAAGCAACGTACAAGAGACCCGCCGGGATTGAAGAGTTACGGAATTGCCAGCAAAAGAAGTAGGAATCGATGCGCTCATACATCGGGAGATTCACCAAACTCCTAAACACTGCCGAAGATGTATCTGTCGACAGAGAAATCGACGCTTTCAGCGATGGCGTCCGACGTGAAAGCTACATAGAAGAACTTGGACGCAAAAAGCCAAAAACCATAACCAAGTTAATGGAAATCGCCAACAGCTGGGCCGATGGCTAGGACAACGTACGAAGGCCGCGGCAGCGCAGTGACGACGAAGACGACGACCAGCCGAAGCACGACTCGGGTGGTCGAAGGGATCGTCACAAGAGAAGGAAGAACCGCAGCCATGACGACAACAACCTGGTAGCCGCAGGGTACTCTGATCGGCAGGACGATCGATACGACGATAGAAGAGACGATCGATAGGATGGTAATCGGAACAACTTTGGGAACCGTGGCAATTATAAACCACGACAGCAAAGGACTCCCGAACTGCCCTACGCTGAGCAGATCAACGCCCCCTGTTACCTGCACTCGTATGTCGATTCTAAGGACGGCAAAACAAAGTCAAGCCACTTGCTCAGGGACTGTCGGCAGTTCATTGACATGCACAAACTCATCCAGCAGGCAGGCCAACAACCACCACCACCACCTCCACCTCCACCGCAACATCAAGTCCAGCAGGCCCAACTTCATCAACCCAACGAGGCGTTCCCACCACCACGTGGGCAGATGAGCATGATCCATAGGACAGGTGTCTCAAGAAGAGAGATGAAGAAGCTCACCCGAGAGATTAACCTGGCAGAAAGCATCATGGCGAACATCCCCGAGTATGTCGAGTGGTCCTCTCAGAACATTACGTTCAATCGAGCAGATCACTCGATGACCATACCAAAACCAGGACACGCTGCCTTAGTAGTCGAGGCACAAATCGGGGGGTTCAAGATGAGCAAAGTCTTCATGGATGGTGGAAGCGGACTGAACCTGATATTCGTCGACACAATAAAAAGTATGGGGATCACCATGAGGATGCTAGAAGAAACAGACACTTGCTTCCATGGGATTCTTCCAACTGCACCGGGCTACTCTCTTGGCAAGGTTTACCTGAACGTCGTCTTTGGCAAAACCGACAATTTCAGGAAGGAAAAGATCGAGTTTGAAGTAGTGAACTGGGAATCACAGTATCACGCTATACTCGGGAGACCAGCTTATGCCAAGTTCATGGTTGTACCGCACTACGCATACCTCAAGCTGAAAATGCCTGGGAACAACGGGACAAACATTACAGTCTATGGAAGTTTTTCACGCTCGGACAATTGTGATCGTGACTTTCAGAGGATTGCTGCGAAGTTTGGGTCACAATAAGAAATCGTCGACCCTCTGCCCAAGTTGTCGATACGTGAAATCAAGGAGGAAAAACATGTCAGGGAAACCAAGAAGAAGCCAGCCGACCTTGCTCTTGAAGCTTTGGCAGCAGAAGCTTCGGCAGCGAAAGCTTCGGCAGTTGATGACACAGAAGACCTAGGAGACAGCAAAACGCTGGCAACCATTGTCCAGACCCCTGGTGAAATCAACAACGCTGCAGCAACCACTAACGTGGTGAAAAAGCCAGAAGATGAGAAGAACCCCTTCCTTGCTTAAGCAATTTATTAGCGTTTAATTTTTTTCCCTTTATTTTAAACAGGGCCTTCCTTTTTTCGCCCTCTAGTCTCGTGCTTACCTTATTAATGAGAACTTAAGTTTCGATCCTTTGTTAAGCATTGCAGTAATTCAAAACGTCTAAGCCGCATCACCATGCAACATAGTACGCGGCAGAAGATCGTGCTTCAAAAGAAAAGCCTCTACGAGTGCTAAAAGATACAAAGCAAACAAGGATGTTAATCCTTCCCTCTGCTATAGATGCCTCTACGAGTGCCGTAAATAGCAAGAGTTCGGAAATACATATAAACACAACCCACGTTCGATATTTTACTTATGGAAATATCAAAGGACAACGGGCTCATCGGCAGAATCACTGCACCCGAAATATTCGGGAGTGACTGTCGAAACATACATCGGTTGAAAGCAAAGTTGCGCATACAACAGGTTTAGCAAAACCTGCAACACGAGCTGATCACTCAAATGATTTGCTGACCAACGAGTACACATACATTCAAACGGGCAATTAAGATTTGTTCCCTCAAAATTTGCCAACGGCATTAACACGGTAAAAGTACATATACATGTATCTACCGAACAAAAGGGCTCAATTACACAATCCAAACACTTGGATGAAGTAGCCAAAATACCTATTTACAAAACAACCTTAATCCCTGAAATCACCCTTGCGGAGTTTCTTTTTCCTCAGGTACCTTTGAGTCCTCCTCAAGCTTGTCGACAATTATATTGGCGGGCAACAATACCTTCGGATACAGTGTCTCCAAATCACCAGTTGCGTTGGCAATAGACAGAAAATTCGCTGAGGGATAACGAGCAAGGACAAGGGCAAGTGTAAACCTGGCCCCCGCAAAGACCTGAGCTCGCAGCAAGTCCCGAATCTTCTTGGTATTTCCAAACTCCGACATCAAAGTCAGCAGCGTAGGAGGGACCGCATTCAAAGGGAACATAATCCTCCAAATTACCCGCAGAGCTTTGTAGCATTTGTCGAAGAAATGGTGGACTTGTTGGACCCGATCCTGAAATTGTGCGACAGCCGAAGCCTTCGAGTGTTCCCGCCAGAAAATTTCTTCGGCTGATGACAGCTCGGTCAGTGCGTGCACACGCTCGTGAATCCGTTTGTTCTCTTCCGCACGGTTCAAAGCTATGACTGGCAAAGGAATCAATGGAAGATCAGGCAATGCGTTTTCACAAAAGAGTGATGAAATCAAAGACCAGGGAACTTATAGTTTAAACTTTCAGTAGCCTTATGCAGTTCAGTAAGAGCATAGCGCTCTACGTCGGCTGCAATCTCGCCCTTCTTCCTGATAATGGCGGCCTAGGCATAGGTACTGCGCAGGTCCTTTTCCAACTGTGCGATCCGATCCTTCATACGTTGCGATCGATCATCTTCAGAAAGAGCACTCGAAGAATCGTCAACGAAGGCAGGCACTGGGAACACCTGTAAGGAAAGACGTCAAAGGCATGACAGATCGGTTCACCTCAACAACAGAAGGTACTCCCATCGGGAGAATACAAGCGGAAATATCATAAGCAAAGAGTGTGCTAACAACATTGCCAGCATAAAGTTTATTACAAACAGAAGTTATCCGACAGAACATCGTTTCACAACAGTTCAAAGGAAAGTTTGCTACAGAAATCAAATGGCTTGGGTTTGAGTTGATAAACTAGGGCCGACCGATGTCTTCTTTGATGACACCAGCTCGAGGAGCTGGCGTGCACACTTAAGAGCCGATATCTTGAAGGTGCTTAAATCAACGAACCGCCCATCTTGCTCTTTCGGCAGCTCCTTAGACATTTCTTCAATGTCAGCCTTAAAGCCGTGACCCATCATAAGTTGGAAGGCCAGGAGGGCACCATAGGTACGCGAGGTGCGTTTGAATACCTCGATAACTTCCTTGGTGTCAACCGCGAAGGCGTCGATCAGCTGCCCCAGAGTTTTGTCTTGATTGATCTTGGGAAAGATCATCGAGTGCATCCGCGCCATGGCACCTTTTCCCTTTTCAA
Source organism: Lolium perenne (assembly GCF_019359855.2). Taxonomy (NCBI): domain Eukaryota; kingdom Viridiplantae; phylum Streptophyta; class Magnoliopsida; order Poales; family Poaceae; genus Lolium; species Lolium perenne. The sequence continues at coordinate 185,746,320 of NC_067244.2, forward strand.
GAAGCTCCCGTGTAAGCTGGTGGGAGGCGAGAGCCATCGACACACCATTTGCCGGAGAGTTGTTTGGAACTTTGTCCAAGGCATTGGCAGGGATGTTGGCGGCTTCTACAAGAAAATGAATTGGAAAAGGTCGTTGACAAAGGAACGAATCCATAAGTGCAATAATCGACAGAGGTGTACAAAAGAGATTACCAAGTAGAGCCAAAGAAGACTGACGAAGGAGCTCATCCTTTTCAGCTGGCCGAGCTTCTTCCTCTTTCAGCTTCTCCTTCAGTTTGCCCAGTTCCTCCTTCAGGGAGTCGACTTCCTGGCGAGCTGTGGCAGCCTTTCTAATGGCGCCGTCCAACTTCAAAGAAGAAGATTTAACCTCCTCCTGCAGTCGAACTTTGTCTGCTTCCAGAGAAGTAAATTGAGAGGCAAAGGCCTCCAAAGAAGATATAACACCTCGCAGGTCCTTAAGGAAGAAAGACGTTTAAACAAAGAATCATTAAACAAAGTACGCACCAGGAAAATTCAAGTTGTTATCAAAAAGGGACTTACAGAAGAAGGAGTCGCGGCGGTGGCAGCTGAAGGAACATCTTTCCCCTTAGAAAGGGAGGAAGCTGTTGACGCCTGAGCCGTGGGGGTTGCCTTAGGAGCCGAAGCTTCGGAAGCCGCAACGTCCGGTGGAGCAGCGCCAGATTTGGCTTTCTTAGACGGAGGCTCAATGAGACCTTCGTCACTGCAAAAGGAAATGATTAAGCAGAAGTTATAAAAGTAATGCAAAGAATAAGAGGGCAAAATACGGCTTCAGGGAAGAAGGTACTCACATATCGAAAAGATCGTCTTCATCGGCAAAGCCACCAGTCGATCTCTTCATGGGTGAAGCCCTGGTCTCCTCCACAGCTGCATCAATAAAGGCATCACGATCAGCGTCATCATCACGCACTGATCCCTCTGTGTCGCAAGCATCATCGGCTAAGGAAGGAGGATCGGCATGGGCAGCTTCAGAATTTATTGGGTCATCGTGTTCGCCCTCTGGGTCTATGTGTTCAGCAGCATGAAAATCAACAGGGACTGAGGAGCCTCTTCCCTCAGAAGTGTCATTTGGAGAATCATGCGAGTTTCTAGAAACTATGGCAATCTGTCGAAGAAAAGAGCAAGTAAGTATGAATGGTGATTATGTCAACTAAGTAGGAGCAGCGTAATAAGAATATAAGAAAGGAAAGATACCTCTGGTGGTGGATGATCGGCATCAAAGGGAGTATAAGAAGATATCAACGGGATCGAGTCTTCCTGACTAAAGAAAGTAAGGCGACGGACTTCGTCAAGCAGCTCCTTTTCTGACAGTTCAGCAACATTTATCCTGGTTTCATCCTTTGCACCCGAATACAACCACATCGGGCGGATTCTGGCCATGACTGGCTGGACTCGACGCTTCAAGAACACCGCTGCTACCTCTGTGCCGATCATAGTTTGACCGTCGGCTTCTTTGATCCGAAGGAATTTGGCGAATAGTTCGTCGGCTGCTATCTTCTCGTCGGGAGAAAGAATGTTCTTCCAAGAGTCCTTCGGCTTGGCTTCAGGGACATCGACAAAGCAAGGAAGCTGGGATTTGGTTGTTGAAGAGTCTTTAACATAAAACCACTTCAGTCTCCATCCTTGCACGGATTCTCTCATTGGGAAACTGAAATAGTTAACCTCTGAACGAGCCACAAACCCCACTCCTCCAATGATAAAGGATCCGTTACTACTGATGTACCTCTTTACATAGAAGATCTTCTTCCACAGCCCGAAATGAGGTTCGATGCCCAGAAACGCCTCGCAGAGGGTGATGAACACAGCAACGTGAAGGATTGAGTTGGGAGTGAGTTGCCATAGTTGTATCTCGTAAGTCCGCAAGAGATGAAGAAGGAATTCATGGGCAGGAAGCGAGAGACCCCGATACAGGAATGATAGGAATACCACGGTAAAGCCAGCAGGGGGATTGGGCCGAGAAATCGCACCTGGGAGGACCACGTTCCTCTCGTCGGAGGAAATTAATCCCAGGCTTCGGGATCTCTTCTCGTCGCGCTTGGTGATGGTTGACGCTATCCAATCCCCAGGTTTGGCTATCGAGCCTGGCGGTGCTGGCGGCGCCGGAGCTGGGGGAAGAGCGCCTGGAGCGCTCCCCTTCGGAAGACTAGAAGAGGATTTGGCGGCGGCGCCACCGCTAGTGGAGCTGGCGGCGGCGCTGGAGTTCTTCTTTTTCACCATTGCGAGATCTGGGAAGAATCGAAAAGCGGTGGTGGCGGCGCAGCAGTTGCGAAAGGGAGAAGAAGAAGAACGACAAGAGAATGTTATGACAAATGAAGGAGAAGATTAGGGATTTTCATCCTTTGGAGATTTTAAGAGAAGGAAGGCCACGTGGGCACGTGTCGTTACTGCTAGTGGACCTTTTTCCGATTAATGGTTGCAAGAATCGAGGAGGTGCCTTGGTAACTGTGGGAGAGGAGCAGAAGTTGCTTGAAAATAGGGCCAGGCCCAACGGGTCGCGTCTTATCAGTCAAAACCGAGATGTCAGTAAAACGTCATCAATGACGTCATGAGGAATGATTAAAGAGTTCGAAGGAATAAAAAGGTATCGGGTGATGAACTTGAGTCTATGCACAGATTGCAAAGCATCTGCACTTAGACTCGGGGGCTACTCCCATCGGGAGTGCTGGATGCGCACCCGATAGAATGAAGACCCGAAGAAAAAAGCCTTGGAGGAAGAGATAACTGCTCGACTCGAGTCTGCACCCGGTTGCAAGCACCCGTGCCCAGACTCGGGGGCTACTCCCATCGGGAGCGTGATGTCTACGGGTGCTTCTATTCTTGTAGACAGTGTTGGGCCTCCAAGAGCAGAGGTTTGTAGAACAGCAGCAAGTTTCCCTTAAGTGGATCACCCAAGGTTTATCGAACTCAGGGAGGAAGAGGTCAAAGATATCCCTCTCAAGCAACCCTGCAACCACAAAGCAAGAAGTCTCTTGTGTCCCCAACACACCTAATAGGTGCACTAGTTCGGCGAAGAGATAGTGAAATACAAGTGGTATGAATGAATATGAGCAGTAGTACGGCGCCAGAAAAGTGCTTGCTGGCGTGCAGTTGATGGTAGTAATATTGCAGGCAGTATAAATGCAGTAAAATAGTAAACAAGCAGCGATAGCAGTATTTAGGAACAAGGCCTAGGGATCATACTTTCACTAGTGGACACTCTCAACATTGATCACATAACAGAATAAATAGATAGATGCTAGACTCTACACCCTCTTGTTGGATGATGAACACCACTAACTGTGTAGGATTACACGAACCCTCAATGCCGGAGTTAACAAGCTCCACAATATTCAATGTTCATATTTAAATAACCTTAGAGTGCATAACAGATCAACATAACCAAACCAAGTACTAACATAGCATGCACACTGTCACCTTCACACTACGAAAGGAGGAATAGATCACATCAATAGTATCATAGCAATAGTTAACTTCATAATCTACAAGAGATCACAATCATAGCCCACGCCAAGTACTACACGATGCACACACTGTCACCATTACACCGTGCAGGAGGAATAAACTACTTTAATAACATCACTAGAGTAGCACACAGATAGATTGTGATACAAAACACATTGCAATCATAAAGGGATATAAATAAGCACTTCACTATGCCATTCATAACAGTGAATAAGTATTCTGTGAAATATAGCCTAAGAGACCCACACGGTGCACACACTGTCACCTTTACACACGTGGGACAAGGAGTCTCCGGAGATCACATAAGTAAAACCCACTTGACTAGCATAATGACATCTAGATTACAAGCATCATCATATGAATCTCAATCATGTAAGGCAGCTCATGAGATTATTGTATTGAAGTACATAGGAGAGAGATTAACCACATAGCTACCGGTACAGCCCCGAGCCTCGATGGAGAACTACTCCCTCCTCATGGGAGACAGCAGCGTTGATGAAGATGGCGGTGGTGTCGATGGAGAAGCCTTCCGGGGGCACTTCCCCGTCCCGGCGGCGTGCCGGAACAGAGACTCTGTCCCCGGATCTTGGCTTCGCGATGGCGGCGGCTCTGGAAGGTTTCTCGTACCGTGGCTTTTCCGTATAGGGTTTTCGCGACGGAGGCTTTAAGTAGGTGGAAGGGCAAGGTCGGTGGAGTCACGAGGGACCCACACAACAGGGCGGCGCGGGCCCTAGCCTGGCCACGCCGCCTTAGTGTGGCGCCACCTCGTGGCCCCACTTCGTATCTCCTCCGGTCTTCTGGAAGCTTCGTGTGAAAATAGGACCCTGGGCGTTGATTTCGTCCAATTCCGAGAATATTTCCTTACTAGGATTTCTGAAACCAAAAACAGCAGAAAACAGGAACTGGCACTTCGGCATCTCGTCAATAGGTTAGTTCCGGAAAACGCATAATAATGACATATAATGTGTATAAAACATGTAGGTATCATCAATAAAGTAGCATGGAACATAAGAAATTATAGATACGTTTGAGACGTATCAAGCATCCCCAAGCTTAGTTCCTACTCGCCCTCGAGTAGGTAAACGATAACAATGATAATTTCTTAAGTGACATGCTACCAACATAATCTTGATCAACATTATTGTAAAGCATATGTAATGAATGCAGCGACAAAACAATGGTAATGACATGAGTAAACAAATGAATCATAAAGCAAAGACTTTTCATGAATAGTACTTCAAGACAAGCATCAATAAGTCTTGCATAAGAATTAGCTCGTAAAGCAATAATTCAAAGTAGAGGTATTGAAGCAACACAAAGGAAGATTAAGTTTCAGCGGTTGCTTTCAACTTATAACATGTATATCTCATGGATATTGTCAATGTAAAGTAATATAACAAGTGCAATATGCAAGTATGTAGGAATCAATGCACAGTTCACACAAGTGTTTGCTTCTTGAGGTGGAGAGAGATAGGTGAACTGACTCAACATAAAAGTAAAAGAAATGCCCTTCGCAGAGGGAAGCAGGGATTAAATCATGTGCTAGAGCTTTTGAAGTTTTGAAATCATATAAAGAGCATAAAATAAAGTTTTGAGAAGTGTTTGTTGTTGTCAATGAATGGTAATGGGTACTCTAACTACCTTATCAACCAGACTTTCAAGAGCGGCTCCCATGAAGGACGTTATCTCTACCAGCAAGGTAGATCATCCCTCTTCTCTTTTGTTTACACATGTATTTTAGTTTAGTTTTTATTTTTTTATTTTTTAGATGACACTCCTCCCAACCTTTGCTTTCTCAAGCCATGGCTAACCGAATCCTCGGGTGCCTTCCAACAATCACATACCATGAAGGAGTGTCTATTTGCAAAATTAAGTTGCTTACTGATGAATCAGAGCAAAACATGTGAAGAGAATTATTAATGGAGGTTGATTAATTGGGGGCTGGGAACCCCATTGCCAGCTCTTTTTGCAAAATTATTGGATAAGCGGATGAAGCCACTAGTCCATTGTGAAAGTCTGTCAAAAGTAAATGACAAGATCGAAAGATAAACACCACATACTTCCTCATGAGCTATAAAACATTGATACAAATAAGAGATAATAGATTTTGAATTGTTTAAAGGTAGCACATGAAGTATTTGCTTGGAATGGCAGAGAAATACCATGTGGTAGGTAGGTATGGTGGACACAAATGGCATAGTGGTTGGCTCAAGGATTTTGGATGCATGAGAAGTATTCCCTCTCGATACAAGGTTTAGGCTAGCAAGGTTATTTGAAACAAACACAAGGATGAACCGGTGCAGCAAAACTCACATAAAAGACATATTGTAAACATTATAAGACTCTACACCGTCTTCCTTGTTGTTCAAACTCTTTACTAGAAATTATCTAGACCTTAGAGAGACCAATTATGCAAACCAAATTTTAGCAAGCTCTATGTATTTCTTCATTAATAGGTGCAAAGTATATGATGCAAGAGCTTAAACATGAGCACAACAATTGCCAAGTATCAAATTATCCAAGACATTTTAGAATTACTACATGTAGCATTTCCCAATTCCAACCATATAACAATTTAACGAAGAAGATTCAACCTTCGCCATGAACATTAAAAGCTAAGAACACATGTGTTCATATGAACCAGCGAAGCGTGTCTCTCTCCCACACAAGCATTTATTCAAACAAAAACAAAAACAAAAACAAACAGACGCTCCAAGTAAAGTACATAAGATGTGACCGAATAAAAATATAGTTTCATGGGAGGAACCTGATAAATTTGTCGATGAAGAAGGGGATGCCTTGGGCATCCCCAAGCTTAGATGCTTGAGTCTTCTTGAAATATGCAGGGATGAACCACCGGGGCATCCCCAAGCTTAGAGCTTTCACTCTTCTTGATCACGTTATATCATCCTCCTCTCTTGACCCTTGAAAACTTCCTCCACACCAAACTCGAAACAAACTCATTAGAGGGTTAGTGCATAATTAAAAATTCACATGTTCAGAGGTGACACAATCATTCTTAACACTTCTGGACATTGCCCAAAGCTACTGGAAGTCAATGGGACAAAGAAATCCATCCAACACAGCGAAAGAGGCAATGCGAAATAAAAGGCAGAATCTGTCAAAACAGAACAGTCCGTAAAGACGAATTTTAAAATGGCACCAGACTTTCTCAGATGAAAATGCCCAAATTGAATGAAAGTTGCGTACATATCTGAGGATCACGCACGTAAATTGGAAGATTTTTCTGAGTTACCTACAGAGAATTAGGCCCAGATTCGTGACAGACAGAAATCTGTTTCTGCGCAGTAATCCAAATCTAGTATCAACCCTACTATCAAAGACTTTACTTGGCACAACAATGCAATAAAATAAGATAAGGAGAGGTTGCTACAGTAGTAACAACTTCCAAGACTAAAATACAAAATAAATGTACTGTAACAAAATAAACACATGGGTTATCTCCCAAGAAGTTTTTTCTTTATAGCCATTAAGATAGGCTCAGCAATTTTAATGATGCTCTCCCAAGAAATAAGAGTTGAATCGAAAGAGAGCATCAAGAAGCAAATTCAAAACAAATTTAAGCCTAACATGCTTCCTATGCATAGGTATCTTGTAAATAAACAAGTTCATGAAGAGCAAAGTAACAAGCATAGGAAGATAAAACCAGTGTAGCTTCAAAAATTTCAGCATATAGAGAGGTGTTTTAGTAACATGAAAATTTTTACAACCATATTTCCCTCTCTCATAATAATTTTCAGAGACATCATGAACAAACTCAACAATATAAGTATCACATAAAGCATTCTTATTCACATGCATAAAAGTATCATTACTCTCCACATAAGCATAATCAATTTTATTAGTTGTAGTGGGAGCAAATTCAACAAAGTAGCTATCATTATTATTCTCATCATCAAATATAGGAGGCATATTGTAATCATAATTAAACTTATCCTCCATAGTAGGCAGCACCATAAGACCACTATCATTATAATCATCATATATGGGAGGATATCATAATCAACATAAACTTTCTCCTCAATACCCGGAGGGCTAAAGAGATCATTTTCATCAAAACCGACCTCCCCAAGCTTAAATTCTTCCATAGCATTAGCAACAATGGTGTTCAAAGCATTCATACTAATAACATTCCCATTAGCATGCATAAGTTCCACGGGTTTTTTAATTTTTTCTTCAAACACATCATGTCCTAATTCAAGATAAAGTTCATAAAGATCTCTCATTTTGTTGTTGTCTTCCATTAAGCCTTACTAGTGTAAAACAAGAGACAAAAAGATGCAATTGCAGGATCTAAAGGAAATAGCTTCGAGCACTTACAACGGCAACAGAAAATAACTTAGTTACCTGGGACCGGAGTGTGAGTGCCTTTTACCTTTCCTTCCCGGCAACGGCGCCAGAAAATAGCTTGATGTCTACGGGTGCTTCTATTCTTGTAGACAGTGTTGGGCCTCCAAGAGCAGAGGTTTGTAGAACAGCAGCAAGTTTCCCTTAAGTGGATCACCCAAGGTTTATCGAACTCAGGGAGGAAGAGGTCAAAGATATCCCTCTCAAGCAACCCTGCAACCACAAAGCAAGAAGTCTCTTGTGTCCCCAACACACCTAATAGGTGCACTAGTTCGGCGAAGAGATAGTGAAATACAAGTGGTATGAATGAATATGAGCAGTAGTACGGCGCCAGAAAAGTGCTTGCTGGCGTGCAGTTGATGGTAGTAATATTGCAGGTAGTATAAATGCAGTAAAACAGTAAACAAACAGCGATAGCAGTATTTAGGAACAAGGCCTAGGGATCATACTTTCACTAGTGGACACTCTCAACATTGATCACATAACATAATAAATAGATAGATGCTAGACTCTACACCCTCTTGTTGGATGATGAACACCACTAACTGTGTAGGATTACACGAACCCTCAATGCCGGAGTTAACAAGCTCCACAATATTCAATGTTCATATTTAAATAACCTTAGAGTGCATAACAGATCAACATAACCAAACCAAGTACTAACATAGCATGCACACTGTCACCTTCACACTACGAAAGGAGGAATAGATCACATCAATACTATCATAGCAATAGTTAACTTCATAATCTACAAGAGATCACAATCATAGCCCACGCCAAGTACTACACGATGCACACACTGTCACCATTACACCGTGCAGGAGGAATAAACTACTTTAATAACATCACTAGAGTAGCACACAGATAGATTGTGATACAAAACACATTGCAATCATAAAGGGATATAAATAAGCACTTCACTATGCCATTCATAACAGTGAATAAGTATTCTGTGAAATATAGCCTAAGAGACCCACACGGTGCACACACTGTCACCTTTACACACGTGGGACAAGGAGTCTCCGGAGATCACATAAGTAAAACCCACTTGACTAGCATAATGACATCTAGATTACAAGCATCATCATATGAATCTCAATCATGTAAGGCAGCTCATGAGATTATTGTATTGAAGTACATAGGAGAGAGATTAACCACATAGCTACCGGTACAGCCCCGAGCCTCGATGGAGAACTACTCCCTCCTCATGGGAGACAGCAGCGTTGATGAAGATGGCGGTGGTGTCGATGGAGAAGCCTTCCGGGGGCACTTCCCCGTCCCGGCGGCGTGCCGGAACAGAGACTCCTGTCCCCCAGATCTTGGCTTCGCGATGGCGGCGGCTCTGGAAGGTTTCTCGTACCGTGGCTTTTCCGTATAGGGTTTTCGCGACAGAGGCTTTAAGTAGGCGGAAGGGCAAGGTCGGTGGAGTCACGAGGGACCCACACAACAGGGCAGCGCGGGCCCTAGCCTGGCCGCGCCGCCTTAGTGTGGCGCCACCTCGTGGCCCCACTTCGTATCTCCTCCGGTCTTCTGGAAGCTTCGTGTGAAAATAGGACCCTGGGCGTTGATTTCGTCCAATTCCGAGAATATTTCCTTACTAGGATTTCTGAAACCAAAAACAGCAGAAAACAGGAACTGGCACTTCGGCATCTCGTCAATAGGTTAGTTCCGGAAAACGCATAATAATGACATATAATGTGTATAAAACATATAGGTATCATCAATAAAGTAGCATGGAACATAAGAAATTATAGATACGTTTGAGACGTATCAAGCATCCCCAAGCTTAGTTCCTACTCGCCCTCGAGTAGGTAAACGATAACAATGATAATTTCTTAAGTGACATGCTACCAACATAATCTTGATCAACATTATTGTAAAGCATATGTAATGAATGCAGCGACAAAACAATGGTAATGACATGAGTAAACAAATGAATCATAAAGCAAAGACTTTTCATGAATAGTACTTCAAGACAAGCATCAATAAGTCTTGCATAAGAATTAGCTCGTAAAGCAATAATTCAAAGTAGAGGTATTGAAGCAACACAAAGGAAGATTAAGTTTCAGCGGTTGCTTTCAACTTATAACATGTATATCTCATGGATATTGTCAATGTAAAGTAATATAACAAGTGCAATATGCAAGTATGTAGGAATCAATGCACAGTTCACACAAGTGTTTGCTTCTTGAGGTGGAGAGAGATAGGTGAACTGACTCAACATAAAAGTAAAAGAAATGCCCTTCGCAGAGGGAAGCAGGGATTAAATCATGTGCTAGAGCTTTTGAAGTTTTGAAATCATATAAAGAGCATAAAATAAAGTTTTGAGAAGTGTTTGTTGTTGTCAACGAATGGTAATGGGTACTCTAACTACCTTATCAACCAGACTTTCAAGAGCGGCTCCCATGAAGGACATTATCTCTACCAGCAAGGTAGATCATCCCTCTTCTCTTTTGTTTACACATGTATTTTAGTTTAGTTTTTATTTTTTTATTTTTTAGATGACACTCCTCCCAACCTTTGCTTTCTCAAGCCATGGCTAACCGAATCCTCGGGTGCCTTCCAACAATCACATACCATGAAGGAGTGTCTATTTGCAAAATTAAGTTGCTTACTGATGAATCAGAGCAAAACATGTGAAGAGAATTATTAATGAAGGTTGATTAATTGGGGGCTGGGAACCCCATTGCCAGCTCTTTTTGCAAAATTATTGGATAAGCGGATGAAGCCACTAGTCCATTGTGAAAGTCTGTCAAAAGTAAATGACAAGATCGAAAGATAAACACCACATACTTCCTCATGAGCTATAAAACATTGACACAAATAAGAGATCCTGTCCCCCAGATCTTGGCTTCGCGATGGCGGCGGCTCTGGAAGGTTTCTCGTACCGTGGCTTTTCCGTATAGGGTTTTCGCGACGGAGGCTTTAAGTAGGCGGAAGGGCAAGGTCGGTGGAGTCACGAGGGACCCACACAACAGGGTAGCGTGGGCCCTAGCCTGGCTGCGCCGCCTTAGTGTGGCGCCACCTCGTGGCCCCACTTCGTATCTCCTCCGGTCTTCTGGAAGCTTCGTGTGAAAATAGGACCCTGGGCGTTGATTTCGTCCAATTCCGAGAATATTTTCTTACTAGGATTTCTGAAACCAAAAACAGCAGAAAACAGGAACTGGCACTTCGGCATCTCGTCAATAGGTTAGTTCCGGAAAACGCATAATAATGACATATAATGTGTATAAAACATGTAGGTATTATCAATAAAGTAGCATGGAACATAAGAAATTATAGATACGTTTGAGACGTATCAGAGCGCTAGGCGCGCACCCGACAGAACTTTTTTGCACTCCAGGATCATGCCCGGGGACTTGATTCTGTGAAGGGTAACGTTGTTTTGCCATCGGCAGTTAACCAGCAAAAGTTGGGCACGTTACTCATTATCCCTTGCATGAGGAAAATGTATCGGATGACCTAAGGAGACTTGAAGAAAAACTTTGGCAGAGCAAAATGTTCGAGTGGTACAACTTGAGTCTACGCACGGATTGCAAGCATCCGTACCTAGACTCGGGGGCTACTCCCATCGGGAGCGCTGGCGCGCACCCGATAGAAGAAGATGATGCAGATTCAAGAAGAACAAGAACAATCAAGGAGAAGAACATTAGGTGAAGGCATGCTTTAGTCTCTACCCGAACTATCTTCGGCTAGACACTCGGGGGCTACTGACGTGGGTATTACCCTTCGGATAACCAACGTTGCCCTGTCCTGTATTGACTATTTGGAGGCCCATGAAGGCACTTGGAGGTAGGGCGGCCCATCCGGGTGGTGCACCAGAGGATTCCTTGACGAGCAAGACAAAGAGGCGGCCGAATAAGGAAAGATTATGTTTAAAACTACTGTAAACCTAGTCGTACTCGATTGGACCTCTTGAGACCTGGCCTCCTATATAAATGCCAGGAGAGGGGCTGTCGAGGGACACAATAAATCTTAGCAAACCCAGCCACCAAAAGCTTAGAGCTAGGTCACCATAAAACTTAGCCATCTCGACGAGATCTCAGCCGAACTATTCGGCACCCCATTGTAATCCATTATCATCATAATCAAGAACAGACAGGCAGGACGTAAGGGTTTTACCTCATCGAGGGCCCCGAACCTGGGTAAATTGCTCTCCCCGCTTGTCTGTGAACCGATGTCTCGTGTCAGCTTGCAGGATTCCATCAACCCTAAGCCCCTAACGGAGGGCATTGCCGAGGAGCACCCTCGACAGGGTGCCTGATGCGTGCAATTAACACACGTCCGTTGGGAACCCCAAGAGGAAGGTGTGATGCAGACAGTAGCAAGTTTTCCCTCAGAAAGAAACCAAGGTTTATCGAACCAGGAGGAGCCAAGAAGCACGTTGAAAGTTGATGGCGGCGAAGTGTAGTGCGGCGCAACACCAGGGATTCCGGCGCCAACGTGGAACCTGCACAACACAACCAAAGTACTTTGCCCCAACGTAACAGTGAGGTTGTCAATCTCACCGGCTTGCTGTGAACAAAGGATTAACCGTATTGTGTGGAAGATGATTGTTTGCAAAGAACAATAAAGAACAAGTATTGCAGTAGATTGTATTTTAGATGTAAAGAATAGACCGGGGTCCACAGTTCACTAGCGGTGTCTCTCCCATAAGATAAATAGCATGTTGGGTGAACAAATTACAGTTGGGCAATTGACAAATAAAGAAGGCATAACAATGCACATACAAATATCATGATGAGTACTACGAGGTTTAATCAGGGCATTACGACAAAGTACATAGACCGCCATCCAGCATGCATCTATGCCTAAAAAGTCCACTTTCAGGTTATCATCCGAATTCCTTCCGGTATTAAGTTGCAAGCAACAGACAATTGCATTAAGTATGGTGCGTAATGTAATCAACACAAATATCCTTAGACAAAGCATCGATGTTTTATCCCTAGTGGCAACAGCACATCCACAACCTTAGAACTTTCTCACATCGTCCTGCATTTAATGGAGGCATGAACCCACTATCGAGCATAAATACTCCCTCTTGGAGTCACAAGTATCAACTTGGCCAGAACCTCTACTAGCAACGGAGAGAATGCAAGAACATAAACAACACATATGATAGATTGATAATCAACTTGACATAGTATTCAATATCCATCGGATCCCAACAAACACAACATGTAGGATTACAAAGAAACGATCTTGATCATGATAGGCAGCTCACAAGATCGAGCATGATAGCACAATTAGGAGAAGACGACCATCTAGCTACTGCTATGGACCCATGGTCCAGGGGTGAACTACTCACACATCAATCCGGAGGCGATCATGGCGATGAAGAGTCCTCCAGGAGATGATTCCCCTCTCCGGCAGGGTGCCGAAGGCGATCTCCTGAATCCCCCGAGATGGGATTGGCGGCGGCGGCGTCTCTGTAAGGTTTTCCGTATCGTGGCTCTCGGTACTGGGGGTTTCGCGACGGAGGCTTTAAGTAGGCGGAAGGGCGGAGTCGGGAGAGTCACGGGGGCCCCACACGCTAGGGCCGCGCCGCCCTAGTGTGGCGGCGCCCCGTGGCCCCACTTCGTCTCCCCTCCGGTCTTCTGGAAGCTTCGTGCAAAAATAGGACCCTGGGCGTTGATTTCGTCCAATTCCGAGAATATTTCCTTACTAGGATTTCTGAAACCAAAAACAGCAGAAAACAGCAACTGGCTCTTCGGCATCTCGTCAATAGGTTAGTGCCGGAAAATGCGTAATAACGACATATAATGTATATAAAACATGTGAGTATCATCATAAAAGTAGCATGGAACATAAGAAATTATAGATACGTTTGGAACGTATCAGTGCCCAACCCCAATTAATTACAACTTTCATTAATAATTCTCTTCACATGTTTTGCCCTGATTTATCAGTAAGCAACTTAATTTGCAAATAGACACTCCTCCATGGTATATGAATGATGGAAGGCACCCGAGGATTCGGTTAGCCATGGCTTGTGTAAGCAAAGGTTGGGAGGAGTGTCATCCATAATAAAACTAAAATACATGTGTAAACAAAAGAGAAGAGGGATGATCTACCTTGCTGGTAGAGATAACGTCCTTCATGGGAGCCGCTCTTGAAAGTCTGGTTGACATAGTAGTTAGAGTGCCCACTACCATTCGTTGACAACAACAAACACCTCTCAAAACAATTTTACTTCTGTTTTAAAAATGAAAAGCTCTAGCACATGTTAATCCCTGCTTCCCTCTGCGAAGGGTCAATCTTTTACTTTTATGTTGAGTCACCATCCTTTCTTTGAGCACCTTCTTGAGAGCATAATTGTCATTCTTAGTGTAATATGTTTGTCCCAGAATATGGTTAACTGTGGTATAATTTTGATGCTTTTATCTTTGATAATCTTTACTTCTAGTCTTCCCATGAACTTCCGAGGTGCCTGGGCATTTATGTTCTGCTGTACAAATACGGGCAAGCGAGATACCACTTTATCATATCTTTTTATGAGCATTGCAATCCTGCTTATAGATATGTTTCATGATGCTTATTATTAGTTTGTTGGTATCTTTTTCATGATTGACATAACTATTAGATGACTTTATTTACATTTATCTTATTATGAATTGCCTAAGTACTCGTCCATATAATGAGAATATTTACATCATATGAGCAAATGTGTTCGTGAAAGTTCTTTTATCGCACTCAGTTGTTAACTGAATTGCTTGAGGACAAGCAATAAGCTAAGCTTGGGGGGAGTTGATACGTCCAAAACGTATCTACTTTCCCAAACACTTTTGCTATTGTTTTGCCTCTAATTTTTGTATTTTGGATACAACTAACACGGACTAACGCTGTTTTCAGTAGAATTGCCATGGTGTCTTATTTTTGTGCAGAAAATCAACTTTCAGGAAAATCCCCGGAAATAATTGCAATGGGCCTATATTTACAGAAGACCCACGGAGCCAGAAGACGTGACGGAGGGGGGCCACGAGGCGCGCACACCACGTGGCGGCGCGGTGGGCCCATGGCCGCGCCGCCACATGGGGACGCCACCTCGGCCAGCCCCCGGCACTCCCCTCTGGACTACTTAAAGCCCTTGACCTAAAAACGCACGGGGGTTCGACCAATTTGCCAGAAGATATCCAGAACTCCGCCGCCATTGAAAACCCTATTTCGGGATCAGAAACTCCGTTCTGGCACCCTGCCGGGACGGGGAATTGGAGGAGATCATCGCCATCATCGCCACCGACGCCTCTCCATCGACCATCCATGCTTCCTCCATCCATGTGTGAGTAATTCCCCGCTGTAGGCTGAAGGGGATGGTAGGGATTGGATGAGATTGTCATGTAATAGCCATAAGATTGTTAGGGCATGGTGCCTAGTATCCGTTGTTGGTACTTTTATGATATTTTTGCGACTTGTTATGCTTAATGCTTGTCACTTAGGGTCCGAGTGCCATGATTTCAGATCTGAACATGTTATTGATTCTTGATGATATTCATTATTTTATGATCTTACCTGCAAGTTGTATACACATATTGCTGTCTAGAACC
The DNA here is from genome assembly GCF_019359855.2 of Lolium perenne. NCBI lineage: Eukaryota > Viridiplantae > Streptophyta > Magnoliopsida > Poales > Poaceae > Lolium > Lolium perenne. Next base: position 185,761,712 of record NC_067244.2, read on the forward strand.
CGAGGCTCCAAAGTGACAGAAATTGGGACAACCAGAGGGGAAGGCTGTGATATAAGGATCACATGTGTTCATGGAGTGTTAATGCTTTGCTCCGGTACTCTATTAAAAGGAGTACCTTAATTACCAGTAGTTTCCCTAGAGGCCCGGCTGCCACCGGCTGGTAGGACAAAAGATGTTGTGCAAGTTTCTCATTGCGAGCACGTACGACTATATACGAAACACATGCCTATGGTTATTTAGTACTTGGATACTGTTTTATTATTATCTGCAAATGCCTAGTCTTGATTATTACATGAGTTATCTTATCCATGCAGCGCCCGTTCATCCATCCCTATGCCTACATTATTTTAATCCTGCTATTTACTATAATCACTACTGCTGTCTTTATTACACTGCTGCTTATATTTCACTACTGCTACTGCTATAAAACTGTTGCTACTGATAAACTATTGCGAGCAAGTCTGTTTCCAGGTGCAGCTGAATTGACAACTCCGCTGTTAAGGCTTACAAATATTCTTTGGCTCCCCTTGTGTCGAATCAATAAATTGGATTTTACTTCCCTCGAAGACTGTTGCGATCCCCTATACTTGTGGGTCATCAATATGGCGGGTATTTCAAAAGAGTGTGGTGGTGCCATTTCGATGCCACGACATAGACTTCAAAGACGTGCTCCGTGACTTGCTGGTAGCTCGTACTCATTTCTTATAAAATATTTGGGCCTACCACTCTCGGTTTGGCAACTAAAGAGGGTTGATTTCTAACCACTTGAGGACAAGATGGCCGGAAAGTTAGTAACTTGGGATGGGAAGAATCCTTCAACGCGGCGGGTCGAGGGGGCTCATCAAATCCATACTCACCACAAAATCCATTTTTCACCTCACTCCGCTTAACATCCCGCCAGGTTGCTTTGCTACCATGAACAAAGTTGAGAGAACTTTTTTATGGGCCAGCACTATACTAGTGATGTCTACGGTCAAATGGGAGGCAGTTTGTAGGCCTACTCACCTTGGTGGCTTAGGGATTCTCCATCTTGAGAAGCTTGCGAGGGACCTTTTTTGTGGTGGCCTTGGTTTGAGTGGCGTGACACCAACAAGCTTTGCGTTGGTATGAGTAATCACAACTCGGTGGATATGGATCGCTTTTATGCCACCTTCACGATCAACATTGGCAACAACAAAATCATACCTTGTTGGGACTCCCCTTGGCTACATGGAATGAAGCCCAAAGACATTGCCCCACTAATTTTTGAAGCCTCCACAAGGAAGAAATGGAGTGTCAAACAAGCCATGCATAACAATGCTTGGTTCTCAAAATCAAGACGGACGTCGATATGACCTTGCAACACATACATGAGTACATTCGGCTTTGGAGGCACCTCAATGACATTCATCTCAATGAGGAAATTGAGGACTCTATCTCTTGGAACCTCACGTCGATGGGGAGCATACATCATCCTTGGCTTATAATGCTCAATTTATTTGGGGTCACGCTCACGAGTATGAAAAAGTTAGTGCGGAAGGCTTGGGCGTCTCCAAAGGTAAATTTCTTTGCATGGTTGGCTATTCAGAATAGACTTTGGATGGTGGATCGCCTAGAGAAGAGAGGTTGGAACAATTGTGGGCTTTGCCCGCTTTGCAAGCAAAACCAAGAGCCAGCCACACACCTCTTCTCCCATTGCTGCTATACCAAGCGGCTTTGAGGGATGGTAAGGAGTGGCTTGGGGTACCATCAATCCGGACCCATGAGCGGACGGTTGGCCTCCCTGTCAAAGCTTGGTGGACGGACAAACATGTCACGCAGGAGCACCCCCAACCGTGAAGCTATGACTTATCTCACCTTGCTAATTAGTTGGACGATTTGACAAGAGCGAACCGCAAGGGTCTTCAACAATAAATATGCGTGTCCAACTTTTCTTCTTGAGCTCATCAAGAGTGAGAACAAACTTTGGATCTCCGTGGGTGTGAAATTTTTAGGGGATGTAATTTTGCGAGAGTATGTTAAACTCATCTACTTATTTAATGAGCGGTGGCAAATCTTTTGCTCCCCTTTCAAAATAAAATAAAATGGATGGAGTAATCCTCGTGTAGCTGATTGATCGTCAGCATGTCTGAAGATGAGATTACCGGTGGCGGGTCACAGACTCACAGTTTAACAGATCCTGTGCGTACCCCGCGTGCATGCACCAAACCGACCAGGTGCTCGCTGTGCGCCCACAAATGTGCTGGCTGGAACGGAGATGAGATGGATGGTGTGCACTCGAAGCTAAAATCATGCACGCATAACAGCCGGATTAGTGTCCAGTGCCCAGAGCATACCGCCAAGCCCGTGGCCATGGGCCATGGCCCCTCGAAAGTGGCAGTCAATCATGCCATTGCCAGGACCTACAGCTACAAGCACCCACAGGAAACTCGTCCAGAAGCACTTTCAGAGCTGGAGCTGCAACTCGTTTACGCTACACGACTCAACCCCGGCTCGCCGCAGTCGGCAGTACGTTGCCGCCACCGACGGCAGGTGGGGCTACGAGGGCTGCCGCCAACCGTTGGTTGCGCAGCGTACCGCGGACGCCACTTACCACTGCAACCTGCAGCACAACGCTGGGACTGCCCGGCCGCCGGCAATAATTTTCCGTACCCAGCCGGTCGCGGCCGGTGGACGCGGGGGGCAGGTATATATCGCCGAGCCTCCTCCCCGGAACCGACCGACCGGCCGTGACGCCGCTCCTGCTGATGGTTAATGCAAGAAGAATTAAGTCATGTCAGACGGCATGGCGTGCAGCTCGCTCGCTCGGTGCTCGGCATGGAGTAGTACATCATCGTCTGATCATCGTGGCCGTAGCCCGTTCCGTTAGGTTGTCGCCATTTATTTTCTCCGCGCAAACAAAAACCATGACGGACTTCCCTGCATCGCACAGGCTACCTTACGTCTCTCCATGAACAATCAGCAGACAGACACCGGTGCAACCTCCTCGCCGCGTCAGACAAAGCAGCCCTGGAAGAAACAGCTCCCTGCCACCTGGCAAGCCGAGAAGACCCATAGATGAGCTTTTTTTTAAAAAAAAAAAATCTCACACTTCGCCAAACCTAATGCCTTGTTTCACACGTCGGTAAAACTCATGCAAAATCCGAGCCCTAGATTTAATTTGGCGCCGACTAGTATTGAGCCGAATTAGTGAAGGGTTGGCACAAAATATTTGTGGCCCCAAAGAGCATACTCCCTACATTCATAGAATAAGGTGCCCTCGTTTTTTGTATTTTTTGTTTGATCAAAATTTACTTCAAATATATAAAGGTTATTCGTATAAAATTATCATCATTAGAAAGTACTCCCCTCCGCCCGTGTTTAATTGATGCGGGAATACATGCATGCTACAATAAGCTAGCACCAGTTATGCGTCGATTAAATAAGGACAGAGGTAGTAATTTTCAATAAGAATCCAATGATACTTATTACATATAATACAATCAAGATTTTTTTGCTTAATGTTTATGGTCAAAGTTCGTCTTGAATACGTGTGCACCTTATTCTTTGAAACGAGGGTAGTAGCGTCAAACCACTTTAATAAAACAAGCTCCGATCATATTCCCTTGGCGCCGTGTTAAATTTCTTCGAGAGTACCGCAACCAAAATGAGATGGCGCATCGGTGGAGTGACATTCAGTTGTGGGTGTACAAATACCACGCTATCTTCGAACTATTCGCGGAAAACAGGAGAGTGGCAAGTCCCCTCAAGATCACATAAGTGTTGTTGTTGTTCCACTCGGCATTCTACACATCGACTATAGATTGATATGTGTCTTTTTTTGCTTAGTTTATCATGCCTGACAACTTGTTCAAACGGCTCAACAAGGAAAAACCCTTCACCTTGACGCATTGCTTCTAAAAACTCCAAGATTGCGGGAAATGGTGGATTGTTTGGAGGGAGGCCGCTAAAATGGCGACGACAAAGATGGCCCCTTGAAGGCGACGATGGGATCGGCGGGATCCCCCTTCGGGAACAGGAAGGCAAAGGCGGTCATTGTTGTGGCGGCACAATCAAAGAGGGTGCAATTGGGTAAGGCTGCCAGAGATATGAAGAGCCATGCAAGGTGGGCGGTGATGATGCAGAAACAAGACGTAAAGATCAAACTCGAGAGGGAACAAGTTGGGTTGAAGAAAAGGAAGGATGACTTCACATTCATGACCGCCGACACCTCGGACATGGACCTCAGACGAAGGAGTGGTACATGGAGGAGTGGTCCGCTATCTTGCAACGAAGCAGGGCAGTAGTGCCAACATCGGCAACGGAAGATCCTTCTTCCATCTAAGATTCTTATCCAACGCCAGCATCAACACCAGCGATAGACGGCCCTCTTCCACCTCATTTCCATTATATTCACGCGGCGTTGTGAACTTGTGATATGTGTGGCTTGACTTGGCAACGTTTTGGTGATGGGTCCGTCAGATTATGGCCAAGAATATGTATTTTTTATTTTCATAATTTTCAAATTGTAAAAGTTAAGGTCCATAACTTATTGGGGCACTCTATGGAGGTTGAGGCGAGGCAGTGGTGTCCCCATCAGGGGTGTAAACGGTTTGGAACGGATCATTTTTTTACTTTACCATATATTTTTCTCAGATCGGTCGGATTTTGACCGGTTTTGGATTTAAATACAGATATACCGGACTGCGGATTCAAAGAAGAAATAGGACGGGCTAGAACAGGAAACCAAAATGGTCGGAGATATGCTCTCATCGGCACATAATTATAGTTCTTGCAAATCTTGAGGGACTTTAATTTTCAGTCTTGTGTAGTTAAGAAAAAAAGAGACGCAATATGCTAAAACTCAAGGATTGATAGAAATTTAGAGATAAACATGCTCGTCAAATAAATTTGGCAACCGAATTACTACTAACCTTATGAGATTGGCCTTAACTTTTGACTGAAAAATCAGATTATCCAGTTTAAAACCTTCAGATTATCATATTTATATTTTGAATAATCTATATCCACATGCTACTTGCTATACTATAATTTACATCTTATTTGGAGCATCACTTCGAAATCGGATATCCATATCCACTAAATTATTTAAAATCGAATATGAATAACTTAAAACAGATTCGAGGCCAGCTTCGATGCAAAAATTATCCTATCCATTTACTCTCCTAGTCCCAAAAACAACCACTAATACCACAACCCACGTACGCCGCGTGCAGGAAACGAGATTGAAGATGCTCTAACATATGATCAGTGCCGCAGTGCGGTATTCCCCACCATACTTGGCCATGGGAAGCCCGGCCCGGCCCGATATTCCTGAGCTTGGGCCAGCTCGAGCATGTCTGTGTGCTGGGCCTAGCCCAAAGATTTAGGCCCGATGGTTGCGCTGGGCCGGGCTTGGGCTTGAGAAATGTGCCATATAAGGAAGAGACCTGACCCAAGGCCCGAAGCCCGATGGGTATTTATTGTGATGGGCCCGACTTGAACTGAAATTCTAGGCCAGACGATCGGGCCGGGCTGGGCCTGGGCTTAGGTTTTTTGCGTCGGGCTTTGTTAGGCCTAGCCGGAACTACTAACACATTTCCAAACACAAGAATGCAATCTCCTCTAATACGACCAATCACCACTTGAATTAATCTAGTACGCAGTATACTACAGTCACACCCACTGCTGATTATAAAACATGGAAAAAAATAGCGCGCTATTCCAACGTTATAGCATATCTGGAGAGCCGACGCTACGCTATTTCGGCGCTATAGCGTATTTTTAGACCCACGCTATTTTATTATAGCACGCTATTTTTTTTCCTTGTTATAAAATCAGATATCCATGTTCTTTAACGGGCAGTAGTGCTAATCCGTGTCGACCAGGGCCCCACCCACGGCTACTAACTAAGCACGCACGCACCGTTTTGTTCTCTTGGGCTAATCATAATCCCCTGTCGCATTATTCTTTTTTTTTTTGAACACAAGCATTATTCTTCTCGGTGTTTTGGTGGTGGCAGCGGTAGACACTAGTGGAGGGCATGCACCGCACCAGCAAGGCCAGCCGTGCAATGTGCGATTGCGGCGAGGCAAGGAACGGACATCACAGCGCAGGAGTGGCCTCCCAACCCAAATCCCAATGGCATTCCATGCTTCTTCCCTCCGGAAACTCGCCTGGGCGACGGCCAGCGGCAGCGGGCGCAGATTCCTTCCGTGGGCTCGCGTCGAGCAGCCGTGCGCCGGGTGGAAATGAACTGTGTTTGCCTCCTGTTCTGGACTTCCTTCCGGTGACTTGCGGCGGCCGGCCGGCTGCTCGTCCATAGCGCACCGCGCGCGCGTTGCCGGACACCCGAGCCGCCGCAGCAGCGCGGCGGCGCGTGTCTCGCATGCACGCCGGCCTGGCTGGACGCGCGGCCGAGGTGCCGTCGTGGCTCGCAGGGTCTCCTGCCCGTGAGCCGTGACCGTGCCGAGAAAGGACATACAAGACGTTTTGACCGGAACTCACCATCGCTGCTGCTTTTCCTTTTGTCATTCACGGGTACTGGTGCCATCCTATTCATGCTGGGATCCATGCCGAAACAGTTCGTGGTCACTGTCACCCTGCCTTTTGTCGCCCGCCCCGGCCTGAAGCAACGGTTGCCAGTAATTCTCCATTTGGCATGGTAAACCCATTGTGCCCGCTTAATTGGGAAGAAGATATTAGGACATCGATCAGGTGCTCGTTTTCACTGCCGCTTCTCGTGGTCTCTGCGTGATTGGAACTTTTTTTAAGCTCTACAGTAGGTTTTCCTGCATATTTATTTATTTATTTTCGCTTTTGTTGAAAGTACAAAACATCAAGTGCTAGAGGAAAGCACCTAGAAAAGAAAGAACAACATAACACTATACAAATTTGAGAACCAACCTGAGGTTGGGTGGTTAGGAGGTTAGTTGTGCCCTCAGCCCACCAGAGTTCAAACTCCAAGTTTGATATATGTGTGTCTCATAAATATGGAATATTCATTCCTTGGGAGGCGATGTTTCCGTCGACAGCGAGACGCTTATGGTGTCTTCGTCAATTTCAAGATCCAGTCCGCCGGCTCAGTCTTTCGGAGGTGCTCATAGGGGTAGGGTGTGGGTGTGTGCGTTCATAGGGTAAGTGTATGTGAGCGTCTGCGTTTGTACTGCGTTTCTTAAAAAAAAGAAATACTATACAAATTTGTCCCATTGCTTCAAGCCTGACTATTCTTTCTCTTTGCCCTCTCAAATAAGAGACCAATCTCCATTCTGAAAATGGCACGACACGTGTAGATGCTTCGAGTAATATCATTGAAAATGAAATTCTTTCGAGTTGTTCAGATTGCCCAACATACAAGCATGATAATCTCCAGGGAGAAAAGCTGACTAATGGCCCTCTTAATACTGTCACTAAATCCAAAAGCAGGTGCATTATTTACATTAAATACCAGGGCTTGCCAAGCATGATGAATATAATTCTAGCAGCCTCAGATAGCAAAAGGACATGTGAAGAAGAGGTGATTACTTAACTCAAGATGAGAACCATTACAAATCTCACATGAGTAAGTGGCCATGAAAAAAATTATTCCTTTGTAACAGCTGCATAGTGTTCACTCGATTATGTAAAAGAAGCCAAAAGAACACTTGGTGCTTGGATTGACAACAAGATTTCCAAGTCCACTTGAGAGCTGCATAAATAATGGAATACTGAGCTTATAAGCCTTAGCCACCTTAAGGACTAACTCGCTGCCAAAAACAATCCACTGATCAGGATCGGAAATCACTGGCAGCAACTTACACATACCTTGTAATTGATTAAATTCACCGAGAGCTCTGACAAACATATGCAGGTAAAAATTGGTCTTGGAGGAGGGCTAGAGCCTATACATCAGAAATAGAGATATCTTCATCCTTAGAGAAAGAAAAAAAGGTGAGGCGGGCTATTGTGAAGATAGTGCCGAGACCAGAGATCTTTCCAAAGAAGAATGGTTGATCTAGACTTAATTGTGCAATGAGCTAAACCCTTGAATTCTGAGAGACTTTTAACGCAATATCTCCACAATTAGGAAACATCTTTAGTTTTGACAGGAGGCAAATCTTGCAAAAAATAAGACTCCCAAACAAGCTTAACCCAAGTTAGATCAATCTTATTATAGAATTTATGAAGATGCTTCATCAAAAGATAATCATTCTACATAGAAAGGTTCATGGCTTCCAAACCTCCTTGGTATTTTTGGAAGATAGACAAGATTCCAAGAAGCAAGAGATGAACTCATTTCATCAAAGTCCTTTTTTTATCCAAATGAAATGTCTCATATACTTGTTAAATTCATTGAGGACTCATTGATATACTTTAAGAGTACTTAGATAAAAAGTGGGCAGAGATGAAAGCATTGAGTTAACAAGTCAGAGCTTATCGCCATAGTTCTTGTGCATGAAACAAGAGGAAAGTCTCCTTTAAGAACTAATAAGGAGGGGCATGAAGAACTCTTTTATAGGCTTAGTGGTACTTAGAGGCAACCCAAGATAAGTAAAAGGCAGACTTCCCTACTAACAGTGAAGGGCTTCAAGGAGAACCTGAAGTCCAGCACCATCCAAATGAATGGGCTTCAAGGAGATCCTGAAGTCTAGCAACATACACATTAATGGCGATCAAAATTGGAGTAATTGACTTGGTGATGTGGGCATTATCCTTTGGGTAACTAGTATTACGCTACCTCCTACGGCCCAACCAGGGGCCCATGAAGATTATCCATCGACCGAGGTGGGCCGTTATGTCGGTTCCAAACAAGGATTCTTGAAGAATAAGGCAAAAAGACGAAGAAAACAAGAAAAGTTTAGACATAGGACTCTTTGTAACCTAGTCGTATCCGGACAGACCGCTCGAGACATGGCTCACAATATAAGAGCCTGGAGGGGGTCTGCCGAGGGACACACAATCAACTTAGCCATAACCACCGTAAGCCCAGAGCTAGGACATACGAAACCTTAGCCTCTCGATGAGATCATAGAAAAGGACTTCGGCACCCCATTGTAACCCGATATTCTCAATAATTAAAATCAGACAAGCAGTAAGTAAGGGGTTTACCTCACCGAGGGCCCCGAACCTGGGTAAATCTCTCTCCCCGTTTGTTTGGTATCTGATGTCTCGTGTTAGCCTGCAGAATTCCGTCAACCCTAAGCTCCAAAAGGTGGGTATTGCCGAGGAGTACCCTCAACACCTGGAGACCAGAAGAAAGCCCATAATTAAGCAACAAATCCTTCAAATGATGCAGTTTCCCTTCATTAGATGGAAGGATAATCAAGATATCATCTGCACACTAAACAATGGGAAAGTTCTGAGTACAAGTCAAGGGAAGAAGCCTAGTCAAAATGACCCTGGAGGAAAATGGTTTAGCCCAAATCTTTACTTCTTTTCCAAGGATCTTGAATTTAGCTGTGATTCTTTTGGTAAGGTCAGGAAAGTTAATGGAATGACTCCAAAACCTCTCCACCAGAGGTAAAAAAACCTGCCATGTCCGACCATCTATTCTCAAAACGGAAAACTTGTGCCGTAGGGATTGTAGACTGAAAGGAAATTACACAGGGGACATGATCATAAGTTTTCATAGCCAGGGGAGAAGCAATGGTTTTAAGTAAGTAATTGTCCAAGAGAGGGAGGTTAAAAACCAAGCCTTTGAAGGAGGGGAGCAGACTGCATATTACTCTAAGTAAACCTACGCCCTTTTAAAGGAATTTCGATCAGGCCCAAATTACTAAATTGCTTTAGCTGAAGGAGGCTTGTTTCTATTCATATGAGATCCGATGAGATTAAAATCTCCAACAATGAGACAATCAACATCACAAGGAATGTGAACATTGCGGAACCAAGATAGGAATAACAATTGCTTGGCATCTTGACATGATGCATGTATATTGGTTAAGGTCCAACAACTATCATCAGCTGGTAGATTTCCCATCAGACGCTGACTAGGAATGAAAATGGAGACACACCAAGATTCCCCCCTTGAAAGTTATTGCCATTTGAGACCACACAACTATGTGGAATGTTCTTAAGAGCCACGGCGCGAATCTTGACAACAATTACTCCATAAGAGCTAGCGTCTTCATTCCATGCAACAAACACCAAAATCTTTAACAACACCCTTTATATGGATGAAGGGGATATGCAACCAAGAGAAACCATCATTCTTGATTGTAGGTGAAAGTACGGTGATTAATACCCTCATTATGGTTCACAAAAGAGATAGAGTGGCCACCAAACTGATGTGGGCTATTAGGAAATGACCAATTTTACCTCCGAGAATGTGGGGAAACAGACAGCCGGCAAGGGCACTGCGGTCAAATCAGGGCGGCTGCCGACACAACTGGATCGGGGCATCTAACCTGATGCGCGGCCGCACTGACGCTCCGTGCGACATTAGTGGTGCCGCTAGCTAGGCACTTCCGCCACGAGAAGGGATCTCAATGAACTGTGAGCTTCAAGCTCCCACGTGTGCGGAATGGACATGGTGGGTGACTTTTCGACGTCGGCCAAAATCGAAGGCGGTAGGTGGCAGCAGATGGAAGTGTATGGTGTGAAATTTCAATGCCCCAAGGTTCCCAAGCAGATAAGTCGGCCGTTGGGAGCTTTTTATGGTGCACCTTAAATTTTTTTCGCGGGAGAAGGGATCTCAATGAACTGTGAGCTTCGAGCTCCCACGTGTGCGGAATGGACATGGCGGGTGACTTTTCGACGTCGGCCAAAATCGAAGGCGGGAGGTGGCAGCAGATGGAAGTGTATGGTGTGAAATTTCAATGCCCCAAGGTTCCCAAGCAGATAAGTCGGCCGTTGGGAGCTTTTTATGGCGCACCTTAAATTTTTTTTCTCGGGAGAAGGGATCTCAATGAACTGTGAGCTTCGAGCTCCCACGTGTGCGGAATGGACATGGCGGGTGACTTTTCGACGTCGGCCAAAATCGAAGGCGGGAGGTGGCAGCAGATGGAAGTGTATGGTGTGAAATTTCAATGCCCCAAGGTTCCCAAGCAGATAAGTCGGCCGTTGGGAGCTTTTTATGGCGCACCTTAAAAATATTTTCTCGGGAGAAGGGATCTCAATGAACTGTGAGCTTCGAGCTCCCACGTGTGCGGAATGGACATGGCGGGTGACTTTTCGACGTCGGCCAAAATCGAAGGCGGGAGGTGGCAGCAGATGGAAGTGTATGGTGTGAAATTTCAATGCCTCAAGGTTCCCAAGCAGATAAGTCGGCCGTTTGGAGCTTTTTATGGCGCACCTTAAATTTTTTTTCGCGGGAGAAGGGATCTCAATGAACTGTGAGCTTCGAGCTCCCACGTGTGCGGAATGGACATGGCGGGTGACTTTTCGACGTCGGCCAAAATCGAAGGCGGGAGGTGGCAGCAAATGGAAGTGTATGGTGTGAAATTTCAATGCCCCAAGGTTCCCAAGCAGATAAGTCGGCCGTTGGGAGCTTTTTATGGCGCACCTTAAATTTTTTTTCGCGGGAGAAGGGATCTCAATGAACTGTGAGCTTCGAGCTCCCACGTGTGTGGAATGGACATGGCGGGTGACTTTTCGACGTCGGCCAAAATCGAAGGCGGGAGGTGGCAGCAGATGGAAGTGTATGGTGTGAAATTTCAATGCCCCAAGGTTCCCAAGCAGATAAGTCGGCCGTTGGGAGCTTTTTATGGCGCACCTTAAAAAAAAATTCGCGGAATTTTTAAAAGGCGGTTATTATAACGGATGCGGCAATCTCGCAATACACGTCATTATTTTCATGTAAAAATGAAGGTGCAACGTAACTTTAGATTTCCACGTCTCCTCATGTGTTGCTGCTGAATGCACTCATCTCAACCTGGATTCTAGTATTGCACTTGTTACAGAATGTTTGTTCTTACATCAGGGCACCCAAAGAATGAAAAGAAAGGTATATAGAGAAGGGTGAAAACAAAACTATGCTTCTATGAACTAAACGAACGAGAGGCCTAGCATAAATTATTACTCCTTTTTCTTCCTACTAACAACAGGATGAACTGAAGGATTGTACTCTTTGTGCACGGGGCGATCCCAACCAACCAATCCAATTCTATGTACATGATCTCCTCTTTTGTACGGCTCGATTATACTCTTCCTCCTCCCAACCCCCAGCTCCAACCAGAACGAAAAGAAAAGAAAAAAAAAGAACACCGGGAAATGGACAGCTGTGAGTAACGAAGACCTAATTAACCAGCGGGGCGTAAGCATCCCCTGCACATATGCCTACCTCAACGCCGCCGCCTTGCCGCAGGCGGTGGCGTTCTTGAGGTGCAGCCTGGCCGTCCGGAGCAGCTCGCCGAACCTCTTGACGCCGACGGTGACGTTCTGGCGGTCCATGTAGACCTTCTTCATCTCCCACCAGCCCTGGCTGCTGATCACCGACGGGTCCCGCACGACGGTGCTGTTGACCCCGTACTCGGCGGCCAGGGAGCTCTCCTCGGGCGCCACCTTGTACTCCATGTACTTGAGCCCGAGCTCCTGCGCGGGCTTGCCGTAGAAGGACTCGGCGGCCCAGTCGAGCCCCACGGGCACGATCTGTAGCAGCACAGTGCCGGGGCGCATGAAGAGGAAGTGCGTCACCGCGGCGCCGTGCACGGCCACCATGGCGTCCGCGGACGCCAGCGCCGCGTGGATGATGGGCAGCGGCGTCTGGCGGCGCAGGTTCATGACGTGCGGCGCGAAGCCGGCGCGGCGGCAGGCCGTGACCACGTGCGGCAGGTTCAGGATCACCCGGTTCTGCTTCCGGATGAAGATGAGCATCTTGGGCTTGGCGGCCTTGGCGGCGGCGTGGTCGCACGGCCGCGACGGCAGGCCCAGCGGGAGGGCCGCCGGCGCCGACGAGGATGACGACGTAGGCTTCCCGCCGCTGTAGCCCTGGTGGAGCAGCGCCTGGAAGTCCTGGAGGCCCTTGCCTGCAAGCACGTGCGCAGATCGAAAATGTTAAACACTTGTATTTGCGTGACAGAAAATACGGAGTAAAGTTAGTGATAATGAGGACTTGAATTTGGAATCAAGTTTTACTGATTCACTGAGTTTTTTTTTTTTTCAAAATGAGATCCAGTGAACTATTGAAGTAGTGGGTAGCTACTCAGATCAATCAATTGAGCTCCAAAGTTGTAAGCTGCCATTATTAACATTTTTTTCGGAACAGATGTCCTAATTGACACATCGCATTTCCCTCTAAAATTAGTAAACGTTCAGATGTGTTCAGTTCTAGGCCCAGTTGCAAAATTAGCAAAGCGTTCATATGTGTTCGCATATACTCCTACCCGTTTATACACTCCGACAAGCCACCAAATGGTGAGTGGTCAGTCATCAATGCCCATAATTAGCAACCAATCGGGCCGGAAGACGTCGGTTGTCTCAGGCATTGATCACCAGCTAGCCTAGGACGACACTAGTGCTTTGGTAGGCAATGCAAATTATTCATCGGTCGCCAATGGAGAACAACAACAACCCCTCTCCCCGATCCAGCTACGAGATGGTCCAACGCGCCTGCTCGTCGCAACCCGAGATTGACTGGCTCGGTCGTTAGGCCTTTATTAAACTGGGACAAATGAACAGCTACTATACTCCTTTGCGTGCGTTGGTAGCCTCCGGCGCACGACGGGGCGCGTACCGGAGCCACATGTAATTGGCCAGCCCAGCTGTGAGCTGTGATGCATCAATGATTCAAGGTGGTGCTGCTCCAAGACCCGAGCCGTGAGGCTGGTAGCCGCGATCGTGCGCTCCCGGTCAACACCGCTACATTCTACTAGTAGAGAGAGAAAAAAAATGTCAACTCTGTTACTGTTTACTCGGTGAAGCCGGTATTTTGGATGCTGATTTTACCTAGCAGAACAAGTCAACCAAACTCATGGTTTACTCTAGTACCCTCAGCTAGCTAGCTAGTACTGTAGTACTCCGTTCCACTAGTAACACCATGTGTCCCTATTAACCCACCGACACACACTATTTCCTGAATTACTCCTCCCTACTAGCCTAGTCTCATCCTTATCGTGTCTTCTTTTCCCTTTTAATCGCATGGTTTCCCTTTTACTAGTTTGAAAGCTTCCTACGGCAGCACTGGCCTCCTTTCATTAAAGAGTTCCATGGCTTTGCCCTCTGGTCAAAATCTGGCGCCTTTGTCTCGGGTTTCGAAGTTACAAAATTCGTTTAATGTTTTTCCCGAACTTGAGGCCGACCACATCATCACATGGATCGGCTGCTTTCGCTCATTCCACTTTGAGTTTTACTCCTTGAGTGCTACTTTAGGCTTGTTTAAATAACTCGCGCTAGCAATTGGGCATTTCTTTTCTTCGGATTGGGATCGATCAGTCTCGTGGAGGAAAACAAGAGGTTGGGATCAGCTATCATTGTACCAACCATCCATTTTTGCCGACGACCGACACCAGGATAACTTGGTGAATTCCTTAAAAGCACAACGAACCGTTCCATTAACGGAGCAGGTGGCGTACTAAATCCTCAGCTAGATTGCCGGTCTACCTGATTTACCATTAGGGCGCGTCCAGGAAGGAAACGCTCATGCTGCGTTCTAGTACTTGTGTACACAGGTTGTGCGATTTGTACTAACAGGAAAGCTTATCGGAGTAGAGGTACAGCAAAGCAGCACGGAATGGCTCCATGATGCGGCAGTCGTTAGCAATTGACAGTTGCCATGTACTTGTACGCCCTGGCCCACTCGCCAGCAAAGGAGAGGTCCACACGACCTAACTAGGCACTTCCCTACGTCAGCGCCGTAGAGTACGGTACCAGATCAAGTAGAGACATCATCGCGCTCGCGCGCCCACCCATGAGCCATGATCGAACCACATACAACTAGCTTGGCCGAAAAGTTAGCGAGGAAGGATGACGGAGCACGAAGCCGTTCGGGTGTTGGTCTGGATAACTAACCAACCCAACCGCCCCTGCTTTTCTCCTCCTCTCGCGCACGCACATGGTCCCAGCTTAGCAAAACCCAAATCCTCCACCGCGCACACACTATACACTGGACATAACACATCACGATCGACGGATTGTCAAAATATAAAACCAAAGTTGCATGTCTTGACGCTTTTGCTTGCTCCATGCGAATGATCGACAGCAATGCCGTACCTGCCGATGCCGATGCTGATGCGCGCGCATCCGGTCCGAGCATGCCAAGAACAACTAATCCACTCACAGAGGACGCCAGATTAGGCTTAGCACTAGGGTCGGTCCGTTCCAGTCCCTACATGTCCTAGTCAAACTCAAACCCGCCCCAATCCATATGCTTATCGCTAGCTAGCATCTCGGCGCGTACTATATCGATCCTATCGCGAGCTAAACACCACTGTCAGGCACGGACAAAACACGGTCGCTATATGTATGTCCCCTAAACATCTTCCGCTGATGGTCATCTCTAAGGGCCACTGTCAGCCATGAACACTTCCAAAATCAGGCAAAGGACTGTAATCGATCGTCAGCCACACGGGGCCGGGATGACAAACGAAGCAGGTGCCCTTGGTTCTGTACTGGGCTCGCGTGCCTCATGCTGCTCCACCTCGTCGCTACAGTACAGGGAGCCGTGAATACAGGGTAGTACTACCCAAACCAGGGCAGCGCATGTGCGCGTAAAAGAAAAATTCATGACGCACCAGCGCGATCGAGTGACCAATGCCCCTGGCCGTTGCACATGTTGTGCGCCAAGAGACACACCAACATAGTACACAGCTTAACGCCTAGTTGGATTTGGAAACACGGGCACCGCACCTCACCAACCTAGCCGCCGATCGAGTTGTTATTTTCTGTATCAAGGGAAGTACGGATCCATGGCCCCGACAAGCATGAGGTAATTCTTTTTTGCGCAGACACGCCTCTCGCCCCTACCTACATGCCCGATCGGTAATATTCTAACGCGCGTGAGCATCGATCTCCAATTCCGTTCCCTGACACGCACCTAATTTACTATTACGGCCTGGTGCTGCAATAGTGTGGTTTAGGACGAGCACTAGTTTGGGGGTACGGCGGGAGGTTAGCACGAGTACTGATGCTGTCCTGAGAGCGTACCGGCCGGTACAAGGAGGCCACAATTATGCGGCGGCTGTAAATGAACCAGCACGTTACGGTAGTACTGCTACTCCGGCGTCGGCCAGATTAATTGGACTGCGCAGAGCAGCAGCCGAACGTGGAGGTAGGTTCTAGGCCTCCTGCAATTTCCAGTCCCATAAATAATCGATGCGCAAATCTCACCAAAGATTTGATTCATAAATAAAACCCATTACTAACTAGTACTAGTACTACTTAATCCCTCTGCTGTCATCAACGGCAGTGCAGCAGAGCCGCTTCCGGACTTGCAACGCGCTACAGTTTGCACTGCCTGTGAACTCCTGTTTATTTACCAAATCAACAAGCACTCTCGTTTTCGTGTCCCCTATCTGCAAGAAACGGCAGGTTGTCCCGTGGTAATGAATGGAGTCATATTTTACCGGTGGACGATGACGGTCCTGGTGAGAGTGAGACGAAAACGGCAGGGACAGAGGCACGCTCTCGCCGGGCGGTGACGGCGACGGCAGCACCCATCCGTCCGCCGCTCATCTGCCGTGCGCTTTTCCTCCCCTAAACCGCTTTCGCCAAAGCCCACTTTTGCCTGCCCGTTTGCCGTAAAATAATCTCGCGCTCATCATCGCAAGTTCGCAACCAGATTCTCCGTGCTCCTTCCTCCTCTCGCGTATCCTTCTCCTTTTTTCTTCCCAGCACAAAAGCCATGGCCTGCTCCTAGATGAGCACATGCCGTTTACCGTTACCGCCGGAGGAGTGTCAGTTGTGCGTGTGCCGGCGCGCCTGTAGTACGGTCCGTGCGGCATGTCGTCGCCAGGCGAGGCGAGGCGAAGCGAAGCGAGCGCCGACCGACCGGTCATCAGCCGCCGCCGTCGTTTTCGCTGACCGCGGAGGGCCGGATGCGTCACCCGCAATCTATCGCCTACCCAGCGTGTAGGTACAGTGACGACAGGTAAAAAAGGCAGGTGGTTCCGACATGGGGTAATTAACCAACAAACAGAGGCTAAGCTAAGCACGATGCCTGGAGGTCTACTAGGGGAATGATTTATCCGACCGGAATTGGCACGGATCTCGACCACCAAGCGCACGATTTCTCACGCGCCTTTTTGCTCCTCGCCACTACTTTTCCCCTCCTCAAGCAACCCAGCCAAGCCGGTGGTGGCGCTGACCGACGCTGCCTCGCGATTAAGATTAAGCGCCGGAGGGATGATCACGAAGTTCTAACGGAAAAGCACACCGGAATCGAATAGCCAGGGAATGGACATTCCTAACTAACAATTGGAAATCGACGTCGCAGCGCAAAGGATGGGGGCACGGCAGCATGGCCGCCGCGATGGCGATGTGGGTCACGAATCGCAAGCAATTTAGCAGGGGATGGGGAATCGGAATTACTGCAGAATTGGGGAAGGGGCGTACCGTTGGGCATGAGCTTTGGGTCGACGACGAGCTCGCCGTGGATGCGTAGGCCGACGATCATCTCGTCGAAGCAGTGCACGCGGCGGTCGTATCGGAAGTCGACGATCTTGTAGTTTGTGAGGCGCTCGAGGATGGCGCCGTAGCGGCCGAGCCACCAGTAGTGGTACTCGAGCACCACGAAGACCACCTCGCCGCGGAAGCGCTGCGAGGTGACGAAGAGCGGGATGAGCCCGTCGCTGAACTCGTGGTACACGTTGCCCGTGTACCCGCCCGTGGAGAACACCACCGCCGCCACGCCCGGCGGGTGCCGCACGTCGCACCGGCGCCGCAGGCTGTCGCGGCTGTTGGTGGAGGAGGAGGTGCCGTTGGCGGAGTGGTCTGAGGCGACGGGCAGGATGGTGACCTCGTCGATGGTGCGCATGATGCTCTCCTCGAACTTGCGCGTGTAGGGCCGCACCTTCTCCGGCGCGGCGCCGCGGGGCGCGTCGTAGAGGAGGATGGAGGAGGTGGAGGGGTCCGTGCGCGCGTCGCCGCGGAGGTAGCACACGTCGCTCCGGTAGTGGCTACGGTCGCAGCACAGCACGCCTTCTTCAGACGACGACGACTCTCCTCCACCGCCAGCTTCGCCTGCAGCGCAACCAATTCGGCATTAGTAGCATTTTTCCCCAATTAGTCAGAATTCGAACCAGGAAAATCAGTTAGCTAAGCTAAGCCAGCAAGCAAGCACGCGCCGGCCTAACTGAATAATAGCTTGTCCAGGGGGGCTCACCGCTGATGAAGGCTGAGCAGGGTAGCGACGCCGGCGAGCGTGTCTCCTGGCGGGCCTGGAGGCCGTTCTGGTTGGACGGCAGGTGGGTCTTGAACGCCTCCACATCGTCCCGCCGCTCCACGCGTTCTGTCGAACAGGTCCGTCGTCATTACTCCAGCACAAAAGGGGTACTAGTGCTCCAGCATTCATTCAATTCAGGAGCCGCGGGCGGCGAAAGCGAGGGAGGAAATTTCACCTGAATCGGCGGTGTTGACGACGAGGCTGGAGCTGGGGATGCGGAGCACGGTGAAGAGGCTGTAGAGCGTGAGCACCAGCAGCGGGACGAGGCGGCAGGCGTAGCGGCCCCTGCCGCCGGCGCCGGCGCCCCAGGGCTTCTTGTGCGGCGGCGAGGGCGGCGGGGACCTCCGGATCCACGACAGGCTCCCGGAGAGGGCGGGCTTGGGCTTGTGGTGGTGGTGATGCTGCGGCTGCTGCATCCTTTCTCGCTATCTCGCTGCGCTAGCAAGCTCTCCGCGCGCTCTCACCGCCGCATGCTACGCTCCCGCCGGCGCTCCGTCCACCCCACGAGCCGCCGCCCGCCGCAACTCTCTGCCGCAGCAGCCACCCCAACCGCCACACGCGCGACCGCGGAGCGGAGCAGAGCTCGTGGACGAATTGGGGGGAGCAGAGGAGGAGGGTATGTACAGCGAAGGGGGTTTTGCTGCCGGAGACGAAGGGGATGCGGGTCGAGCTAGGAGGAGTAATAGGTCATGACGATCATGGAGGGAGGGTGAGGGTGAGGGGCAATGAATAGAGAATGCAGAGAGAGCACTTTGGAATCACATGGAGGACAAGGGGGAACAGGGTGTTTGATGACGCTAATTATACGTGCGGTGTGCCCCGCCCGCCCGCGGCTCCTCCTCGCTGGCTCTGGCTTGCCACGGTTCAATTGCCTTCGCCCAAAATCATATGCCGCATGTGTGCCAATTCGGCCCGGCCGGCCGGTGGTGGTGTGCGCCATGGGGAATTTTTAGAAGTTTCTTTGCTGTCGGTTTGGTAGCCCGGCCTCGATCGCGTTCTTGGGTTTCCGGCCAGGTCGTTTTTTCGTGAGAGGAAAACGTCTTTGTGCGTGTGCTCTCTTTTTTCTTTCTTTCTTGCAGAACTCGTTTATGCATGTCTTGCTTGTTTTCAATCGTCTTGACCGGATCCAGCACGACTTAAACGTCCAGGGTGGCGTCATTGCCCGTGGCGTGCCATGAGTTTACCTCACAAAAGACTCTATGGGCGTGTTTGGGCGAATTTTTTTAATAATATATATTATTCTAAATTTGATGAATAATATTTAGTTTTGATTATTTTTAGAAAAAATACGGGTTCGAGCTAGCCTAGCCCAAATGGAACTTATTGGCATAGTCTTCCCAGACTGACCTGATTCCGTGTGCCAGCCTCTACTGCTGCACAACAAACACACAACATATCGGGGTAGGTTGTCACCCCACCGGAACCAATCCCCACCGGAACCAATCGGGCAAGCCCAACCCAAGAGTGTGTTGTTGGGCTAGGGGCACCCGATTTTGGCGCACAGGCTCGGCGCACCCGATCAACCCGGCCAATTTGCGAATTGATCGCGCCAACCTCTTTCCCGCCATCTGATCTCGTCGTCGGCGCCCCACCCCTGGCCGCGCCGCCCTATGGGGTAGGCCCCTCGAGCGTCCCCCGACTCTGCCCCTTCACCTATATATTCTCTCCGTCGCGAAAACCATATTACCGAGAGCCACGATACGAGAAAAGTTCAAGAGACGCCGCCGCCGCCAATCCCATCTCGGGGGATTCAGGAGATCGCCTCCGACACCCTGCCGGAGAGGGGAATCATCACCCGGAGGACTCTACATCACCATGCCCACCTCCGGACTAATGCGTGAGTAGTTCATCCTTGGACTATGGGTCCATAGCAGTAGCTAGATGGTTGTCTTCTCCTCTTGTGCTATCATGTTTAGATCTTGTGAGCTGCCTATCATGATCAAGATCATCTATTTGTAATGCTACATATTGTGTTTGTTGGGATCCGATGAATATGGAATACTATGTCAAGTTGATTATTGATCTATCATATATGTGTTGTTTATGGTCTTGCATGCTCTCCGTTGCTAGTAGAGGCTCTGGCCAAGTTGATACTTGTAACTCCAAGAGGGAGTATTTATGCTCGATAGTGGGTTCATGCCTCCATTGAATCTGGGACAGTGACAGAAAATTCTAAGGTTATGGATGTGCTGTTGCCACTAGGGATAAAACAACAATGCTTTGTCTAAGGATATTTGTATTGTTTACATTACGTTACGCACTTAATGCAATTGTCTGTTGTTTGCAACTTAATACTGGAAGGGGTGCGGATGCTAACCCGAAGGTGGACTTTTTAGGCATAGATGCATGCTGGATAGCGGTCTATGTTCTTTGTCGTAATGCCCTAAGTAAATCTCATATTAGTCATCATGATATGTATGTGCATTGCTATGCTCTCTCTATTTGTCAATTTCCCAACTGTAATTTGTTCACCCAACATGCTATTTATCTTATTGGAGAGACACCACTAGTGAACTGTGGACCCCGGTCCATTCTTTTACATCTGAAATACAATCTACTGTAATCATTGTTCTCTGCTATTCTTTGCAAACATCATTCTCCACACCATACGTTTAATCCTTTGTTTACAGCAAGTCGGTGAGATTGACAACCTCACTGTTAAGTTGGGGCAAAGTATTTTGATTGTGTTGTGCAGGTTCCATGTTGGCGCCGGAATCCCTGGTGTTGCGCCGCACTACACTCCTCCACCAACAACCTTCACGTGGCCTTCATCTCCTACTGGTTCGATAACCTTGGTTTCTTTCTGAGGAAAAACAACCTGTTGTGCGCATCATGATGACCCACAAGTATAGGGGATCGCAACAGTCTTCGCGGGAAGTAAAACCCAATTTATTGATTCGACACAAGGGGAGCCAAAGAATACTTGAAAGCCTTAACAGCGGAGTTGTCAATTCAGCTGCACCTGGAAACAGACTTGCTCGCAAGAGTTTATCAGTAGTAACAGTTTTATAGAGGTAGCAGTGGTGAAATATCAGCAGCAGTGTAACAAAAACAACAGTAGTGATTATAGTAAACAGGAGGATTAAAATACTGTAGGCACAGGGATGGATGAACGGGCGTTGCATGGATGAGAGAAACTCATGTAACAATCAAAGCAGGGCATTTGCAGATAGTAATAAAACGGTATCCAAGTACTAAACAATCCATAGGCATGTGTTCCATATTTAGTCGTACGTGCTCGCAATGAGAAACTTGCACAACATCTTTTTTCCTACCAGCCGGTGGCAGCCGGGCCTCTAGGGAATCTACTGGAAATTAAGGTACTTTTTTAATAGAGCACCGGAGCAAAGCATTAACACTCCGTGAACGCATGTGATCCTCACATCACCGCCTTCCCCTCCGGTTGTCCCAATTTTTGTCACTTTGGGGTCTCGGGTTCCGGACAGTGACATGTGTATACAACTTGCAGGTATGACCATAAGACAATGAATATCATCATGAAACAATAACATGTTCAGATCTGAGATCATGGCACTCGGGCCCTAGTGACAAGCATTAAGCATAACAAGTTGCAACAATATCATCAAAGTACCAATTACGGACACTAGGCACTATACCCTAACAATCTTTTGCTATTACATGACCAATCTCATCCAATCACTACCATCCCCTTCACCCTACAGCGGGGGAATTACTCACACATTGATGGGGGAAACATGGCTAGTAGATGGAGAGGTGTCGGTGGTGATGATGGCGATGATCTCCTCCAATTCCCCGTCCCGGCGGAATGCCATAACGGAGTTTCTGGTCCCGAGACGGATTTTCGCGATGGTGGCGGCGCTCTGGATGGTTTCTGGCGACTTCGACTTCCCGTCTCGCGTTTTTAGATCGAAACCCTTAAATAGTCCAGAGGGGGGCGTCAGAGGCTGGCCGAGGCGGCCTCACAGTAGGGCGGCTCGCCCCCCCCCCCTCCAGGACACGCCGGCCTAGTGTGGGGTGGCCCTGGGCCTCCCCCAGGCCCGCCCTTCTGGCTCCGTGAATCTTCTAGAAAAATAATCCCTTTGACATAAGTTCCGGGGATTTTCCTGAAAGTTGAATTTCTGCACAAAAACGAGACACCAGAGAAATTCTGCTGAAAACAGCGTTAGTCCGTTTTAGTTGTATTCAAAATACACAAATTAGAGGCAAAACAATAGCAAAAGTGTTCGGGAAAGTAGATACATTTTGGACGTATCAACTCCCCCCAAGCTTAGCTTATTGCTTGTCCTCAAGCAATTCAGTTAACAACTGAGTGCGATAAAAGAACTTTCAAGAACACATTTGTTCATATGATGTAAATATTCTCATGATATGGACAAATACTTAGGCAATTCATAATAAGATACATGCAAATAAAATCATCTAATAGCTATGTCAATCATGGAAAAGGTACCAATAAATTAATAATAAGCATCATGAATCATATCTATCAGCAGGATTGCAATGTTCATAAAAGGATATGATAAAGTAGTATCTCGCTTGCCCATATTTGTACAGCAAAACATAAATGCTCGGGCACCTTTGAAGTTCATGGAAAGACTAGAAGTAGAGATTGTCAAAGATAAAAGCATCAAAGTTATACCGCAGTCAATCACATTTTGGGACAAGCATATTATACTAAGAATGACAGCTGTGCTCTCAAGAAAGTGCTCAAAGAAAGGATGGTGACACAACATGAAAGTAAAAGATTGACCCTTCGCAGAGGGAAGCAGGGATTAACATGCGCTAGAGCTTTTTATTTTTAATACAGGAGTAAAATTATTTTGAGAGGTGTTTGTTGTTGTCAACGAATGGTAATGGGTACTCCAACTACCTCGTCAACCAGACTTCCAAGAGCGGCTCCCATGAAGGACGTTATTTCTACCAGCAAGGTAGATCATCCCTCTTCTCTTTTGTTTACACATGTACTTTAGTTTTATTATGGGTGACACTCCCCCCAACCTTTGCTTACACAAGCCATGGCTAACCGAATCCTCGGGTGCCTTCCATCAATCTCATACCATGGAGGAGTGTCTATTTGCAAAATTAAGTTGCTTACTGATGAATCAGGGCAAAACATGTGAACAGAATTAAGTTTGATTAATTGGGGCTGGGCACCCCGTTGCCAGCTCTTATTATGAAATTCTGTCAAAAGTAAATGACAAGGTTGAAAGATAAACACCACATACTTCCTCATGAGCTATAAAACATTGACACAAATTGAGAAGCATTTTGAAGGTTTAAAGGAAGCGCATGAGAATTTACTTGGAATGGTTTGAAATGCCATGCATAGGTATTTATGGTGGACACTTTGGAATAACTTGGTTTTCAGGGGTTTGGAAGCACGAGCAGAATTCCCGCTCAGTACAAGTGAAGGCTAGCAATAGACTGGGGAGCGACAATCAAGAGAGCAGTCACTGTCATAATCATGCTTGCGGCAAAATAAATTAACGGAGGCATAAAAGTGATACATGAACTCTGAGGCAAAGTAAATCATCGAGGCTTAATTGAATTTTGTTCAGTCATATGCATGCGTGAGCATGTGCCAAGTCGATTCAAATGAATTATTCAGAGGAGGATACCACAATGTCATACCTATTTATGAATAAAACTATGCAAGCAAACATCCATGACATGCTACTCATATTAATAAACTGGAGCTAGACATGAGAGATCATGAACTACTAGACTTTCTTAAATGACATATACCTCACATGAACCAACTAAGTATGCTCACATGGATGAGTATATGTACAAAAATGAAAACAAATAGAGTTCATACCAGCCTCTCACCACAGTCGAATTGTCGTAGATCGTCATTATTGCCTTTCACTTGTGTAGCTTGAATAATATGGAATGAAAACCACGCTCCAGCCACCGAAGACCATTGAACTCCATAATGAACTTTACAAAACCAAAGAAGAACAGCAAATATTTTTGGTGTTTTCGAATTGGAAACAAGAACAAAAGGAAACATGCAAACAAAGCAACATCTTTTTGGATTTTCTTATAGCAAACCAACGATAGCAAATAAAGTAAAATAAAAACAAGAAACCAAAATAAGCAAATGGTGAAGAGAAACAACAGAAATATTTTTTGTCTTTTTGTGTTTTAGGAAAGAAACAAAGCAAAAAACAAGAAAATGAAAACTAAAATAGTCACATAAACAGAAAGCAGCAGGAATTCGTCAAACTTGACAGCAGTACAGTAATCGATTTTTAAGAAATTCTTCTGCTGCTCAGATAGAAAAATGTTCAACTAATGAAAGTTAGATAACAACCTGGGGAACATGTAGAAAAATTGGCTTCGCAAAATAACGTTCTGGCTGTTTTTGAGAATTTTTTTGGTATCAGTCCAGAATCTGTTTTCAGGCAGCACTTTCCCAAATATCATCTCCCTTTTATTAGAAAACCACTTTAAGAAACCAAACAAGTATGTACAAGTATCCAGCAACTATAATATGCAATGAATGAGTGATGCCGGTATACCTCCTCCCAAGCTTAGGCTTTTGGCCTAAGTGGAGATCAACCCCAGCGAGGGTCAGGGTTCCACGCCGGTGGATCATACATGGCGTAGTCATAATAAGGTCCTGGTGCAGAAGAAAAGGGTGAAGGCTCCTCATGCCCAAAATGTTGATGCGAAGAACTTGCTGCATCGGATGACGAGTCGAGGTGTTCCTCGGCCTCTCCCGTTCCGTCTCTTGCATGATGGCCACCTCCCTCTATGTATGCATTCAGTTCACCTTCCGTGACTGACCAATCCTTCCTGGAATCAAGGTTAAATAGAACAGGTGCAGGCAATCCTACTAGTCTTTCAGTTTTCTTAGTTGTTCTCCAAGTTTTCTTGTAAAATGTTATCTTGTAAGATAGGTTACTCAAATTAGACAAATCAGAAACAAATTCATGTTTAATCATGGAGACTATGTCAAGTTTCTCTATGGAGAGCTGAATATCAAGATGGTGAGGTTCTACACCATGCATAGCTAATAAACGAGAGGCGATGAGACCTCCACAAATTCCTCCCTTCTCACGGTTAGTAGCAACTCTATAGGCTATCAAAGCACCCAAATTATAAGTCTTATCACCTTGCAATGCAGCAGCTAGAAAAGCTAAATCCTGGATAGATAACTTACTTGCATTCTTTCTTGCAAGAGCGCACTTGATGATGAAATAAGCAAAGTAGCGAATAAATGGGAGTTGAATACTACTGATTTTACCACTATCATCTGAGAAGCTTCTTCCATGACAAATCATCTTGTATAGGTTTAAGAGCTCCTGCGGTAGTCCCCTTATCTTCTCGCATGATCCCCACTGTGGCACTCTAATTGCTGCACAAAAATCATCGAATGGCAAGTTGACAGTTTTATTATAAATTTTGTATCGAACCATGGGGTTAGTCTAGGACCAATTGAATTCAAAATCCTGTACCACTGACATGGTCAGTTTTGCATATTGGTTAGGTTCACCAACAACAAAACCATCCAACCCTGCATTGGAAATCAGATTTTGAACATCTCGCAAGATTCCTGCACTCCTCATAAAATCTGTGCACGGGTAGTAAGAGGGGTATACTCCCTCTTCACGGTGAACTCTCATAACTTGTTGCACCTCCAATTCTTGTTGGTTTAGTTGATGCCTATTCCACTCCATTTTCTGAAATTTTTCAACAAACATTATAAAATTTGATTTGGTGACATATAATTGAGGGAAACTACTATAGGAACTTGCTAGAGTACTAAGCATGCATCAAAACTAATTCTTACAACTTAGAACAAGCATGCAAGCTCACTAAACATGTTACCTACAGCAGCAAAATATTCAAGATATACTCAACCAAACAAAATTCTACTTGGATAATCGGAGGAGTCACATACCGGAGAGCAAATGTGCCAAATTTCAGACAGAAATCTGGGCTGAGCAAAGAGATCGAGAAATCTTGAGCTCTTGATCAGAAACGCGAGTGAGAGAAAGCTGGTGCGAGTTTTTTCGGGAGAGAGAATGAGATGGGAGAAAGAGATGAAGTGGTGGGGCAAGGAGGGCCCCACACAACAGGGTGGCGCTCCCCCCTTCAAGGCCGCGCCGGCTGGTGGGGTGCCACCCTGGGGTGCCCCACTAGTCATCCCCAGGTGCTCCCAGGTGCCTCTTCAAAAAATAAGACCAACGGTATAATTTTTGTAAATTTTTGAAAACTTTGAAAAATGCACATTTCTGGGTATTAAATTTATTATTATTGGGCACAAAAAGATTTTGAAATTTCTATACAACTAAAGAACTTTGCAAAACAAAAATGCTACAGCAAGTAGAACAAGTGGAGGAAGAAAGAGATGTTGTTTAGTTCCTCTATGCATATAAAATGAATTTGTTAACAAGGTTGATCAAATCTTGCCACCAAATAAATTTTACATAGCATAAGAAGAAATAAACCTCAAATCAATCATGTTACCTTGAATTGTATTGATATGGATCCAATCATAATATTTTGATATCCTTCTTTGGGCTCATATATAGGACAATCAATAGCTCCAACTTTGATAGTTCTCACATTAGAAATTGTGTTAACTCCACATACTTTATCAATCCTCTTGGGGAAATAAACGGTATGCTCCTTATCATCGACATTGAAAGTAACTTTTCCTTTATTGCAATCAATAACAGCCCCTGCGGTGTTAAGAAAAGGTCTCCCAAGAATAATAGACATATTATCATCTTCAGGCATTTTCAACACAACAAAATCAGTTAATATCAAGCAGTTATTAGTAACTTGAACAGGAACATCCTCACATATACCAACAGGAATAGCAGTAGATTTATCAGCCATTTGCAAAGATATATCAGTCGGTATCAACTTATCTAAATAAATTCTCGTATAAAGAGAAAAAGGCATAACACTAACACCTACTCCCAAATCACATAGAGCAGTTCTAACATAATTGTTCTTGATGGAACAAGGAATAGTTGGTATACCTGGGTCGCCCAACTTCTTTGGAACTTTGCCATTGAAAGAGTAATTAGCAAGCATAGTGGAAATCTCCTCATTAGGAATTTTCCTTTTGTTAGAGACAATATCTTTCATATACTTTGAATAAGGTGGCAATTTAATAGCATCAGTCAAAGGGATTTGCAAGAATAAAGGTTTCATCCAATCGCAAAATTTATTATAGTGTTCTTCTTCCTTTGATTTTAGTTTCTTAGCAGGAAAAGGCATTTGTTTTTGAACCCAAGGTTCCCTTTCATTACCATGTTTCTTAGCAATAAAATCTTCTCTAGTGTACTTTTTATTTTTAGCATGCTTTTCAGATTCATCTTCAACCTCTTCTTTATCAGAAGCATCATTCTTATCATTATCTTTATCATGTTCATTACCACTTTCAGTTTCAGCATCAGAAATAGAAATACTATTAGGATCATTAACAGGCTCAGAGAATTCTACAACATTTTTATGTTTCTTTTTTGTTTTTCTTTGAAGGAGCACTAGTTTCAATTCGTTGAGAATCTTGTTCAACTCTTTTGGGATGCCCTTCAGGATATAGAGGATCCTGAGTCGAAACACCGCCTCTAGTTGTTACTTCATAAGCATGTTTTTCTTTAGAACTATTTTTTAACAAGTCATTTTGCACTTTAGTGAGTTGATCAATTTGAGTTTGAATCATATGAAAATGTTTAACAAGCATCTTAACATCATTGGAGGTTCTCTCCACAATATCATGCAAATTACTAATAGCTTGAGAATTTTCCATTAGATGATTCTCTACTCTCATATTAAAATTTTCTTGCTTAACAATATAATTATCAAACTCATCTAAGCATTGAGCAGGAGGTTTTGAATACGGAATATCTTCCCTAGTAAAGCGTTGAAGAGAGTTTACCTCAATCATGGATGAAGAGGGAATTATCTTGCATAAATCTTCTATGGGAGGTAAGTTCTTCACATCCTCAGATTTAATACCTTTCTCCTTAAGAGATTTCTTGGCTTCCCTCATATCTTCATCATTTAATTTAATCAATCCCCTCTTCTTCAATATCGGCGTCGGAGTTGGTTCAGGTGTAGTCCAATCATCATGATTCCAGCCTATTTTAGCCAATAATTCTTCAGCTTCGTCTGGAGTTCTTTTCCTGAAAACACAACCAGCACAACTATCCAAATATGCCCTAGACTCAATGGTTAGTCCACTATAAAATATATCAAGTAAATCATGCTTTTCTAAATCATGTCAAGGTCGAGCTCTGATAAGAGAACAAAATCTTGCCCAAGCTTCAGGCAATTTCTCTCCATCTTCCTGGTCAAAGCTATAATTTTTCTGCAAAGCAATATGTTGAGCACTAGAAGGAAAATATTTCCGAAAGAAAACATCAAGCAAACCACTTGGACTATCAATAGAACAAGGAGGCAAACTATTATACCAAGTTTTAACATCATCCTTTAATGAGAAAGGAAAAAATTTAGCAACAAAATAAGTACGCATATTGACATCATCAGAAAACAAGCTACTAAAAGTAGAAAGCTCATTCATGTCTTCTACAACACTTTCTTTTTCAGTACCACAAAAGGGTGTTTTCTCAACAATAGCTATATGAGATAAATCAAGAGAAAAATCATAATCCTTATCCTTAATGCTTATAGGAGATGTGGCAAATTTAGGATCAAGAGACAACTTATATCTAATAGTATATTGTGCAAGGAACTTTTTAATTTTTCTTGCATCAGTAGTAGCATTGCATCTATCAATAAAATCATCATCAAGTTCCACATAATCTTCATCAGGATCATCACTAGAGTATTCAATAGACTCAGGTGAATTAATAGGTGTAGCAGTATTTTCATTAGGAGTTTCAGTATTTTCAATTTGTCTAGACCTAGCAATTGTAGTATCTAGAAAAGATCCCAATGAACCACTATCATCAAGCACAACAGAAACATCATCAATATTATAAGAATTTTCAGATTCAGCAGAAGTACCAGCAAGTGAAGCTTGTGGTGGTGAAACAAGTTGACTTATCACAGATGGTGAATCAAGAGCAGCAGAGGTACTCAGAGTTGTACCTTTTCTTGTAGTGGATGGTAATATGGCGACTTTACGATCGCGAGATTTACCCATGATGGAGAATTTGCAGAGAACAATATCAATCCAAGTGAACTTCCAAATAAAGCTATGCTCCCCGACAATGGCGCCAGAAAATAGTCTTGATGACCCACAAGTATAGGGGATCGCAACAGTCTTCGCGGGAAGTAAAACCCAATTTATTGATTCGACACAAGGGGAGCCAAAGAATACTTGAAAGCCTTAACAGCGGAGTTATCAATTCAGCTGCACCTGGAAACAGACTTGCTCGCAAGAGTTTATCAGTAGTAACAGTTTTATAGAGGTAGCAGTGGTGAAATATCAGCAGCAGTGTAACAAAAACAGCAGTAGTGATTATAGTAAACAACAGGATTAAAATACTGTAGGCACAGGGATGGATGAACGGGCGTTGCATGGATGAGAGAAACTCATGTAACAATCAAAGTAGGGCATTTGCAGATAGTAATAAAACGGTATCCAAGTACTAAACAATCCATAGGTATGTGTTCCATATTTAGTCGTACGTGATCGCAATGAGAAACTTGCACAACATCTTTTGTCCTACCAGCCGGTGGCAGCCAGGCCTCTAGGGAATCTATTGGAAATTAAGGTACTTCTTTTAATAGAGCACCGGAGCAAAGCATTAACACTCTGTGAACACATGTGATCCTCACATCACCGCCTTCCCCTCCGGTTGTCCCAATTTCTTTAACTTTGGGGCCTCGGGTTCCGGACAGCGACATGTGTATACAACTTGCAGGTATGACCATAAAACAATGAATATCATCATGAAACAATAACATGTTCAGATCTGAGATCATGGCACTCGGGCCCTAGTGACAAGCATTAAGCATAACAAGTAGCAACAATATCATCAAAGTACCAATTACGGACACTAGGCACTATGCCCTAACAATCTTATGCTATTACATGACCAATCTCATCCAATCCCTACCATCCCCTTCAGCCTATAGCGGGGGAATTACTCACACATTGATGGGGGAAACATGGCTGGTCGATGGAGAGGCGTCAGTGGTGATGATGGCGATGATCTCCTCCAATTCCCCGTCCCGACGGAGTGCCAGAACGGAGTTTCTGGTCCCGAGTCGGAGTTTCGCGATGGTGGCGGCGTTCTGGATGGTTTATGGCGGCTCCGACTTCCCGTCTCGCGTTTTTAGATCAAAACCCTTAAATAGTCCAAAGGGGGGCGTCAGAGGCTGAAAGTATAGAGATGGTAAACCTAGAGGGGGGGTGAATAGGTTTCTACAAATTTTAATTCTTTCTTTGCAATATTAGGCTTTGCGGAATATAAAGATGAGCCTAATGCAAACTAGGTGAAGCAACCTATATGAGGATACAACTAACTCGAGCACGAAGGCTCTCACAGGCAGTTAAATCACAAGTAAGGAGTTCGGTTAGAGATAATCGATAGCACGCGGAGACAAGGATGTATTCCCGTGTTCCCTTGCTTTGCAACAAGGTACGTCACGTTTGGAGGAGTGGAGGTCCCACGAAGGATTCCCCGCGCCACGAAGGCTCACCCTATTCTCCGGAGCCTATCCCACGAAGGAATAGCTCACTCACTTGTGGTAGACTTTGAGGTAGCCTCCAAACCTTCACAATCTTGCCCGGAGCAAATCCACAGTCCGGATGCTTCCGGACTCCTCTTGCCTACCTAGGGTTTCCAAGGAACCCTAGGAAGCAAGCTTCTCAATGAATACAAGGGGGAATGAGATTTGGCTTGGTAGAACGGTAGATCGGGTCCTCCTCTAATGATTCCCCGGAGGGATTTGAGTTTGGGTGGAGGAGGAGGGAGATCTGAGGCTTTTGGTGTTTCTAGCAATGGAGTAAGAGAGAGAGAGCTCAAGAACAGCTTGTAGTGTAGTGCCTAACTGTTCAGAGGTAGGAGAAGACCTATTTATAGTGTTCTTCGAAATACGGCCGTTGGTCACTTGCCACATCAGCAGATTCTTCGAGAAACCCGGTCGACCGGATTTGGCGCCGGACAGGCCGGTCCACAGCCGGCCGACCGGGCCACAGACCGGGCCGGCCGGTTTCTAACCGGAGCTGGGACCAGGTCTTGACCGGGCAGGCGTCTGAGCTTACTGGATGTCGCCCGGATGTCACAGGCGCAAAGTCCGGTTGCTGACCGGGCCGCTCGGTCTGGTGCCCGGTCAGACCGGGCCATGGACCGGAGCAGCCGGTCCGAAACCGGGCTGGCGACCGGACGTCGACCGGAGGTCTTGCCTTCTTTACTGGATCCTGCTCGGATGGCACCGGTTCTGGGTCCGGTTGGTGACCGGGCTGTCTGGTGCCAGGGCCGGTCCGACCGGATCTGTGACCGGCCAGGCTCTGAAAAGCTTGCTGATTTTTCGTCGAATTGGGGGGGTCTCCCGTTGCCTTTTTGTTTCATTGCTACACCATCATACCTCTTTGGCTAATACCTGAAAGTCATCTTGTAGACATGTATTAGTCCAAATACTCTAGCACGGTGTCATAGATACCAAAATAATGGATAAGGGTAAAATACCCTTACAATCTCCCCCTTTTTGGTATACGATGACAAACCGAGCTAGAGTTACATATAGATATTATGATAAGCTCTAAACCTTGATTCCATATAAGATATTACGACAGCTCCCCCATAATGTGTGCACTTGGAGAATTTGCGTTTGAATGCAAAGTGCACCATTTGTGGAATATGAGAAGCTCCCCCAATATCTTTAGGAAACAAGCATGGTATGGACAAGTATATCAAGATATATAAGCATAAAGCATGATTATCCTAACATAGAGTAGCACACATAATAGTCGTCCATACATATCCATACATGAATTATTCAAAGTAGCAAATGGTTCTTGAGAAATCAAAGCAAATACGCACAAGCCATATAAAATCCAAATAAAGCAACTCCCATGGCTTGTGACAATCAAGGAACCCCGTAATTCTAGACTCTACTCTCTTCTCCCCCTTTGGCATCGGAACACCAAAAAGGCGAAGAAAAGAGGAGAGATGCTAGCGTCCCATCAATAGAACTGGTGCCCCGCGGATGGAGAGTCGCCATCACCATCCCCATCATCATCCTCTTCATCGTCATCCTCTTCATCATCATCCTTATCACCTTCATCCTCTTCATCATCAGCATCAGCAGGAGGTGCACGAGCAGATCTAGGAGGAGGACCACCAAAGTACAGGGAAGGATCAAAGTTCTGGAACATCTCATCAGAAAGAAGAGGCATCTCCCAGTTTGGTGCGTGGACAGGCTCCAACTCAGGGCCAGGAGGAGGGATAGGTACATTCCTAGCAGCCATGAACTCATTTTGGTGCCTCCTTGTCTCTTGGTTCAAAGAAAGACTTTGATGTGCAACATCATTTGTATTTTTGCACATCTGCCATAAGCTAGAGAAGAACCGTGAGACACCATGCTGTGGGCGACTAGAGGAGCTGGAGCTAGCATGGTCATGGCGTGCCTTGGACCGGCGCTCAGAAGGCATCATTTCAGGAACATCCGGGCTATCACCTTGGGCAGGTACCTTGAAAGCTTCCATCTTGACCCGCTCACCTTGAGTATTGAGAGGTGCGGGCACAACCTTGTTGATGAGCAGCTGAACGTACTGGGCAAGATTAGGAGTCAACCGCTCGCGAACACAGCGCCGTAACTCACAGTAGATGAGATCACAGCCATCAATAAGTTTCTGGTGCTCGGGGTGACAGTAGTACATCAAGTTCAGATGATATGCACGGCATTCACTTGTATCGCCGGACTTTGTCGATGAGAGTCTCACGGAATAGCTTGGCAAGTAAGAGGTAGGAGTAGTACATCCCAGAGATGGTGGGAGGTCCAGGTGTGGGTTCCCGGCGGATAGCAAACGGCAATGTCCCCACGGTTGAACTTCTCGCTGAGAATATATCTTGAAACCAAGCACGCCCTCCACCAAACCCCAAAGCTTCACAGAAATCAAGATAGTTGCAAGTGTATTTCTGTTTGCCAGTCATCCAAGTCATAGTCCGAGCTGCATCATCATGGAAAAAGACTGTGCAGTGAAACTGTCTCACCAAGGTTGGACAATAGCACCCATCAGTAGGTGTCAAACACATAAGATCATACAACCCCATCCGCCTCAAGGTCGCAACCACAAAGCGAAACTTGGTGGCTTCATACATTCCAATGACATCCTTGATGGCCTTGGGCATAACAATGGTGCCTTTCTTCATGTGCTCGCGGGAGTTATAGAAGTCATCCCACATGACTTGCTGTGTCTTGGTCCAGAAAAATTGATCTCCCCCTGTGTAAGTGGGTTCCTCAAAGCGATAGGGGTTGGACTCTCTGAGTCTTCTCCATGCACCAATATGTACATCACCAACATGGAACTCTCGTGGCAAGACCTCATCACCATCCTGTGCTGCATGTTTATCTTTCCTCTTATTGGCAGATGTCTTGGTTCGGCCTCCAGTTGAGCTGCCACCCGTAGTCTGAGGAGCACGACCAGTAGAGCGCCGTGGTGGAACCCCTGAGTGCCTCCCTCGCTTGGCAACAGTGCCACGGTCCCCATCACTCCATTCATCACCTGTGAATCAGCAAAATAGGGCGAGGATAGCAAAGAGGTAAGTGTACATGTCATCAGCATATATGAGGAAGCCAAAAGCATAGCCTATATTCAAGTGTTTCGACGAGATCATGCGAAAAAGCTGGGCGAGCCGGCGCAGGGGCCGGTCCGACCGGACGACAGACCGGACGAGCCGGTTGGCCATCCGGTTGACCGGGCGGTGCGCCGGACCAGCCGGTCGAGAGGCCGGTTGATCGGGCTGTAGACCGGGTCATGCTGAGTTGTGATGTTTGCCCAGAAATTCGACACAAAATCATGCAAAAACTCACAAACTTGAACATAGATTATACCAGGAGAGTGAACAATGTGCATAGGAGGGGTGTGACACTCTAGGTGGCATGAGGACTTACTAACCCTAACCCTAACCCTAACTTTTCTCAACTTTCCTCAAAAAATGGGCAATGTGAGAGGGAAAGCAAGAGGGAGAGGGATAGGGAGAAAGATTTACCCGAAGACATCGTCCTCTTTGCCCAAGTGAGCAAGAAGAAGATCTCCCAAAATAGCTTGAGAGGGACCAAATCCTTTGGTGAAGATGCTTGAGAGATCCCGATCTATGGTTGTGTGAAGTTTGGGGAGAAACTAGTGGTGGGAAGTGCCTAGGGCGTGGTGGAGATGGTGGAGGCGGCGGCCATGGAGGTTTGAGAGGTGGGGGATAATCAGGAAGAAGACCCCCAAGGGGTATCCTCTCCAAGACATAACAGCCCGCACGGCCGGTCGGGCGCCCGGTCGACCGGGCCAGTGACCGGACGATCCGGCGCGTAGGCCGGTCCGACCGGGCCAGTGACCGGCCAGAGTCAATTTTCCCAAAAATGTGTCATTTTGCCTCGTTTTGCCCCTATTCTTTGTGTAAATGTGTGTGAGTGCTCAAATGATGACATGTACATATAGATAGATAGATGATGATGAGATGAGCATAGACATGGGGTTGGAAACACAAAGTTCTCTAGGCATACCCATTGGAGAGAAAAACCAAACAAGATGTGAATAGCAACAATGGGCATGATTCGAAGTGTATATCAAGAATCATAAGTCATTTTGGAAATGATGCTCGCACTAAAATCATTGGGCCTTATATAGTCAAATCAATTTGTAATGAAGGCTCAATGAGGGGCGGGGGATTACTCCCCCTATGTGAAAGCGCAAATGTCATGTGACCGCGAAGAGACATGCTTGGGTCCATATAATGATATTGGGTCTATTTATGTTGCACACATAGGTATGCATCATACCAAGACATGGTAAGATGACTATCCCCATATGTGCTATACCTCTAAGCTAGATAGCAAGATAAATGCAAGAATATAGTGCAAGAAGTTAATCAATCCAAGTTTTTAGGATCAAGAATACCAAGTTCTCCTCTCAAGTTAACAAAGCGGGCTTCATCCAAAGGCTTAGTGAAAATATCCGCCAATTGGTAGGTTGTTCCCACATGAGTGAGATCAATATCCTTATTGGCAACATGATCACGTAGGAAGTGATGGCGAATGTCAATATGTTTGGTGCGACAATGTTGAACCGGGTTGTTGGCGATCTTTATTGCACTTTCATTGTCACAAAGAAGAGGCACCGTACCAAGAGACACACCATAGTCTTTCAAGGTTTGCTTCATCCATAACAATTGAGTGCAACAAGATGCCGCGGATATGTATTCGGCTTCGGCGGTGGATAGGGCGGCGGAGTTTTGTTTCTTGGATGACCAACTCACCAATGACCGGCCAATAAATTGGCAAGCCCCGGAGGTAGACTTCCGATCAACCTTATCACCGCCCAATCGAATCCGAATAGCCAATGAGTTCAAAGGTTGACCCCTTTGGATACCATAGCCCGAGAGTAGGAGTGAGAACAAGGTATCTTAGTATCCGTTTGACCGCCACTAAATGGCTCTCCTTGGGAGCGGATTGAAAACGAGCACACATCCCTACACTTAGCATGATATCCGGCCTAGAGGCACAAAGGTAGAGCAAGGATCCTATCATGGAGCGGTATACCTTTATGTCCACATCCTTCTCACCGTGACATGAACCAAGTTGCCCCTTTACGGGCATGGGTGTCTTCATTGGACTCGCATTGGTCATGTTGAATTTCTTGAGCATGTCCTTCACATACTTTTCTTGAGAGATGAAGGTGCCTTTTGCAAGTTGCCTCACTTGGAAGCCTAGAAAGAACTTCAACTCTCCCATCATGGACATCTCAAATTTCCTAGTCATCAATAGCTCAAAAGCTTTGTTATGATTGGGGTTAGTTCCACCAAAAATAATATCATCAACATATATTTGACATATAAAGAGGCCACCCCTTTAACCCGCTTGGTGAAAAGGGTGGAATCGACCGTACCCATGCAAAACCCATCATGTAGTAAGAAATCCCTAAGGAACTCATACCAAGCACGTGGAGCTTGCTTGAGACCGTAGAGTGCCTTATGGAGTAAATACACGTGGTTGGGTCGGCATGGGTCTTCAAAACCCGGGGGTTGAGCCACATATGCGGTTTCTTTTAGGGGACCATTCAAAAATGCACTTTTCACATCCATTTGATATAATTTGAAATTGTGGAAAGATGCAAATGCAAGCAAAAGACGAATAGCTTCAAGACGGGCTACCGGCGCAAAGGTATCCTCAAAATCCATACCTTCTATTTGGGCAAACCCTTGCGCCACTAACCTTGCTTTTGTTTCGTATAACAATGCCATTCTCATCTTGCTTGTTCTTGAATACCCATTTGGTCCCAATGACATTGATGCGATGATCCTTGGGTCTCTCAACTAGAGACCATACTTCATTACGAGTGAAACATTCCAATTCTTCTTGCATGGCAATTACCCAATCCGGATCGACCAAGGCTTCATGTACCTTAAGTGGTTCAAAACTAGACACAAAAGCATGATGTTGACAATAAGTGATAAGTAATGCATGGTGTCTACGAGTTACCACTCCTCTTGAGATGCTACCAAGGACTTGATCCACTTTCATGTCACTTGCCCTTGTAGCGGCCTTGATCTTCCGAACGGTTCCTTCATGATCAATGAATTCATCTCTTGCTAGTACTTGATCATGAGGGACCACTTGAGCTTGATCATGAGTTGAGGATGTTTCTTGATCGTCATCATGATCTTGCTCCATGGAATGAGGATCTTATTCTTGTTCTTCGGATTGAGACTCATCTTGAGTAGAGGATGGTTCTTGAGTTGCACTTGATGGTTCGGCTTGAGTTGAGCTAGGCTCCACTTGTGGCATGCTTGAAACATCTACTCCATCATCTTGATCATCATTATGAACCTCCATGGGCCGGATGTGTCCAATGCCCATATGCTTGATGGCACTAGATGGATCATCATCATTACCTGCAACACATGGAACAACTTGCTCCACTTGGGAGCCATTATCCTCCAAGAACACCACGTCACAAGATACTTCAATAGTCCCGGAGGACCGGTTGTAGTATCTATAGGCGTGAGAGTTCTCCGCATATCCAACAAATATACCCTCTATAGTTCTAGTTTCAAATTTACCGAGCTTTCCTTTGTTGTTCTTAACAAGGCATTTGCATCCAAAGACACGAATATACATGACATTAGGCTTGTTACCGGTAAGGAGCTCGTATGGGGTTTTGTTGTGGAGGGGACGGAGGAAGAGCCGGTTGGAGTAGTGGACGGCCGTAGAGATGGCTTCTCCCCAAAAGTTGTGGGGTGAGTTGAATTCACTCAACATGGTTCTTGCCATCTCAATGATAGTCCGGTTCTTCCTTTCAACAACACCGTTTTGTTGAGGAGTGTATGGCGCCGAAAACTCATGCTTGATGCCCTCATCATCAACAAACTCTTGCATAGTGTAGTTCTTGAACTCGGTGCCATTGTCGGTCCTAATTGCCTTGATCTCGGATTCATACATACGTTGAGCTTTCTTGGCGAAGGTGATGAACTCTCTATGGGTCTCGTCCTTAGACTTAAGGAGAAAGACCCAAGAGTATCTTGAGTAATCATCAACAATGACAAGTCCATACTTGATCCCACCAAGAGTATCATAATGTGATGGCCCAAAGAGGTCCAAATGAAGGAGCTCCAAAGGCCTAGATGTGGTAACAATACTCTTGATGGGATGCTTCTTCTTGAGTTGCTTTCCGGCTACACATGCACTACAAACACGATCTTTCTCAAAAGAAACGCCGGTTAGTCCCACAATATGCTCACCCTTTAGGAGTTGTTTAAGATTCCTCATGTTAACATGACCAAGGCGGAGATGCCACAACCATCCTTCGTCATGCTTGGCCGCCATTAGACATGTGGAGAAGGAGGGGCTCTCTTTCGAGAGGTCAACCACGTAAAGGTTGTTCTCCACATATCCAACAAGGACCAATTTGAGATTGTCACTCCTAAAGACTTGCACATAATATTTAGTGAAATATGAATTGTAACCGGCATCGGCAAGACGATATATAGAAAGTAAGTTATAGCCAAGGTGTTCAACAAGCATAACCGTCTCAAGGCACAAGTCCTTAGAGATTGCTACCTTGCCATACCCAAGTACCTTTCCCTTTGAGTTGTCACCAAAGGTAATGCTTGACTTCTTGTTGATATCTTCAATGAATTGATCAAGCACACCTTTTCCTCCGGTCATATGATTGGTGCATCCACTATCAAACACCCATTTTGGACCACCGGAGGAATACCCCTACAAAATCAAGTAGAGGATTTAGGAACCCATCGATTAATGGGTTCCTTTGCAATGGCAACAATATCTTTTGGTACCCAAATTGAGTACTCTCTATAAGCATAGCCATTAGGAGGGCCAACATAGTTATCATAGACATCACCATAATAATCAACAAATAATGCATAGTGATCGTTTGGCCCCGTGCGGTCACCACTAGTGGCTTTGCCCTTTGAGGCTTTGCCATTGTTAGTGACCTTCTTGTTCTTATCTTGAGCGGGTTTCTCCTTCTTGTAGTTGTTCTTCTTGTGGGACTTGGGAGTATATCCAAGTCCATACTTTTGATTGTTTGACCTTTGCTTACTCAAGAGGTCATCCAATCCCATCTTGTTCTTGGCGGTGGTGAACTTTGCAAGTTCCTTTGTTAGCCTAACATTTTCCTCAAGAATAGATGCTTGCTCACAAGAAGATTCATTAGGATGATAGTCAAGACCATATTTGGTCACAAAGGACTCAAGATATGCATTGGTCTCAACATGCAAAGAAAGTTCCTCTTGTAAATGAACATGTTCCTCAACAAGTTTAGCATGCTCACTAGTAAAGGAAATGGAGGAACAAGCAAGATTTTCAACATCAATGGGATCCTTCATTGATCCAAGAGCCCTTTTGTAGGATTCTTGAAGTAGATCATGATTCTCTCCAAGTTTCTTGAGCTCATCCTTGACAAGCTTGTTAGCTCTTTCAAGGTGGTCAAGATCCCTAGTGAGAGAAGCATGAGCAACTTCAAGTTCCTCCTTTGAGGCATTGAGCTCTTGGGTCAATAATTGAGCCCTATCAATAGTTTCTAGGTCCTTAACTTTATCAAGTTCATAAGTTTTCAATTTGTTGCTTAAGGCCTTGAGATATGCACCTTTCGGTTTTTAGCTCTTGTCTTAGGAGATTGAATCTCCGTTCCTTCTCATTCAATTGATATTCTAATTCCTCAATGGACTCATCCTTTTCTTTGAGTGAGTCCATCAAGAAATCAAACTTGACAAGAGCTTCACCACGAAGGGTGCATCTAACATCATAGAGTTCCTTAAGCATAATTAATTCTTCTTGATCTTCGTTTTCATCATCAAGAACACTAGATAGGGAAGGTGGAGGTTCCATTACCTTGGTTTCCCTTGCCATAAGACAAGAGCCAATGATTGGAGAGGAGGGAGAGTCATCGGAGTCATCATCTTGAGTTGTTCTTGCCATGAAGGAAGAGCCAACATCATTCTCCGTGGAGTAATCTTTGGAGTAGTCATATGTGAAGAGTGACCCGGGCTTAGAGTAAGCTAAACCGGCCACTCCGGCCTCCTTCTCCTCATCTTCCTCTTCTTCATCGGACAAGTACTCGGCCCCAACAAAAGCTCTTCCCTTGTTCTTCTTGTACCGATCGTTGATTGGGTTCGGCTTCAATCTTGGCTTGACCCCTTTGATGAACTTTGGCTTGTCTACCCTTTTCTCATAAGGGCACTCATTTGCAAAGTGGTTATCTTCATCACAATTGTAGCAAGTTCTCTTCTTCTTCTTGTCATTGAGGAGCATTGGGAACTTTGCCTTGTACTTCTTGGCAAAGAAAGCAAAGTCGGTAGCAATGTCACTAGTTGAAGTCATCTCTTCATCTTCTTCAATTTCATAGTCTTCTTTGCTTTCATGGTCGGCTCTAGCTTTGAGAGCAAGATTGTGTGACGCTTCATGGTTGTGTGAGGCTTCATCAACACGGTTCATTGCCTTGAGCCTCTTTCCGGCTTTGGCCATGCTTTCATTGGCGGCCACATAGGAGACTAGATCATCGGAGTTGAGATCGGCACTCTTGGTCATGATTTGCAAGTTGAGTGCAAGGTTGGTGTCTTCTTGTTTGACGGCAATCGTAGCAATGACCTTGGATTTTATGAAGGCTTCGTTCATCTCGAAGCCATCATTGTACTTCTCAGCACCAAGTCCCTTGACCCTCACTTTCAGAGCACCAAGCCTAGCATAGGCATCGGATACGGATTCTCCATCTCGAATCATGAACTGGTGGGCCTCTTGCTTTGCGGTCTCATAGAGAGCTGATTGGATCAAATCGGTTCCCTCTTGGAGTACTACGATCCGATCCCACAACTCTTTAGCGGAGACAATGTCATCGACTTGATCAAGAAGCTTGCGGTTGATGCCACTTCTAATCTTGTCACGTGCGGATGCATTGAGTTGACGGTTGTAGAACTCGGTGGAGGTCAACCGAGTAGGATCTTGTGGCTCCCGATGTCCATGAACAATGAGCTCCCATAGCTCCACACTGCAGCTGCGAATATGAGATTCCATAGCAGATTTCCAATGTGGAAAGTGAGTTCCATCGTAATGGGGAACGGTCCCACTATGGTTTATATGAGGCATGGGTGAAGTGTTTCTGGGATAGTCATGGTTAACATCATGGTAGGTTTCCTTAGAGGCCGAAGCCCCACTAGAAGTTCCACCCGCAGTTAGGTTCTTAAGCATGGCAGTCATTTCTGTCATTTGGTTTTGTAGCTCATCCTCCTTTTTCTTCTTCTCGGCATCATATGCCAAGAATCTAGATTTCATCTCTTTAACCGAAAGGTTAGAGTCGTCATCTAGACCCTCGAAGAGTTTATCCATCTCACTCTTAAGGCGGTGAAGCCCTTAATAAGAGTCCAGGCTCTGATACCAATTGAAAGTATAAAGATGGTAAACCTAGAGGGGGGGTGAATAGGTTTCTACAAATTTTAATTCTTTCTTTGCAATATTAGGCTTTGCGGAATATAAAGATGAGCCTAATGCAAACTAGGTGAAGCAACCTATATGAGGATACAACTAACTCGAGCACGAAGGCTCTCACAGTGCTTAAATCACAAGTAAGGAGTTCGGTTAGAGATAACCGATAGCACGCGGAGACGAGGATGTATTCCCGTGTTCCCTTGCTTTGCAACAAGGTACGTCACGTTTGGAGGAGTGGAGGTCCCACGAAGGATTCCCCGCGCCACGAAGGCTCACCCTATTCTCCGGAGCCTATCCCACGAAGGAATAGCTCACTCACTTGTGGTAGACTTTGAGGTAGCCTCCAAACCTTCACAATCTTGCCCGGAGCAAATCCACAGTCCGGATGCTTCCGGACTCCTCTTGCCTACCTAGGGTTTCCAAGGAACCCTAGGAAGCAAGCTTCTCAATGAATACAAGGGGGAATGAGATTTGGCTTGGTAGAACGGTAGATCGGGTCCTCCTCTAATGATTCCCCGGAGGGATTTGAGTTTGGGTGGAGGAGGAGGGAGATCTGAGGCTTTTGGTGTTTCTAGCAATGGAGTAAGAGAGAGAGAGCTCAAGAACAGCTTGTAGTGTAGTGCCTAACTGTTCAGAGGTAGGAGAAGACCTATTTATAGTGTTCTTCGAAATACGGCCGTTGGTCACTTGCCACATCAGCAGATTCTTCGAGAAACCCGGTCGACCGGATTTGGCGCCGGACAGGCCGGTCCACAGCCCGGTCAGACCGGGCCACAGACCGGGCCGGCCGGTTTCTAACCGGAGCTGGGACCGGGTCTTGACCGGGCAGGCGTCTGAGCTTACTGGATGTCGCCCGGATGTCACAGGCGCAAAGTCCGGTTGCTGACCGGGCCGCTCGGTCTGGTGCCCGGTCAGACCGGGCCATGGACCAGAGCAGCCGGTCCGAAACCGGGCTGGCGACCGGACATCGACCGGAGGTCTTGCCTTCTTTACTGGATCCTGCCCGGATGGCACCGGTTCTGGGTCCGGTTGGTGACCGGGCTGTCTGGTGCCAGGGCCGGTCCGACCGGATCTGTGACCGGCCAGGCTCTGAAAAGCTTGCTGATTTTTTGTCGAATTGGGGGGGGTCTCCCGTTGCCTTTTTGTTTCATTGCTACACCATCATACCTCTTTGGCTAATACCTGAAAGTCATCTTGTAGACATGTATTAGTCCAAATACTCTAGCACGGTGTCATAGATACCAAAATAATGGATAAGGGTAAAATACCCTTACAGAGGCTGGCCGAGGCGGCCTCACAGTAGGGCGGCGCACCCCCCCTCCACGCCGCGCCGGCCTAGTGTGTGGGGACCCTGGGCCTCCCCCAGGCCTGCCCTTCTGGCTTCGTGAATCTTCTGGAAAAATAAGCCCTTTGACATAAGTTCCGGGGATTTTCCTGAAAGTTGAATTTCTGCACAAAAACGAGACACTAGAGCAATTCTGCTGAAAACAGCGTTAGTCCGTGTTAGTTGTATTCAAAATACACAAATTAGAGGCAAAACAATAGCAAAAGTGTTCGGGAAAGTAGATACGTTTTGGACGTATCACATCACACCTTCCTCTTGGGGTTTCCAACGGACGTGTGCATCACGCGCCATCAAGACTTTTTTCTGGCGCCGTTGCCGGGGACATGAAGTAAAATTACACCACAGAGATTTCTAACTCCCACGTCAACTACACGCCAGCAACTACTCACGCATTACTTCGGAGGAGGGCATGTTGATGAAGAGGCTTCCGGTGATGATCTCCCTCTCCGGCAGGGTGCTGGGAAAAAACTTCAGAACCCTCCTGAGCTAGAGTCGACGATGGCGGCTGATATCCCACAAGTATAGGGGATCATGTGTAGCCTTTTCGATAAGTAAGAGTGTCGAACCCAACGGGGAGATAAAGGTAGGATAAATGTTCTCTCAAGTTCAATAAACAACTGATACAACTCTACGCACACTAAACGTTTGCATTATCTAAGAATTTTAACTAGAGCAATAATACGGGTTTGAGAGATAGCTTTGCAAGATAATAAATACAAGAAAATAAGTGTTAGTGTTGCAGCAATAAAATATACTAAGTAACCATAAACTAACAATACCATGGGTGTGGAAAAGTTGTGGTAATTGTGGTGGCCTTGTCCAAGATTAATTAGTGAAGATATCGGGTTCATTGTCTTCGATGCAGTTTTCTATGTGGGAAAGGCTAAATACATGCACTCCGCTACTTGGGATTACAAGTACTATATGATTGGATTATTAGCAAACATCCGTAATACTAATAGTGCATTAAGGTTTCCCCAACCATAGCCTTAAGTTCATGGTCCTCTTACTCCCATACGTGCAACTAACCGGTTCGAGTCCTCTGGTTTCTGTCACTCCGGCAGAACTACCCCTTCCTTTGCACATACTACTAACCCTAGAGTGTTGACCCATGCGCGCACAAATATAATGGACACCAAAGGACAGTACCATATAGACATACAACTCTAATGAACCAAAGACATTCAACAATTCAATCTAAGAACAAATAAACTACGGAAACATAACATAGATCATATGATTAATATTATAGCATCAAACACCATATTTACATAGGATGGTACAGAGGTTTGTGGGAGCATGAACCACTGAATACAAGGAGGAGTTGGTTATGGAGATGTCGGTGAAGACGGCGGAGAGGACAAAACTCTCGAGACCTGGCCTGCAATATAAAGGCCAG
Organism: Lolium perenne; assembly: GCF_019359855.2. Lineage (NCBI taxonomy): Eukaryota > Viridiplantae > Streptophyta > Magnoliopsida > Poales > Poaceae > Lolium > Lolium perenne. The sequence continues at coordinate 185,805,785 of NC_067244.2, forward strand.
GAGAGGGTCTGCCGAGGGACACACAATTACAACAGATAGATTCATTGCAAGTCAAGAGATAGGACCTTTAGAACATTAGCCTCTCGACGAGATCACAACCATAGCCTTTGGCTACCATATTGTAACCCGATATATTCGATAATCAAGAACAGACAAGCAGGAAGTAAGGGTTTAACCTCATCGAGGGCCCTAAACCTGGGTAAATCTCTCTCCCTGTCAGTTTGGTATCCGATGTCTAATGTCAACCTGCAGGATTCCGTCAACCCTAAGCCCTAAAGGTGGGCATTATCGAGGAGCACCCTCATCACCGTGTCTCTCTCCCTCTCCACATATGCTGAAAGGTTGCACCTCTGGACCTACGTCAGATAAAGCCCTCACGGATGGTGAAGCCCTCACGGATTGCACCTCTGGACATGTTGACTACATCAGATAAATTGTGTGTTTGATTCTTGGAGCTAGGAGGAGATATCCTTGTGGCTGGGAGGATTAGCCTAGCTTAGGGGATAACTTGGATCATCATCATCGAGCTCTTCACTTTACTCGCTGAGTTGATATCAATCAAATCCCATCAGTACAACTACATAGAATAGATCTTAGGTGTTGTGTAGATGTAAAATTTTGAAATACATGCACAATCTCCTACAATGTCGTTGCACTTGCTGTGATGACCCAGCGTACCACTGCATGGTGTAGTACACAAGTCGTTGACATAACACAAGTGAAACACCGTTCCACTCATATTACATCTCTCAGAGTGGTACAACAGAAACATATGCGAGTCCAAGGTATGTCTATAGAAGTACACACGAACTGTTTACATAAGATCAACACAACCTCCTACCTTACAGTGAGGTAAAACTTCAAATAAAGCTCCAGAAGAACGGCTCGTAGTCTATCTTATTGCTAACTCAAGATTCTGAGCTACTTGGCTTGCTATAGAAATCTAGCTACTTAGGTGCTAGGATTAGGGAAAGGTTCCCTTCTATTACTAGTCTAGGTTTCCATAATAGCTAATGCAGAAGTTGACTCCATTGAATTCTTTGATTGGATTCTTTATCTTGTTGCAGTTGACTCCTTTGTCTTCGAGTTCCACGGTAGTTTCTCCTTCGGTGCATTGCTCTAAGAAGGGGGTTCAAACGAGATAGAATGAGTACGAGCGTACTCAGCAAGTTCATATTAGGAAATATGTGTATCATGCACTAGCTACAGCCATAGACCAGAAAGTCATAGGCCAATGCAAGTTTTCATAAACATTTCTTCAAAAGGTTTATTTTATTCTGAAAACTATGCCCGTCAGTCTTCACAGGTTGACCAGAACTTCATGGAGTTCCTTTCTCGCCGCTGTCATAGCTTCCCTTCCTAACAGGGAGTGACAGCCACAATTTGATACACTCTGCAGAGGTGCGTTACTTTTCCCACAAGAGATCTCACCCTTTTTGCCATCCGCAGGGACTTGCCCCCGTTCACACTTCCTTTGGTGTGAGGCCAGGTATAAAGATCCAAGCCCACACCGCCTTCTCCGCGACTGCAAACCCACCCTTTTGTCCACCCGCACACCTCCAGTAGACTTCCCCCGATAATACGGCTTTACTCATGGTGTACTTTGGACAATCCTTCATAGATCGTAGAGCCATCATCACTAATGGATGGGGATTTAAAAGGCTATCCCAACCTACGGCAGTGCCTCCAACACCCCGCCGGCTCTACCAATCCGTTGGCGTGCAGAAGGGAAAAGATACGACTGGCTTCCCCAGAGCCATTATAGATCTCATGGTCAACGCGATTTGTACGGCGCTAGAATCACTGGACGGCATTGGTAATTTAATCCTAGGGTGATATAACCCATTGCAATGGAACCTCCACCATATCAACACATACCATGGTTCCATTGCCCACCACATAGTCATATTCATAATTGTAAAATAATACTTTGCTTTTCAATGCATGAGTGATAAGTATAGTACTTTGCATATAATTTGATAAAAATAATCAAATGACATGAGCAAGCGATGAACTTGCCTTTCTTGACTGCAAGATTATGCAGGCAAAAGCTTCGATACGTGATAACTCCAAATTCTGAAATACCATCATCGTCCGGTAAGGACAATGTTAAAGAACTGGCAAAGATGCTATAATGCATAGTATGAGATGCAATCGTCCCGAGCGTAACCTAACCTCGATGATTTAAGATATGTGAGTTGTAAAGATTTCTTTAGGGTTGGTTGCACTTTTAGAATGGTTCTCAAACAAGGTTCTTATTAGGGTTTGGTTATATTAGCATCATAATCAAATGATATAAGACATCATAACAATCATATACATAAAGAATAGTAGTGGAATAATATGTGAAAAACAGTTGTCAATTTTAAGTTCTACAGGACATGGTTGATGATTACTTATATTATACTTCAAAAGAATAACTTTTGAAGAACATGTTGTTTAAGAAATAATGAGTATTTCAAAGAAGGATTAAGCTTCTAAGGTTTGATTGACATTTGTACTTCAAAAGAATAACTTTTGAAGAACAGGTTAAATAAGAATATGAACTACTATGCATAGGAGCTATGGCTTTCTAGGGTTTACTATTGAATTCATTTAGTTATACTAATAGAAACTAGTTGGGTTCTTAAATAGAATTGGTTCTATATACAACAAGCATGGGCAGGTTTGTTACTATGGTTGATTATGATATCATATCAAAGGATGGTTATTGAGATGGTTCCATAGGTTAGCTATTAGATTTACTATGGCTTCACATTTGCTTTACTAAATAGTCTCTAATGGTTTCTAAGCTAAGTGGCTTATCATTTCCTAAGTAGGTTTAGTTGGATAGGAACATGTGATGTGATTTGCTACACAAAGTTTATACTAGGGTTTATCATTATGGTTCTACTAGGGTTTAAGGATTGAGGTTGATCTTAATGGTATGGTATATAGGATATCACCAATGGTACTAATTCAATTGACAAGTTAGGGTTTATACCTAGGTGATACTAGTGAATCATATAGGTTTTAATTAAGAATAGGAACATGAAATGATAATCTCATGTGACTTGGTTTATGCTAATGGATCATAAGCATGCATTCAATTGTTGCTTATTAAGGTTCTACATGTAGAATTGAGGTGGCTATGATCACATGGGCTAAACCCCTAGGGTTTTAGGGTTGCACTAATTTAGGATGATCACATGAAATAATGGAATCAATGTCTTACTCAAATTGAAACTAGGTTTCTAAGTTATGGTACAACTCCTAAAATGATGATTGACAATATAGGGGTGGTAACTAATTACTTTGAATCAAAATTAGTAATGGTTTAACATTATATTAATTTTCCACAAGAATTAATAATTAGAGTAACTCCTATTTTTGTTTAATTAAGAATCAGGGTTTAATAATTGTTATTAGGGTTTAAAATAATTAACTTGTTAACTAAAGATGTTTGAGTAAATAAGTTTTGGATTTACCAAAATAATATTGGCTTATAATATTTTCTTGAGTTATTACTATTTAAAAAATAGAACATAGTAATTTGTAATTAGGGTTTATGAATTACCACTAATAATTAAGTTAATACAATTATGGTAAATAAAATTAATCTTAACATTTTACTTAGTTACTGGATAGTTAAAATTTAATTTTGTAACTTAATTATTTATTGAATTCAATTTGCATTTTAAATAAATGAAATGGCATATTTAATAAGGTTAAAAAATAAGTGAATTTTTATTTTGACACACATTTTTGTTTTATATTTTATTTGAATAGAGTTTATTTTTGTGAGCATTTTGATATATTATTTATATTTTTCTGAGTTGATATGAATTTTCTATGATTTTTCAAAGTTTCAACATTTTTCTGTAATTTGAAATAACACAAAAACACTAAACGTACCGGTTGGTTAGCTAGCTCCAGTGACAGACGAGTGGGACCAAGTCCAACGTGGCAGCCACGTGAGCAAGACCAAGTCAAAATGTTTGACTGGCCCGGGGCTCAACTCCGGCGAGCAGACTCCCGACGACGGCGGCGCTGGGTTCCCGCGGACGTGCGACTAAGCCTAATCGACGCAGCACTAAACGCTGAACCGAACGGTGGTGGTGCCTCCGCCAAATGGTCACCGGAGTTGCTCCGGCGAGCACCATCTGCGGTGGAGCACGTCGGCCAAATATCAAATCGGGGCTACGATTGATGATTAAGCGAGCTAGATGGTCCCTGAGATGCGCAAGAATCACCTGAATGTATTGGTGGGCTCGGTAAGGCTTGAGGTGGCCGGAGACGAGCTCACCGTCGCGGATTCCGACGATCTGCTTCATGGGGAAAACTTGAAATTGGCGATGTACCGGGCCCTCCTTGATGCTCTGCTCCTCCAGACGACTCTATACGATCAGACGCGTCGATTGAGCTACGCCATGAGCTCCGGGATGGTCTCATCCGTCGTCACCAAGGTGAACGCCGGCGACAGTGAGTGGAAGAACACGCGAAATAGAGGATGACTGAGAAGCAATGGATGGGCGGCGAGGTACTAGGGTTTCACAGCGGACCTACTGGTGGTTTTATAGCGTGAGGGGAGCACTACAGCGGCGATGCGGTGGCGGAGACGGCCGGGATGCGTCAGTGAGAGGGTGAGTGATTTGGGCACGAATCGGGACGCACAGGAGATAAGACGGACGCGAGATCGACAGGGTGCAGTTCTGGAGGGTTTGGCGACGTCCGGGCCGAGGTTATCCGCGACGAGGACGTGGCCAGGGCTCTTCTCTGCGCTGTCGTCCCCGGAGAGGAAGACGACGATGACGTCTCTCCTATGCACGAATTTTAAAGACACCGAAACGGTATCTGGACTGGTTCTGCGCGAGAATGGGCCGATGGTGGGCTGCTGCGTTGGGCTGCGGGGTCCAGGTAAGCCAGGTGAGCTTTCCCTCCATTTCTTTTTCAAATTTCTGTTTTCTGTTTTTATTTTCTATTTGATATTTCTATTTGAATTCAGATCTGATTTCTATTTTGTTTTGCAGGTTCAAAACTATTTGAATATCCATATCACTTCTTGATAATACTCACTGCATAATTCTTTTGTTTAAACAACTATTGAATTTTAATTAGAGTGACACTTTGTGAGGTTTAATAAAATGGAAATGGTTAAAATATTGATCTCCATTATTTTATAATTTAGGAACCATTTCTGTTTAAATGGTTTGAAACTTTACCACATGTGCATGGTGAACATATTATTAGGGTTAACAATATGTATTGTAATATAATTATGGCTAGAGTTTAAATTAAATGATAATGAGAATGAGATGAATTCATCATTTTATGTGAAGGATTATTTCTTAGGGTTTAAGAAGATGATTGGATTCAACTCTATATTCTCTACTCTTGCTTAGCAACTACTACTTGAATTATTTAAAGTAGATCCTAAGCTAATTATGGTTGACTCACTTGTTAAAGTGTTGGTTTAATTATGACACAATATTCCATTTGGGCAACTAAACAAGGTGATTGGAATTCAAAGTGGAATTGGTTATGGGTTTCACTCTACTCACCAAATGGAATCTAGTCTAAAGGTATATATGGCTTGGTTTATACTTGTGATCCATGATACACAAGTTAGGACAATATTTCATGTGGAATGGATTCTATGTGAGAAGGTTTATAGTTTTGGAAATATTTCACTATTTGAAGTATGAAATAGGCATGAGGCATGGTAGGGTTATAACTATAATCCAAAGTAATGCTTGGATTGGAATTAAAATATGGCCTAAGTTTTAGTTATGATCACCCATGTGATACACAACTAGGTTTAGGTATGATCATAAGCTAGGTATATTTAATTGGCTAGGGTTATCCTCCTCACTTAGGTAGAACTAATGTATCAAGGCAATGCTAGGTTTGTCTCAAATGTTTGGATAGGCAGGGTTTAAATATCATATCAATACTACACAAGGCATGAGTATTGGTCTGGATTAACTACTAATGAGTTACTCATTATTTCATGGGAAGAATGAGATCTATACCTCACATATATAGGTTTAACTTATCATCTCAATTTATAAGGTAAGATCATGCATTAGACATGATCCACTTATTCCTCACTAGTCTCTCTTCTTTAATACTTCTCTCAACACACTCACTTAGATTTCTTAGGGTTTATGATCATCACCCAATTTGTAATGATCAAAGTATTGGCCTTCTAATAATTCATGGTTCTCTCTCCAAGATCAAATATTGGTCCATATACTTGAGTATACATATGTAGCTTAAACTCTCTGAGATAGGTAGGGTTTCCTCTAGGGTTTATGATCATTACCAAGGTGTAATGATCACAACACTTGTCTCTCCATAATTACTAGAAGATTAGGTTCATACTTACCATCAAGTATGAGCTAGGTTAAGTAGGGTTTAATACTTGACTTATATTTCTTGTATCATTGGTTAGTATCAACAATTACCTCCCTTGGACAGGGTTTAAATATTTGGTTAGGTTCTATTGAATGCATAATATAAGCATATGAATAGTTCTCTCCTTTCTCTAGGTTTAATGGTATGAGTTGGGAAACAAGATTGAAATGGTCAAAGTTTAATGAAGAATGAATATGCATGTTCTTGACTTGGATTCAAGTATTGTAATGGAAAAGCTATACCATGTGACTCATGGTAGGAACATTTATTTAGTAGAAGACATGGATAAGATAAGTAAAGAATAGTTTCTTAATTAATTGTGTTCTTTGATTTATGGTTGAATAATTATTCATGTGTTGTTGTAAGGAATGTCATGTTGAGATCTTTTATAAGATCTTGTAGTTGATCCTTACTTAAGGTGTTGTTTGTTGTAAATCGACTTCTATTTGATCTAGCCCATAGATCAAATCCTCTCTACCCAAAACAAGGTTTTAGCAAAGATCACAGTGAAGTTTATAGCGCTTGACTTGATGATCTACTTCAATTCCAGCAAGTCAAGTGAAACTTCAGTTACTGTGGTAAGTTTTATGTGAAGCGCGAAAATTTCCCGGATTTTCTATGCATGAATGCAATGCACACTTTGGCGTTCTCTCATTTTATTGCCTCTAAACCTGGGATATTACAGCCTCTCCCCTTAAACTGAACTTCGTCCCGAAGTTCGAACGCTCTCATGTTTCGGAACGTTGAAATGTCTTGAACAGATCACCATCCTTCAACTCCATGGTGATCACACTAGATATAGTTGAATATATCCCTTGTCCCAATCCTTCCGGAAGTCTTCTGATGTCTGGCACTGATACTTTCTTCTATTCTATGATTTCTTCCAACACTCTAAGTTTATAGGCTTACTATCCAAAGATTCTTGGATTAAGACATCTTATTGTGTTAATGGACTTTATTAATGGCTGTGGTGACATCTTCCTATTTGGGTACTTAAAACTTGGTTCTATCAGCTGCGATAATCCAGCTGCGATGTAATATGGCACTATGGTGTACCAGCTGCGATATTCAAACCTTAAGTCTAAAGGATTTATTTAAAGTAGGGTATTGCTTTCCCTTACTACCATAACGAAAGTAATGGTACTTGGTAAGGTATTTACAATAGGCATGGTCCTGGTTGTTTAGTCCTACGAATGAATTAGACTCATTTAGTCCATCCAATCATGGCCTCTAGTTTATCCTAGTTACCTTCCTTTTGGTTTCTTTAGGTTCAATGAAAGGAATCTTTCTAATAATCTTTAGTTTTGGTATTGTCAAACCCTTTGATCTTAAACTTTCTTAAGCTTGGATTGTCCTCCGACATCTTCTTCATCCAACTTCATTATCTTAAGCTTACTTAAGTTCTCTTGGTTTTGGAGTAATTACAATTACCCACTCAAGTTAAGGTCTAACCCTTACTTCCTCGAGATATGAACCTTGGCTTCTGGTATGACATCCTCCTGAGAGTACTTTTATATGGGTACTTCCCAACAACCTTATGAAAATAAGATTGTACTTCCTCCCAGATCAGACCTTTTTCTTCGTCTATCATACTCCAAATCATATTTAAATACTTCTCCTTCATCCTTCCTCTCCCCCTTGGAGTTTACTAATAATCTTCAAACTTCCTTTCTTCTAATCATTAAACTCCAAGGGTAGGTAGTTGGTTTAAGTCTGGTTTATATTTTGTACCTTTCTAAAGTCTCATCAAGAATTCTTTGTGGTGTATCCACACAGTTGTGGGTATCCATTATGAATCCTCCGACAAAATATTTACCAACTACGAGATACCAGCTGTGAAATACTAGCTGCGGAATCCCCCTTTCTTTTAGGGTAAAGAAATGTTCAGGCTGTGGGCTATCTGGTACCAGCTGCAGACTACCTAGTACCAGATGTGGCTTATTGGATACCAGCTGTGGCTATGTTATGGTTCTAGTCAATATCTACTTACCAGCTGTGGCTACTAACATAATTTTAGTTAAGATATACCTCACTTTACATTCCTTCTCTTCATGGTTATCCTATATCAGCTGCGGTCTTATGATACCAGCTGCGACTTCACTTGTCTATTTTCCTTCTTCTAGGGTTTGTTTTGCAAGAAAACCACTTGTTGACACTATAAAAATAGTATTTTAAGTGACTTCACTTGCATTCCCTTCTTCCATAATGAATACAGCTCTACTTCTACTACTCCATATTCACTATTTTTCTCACTTTCATGATACTTCCATATTGAAGTACTCCTTGATTGAGGATAAAAATGAGTTTTAATTGGTCCTTCCTTCAGATTGTTGTGGTTGCTTCCCACAACTTTACTTCCTTCTTCTAGTGAACCTTCATCTTATCTTCAAAATCTTCAGGATTCGTCACTTCCTTACACGAATACCTTTACCCTCTAGACCTATAACATCAAGTAAGAGCTTGATATTGCAACATGCATTTGCATATCAAAGTCAAACTTCATGTATGGATCTAGTCAATCAATGAAAATCCAATAAAATCCAAGAAGATTCAGCTTTGTGCTTATAATACACATCCTTATATGCCTGAAGATAATAGTTGGGTAAGACATCCCTAAATATCAGGTGTAGATGTGTAGTATATAACACCACATTACATAGGTTTAGGTCGTGATACTTAGCACGAATACGTGAATTTCTACTATTTGTCTCAACATTTGTCTTAATTGCACATTTGCAATGAGACAAACTTGAAACAAAATGGCCTGAGATAGTTGAAGTTAACCTAGTTTTCTTTGGAAGTACTAACAAAATAGTATACCATATATATGTGCTATTGAGGACTACTTCCTATAATACAATTAGTTCTAACATGTCTACTCTAAACACATGGTTGTTTAGAATATACCACCTATAGCTCTAGGATTACTCTATGTGATATGCTCTAAATAAGCCTTCTTTAAATTAAGGACTATGGTTCTAACATACTTGGTACAGTTATTAGGATTTTAAGGCCTAAGCTTTCGAACTATTCCCTAAATCCTACTCCTTATCATCCTTTTGTTATCATACTTATGATGTTCTACTCCATCATACCATGATTCTCAAGTGAATCATATATGAGTACCTAGTTTATTATTGAAAGTAGACTCATGTAACTCCTATCACTCTTCCTTACCTCCTATGATTGACTCATCATAGACATATACTACCTTATATAACTTATCTCCCTTACTTAACATCAGTCATTTGACATTTTTTTAATGACTCTTACTTAACTATAACTTGCATTGGTATACTTCTTCCAATAGGATATCTTCCTTATGGTTGTATCCTCTCTTTGGACTACCATGTATTGTATACCAACTGTTGTCTACTACCACCCATTATCTTAAGCTTCAATGGTGTTCTAACTATTTGGAATGAAGCAAGATAACTAACTAACTTTACTTAAGAAACATAGATTAGAAAGATTGACTCAAGTGTGTCAGGATTATTCTCAAGTGAATACCCATCTCAAGTCAAAAGAATAATTGGTTTAGCATAGTTGGCTTAGCTAAAACACTTCCTATAGACACTACCAAACCTATAGGTCTCCTTTAAAGGGTTTTAATCCTAGGGTCAAAGCATTTGCTCTGATACCAGCTGTGATGACCCAGCGTACCACTGCATGGTGTAGTACACAAGTCGTTGACATAACACAAGTGAAACACCGTTCCACTCATATTACATCTCTCAGAGTGGTACAACAGAAACATATGCGAGTCCAAGGTATGTCTATAGAAGTACACACGAACTGTTTACATAAGATCAACACAACCTCCTACCTTACAGTGAGGTAAAACTTCAAATAAAGCTCCAGAAGAACGGCTCGTAGTCTATCTTATTGCTAACTCAAGATTCTGAGCTACTTGGCTTGCTATAGAAATCTAGCTACTTAGGTGCTAGGATTAGGGAAAGGTTCCCTTCTATTACTAGTCTAGGTTTCCATAATAGCTGATGCAGAAGTTGACTCCATTGAATTCTTTGATTGGATTCTTTATCTTGTTGCAGTTGACTCCTTTGTCTTCGAGTTCCACGGTAGTTTCTCCTTCGGTGCATTGCTCTAAGAAGGGGGTTCAAACGAGATAGAATGAGTACGAGCGTACTCAGCAAGTTCATATTAGGAAATATGTGTATCATGCACTAGCTACAGCCATAGACCAGAAAGTCATAGGCCAATGCAAGTTTTCATAAACATTTCTTCAAAAGGTTTATTTTATTCTGAAAACTATGCCCGTCAGTCTTCACAGGTTGACCAGAACTTCATGGAGTTCCTTTCTGCCGCTGTCATAGTTCCCTTCCCGAACAGGGAGTGACAACCACAATTTGATACACTCGCGGAGAGGTGCATTACTTTTCCCACAAGAGATCTCACCCTTTTTGCCATCCGCATGAGGACTTGCCCCCGTTCACACTTCCTTTGGTGTGAGGCCAGGTATAAAGATCCAAGCCCACACCGCCTTCTCCGCGATCGCAAACCCACCCTTTTGTCCACCCGCACACCTCCAAAGACTTCCCCGATAATACGGCTTTACTCATGGTGTACTTTGGACAATCCTTCATAGATCGTAGAGCCATCATCACTAATGGATGGGGATTTAAAAGGCTATCCCAACCTACGGCAGTGCCTCCAACACCCCGCCGGCTCTACCAATCCGTTGGCGTGCAGAAGGGAAAAGATACGGCGGCTTCCCAGAGCCATTATAGATCTCATGGTCAACGCGATTTGTACGGCGCTAGAATCACTGGACGGCATTGGTAATTTAATCCTAGGGTGATATAACCCATTGCAATGGAACCTCCACCATATCAACACATACCATGGTTCCATTGCCCACCACATAGTCATATTCATAATTGTAAAATAATACTTTGCTTTTCAATGCATGAGTGATAAGTATAGTACTTTGCATATAATTTGATAAAAATAATCAAATGACATGAGCAAGCGATGAACTTGCCTTTCTTGACTGCAAGATTATGCAGGCAAAAGCTTCGATACGTGATAACTCCAAATTCTGAAATACCATCATCGTCCGGTAAGGACAATGTTAAAGAACTGGCAAAGATGCTATAATGCATAGTATGAGATGCAATCGTCCCGAGCGTAACCTAACCTTGATGATTTAAGATATGTGAGTTGTAAAGATTTCTTTAGGGTTGGTTGCACTTTTAGAATGGTTCTCAAACAAGGTTCTTATTAGGGTTTGGTTATATTAGCATCATAATCAAATGATATAAGACATCATAACAATCATATACATAAAGAATAGTAGTGGAATAATATGTGAAAAACAGTTGTCAATTTTAAGTTCTACAGGACATGGTTGATGATTACTTATATTATACTTCAAAAGAATAACTTTTGAAGAACATGTTGTTTAAGAAATAATGAGTATTTCAAAGAAGGATTAAGCTTCTAAGGTTTGATTGACATTTGTACTTCAAAAGAATAACTTTTGAAGAACAGGTTAAATAAGAATATGAACTACTATGCATAGGAGCTATGGCTTTCTAGGGTTTACTATTGAATTCATTTAGTTATACTAATAGAAACTAGTTGGGTTCTTAAATAGAATTGGTTCTATATACAACAAGCATGGGCAGGTTTGTTACTATGGTTGATTATGATATCATATCAAAGGATGGTTATTGAGATGGTTCCATAGGTTAGCTATTAGATTTACTATGGCTTCACATTTGCTTTACTAAATAGTCTCTAATGGTTTCTAAGCTAAGTGGCTTATCATTTCCTAAGTAGGTTTAGTTGGATAGGAACATGTGATGTGATTTGCTACACAAAGTTGATACTAGGGTTTATCATTATGGTTCTACTAGGGTTTAAGGATTGAGGTTGATCTTAATGGTATGGTATATAGGATATCAGTCAATGGTACTAATTCAATTGACAAGTTAGGGTTTATACCTAGGTGATACTAGTGAATCATATAGGTTTTAATTAAGAATAGGAACATGAAATGATAATCTCATGTGACTTGGTTTATGCTAATGGATCATAAGCATGCATTCAATTGTTGCTTATTAAGGTTCTACATGTAGAATTGAGGTGGCTATGATCACATGGGCTAAACCCCTAGGGTTTTAGGGTTGCACTAATTTAGGATGATCACATGAAATAATGGAATCAATGTCTTACTCAAATTGAAACTAGGTTTCTAAGTTATGGTACAACTCCTAAAATGATGATTGACAATATAGGGGTGGTAACTAATTACTTTGAATCAAAATTAGTAATGGTTTAACATTATATTAATTTTCCACAAGAATTAATAATTAGAGTAACTCCTATTTTTGTTTAATTAAGAATCAGGGTTTAATAATTGTTATTAGGGTTTAAAATAATTAACTTGTTAACTAAAGATGTTTGAGTAAATAAGTTTTGGATTTACCAAAATAATATTGGCTTATAATATTTTCTTGAGTTATTACTATTTAAAAAATAGAACATAGTAATTTGTAATTAGGGTTTATGAATTACCACTAATAATTAAGTTAATACAATTATGGTAAATAAAATTAATCTTAACATTTTACTTAGTTACTGGATAGTTAAAATTTAATTTTGTAACTTAATTATTTATTGAATTCAATTTGCATTTTAAATAAATGAAATGGCATATTTAATAAGGTTAAAAAATAAGTGAATTTTTATTTTGACACACATTTTTGTTTTATATTTTATTTGAATAGAGTTTATTTTTTTGAGCATTTTGATATATTATTTATATTTTTCTGAGTTGATATGAATTTTCTATGATTTTTCAAAGTTTCAACATTTTTCTGTAATTTGAAATAACACAAAAACACTAAACGTACCGGTTGGTTAGCTAGCTCCAGTGACAGACGAGTGGGACCAAGTCCAACGTGGCAGCCACGTGAGCAAGACCAAGTCAAAATGTTTGACTGGCCCGGGGCTCAACTCCGGCGAGCAGACTCCCGACGACGGCGGCGCTAGAGGGTTCCCGCGGACGTGCGACTAAGCCTAATCGACGCAGCACTAAACGCTGAACCGAACGGTGGTGGTGCCTCCGCCAAATGGTCACTGGAGTTGCTCCGGCGAGCACCATCTGCGGCGGAGCACGTCGGCCAAATATCAAATCGGGGCTACGATTGATGATTAAGCGAGCTAGATGGTCCCTGAGATGCGCAAGAATCACCTGAATGTATTGGTGGGCTCGGTAAGGCTTGAGGTGGCCGGAGACGAGCTCACCGTCGCGGATTCCGACGATCTGCTTCATGGGGAAAACTTGAAATTGGCGATGTACCGGGCCCTCCTTGATGCTCTGCTCCTCCAGACGACTCTATACGATCAGACGCGTCGATTGAGCTACGCCATGAGCTCCGGGATGGTCTCATCCGTCGTCACCAAGGTGAACGCCCGCGACAGTGAGTGGAAGAACACGCGAAATAGAGGATGACTGAGAAGCAATGGATGGGCGGCGAGGTACTAGGGTTTCACAGCGGACCTACTGGTGGTTTTATAGCGTGAGGGGAGCTCTACAGCGGCGATGCGGTGGCGGAGACGGCCGGGATGCGTCGGTGAGAGGGTGAGTGATTTGGGCACGAATCGGGACGCACAGGAGATAAGACGGACGCGAGATCGACAGGGTGCAGTTCTGGAGGGTTTGGCGACGTCCGGGCCGAGGTTATCCGCGACGAGGACGTGGCCAGGGCTCTTCTCTGCGTTGTCGTCCCCGGAGAGGAAGACGACGACAACGTCTCTCCTATGCACGAATTTTAAAGACACCGAAATGGTATCTGGACTGGTTCTGCGCGAGAATGGGCCGATGGTGGGCTACTGCGTTGGGCTGCGGGGTCCAGGTAAGCCAGGTGAGCTTTCCCTCCATTTCTTTTTCAAATTTCTGTTTTCTGTTTTTATTTTCTATTTGATATTCCTATTTGAATTCAGATCTGATTTCTATTTTGTTTTGCAGGTTCAAAACTATTTGAATATCCATATCACTTCTTGATAATACTCACTGCATAATTCTTTTGTTTAAACAACTATTGAATTTTAATTAGAGTGACACTTTGTGAGGTTTAATAAAATGGAAATGGTTAAAATATTGATCTCCATTCTTTTATAATTTAGGAACCATTTCTGTTTAAATGGTTTGAAACTTTACCACATGTGCATGGTGAACATATTATTAGGGTTAACAATATGTATTGTAATATAATTATGGCTAGAGTTTAAATTAAATGATAATGAGAATGAGATGAATTCATCATTTTATGTGAAGGATTATTTCTTAGGGTTTAAGAAGATGATTGGATTCAACTCTATATTCTCTACTCTTGCTTAGCAACTACTACTTGAATTATTTAAAGTAGATCCTAAGCTAATTATGGTTGACTCACTTGTTAAAGTGTTGGTTTAATTATGACACAATATTCCATTTGGGCAACTAAACAAGGTGATTGGAATTCAAAGTGGAATTGGTTATGGGTTTCACTCTACTCACCAAATGGAATCTAGTCTAAAGGTATATATGGCTTGGTTTATACTTGTGATCCATGATACACAAGTTAGGACAATATTTCATGTGGAATGGATTCTATGTGAGAAGGTTTATAGTTTTGGAAATATTTCACTATTTGAAGTATGAAATAGGCATGAGGCATGGTAGGGTTATAACTATAATCCAAAGTAATGCTTGGATTGGAATTAAAATATGGCCTAAGTTTTAGTTATGATCACTCATGTGATACACAACTAGGTTTAGGTATGATCATAAGCTAGGTATATTTAATTGGCTAGGGTTATCCTCCTCACTTAGGTAGAACTAATGTATCAAGGCAATGCTAGGTTTGTCTCAAATGTTTGGATAGGCAGGGTTTAAATATCATATCAATACTACACAAGGCATGAGTATTGGTCTGGATTAACTACTAATGAGTTACTCATTATTTCATGGGAAGAATGAGATCTATACCTCACATATATAGGTTTAACTTATCATCTCAATTTATAAGGTAAGATCATGCATTAGACATGATCCACTTATTCCTCACTAGTCTCTCTTCTTTAATACTTCTCTCAACACACTCACTTAGATTTCTTAGGGTTTATGATCATCACCCAATTTGTAATGATCAAAGTATTGGCCTTCTAATAATTCATGGTTCTCTCTCCAAGATCAAATATTGGTCCATATACTTGAGTATACATATGTAGCTTAAACTCTCTGAGATAGGTAGGGTTTCCTCTAGGGTTTATGATCATTACCAAGGTGTAATGATCACAACACTTGTCTCTCCATAATTACTAGAAGATTAGGTTCATACTTACCATCAAGTATGAGCTAGGTTAAGTAGGGTTTAATACTTGACTTATATTTCTTGTATCATTGGTTAGTATCAACAATTACCTCCCTTGGACAGGGTTTAAATATTTGGTTAGGTTCTATTGAATGCATAATATAAGCATATGAATAGTTCTCTCCTTTCTCTAGGTTTAATGGTATGAGTTGGGAAACAAGATTGAAATGGTCAAAGTTTAATGAAGAATGAATATGCATGTTCTTGACTTGGATTCAAGTATTGTAATGGAAAAGCTATACCATGTGACTCATGGTAGGAACATTTATTTAGTAGAATACATGGATAAGATAAGTAAAGAATAGTTTCTTAATTAATTGTGTTCTTTGATTTATGGTTGAATAATTATTCATGTGTTGTTGTAAGGAATGTCATGTTGAGATCTTTTATAAGATCTTGTAGTTGATCCTTACTTAAGGTGTTGTTTGTTGTAAATCTACTTCTATTTGATCTAGCCCATAGATCAAATCCTCTCTACCCAAAACAAGGTTTTAGCAAAGATCACAGTGAAGTTTATAGCGCTTGACTTGATGATCTACTTCAATTCCAGCAAGTCAAGTGAAACTTCGCCATCGTGGGTAAGTTTTATGTGAAGCGCGAAAATTCCCCGGATTTTCTATGCATGAATGCAATGCACACTTTGGCGTTCTCTCATTTTATTGCCTCTAAACCTGGGATATTACACTTGCCCTCCATGGAGTTGGTACAAGATCTCGTTCGTGACAGGGTTGTCGAGTGGTGAGGACCTATGTCGGAGAAGATGAATGTAAATGGGCGGCACAATGAGCGGTGACAAAGGTTTCTCAAGTTATTCGTAGATGGGAGAGGGGAATGTGGAATGAGGTGACAAGAAGGCAACGACGAAGTCATGCATTTATGCATGCCCTTTCCTCGGTGGAAACTCTATGACTGTTGGAGATATGCCCAAGAGGCAATAATAAAAGTGGTTATTATATATCTGTGTGTTTATGATAAATGTTTATATACCATGCTATAATTGTATTAACCGAAACATTGATACATGTGTGTTATGTAAACAACAATGAGTCCCTAGTAAGCCTCTTAACTAGCTTGTTGATTAATAGATGATTATAGTTTCATAATCATGAACATTGGATGTTATTAATAATAAGGTTATATCATTATATTAATGATGTAATGGACACACCCAATTAAGCGTAGCATAAGATCACGTCATTAAGTTATTTGCTATAAGCTTTCGATACATAGTTACCTAGTCCTTTCGACCATGAGATTATATAAATCACTTATACCGGAAAGGTACTTTGATTACATCAAACGCCACTGCGTAAATGGGTGGTTATAAAGGTGGGATTAAGTATCCGGAAAGTATGAGTTGAGGCATATGGATCAACAGTGGGATTTGTCCATCCCGATGACGGATAGATATACTCTGGGCCCTCTCGGTGGAATGTCGTCTATATTAGCTTGCAAGCATATGAATGGTTCATAAGAGACCACATACCACGGTACGAGTAAAGAGTACTTGTCAGGAGACGAGGTTGAACAAGGTATAGAGATACCGATGATCAAACCTCGGACAAGTAAAATATCGCGTGACAAAGGGAATCGGTATCGTATGTAAATGGTTCATTCGATCACTAAGTCATCGTTGAATATGTGGGAGCCATTATGTATCTCCAGATCCCGCTATTGGTTATTGGTCGGAGAGAGTTCTCAACCATGTCTACATAGTTCGCGAACCGTAGGGTGACACACTTAAGGTTTGATGTCGTATTAGTACAACTTGAATATGGAATGGAGTTCGAAGTTTTGTTCGGAGTCTCGGATGGGATCCCGGACATCACGAGGAGTTCCGGAATGGTCCGGAGAATAAGATTCATATATAGGAAGTCATTTTATAAGTTTGAAAATGATCCGGTGCATTTATGGAAGGTTCTAGAAGGTTCTAGAAAAGTCCGGAAGAAATCACTTTGGAAGGCGGAGTCCCGGAGGGACTCCACCACCTATGGCCAGCCAACCCTAGAGGGGTGGAGTCCCAGTGGACTCCACCAAGGGGGTCGGCCACCCCCCTCATGGAAGGGTGGGAGTCCCACTTGAGGTGGGAATCCCACCTTGGGTAGGTTTCCCTAAACATGAAAGGTTTTGGGTTGGGGTCTTATTCGAAGACTTGTAGTCCAACACTTGGGGGTTCCACCTATATAATGAGGGCAAGGGGAGGGGCCCGGCCACACCAAAGCCACCGTGGCCGCACCCCTCATAGTGGCCGGCCACCCCCTCTCCCCAAACCCTAGCCGCCCCCTCTCCTCCACCTCTCCCGCAACGCTTAGCGAAGCTCCACCGGAGATCTCCATCGCCACCGCCACCACGCCGTCGTGCTACCGGATTCAAGGAGGAGCTACTACTTCCGCTGCCCGCTAGAACGGGGAGAAGGACGTCGACTTCATCAACATCGAACGTGTGACCGAGTACGGAGGTGCTGCCCGATTGTGGCACCGTCAAGATCTTCTACGCGCTTTTGAAAGCGGCAAGTGATTGTCTACCGCAGCAACAAGAGCCTCATCTTGTAGGCTTTGGAAATCTTCAAGGGTGAGTCTCGTTCATCCCCTTGTTCCTCCTGTCTTCTAGATTGCATCTTGGCTTGGATTGCGTTCTCGTGGTAGGAATTTTTTTTGTTTTCTATGCAACGAATCCCTACATTGGTATCAGAGCCGTGTCTATGCATAGATGGTTGCATGAGTAGAACACAATGTTTTTGTGGGCATTGATGCTTATGTTGTCTTTAGTTTGAGTACTTTGCATCTTTGTGGCATAGTGGGATGAAGCGGCCCGGGCTAACTTTACATGACCGCGTTCATGAGATTTGCTCCACGCTCGACATGCAACTTGTATTGCATAAGTGGCTTTGCGGGTGTCTATCTCTCCTACTATAGTGAAGATTCAATTTACTCTTCTATTTACAACACTAGTATCACCAATGTGGTTCATGTTCGTAGGTAGATTAGATCTTACTCGAAAACCCTAAACCACGTAAAATATGCAAACCAAATTAGAGACGTCTAACTTGTTTTTGCAGGGTTTGGTGATGTGATATGGCCATAATGTGATGATGAATATGTATGAGATGATCATTATTGTATTGTGGCAACCGGCAGGAGCCTTATGGTTGTCTTTAAATTTCATGTTGAGTAGTATTTCAAAATAGTTATAATAGTTGCTACATGGGATAACAATCATGAAGATGGCGCCATTGACCTTGACGCTACGCCGACGATGATGGAGATCATGCCCGTTGATGATGGAGATCATGTCCGTGCTTTGGAGATGAAGATCAAAGGCGCAAAGACAAAAGGGCCATATCATATCACATATGAACTACATGTGATGTTAATCCTTTTTATGCATCTTATTTTGCTTAGATCGCGACAGTAGCATTATAAGATGATCCCTCTCACTAAAATATCAAGATAATAAAGTGTTCATTCTTAGTAGCACCGTTACTAACACTTGTCGTTTCGAAACATCTCGTGATGATCGGGTATGATAGATTCAAAAAATGCATACAACGGGTGCAAGCCAGTTTTGCACATGCGGATACTAAGGTTGCCTTGACGAGCCTAGCATGTACAGACATGGTCTCGGAACACGTGATACCGAAAGGTAGAGCATGAATCATATGATTGATATGATGAACACTTTGAGTGTTCGCCATTGAAGTTACATCTTGTCTCGTGATGATCGGTCTTGGTGTGGTGGATTTGGTTCGTGTGATCACTAAGACAATTCGAGGGATATTGTTTTGAGTGGGAGTTCACCTAGAATTTTAATTTTGTTGAATTAAAATTTGAACTCAATTTGTCATAAACATTAGTCTAAACTATTGCAAATATATGTTGTAGATATGGCGTCCCCAATCAATTTTAACTAGTTCCTAGAGAAAGAAAAGCTTAAAAGCAACGGTAGCAACTTCACCGACTGGTTCCGTCATGTGAGGATTTTCCTCGCTGGCGGAAACCTGCAATATGTGCTTGATGCACCGCTAGATGACCCTCCTGCAGAAACTGAAACTGATGAAGTAAAGAATGTTTACGCGACTCGGAAAACTCGGTACTCTCAAGTTTAGTGTGCCATCTTGTGCAGTCTGGAAGCCGATCTTCAAAAACGTTTTGAGCACCACGATCCTCATGAGTTGGTCAATGAGCTGAAAGCTATCTTTGAAACTCATGCGGCCGTGGAATGCTATGAAGCATCAAAACACTTCTTCAGCTGCATGATGGAAGAAGGTAGCTCCGTTAGTGAGCACATGCTCGCCATGACCGGGCATGCGAAGAAACTCAGTGATCTGGGAATAGTGATTCCTAAGAGACTGGGGATTAATCGTGTCCTTCAATCACTGCCACCTAGTTACAAGAACTTTGTGATGAACTACAATATGCAGAACATGAACAAAGAGTTACCTGAACTTTTCGCCATGCTGAAATCTGCTGAGATTGAGATCAAGAAAGAGCACCAAGTGTTGATGGTCAACAAGACCACCAGTTTCAAGAAACAGGGCAAGTCCAAAGGCAAATTCAAGAAGGGTGGAAAGAAAGCTGCCACGCCTCCTGTGAAACCTAAGACTGACCCTAAGCCTGATGCTGAGTGCTATTATTGCAAGGAGAAGGGACACTGGAAGCGTAATTGCTCCAAGTATTTGGCTGATCTGAAGAGCGGCCTTGTCAAGAAGAAGAAAGAAGGTATATCTGATATACATGTTATAGATGTTTATCTTACTGGTTCTCGTACTAGTACCTGGGTATTTGATACTGGTTCGGTTGCTCATATTTGTAACTCGAAACAGGAACTAAAGAATAAACGAAGACTATTGAAGGATGAAGTGATGATGCGCGTTGGAAACGGATCCAAGGTCAATGTGATCGCAGTCGGCACACTCCCTCTACATCTACCTTCGGGATTAGTTTTAAACCTCAATAATTGTTATTTTGTACCCGCGTTGAGCATGAACATTATATCTGGATCTTGTTTAATGCAAGACGGTTATTCATTCAAGTCTGAGAATAATGGTTGTTCTACTTTTATGAATAATATCTTTTATGGTCGAGCACCTGAGAAGAATGGTTTATTTCTGTTAGATCTCGATAGTAGTGATAAATATATTAATAACATTGATGATAAGTGAATTAAATTGAATGATAATTCTACTTATATGTGGCACTGTCGTCTTGGTCATATTGGAGTGAAACGCATGAAGAAACTCCATACCGATGGATTACTTGAATCACTTGACTTTGAGTCACTTGATAGATGCGAAGCATGTCTGATGGGAAAAATGACTAAGACTCCATTCTCTGGTATTATCGAGCGAGCTACAGACTTATTGGAAATCATACATACCGATGTGTGTGTAGCCTCGCGCGGTGTTTATCGTTATGTTCTAACATTCATAGATGATCTGAGTAGATATGGGTATATCTATTTCATGAAACATAAATCCGAAACTTTCGAGAAGTTTAAGGAATTCCAAAGTGAAGTAGAAAATCAACGTAACAAGAAGATTAAATTTCTATGATCTGATCGCCGAGGTGAATATCTGAGTTATGAGTTTGGCATGCATTTAAAGAAATGCGGAATACTTTCACAATTGACACCGCCGGGAACACCACAACGAAACGGTGTGTCCGAACGTCGTAATCGAACTCTCTTAGATATGGTTCGTTCTATGATGTCTCTTACTGATTTGCCGTTATCATTTTGGAGTTATGCATTAGAGACAGCTGCATTCACTTTAAATAGGACACCATCTAAATCCGTTGAAACGACACCGTATGAATTATGGTTTAATAAGAAACCTAAGCTGTCGTTCCTTAAAGTTTGGGGTTGCGAAGGCTATGTAAAAAAGTTACAACCGGACAAGCTAGAACCCAAAGCGGAGAAATGCGTCTTCATAGGATACCCTAAGGAAACTATAGGGTACACTTTGTATCACAGATCCGAAGGCAAGATCTTTGTTGCTAAGAACGGAACCTTTCTTGAGAAAGAATTTCTCACTAAAGAAGTGACTGGAAGGAAAGTAGAACTCGACGAGATTACTGAATCTTCACTCGTTGATCCGAGTAGCGCAGTACCGGAAGTTGTTCATGTGCCGCCTACACCGGCAACAGAGGAAGCTAATGATAATGATCATGAAACTTCAAACGAGATAGCTACTGAACCTCGCAGATCGACAAGGGAACGTGCCACTCCTGATTGGTATGATCCTTGTCTAAATGTCATGATTGTGGACAACAATGATGAAGACCCTGCGACGTATGAAGAAGCGATGATGAGCCCAGATTCCAACAAATGGAAAGAAGCCATGAAATCCGAAATGGGATCCATGTATGATAACAAAGTGTGGACTTTGGTAGACTTACCTGATAGCCGCAAGGCTGTCGAGAATAAATGGATCTTCAAGAGGAAAACAGATGCTGATGGTAATATTACTGTCTATAAAGCTCGACTTGTCGCAAAGGGTTTCCGACAAATTCAAGGTGTTGACTACGATGAGACTTTCTCACCAGTAGCGAAGCTAAAATCTGTGAGGATTTTGTTAGCAATAGCTGCATTTTTCGATTATGAGATTTGGCAGATGGATGTCAAAACGGCGTTCCTTAAAGGAGACATTGAGGAAGAGTTGTATATGGTACAACCCAAAGGTTTTGTCGATCCTAAAAATGCTGACAAGGTGTGCAAACTTCAGTGTTCAATTTATGGACTGAAGCAAGCATCCAGAAGTTGGAACCGATGCTTTGATAAGGTGATCAAAGACTTCGGGTTTATACAGTGTCATGGAGAGGCCTGTATTTACAAGAAAGTGAGTGGGAGCTCTGTAGCATTCCTGATATTATATGTAGATGACATATTATTGATTGGGAATGATATAGAACTATTAAGCAGTGTAAAAGGTTATTTGAATAATAGTTTTTCAATGAAAGACCTTGGTGAAGCATCGTATATATTAGGCATCAAGATTTATAGAGATAGATCAAGACGTCTAATAGGGCTATCACAGAGTACATACCTGGACAAGATTCTAAAGAAGTTTAGAATGGACGAAAGTAAGAAAGGATTCTTACCTATGTTACCAGGCAAGATCTTGAGTAAGACTCAAGGTCCGGCTACGGCAGAAGAAAGAGAAAGGAAGAGTCAGATCCCCTATGCCTCGGCAGTAGGCTCTATCATGTATGCCATGCTATGTACTAGACCGGATATAGCACATGCTGTTAGTTTGACTAGCAGATATCAAAGTGATCCAGGAATGGAACACTGGACAGCGGTCAAGAATATCCTGAAGTACTTGAAAAGAACTAAGGATATGTTTCTTTGTTATGGAGGTGACCAAGAACTCGTTGTAACCAGTTACACCGATGCAAGTGGGAACACTGATCCTGATGACTCTAAGTCTCAGTCTGGCTACGTGTTTATATTGAATGGTGCTGCAGTAAGCTGGGCAAGCTCGAAGCAGTGCACGGCGGCGAAGTCTTCAACCGAATCGGAGTACATAGCGGCTTCAGAGGCTTCATCAGAAGCGGTATGGATGAAGAGGTTCATTGTAGAGCTCGGTGTGGTTCCTAGTGCATTGGACCCACTAGTCATCTACTGTGACAACATGGGTGACATCACCAATGCACAAGAACCAAAGTCACACAAGAGGCTGAAGCATATCAAGTTGCGTTATCATTCGATTCGCGAGTACATCGAAGATGGAGAAGTAAAGATTTGCAAAGTACACACTGATCTGAATGTAGCAGATCCGTTGACTAAAGCTCTCCCTAGGGCAAAGCATGACCAACACCAGAATGCCATGGGTGTTAGGTACCTTACAATGTAATCTAGATTATTGACTCTAGTGCAAGTGGGAGACTGTTGGAGATATGCCCAAGAGGCAATAATAAAAGTGGTTATTATATATCTGTGTGTTTATGATAAATGTTTATATACCATGCTATAATTGTATTAACCGAAACATTGATACATGTGTGTTATGTAAACAACAATGAGTCCCTAGTAAGCCTCTTAACTAGCTTGTTGATTAATAGATGATTATATGTTTCATAATCATGAACATTGGATGTTATTAATAACAAGGTTATATCATTATATTAATGATGTAATGGACACACCCAATTAAGCGTAGCATAAGATCACGTCATTAAGTTATTTGCTATAAGCTTTCGATACATAGTTACCTAGTCCTTTCGACCATGAGATTATATAAATCACTTATACCGGAAAGGTACTTTGATTACATCAAAAGCCACTGCGTAAATGGGTGGTTATAAAGGTGGGATTAAGTATCCGGAAAGTATGAGTTGAGGCATATGGATCAACAGTGGGATTTGTCCATCCCGATGACGGATAGATATACTCTGGGCCCTCTCGGTGGAATGTCGTCTATATTAGCTTGCAAGCATATGAATGGTTCATAAGAGATCACATACCACGGTACGAGTAAAGAGTACTTGTCAGAAGACGAGGTTGAACAAGGTATAGAGATACCGATGATCAAACCTCGGACAAGTAAAATATCGCGTGACAAAGGGAATCAGTATCGTATATAAATGGTTCATTCGATCACTAAGTCATCGTTGAATATGTGGGAGCCATTATGGATCTCCAGATCCCGCTATTGGTTATTGGTCGGAGAGAGTTCTCAACCATGTCTACATAGTTCACGAACCGCAGGGTGACACACTTAAGGTTTGATGTCGTATTAGTAGAACTTGAATATGGAATGGAGTTCGAAGTTTTGTTCGGAGTCTCGGATGGGATCCCGGACATCACGAGGAGTTCCGGAATGGTCCGGAGAATAAGATTAATATATAGGAAGTCATTTTATAAGTTTGAAAATGATCCGGTGCATTTATGGAAGGTTCTAGAAGGTTCTAGAAAAGTCCGGAAGAAATCACTTTGGAAGGCGGAGTCCCGGAGGGACTCCACCACCCATGGCCGGCCAACCCTAGAGGGGTGGAGTCCCAGGTGGACTCCACCAAGGGGGCCGGCCACCCCCCCTCATGGAAGGGTGGGAGTCCCACTTGAGGTGGGAATCCCACTGATACGCATACAACACGCGTCCGTTGGGAACCCCAAGAGGAAGGTGTGATGCGTACAGCGGCAAGTTTTCCCTCAGTATGAAACCAAGGTTTATCGAACCAGTAGGAGCCAAGAAGCACGTTGAAGGTTGATGGCGGCGGGATGTAGTGCGGCGCAACACCAGAGATTCCGGCGCCAACGTGGAACCTGCACAACACAACCAAAGTACTTTGCCCCAACGAAACAGTGAGGTTTGTCAATCTCACCGGCTTGCTGTAACAAAGGATTAGATGTATAGTGTGGATGATGATTATTTGCAGAAAAACAAGAGAACAAAGATATAAAGAGATTGTATTTCAGTATAGAGAATTGGACCGGGGTCCACAGTTCACTAGAGGTGTCTCTCCCATAAGATAAACAGCATGTTGGGTGAACAAATTACAGTTGGGCAATTGACAAATAGAGAGGGCATGACCATGCACATACATATTATGATGAGTATTGTGAGATTTAATTGGGCATTACGACAAAGTACATAGACCGCTATCCAGCATGCATCTATGCCTAAAAAGTCCACCTTCAGGTTATCATCCGAAACCCCTCCAGTATTAAGTTGCTAACAACGAGACAATTGCATTAAGTATTGCGCGTAATGTAATCGGTGACTACATCCTTGAACATAGCACCAATGTTTTATCCCTAGTGGCAACAAAGACATCTCAGAACCTTAGTGGTTCTTGTCACTCCTCCGCATTCACGGAGACATGAACCCACTATCGAGCATAACTACTCCCTCTTGGAGTTACTAGCATCAACATGGCCAGAGCATCGACTAGTAACGGAGAGCATGCAAGATCATAAACAACACATAGATATAAATTGGATAATCAACATAACAAGTATTCTCTATTCATCGGATCCCAACAAACGCAACATATAGAATTACAGATAGATGATCTTGATCATGTTAGGCAGCTCACAAGATCTGACAATGAAGCACAATGGGGAGAAGACAACCATCTAGCTACTGCTATGGACCCATAGTCCAGGGGTAGACTACTCACACATCACTCCGGAGGCGACCATGGCGGCGTAGAGTCCTCCGGGAGATGAATCCCCTCTCCGGCAGGTGCCGGAGGGGATCTCCGAATCCCCGAGATGGGATCGGCGGCGGCGGCGTCTCGCAAGATTTTCCGTATCGTGGCTCTCGTGACCGGGGGTTTCGCGACGGAGGCTTTAAGTAGGCGGAAGGGCAGGTCAGAGGCGGCACGAGGCCCACACCACAGGGGACGCGCGGCCAAGGGGCCGCGCCGCCTAGGGTGTGGCCACCTCGTGGCCCCACTTCGTCTCCTCTTCGGTCTTACGGAAGCTTCGTGGCGAAATAGGACCTCGGGCGTTGATTTCGTCCAATTCCGAGAATATTTCGTTACTAGGATTTCAAACAAAAAACAGCAGAAAACAAAGAATCGGCACTTCGGCATCTTGTTAATAGGTTAGTTCCAGAAAATGCACGAATATGACATAAAGTGTGCATAAAACATGTAGATAACATCAATAATGTGGCATGGAACATAAGAAATTATCGATACGTTGGAGACGTATCAGCATCCCCAAGCTTTAGTTCTGCTCGTCCCGAGCGAGTAAAACGATAACAAAGATAATTTCTGGAGTGACATGCCATCATAACCTTGATCATACTATTTGTAAAGCATATGTAGTGAATGCAGCGATCAAAACAATGTATATGACATGAGTAAACAAGTGAATCATAGCAAAGACTTTTCATGAATAGTACTTCAAGACAAGCATCAATAAGTCTTGCATAAGAGTTAACTCATAAAGCAATAATTCAAAGTAAAGGTGTTGAAGCAACACAAAGGAAGATTAAGTTTCAGCGGTTGCTTTCAACTTGTAACATGTATATCTCATGGATAATTGTCAACATAGAGTAATATAATAAGTGCAATATGCAAGTATGTAGGAATCAATGCACAGTTCACACAAGTGTTTGCTTCTTGAGGTGGAGAGAAATAGGTGAACTGACTCAACAATGAAAGTAAAAGAATGGTCCTCCATAGAGGAAAAGCATCGATTGCTATATTTGTGCTAGAGCTTTGATTTTGAAAACATGAAACAATTTTGTCAACGGTAGTAATAAAGCATATGTATCATGTAAATTATATCTTACAAGTTGCAAGCCTCATGCATAGTATACTAATAGTGCCCGCACCTTGTCCTAATTAGCTTGGACTACCGGATCATCGCAATGCACATGTTTTAACCAAGTGTCACAAAGGGGTACCTCTATGCCGCCTGTACAAAGGTCTAAGGAGAAAGCTCGCATTGGATTTCTCGCTATTGATTATTCTCAACTTAGACATCCATACCGGGACAACATAGACAATAGATAATGGACTCCTCTTTTATGCATAAGCATGTAACAACAATTAATAATTTTCTCATATGAGATTGAGGATATATGTCCAAAACTGAAACTTCCACCATGGATCATGGCTTTAGTAAGCGGCCCAATGTTCTTCTCTAACAATATGCATGCTTAACCATAAGGTGGTAGATCTCTCTTACTTCAGACAAGACGAACATGCATAGCAACTCACATGATATTCAACAAAGAATAGTTGATGGCGTCCCCAGAAACATGGTTATCGCACAACAAGCAACTTAATAAGAGATAAAGTGCATAAGTACATATTCAATACCACAATAGTTTTTAAGCTATTTGTCCCATGAGCTATATATTGCAAAGGTGAATGATGGAATTTTAAAGGTAGCACTCAAGCAATTTACTTTGGAATGGCGGAGAAATACCATGTAGTAGGTAGGTATGGTGGACACAAATGGCATAGTGGTTGGCTCAAGTATTTTGGATGCATGAGAAGTATTCCCTCTCGATACAAGGTTTAGGCTAGCAAGGTTATTTGAAACAAACACAAGGATGAACGGTGCAGCAAAACTCACATAAAAGACATATTGTAAACATTATAAGAATCTACATCGTCTTCCTTGTTGTTCAAAACTCAATACTAGAAATTATCTAGACCTTAGAGAGACCAAATATGCAAACCAAATTTTAGCATGCTCTATGTATTTCTTCATTAATGGGTGCAAAGTATATGATGCAAGAGCTTAAACATGAGCACAACAATTGCCAAGTATCACATTACCCAAGACATTTATAGCAATTACTACATGTATCATTTTCCAATTCCAACCATATAACAATTTAACGAAGAAGAAACTTCGCCATGAATACTATGAGTAGAAGCTAAGGACATACTTGTCCATATGCTACAGCGGAGCGTGTCTCTCTCCCATAAAGTGAATGCTTGATACGTCTCCAACGTATCTATAATTTCCGATGTTCCATGCTTGTTTTATGACAATACCAACATGTTTTGTTCACACTTTATATCATTTTTATGCATTTTCCGGAACTAACCTATTGACGAGATGCCGAGAGGCCAGTTGCTGTTTTTCTCATTGCTTTTGGTTTCAGAAATCCTAGTAACGAAATATTCTCGGAATCGGACGAAATCAACGCCCAAGTTCCTATTTTCATCGGAAGCATCCAGAACACCCGGGAAGGACCAGAGGGGAGCCCTGGGGGCCCCACACCACACCCCGGCGCGGCCAGGGGGGGGGGGCCGCGCCCCCCTATAGTGTGGGCCCCCCAGAGACCCTCCGACTCCGATTCTTCGCCTATTTAAGCCGTCGTGACCTAAAACTTCGATACCGATTGACGAAACTCCAGAAAGACTCCAGGGGCGCCGCCACCGTCGCGAAACTCCAATTCGGGGGACAGAACTCTCTGTTCCGGCACCCTGCCGGACGGGGAATTGCCCCCGGAGCCATCTCCACCGCCGTCTTCACCGCCATCTTCACCGCCATCGCTGCCTCCATGATGAGGAGGGAGTAATCCACCCCCGAGGCTGAGGGCTTCGCTGTAGCTATGTGGTTCATCTCTCTCCCATGTACCTCAATACAATAATCTCATGAGCTGCTTTACATGATTGAGATTCATATGAGTTTTGTATCACTACTATCTATGTGCTACTCTAGCAAAGTTATTAAAGTAGTTTTATTCCTCCTGCACGTGTGTAAAGGTGACAGTGTGTGCACCGTGTTAGTACTTGGTTTATGCTATGATCATGATCTCTTGTAGATTGTGAAGTTAACTATTGCTATGATAGTATTGATGTGATCTATTCCTCCTACATATGCATGAAGGTGACAGTGTGCATGCTATGTTAGTACTTGGTTTAGTCTATTGATCTATCTTACACTATAAGGTTACTTAAACATGAGCATTATTGTGGAGCTTGTTAACTCCGGCATTGAGGGTTCGTGTAATCCTACGCAATGTGTTCATCATCCAACAAAAGTGTAGAGTATGCATTTATCTATTCTGTTATGTGATCAATGTTGAGAGTGTCCACTAGTGAAAGTGCAATCCCTAGGCCTTGTTCCTAAATACTGCTATCGTTGCTTGTTTACTGTTTTACTGCGTTACTACTGCTGCAATACTACCACCATCAACTACACGCCAGCAAGCTATTTTCTGGCACCGTTGCTACTGCTCATATATATTCATACCACCTGTATTTCACTATCTCTTCGCCGAACTAGTGCACCTATTAGGTGTGTTGGGGACACAAGAGACTTCTTGCTTTGTGGTTGCAGGGTTGCATGAGAGGGATATCTTTGACCTCTTCCTCCCTGAGTTCGATAAACCTTGGGTGATCCACTTAAGGGAAAACTTGCTGCTGTTCTACAAACCTCTGCTCTTGGAGGCCCAACACTGTCTACAGGAAAGGAGGGGGAACGTAGACATCAAGCACTTTTCTGGCGCCGTTGCCGGGGAGGAAAGGTAAAAGGTACTCACACTCCGGACCTCGGCTACCAAGCTATTTCCCGCCATTGTAAGTACTCGAAGCTATTTCCTTTAGATCCTGCAATTGCAACTTTTTGTTTCTTGTTTACACTAGTTAGGCATAATGGAAAACAACAAAAAAAATTGGTGAGCTTTTTAGTCTTTTTCCTGATTTAGAATTGTTTGATGCAAAAATTAAAAAACCTATGGAACCTTATTTGCATGCTAGTAGCGATGTTATTAGTATGAATGCAATTACTGCTAATGCTATGGAGAAGTCTAAGCTTGGGGAAGCTAGTTTTTGTGATCTTTTTAGCTTCCCATCTTTAGGGGAGAAAATTTGTTCTGATAATGCTTTATCTTCCATATGCGATAACTCTAATGATGCTTCTGATATTTTGAATCCACCTGCTGAAAGTATTCCGTATAAAATACCTATGAAAATTATTGAACGCGTTATGGACAATCACTATAAAGGGGATGGAACTGTCCATCCTAGAAATCATTTACTATTTTTGCACGAATTATGCGGGTTATTCAAGTGTGCAGGTATCTCTATGGATGAAGTGAAGAAGAAGCTATTCTCCGTTTCGCTGTCTGGTAAAGCGGCGCATTGGTATAAATTGTTGGAGAATAGGCATTCTCTTGGTTGGGAGGAAATTGCATCTCTCTTTTATTCTAAATTTTATCCTCCTCATGAAGTGCATATTGATAGGAATTATATTTATAACTTTTATCCTCGTGATGGAGAGAGTATTTCTCAAGCGTGGGGGAGATTGAAGTCACTAATGCTCAAATGTCCCATTCATGAGCTCCCCCGTAATGTTATTGTTAATAATTTTTATGCGAGGCTTTCAGGACAACACAAGGACTATCTGGACGCGTGTTCGGAGGGATCTTTCACAAGCAAGGAGGTTGAAGCTAGGTGGGATCTTCTTGATCGGATTAAGGACAACGCTGAAGGATGGGAGAACAATGAAGGTAAAGAGTCAGGTATAAATTATGATTATGAATGCATTGAAGCTTTTATGGATACCGATAAATTTCGAAATATGAGTGCTACTTATGGTCTTGACTCTCAAGTTGCTGCAAATCTTTATAAAGCCTTTGCTTCTCATTTTGAATTGCCTAAAAATAATTTTGATAAGTATCATGAACCTTTTAAAGAGGCTTGCATGAAGAATGAAATTGTTGTTAATTATTGCAATAAGCATGCTCAAACTCCTAAAAATGCTATTTCTTATAAGCATGTTAATTTTTGTGGAATGCATAGACCTTGTGGAATTAATCAAGTCAAAGATGAATATTGCATCCATCATATTAATGAAAAAACTAGAAAGTGGCTTAGGGCTCTAGATGATCTTGGTAAAAAAGTTTGTGCCCTCTATCCTTTTATTTGTGAAGTTTGCCATGAAGTGGGTCATTTTAATTTTCAATGCTCCTCCAATGATAATTTGAACCCAATGAGTGCTGCAAACTTGTATTGTGATGATGAAATTACTCCTAATCAGCATGATGAACTCACTTTATTTTTGGGGTGTGAAGAATTGTCGAGAAAAATCTCTTTGTTACATATGAGTGATCTTGATATTGATGATGTCCTGCATGGGTGTTTTTCTTATTGCATTGATAATAGCCATACAAATACTTACATACAAAATATTTTAGAAGATGACACCTTGCCTAAATATGATAGGACCGCTGTGTGTTTTCAACTAATTAATGAAAAGGAGGGATCCTCCCAAGTTTCTTCTATTGTTTCTGAAAGTAAATCAGGTTATGCGGACAAGCTACCCTTCAAGCCTCTTCCTCCTAAAGAAGGAAATGAGGAGAAGGAAGAGAAGAAGAAGAAGAAGAAGGGAACGAAGAAGAAGAAGAAGAAGGAGAATAAAAAGAAAGAGGTAACGGCGTATCCCCGCGTGAATGAGATAACGCTAGGTAACCGTAAGTATGTTGCTCCTAATGATTATTGTGATAATGAATCTGAATACGATGATCTTCCTATGCCCTTTACATACATTAGCAATCATGATTTGAATGAACACACTACTTTTGATATTGCAAATCTCTGGGAAACTAATTCTGAAAATGATGATAATAATTGCCATAGTGTCAGTGCTATCCATGCTTCCTCCCATAATAATATAGAAAGCTGTAAGCTTGGGGAAGAGGTGTTTGAAAATCCTTTTGCTACTGATCATTATGTGTTTGATACATCTCCTTCTAATAACAACGATGGTATGGTCATAGATAAACCGACTGTGAAAGATAACTATTCTATTTCTTATGATAACACTGTGCCTCCGATCTTTGATGATTATTATAAAGAATGCTATGATATAGGTTATAACTACCCTTATGAAACTTGTCATAGTCATGATTGGATTACCAAAAACAATTCCCTTAATATGCAACTTGTTTACCATGTTCAAATTCTTGATAATAATCTTGCTCCAATTACTATTAATGAGAATAACTCTTCTTATGCCAAAATTAATGATATTTCTATGCATATGAACCATGATAAGAATGTTTTAAGTGATGGGTATATTGTGGATTTCATCAATGATGCTACTGAAAGTTATTATGAGAGAGGGAAATATGGTTATATGCATCTTAATAATATTAAATTTCCCCTCTTTATGTTGAGAATCTTGAAGTTACTCGTGTTTTATCCTCTTATGCTTGTCACTTTGTTCTTCATGAATTCATTTGTGTACAAGATTCCTTTTCATAGGAAGCATGTTAGACTTAAATTTGTTTTGAATTTGCCTCTTGAAGCTCTCTTTTGCTTCAAATACTATTTCCCGCGAATGGATTATTAAAACTGCTGAGCCCATCTTAATGGCTATAAAGAAAAGAACTTCTTGGGAGATAACCCATGTGTTATTTTGCTACAGTACTTTGTTTTATATTTGTGTCTTGGAAGTTGTTTACTACTGTAGCAACCTCTCCTTATCTTAGTTTCGTGTTTTGTTGTGCCAAGTAAAGCCGTTGATAGAAAAGTAAGTACTAGATTTGGATTACTGCGCAGTTCCAGATTTCTTTGCTGTCACGAATCTGGGTCCACCTCCCTGTAGGTAACTCAGAAAATTAAGCCAATTTACGTGCATGATCCTCAGATATGTACGCAACTTTCATTCAATTTGAGTATTTTCATTTGAGCAAGTCTGGTGCCATTTTAAAATTCGTCAATACGAACTGTTCTGTTTTGACAGATTCTGCCTTTTATTTCGCATTGCCTCTTTTGCTATGTTGGATGAATTTCTTTGATCCACTAATGTCCAGTAGCATTATGCAATGTCCAGAAGTGTTAAGAATGATTGTGTCACCTCTGAATATGTTAATTTTTATTGTGCACTAACCCTCTAATGAGTTGTTTCGAGTTTGGTGTGGAGGAAGTTTTCAAGGGTCAAGAGAGGAGGATGATATACTATGATCAAGAAGAGTGAAAGCTCTAAGCTTGGGGATGCCCCGGTGGTTCACCCCTGCATATATCAAGAAGACTCAAGCGTCTAAGCTTGGGGATGCCCAAGGCATCTCCTTCTTCATCGACAAATTATCAGGTTCCTTCTCTTGAAACTATATTTTTATTCGGTCACATCTTATGTGCTTTACTTGGAGCGTCTGTATGCTTTTATTTTTGTTTGTGTTTGAATAAATTGGATTACATCATGCTTGTGTGGGAGAGAGACACGCTCCGCTGGTTCGTATGAACATATGTGTTCTTAGCTTTTAATTTTCATGGCGAAGGTTGAAACTGCTTCGTTAATTATTATATGGTTGGAAGCAAAAAATGCTACATGTAGTAATTGGTATGATGTCTTGAATAACTTGATATTTGGCAATTGTTGTGCTCTTGTTTAAGCTCTTGCATCATATACCTTGCACCCATTAGTGAAGAAATGCATAGAGCTTGTTAAAATTTGGTTTGCATGAGTGGTTTCTCTAGAGTCTAGATATTTTCTAGTAAGATGTTTGAACAACAAGGAAGACGATGTATAGTTTTATAATGCTTGTAATATGTCTTTTATGTGAGTTTTGCTGTACTAGTTCATGCTTGTGTTTGCTTCAAACAACCTTGCTAGCCTAAACCTTGTATCGAGAGGGAATACTTCTCATGCATCCAAATCCTTGAGCCAACCACTATGCCATTTGTGTCCACCATACCTACCTACTACATGGTATTTTCCGCCATTCCAAAGTAAATTGCTTGAGTGCTACCTTTAAAATTCCATCATTCACCTTTGCAATATATAGCTCATGGGACAAATAGCTTAAAAGCTATTGTGGTATTGAATATGTAATTATGCACTTTATCTCTTATTAAGTTGCTTGTTGTCCGATAACCATGTTCACTGGGGACGCCATCAACTATTCATTGTTGAATTTCATGTGAGTTGCTATGCATGTTCGTCTTGTCTGAAGTAAGAGCGATCTACCACCTTATGGTTAAGCATGCATATTGTTAGAGAAGAACATTGGGCCGCTAACTAAAGCCATGATCCATGGTGGAAGTTTCAGTTTTGGACATATATCCTCAATCTCAAATGAGAAATTTATTAATTGTTGTTACATGCTTATGCATAAAAGAGGAGTCCATTATCTGTTGTCTATGTTGTCCCGGTATGGATGTCTAAGTTGAGAATAATCAATAGCGAGAAATCCAATGCGAGCTTTCTCCTTAGACCTTTGTACAAAGCATAGAGGTACCCCTTTGTGACACTTGGTTAAAACATGTGCATTGTGATGATCCGGTAGTCCAAGCTAATTAGGACAAGGTGCGGGCACTATTAGTACACTATGCATGAGGCTTGCAACTTATAAGATATAATTTACATGATGCATATGCTTTATTACTACCGTTGACAAAATTGTTTCATGTTTTCAAAATCAAAGCTCTAGCACAAATATAGCAATCGATGCTTTTCCTCTTTGAAGGACCATTCTTTTACTTTTATTGTTGAGTCAGTTCACCTATCTCTCTCCACCTCAAGAAGCAAACATTTGTGTGAACTGTGCATTGATTCTTATATACTTGCTTATTGCACTTGTTATATTGCTTTGCATTGACAACTATCCCTGAGATATACATGTTACAAGTTGAAAGCAACCGCTGAAACTTAATCTTCCATAGTGTTGCTTCAATACCTTTACTAAGAATTTATTGCTTTATGAGTAACTCTTATGCAAGACTTATTGATGCTTGTCTCGAAAGTACTATTCATGAAAAGTCTTTGCTATATGATTCAATTGTTTACTCATTGCATTTACATTGTTTCGAATCGCTGCATTCATCTCATATGCTTTACAATGGTATGATTAAGATTATGTTGGTAGCATGTCACCTCAGAAATTATCTTTTATCGTTTACCTACTCGAGGATGAGTAGGAACTAAGCTTGGGGAAGCTGATACGTCTCCAACGTATCTATAATTTCCGATGTTCCATGCTTGTTTTATGACAATACCAACATGTTTTGTTCACACTTTATATCATTTTTATGCGTTTTCCGGAACTAACCTATTGACTAGATGCCGAGAGGCCAGTTGCTGTTTTCTGCTGTTTTTGGTTTCAGAAATCCTAGTAACGAAATATTCTCGGAATCGGACGAAATCAACGCCCAAGTTCCTATTTTCATCGGAAGCATCCAGAACACCCGGGAAGGACCAGAGGGGAGCCCTGGGGGCCCCACACCACACCCCGGTGCGGCCAGGGGGGGGCCGCGCCCCCCTATAGTGTGGGCCCCCCAGAGACCCTCCGACTCCGATTCTTCGCCTATTTAAGCCGTCGTGACCTAAAACTTCGATACCGATTGACGAAACTCCAGAAAGACTCCAGGGGCGCCGCCACCGTCGCGAAACTCCAATTCGGGGGACAGAACTCTCTGTTCCGGCACCCTGCCGGACGGGGAATTGCCCCGGAGCCATCTCCACCGCCGTCTTCACCGCCATCTTCACCGCCATCGCTGCCTCCATGATGAGGAGGGAGTAATCCACCCCCGAGGCTGAGGGCTTCGCTGTAGCTATGTGGTTCATCTCTCTCCCATGTACCTCAATACAATAATCTCATGAGCTGCTTTACATGATTGAGATTCATATGAGTTTTGTATCACTACTATCTATGTGCTACTCTAGCAAAGTTATTAAAGTAGTTTTATTCCTCCTACACGTGTGTAAAGGTGACAGTGTGTGCACCGTGTTAGTACTTGGTTTATGCTATGATCATGATCTCTTGTAGATTGTGAAGTTAACTATTGCTATGATTGTATTGATGTGATCTATTCCTCCTACATATGCATGAAGGTGACAGTGTGCATGCTATGTTAGTACTTGGTTTAGTCTATTGATCTATCTTACACTATAAGGTTACTTAAACATGAGCATTATTGTGGAGCTTGTTAACTCCGGCATTGAGGGTTCGTGTAATCCTACGCAATGTGTTCATCATCCAACAAAAGTGTAGAGTATGCATTTATCTATTCTGTTATGTGATCAATGTTGAGAGTGTCCACTAGTGAAAGTGCAATCCCTAGGCCTTGTTCCTAAATACTGCTATCGTTGCTTGTTTACTGTTTTACTGCGTTACTACTGCTGCAATACTACCACCATCAACTACACGCCAGCAAGCTATTTTCTGGCACCGTTACTCTTGCTCATATATATTCATACCACATGTATTTCACTATCTCTTCGCCGAACTAGTGCACCTATTAGGTGTGTTGGGGACACAAGAGACTTCTTGCTTTGTGGTTGCAGGGTTGCATGAGAGGGATATCTTTGACCTCTTCCTCCCTGAGTTCGATAAACCTTGGGTGATCCACTTAAGGGAAAACTTGCTGCTGTTCTACAAACCTCTGCTCTTGGAGGCCCAACACTGTCTACAGGAAAGGAGGGGGAACGTAGACATCAATGCTAGGATCCATTTTATTCAAACAAAACAAAAACAAAAACAAACCGACGCTCCAAGAAAAGCACATAAGATGTGATGGAATAAAAATATAGTTTCAGGGGAGGAACCTGATAATGTTGTCGATGAAGAAGGGGATGCCTTGGGCATCCCCAAGCTTAGACGCTTGAGTCTTCTTAATATATGCAGGGGTGAACCACCGGGGCATCCCCAAGCTTAGAGCTTTCACTCTCCTTGATCATGTTGCATCATACTCCTCTCTTGATCCTTGAAAACTTCCTCCACACCAAACTTAGAACAACTCATTAGAGGGTTAGTGCACAATAAAAATTAACATGTTCAGAGGTGACATAATCATTCTTAACACTTCTGGACATTGCATAAAGCTACTGGACATTAATGGATCAAAGAAATTCATCCAACATAGCAAAAGAGGCAATGCGAAATAAAAGGCAGAATCTGTCAAAACAGAACAGTTCGTATTGACGAATTTTATCGAGGCACCAGACTTGCTCAAATGAAAATGCTCAAATTTAATGAAAGTTGCGTACATATCTGAGGATCACTCACGTAAATTGGCATAATTTTCTGAGTTACCTACAGAGAAAACAGCCCAGATTCGTGACAGCAAAGAAATCTGTTTCTGCGCAGTAATCCAAATCTAGTATGAACTTTTCTATCAACGACTTTACTTGGCACAACAAAACACTAAACTAAGATAAGGAGAGGTTGCTACAGTAGTAAACAACTTCCAAGACACAAAATAAAAACAAAGTACTGTAGGTAAAAACATGGGTTGTCTCCCATAAGCGCTTTTCTTTAACGCCTTTCAGCTAGGCGCAGAAAGTGTGCATCAAGTATTATCAAGAGATGAAGTGTTAACATCATAATTTGTTCTAATAATAGAATCAAAAGGTAACTTCATTCTCTTTCTAGAGAAGTGTTCCATACCTTTCTTGAGAGGAAATTGATATTTTATATTACCTTCCTTCATATCAATGATAGCACCAACAGTTCGAAGAAAAGGTCTTCCCAATATGATGGGACAAGATGCATTGCATTCAATATCCAAGACAACAAAATCAACGGGGACAAGGTTATTGTTAACCATAACATGAACATTATCAACTCTCCCCAAAGGTTTCTTTGTAGAATGATCAGCAAGATTAACATCCAAATAACAATTTTTCAGCGGTGGCAAGTCAAGCATATTATAAATTTTCTTAGGCATAACAGAAATACTTGCACCAAGATCACATCAAGCATTACAATCAAAATCTTTAACCTTCATCTTAATGATGGGCTCCCAACCATCCTCTAGTTTTCTAGGAATAGAGGCTTCGCGCTCTAATTTCTCTTCTCTAGCTTTTATGAGAGCATTTGTAATATGTTGCGTGAAAGCCAAATTTATAGCACTAGCATTAGGACTTTTAGCAAGTTTTTGCAAGAACTTTATAACTTCAGAGATGTGGCAATCATCAAAATTCAGACCATTATAATCTAAAGCAATGGGATCATCATCCCCAATGTTGGAAAAATTTCAGCAGCTTTATCACAGGCAGTTTTAGCAGTTTTAGCAATTTCAGGCAGTTTCTCGCGCTTTGCATTAGAAGTGGAAACATTGCTAACACCAATTCTTTTATTATTAATAGTAGGAGGTGCAGCAACATGTGTAGCATTAGCATTACTAGTGGTGGTAATAGTCCAAACTTTAGCTACATTCTTCTCTTTAGCTAGTTTTTCATTTTCTTCTCTATCCCACCTAGCACGCAATTCAGCCATTAATCTTATATTCTCATTAATTCTAACTTGGATGGCATTTGCTGTAGTAGTAATTTTGTTATCTAAATCCTCAGGTTTAGCAGCCATTTTATTAATTAAAGAAGATTGTGATGCAGACATGTATGAGATTCGGTTTTCAGCATTAGCAAGTTTAGTTTGCAACCCCGAGATCTCCATATTCAGATTTTCAAGTTGATTCCCTATATTCTTCAACAAGGTAGATTGCTCATTCATAGTTTTAGTAAACAATTTATTTTGCTCATATTGTGATTGCATAAAGCTCTTGGTGGATCTTTCAATTTCTAGCATCTTTTCTTCATTAGGTGAAACATATCTACCATAAGAGTAACCATTAGCAGGATATGGCCTAGAATCATTGTAATTGTTATTTTTAATGAAATTCACATCAACATATTCTTTTTGAGCAACCAATGACGCTAACGGAACATTATTAGAATTAGCATTAGGCCTACCATTCATAAGCATAGACATAATAGCATCAATCTTATCACTCAAGGAAGAGGTTTCTTCGACAGAATTTACCTTCTTACCTTGTGGAGCTCTTTCCGTGTGCCACTCAGAGTAGTTGGTCATCATATTATCAAGAAGCTTTGTTGCTTCACCAAGAGTGATGGACATAAAGGTACCTCCAGCAGCTGAATCCAATAAATTCCACGAAGAAAAATTTAGTCCTGCATAGAAGGTTTGGATGATCATCCAAGTAGTCAGTCCATGTGTTGGGTAATTTTTAACCAGAGATTTCATTCTTTCCCAAGCTTGTGCAACATGTTCAGTATCTAATTGTTTAAAATTCATTATGCTACTCCTCAAAGATATAATTTTAGCAGGGGGATAATATCTACCAATAAAAGCATCCTTGCATTTAGTCCATGAATCAATACTATTCTTAGGCAGAGATAGCAACCAATCTTTAGCTCTTCCTCTTAATGAGAAAGGGAACAATTTTAATTTTATAATGTCACTATCTACATCTTTATACTTTTGCATTTCACATAGTTCAACAAAATTATTAAGATGGGCAGCAACATCATCAGAACTAACACCAGAAAATTGCTCTCGCATAACAAGATTCAGTAAAGCAGGTTTAATTTCAAAGAATTCTGCTGTAGTAGCAGGTGGAGCAATAGGTGTGCATAAGAAATCATTATTATTTGTGGTTGTGAAGTCACACAACTTAGTATTTTCAGCGGTAGCCATTTTAGCAACAGTAAATAAAGCAAACTAGATAAAGTAAATGCAAGTAACTAATTTTTTTGCGTTTTTGATATAGCAAATAAGATAGCAAATAAAGTAAAACTAGCAACTAATTTTTTTGTATTTTGATTTAGTGCAGCAAACAAAGTAGTAAATAAAACTAAGCAAGACAAAAACAAAGTAAAGAGATTGAGAAGTGGAGACTCCCCTTGCAGCGTGTCTTGATCTCCCCGGCAACGGCGCCTTAAAAGAGCTTGATACGCGTACAACACGCGTCCGTTGGGAACCCCAAGAGGAAGGTGTGATGCGTACAGCGGCAAGTTTTCCCTCAGTATGAAACCAAGGTTTATCGAACCAGTAGGAGCCAAGAAGCACGTTGAAGGTTGATGGCGGCGGGATGTAGTGCGGCGCAACACCAGAGATTCCGGCGCCAACGTGGAACCTGCACAACACAACCAAAGTACTTTGCCCCAACGAAACAGTGAGGTTGTCAATCTCACCGGCTTGCTGTAACAAAGGATTAGATGTATAGTGTTGATGATGATTGTTTGCAGAAAACAGTAGAACAGTATTGCGAGATTGTATTTCAAGATAGAGAATTGGACCGGGTTCCACGGTTCACTAGAGGTGTCTCTCCCATAAGATAAACAACATGTTGGGTGAACAAATTACAGTTGGGCAATTGACAAATAGAGAGGGCATGACCATGCACATACATATTATGATGAGTATTGTGAGATTTAATTGGGCATTACGACAAAGTACATAGACCGCTATCCAGCATGCATCTATGCCTAAAAAGTCCACCTTCAGGTTATCATCTGAACCCCCTCTAGTATTAAGTTGCTAACAACAGACAATTGCATTAAGTATTGCGCGTAATGTAATCAGTGACTACATCCTTGAACATAGCACCAATGTTTTATCCCTAGTGGCAACAGCACATCCGTAACCTTAGTGGTTCTTGTCATTCCTCCAGATTCACGGAGACATGAACCCACTATCGAGCATAAATACTCCCTCTTGGAGTTACTAGCATCAACTTGGCCAGAGCATCTACTAATAACGGAGAGCATGCAAGATCATAAACAACACATAGACATAACTTTGATAATCAACATAACAAGTATTCTCTATTCATCGGATCCCAATAAACGCAACATATAGAATTACAGATAGATGATCTTGATCATGTTAGGCAGCTCACAAGATCCGACAATGAAGCACAATGGGGAGAAGACAACCATCTAGCTACTGCTATGGACCCATAGTCCAGGGGTAGACTACTCACACATCACTCCGGAGGCGACCATGGCGGCGTAGAGTCCTCCGGGAGATGAATCCCCTCTCCGGCAGGGTGCCGGAGGCGATCTCCTGAATCCCCCGAGATGGGATCGGCGGCGGCGGCGTCTCAAGAAGGTTTTCCGTATCGTGGCTCTCGTGACCGGGGTTTCGCGATGGAGGCTTTAAGTAGGCGGAAGGGCAGGTCAGGAGGCGGCACGAGGGGCCCACACCACAGGGCCGCGCGGCCAAGGGGGGGGGCCGCGCCGCCCTAGGGTGTGGCCACCTCGTGGCCCCACTTCGTCTCCTCTTCGGTCTTCTGGAAGCTTCGTGGCGAAATAGGACCCTGGGCGTTGATTTCGTCCAATTCTGAGAATATTTCGTTACTAGGATTTCTGAAACCAAAAACAGCAGAAACAAAGAATCGGCACTTCGGCATCTTGTTAATAGGTTAGTTCCAGAAAATGCACGAATATGACATAAAGTGTGCATAAAACATGTAGATAACATCAATAATGTGGCATGGAACATAAGAAATTATCGATACATTGGAGACGTATCACCCACCTTGGGTAGGTTTCCCTACACATGGAAGGTTTTGGGTTGGGGTCTTATTCGAAGACTTGTAGTCCAACACTTGGGGGTTCCACCTATATAATGAGGGACAAGGGGAGGGGGCCAGCCACACCAAAGCCACCGTGGCCGCACCCCTCATAGTGGCCGGCCACCCCCTCTCCCCAAACCGTAGCCGCCCTCCTCTCCTCCACCTCTCCCGCAACGCTTAGCGAAGCTCCACCGGAGATCTCCATCGCCACCGCCACCACGCCGTCGTGCTGCCGGATTCAAGGAGGAGCTACTACTTCCGCTGCCCGCTGGAACGGGGAGAAAGACGTCGTCTTCATCAACACCGAACGTGTGACCGAGTACGGAGGTGCTACCCGATTGTGGCACCGTCAAGATCTTCTACGCGCTTTTGAAAGCGGCAAGTGATCGTCTACCGCAGCAACAAGAGCCTCATCTTGTAGGCTTTGGAAATCTTCAAGGGTGAGTCTCGTTCATCCCCTCGTTGCTCCCGTCTTCTAGATTGCATCTTGGCTTGGATTGCGTTCTCGTGGTAGGAATTTTTTTGTTTTCTATGCAACGAATCCCTACAATGACATCGACATGTTTGAAATCATATCACAAGCATTCAATGTGTTGATTTGTTTCCGTAGGTGTTTAACTCAAAAACTGCATGTATATTGATGCTTCCTGAGGCAAAGGTGGGGCTGCGGCACTGAAGCGTGACGTCAACCGGTCAATGATGCATGTAAAATGCATACATGACCTTTATACTTTATTAACATGTATTCCCATATATTTGCAACATATATGATGCTATTACAATGTTTTATATTGATTTATGGGGATTTACCAATGATCCCCTTTATTTGGGTTATTACTCTATAGAATAGGCAAACCCAGTTTTATGTATTTTCACTTTCAGATATAGAGTGAATGCATGTGCTATGTTAATCACGTGACAAAAGTGATGATCTTGTTTGTTCAAGGTAGCATATTTGATATTCGAACATCATGTCAAAGTACTTATGGCTATACTTTGTTAAGTCTTAATACAAGATTATTTGAAGTTTTTCCTGTCTTGTGAAGTATAAGAGAGATGTGTTGCATCATCTCTATGTTAGGACGAGATGTCCATATGAATGCGTATCTTACACATATTGAATTTATATATTCTTTGTTTCTCATTGATGAATTGTTATTATCAACTACAACTTAAAAGAGAGAATAGTCACGAGAACCCATGAACCCCGGTCCAATTTTAATTAGAAGAAACACACTTCCATTGCATTTATATTACTTTCTGTTTACTGCATTATTTTAATTAAAAAATACAAAAATATTTAGTTATCTTCTTTACACACAAAATACCGTAACAATCAACCCTTTAGTTCATTTACTTAGTCTACTTTACTTGTCTAGTTTACTTTACTTTCGTTACTATTTTATTTTACTAATATTAATACGAAACCTTGTGCTTGATAACCACACGGTGGAGTTGAAGACACACGGCTTTATTTTATGTTGCAAGATTGCTAGAAGAAAAGAGGGAGAGATACATTTTTACCCATTCACCGAGAGTTCGATATAAACACTCGAGTCACCCTTGTGGGGAAAATACTCTGCAGACACAAGTTCCAACGGCATCAGTTAGTCATAATGATATCTAAATACTATGCAGACATATCACTCTCTAATCATGCATATAATTTTAAATTTCTATTTTCAATATTATTAAGTGACTTATGAGATGAATTTTATGTGTGATAGAATTATATTGGTATTATTTGAAGCGTGTGTGAATAAGAACCAAAGACTTAGGTCTTGATTTTCAAATTATTTGAATTCAAGTTTGACTAAGTCAAAGATGCATTTTTAATTCAAATGAAAACATGTAAAAATTACTTGTAATTCTTAAGCACACAATGACTAGACTAGGTTGCAAACATTACAAGTTTCAAGTTGCTATTATTTTCCCCAAATTTTGAAATATTCAAATATATTATCAAATTTAAATTTCATTCCTTGTGATGACGGAACTCAAGTTTCATAAGTAGAGTTCAAATTCAATCTGTTTACTTTATGAATAAAAAAGGTTGAAATTTTCCATCATTTTGGAGATTCATGCTATGCAAATGCACAAATTCTATTTCTAGTGCCTTTTTTATGTCCTATTTTTCCAGGTGTTACGCTTTCGTATGGAGCTCCTGCGGATACATAGGATGACTATCGGCACAAACATATTTTTACTAGTGTTTGTGGCAATGTTTGCGTCACTCTATCAAAGGTTACCAAGTAAAGAAGACACAACTCGGGTACTAACACAAAACAAGGTGGCACCATTTCCTAGTATACTTGGAAGAATCAAGTGCA
Organism: Lolium perenne; assembly: GCF_019359855.2. Lineage (NCBI taxonomy): Eukaryota > Viridiplantae > Streptophyta > Magnoliopsida > Poales > Poaceae > Lolium > Lolium perenne. The sequence continues at coordinate 185,849,630 of NC_067244.2, forward strand.
TCCATCAGGGCATGTCTAAATGTTCCTTTGGAGAGTGCAGTGTGGTACTTGAATTAGTGACAGAATATGACCTTTGAATTTTTCATGCTTTCTTTATCATGGATGTATCTCACAACGACATCAACCGTGTTGCAACACTGTTGGATGTTTTAGACTTGCTGAAGGCCATGCTCTTGCGGTCAACTATGAGATCAATAGCTTCTCATACACCAAAGGTTACTTGCTGATGGCATTAAATGTAAATGGGAGACATTTGTGAAGACAATCTCTAGCCTCATACTCCCTCTGTTCCTAGATATAAGCCATATAGTTTTTTGAGAAAAATTCCAGAATATAAGGTTTACTGTGTTGCCTCAATTGTATGGACAATATATTTAGAGATTTGATTAGGTTTCCTTAGCTTATGCAAAGATCTCTATTAGCTCAGGTCAATTGCCTAGTGTTAATCTCATCCAAACATTGTGTATTTTTTCCAAAATTTGTGTTCCTTAATTTCCGTGCCAGAAACTATATGGCTTATATTTAGGAACAGAGGGAGTACTAAGGATTCTTTTTGGTTTTCTTCGTACCAAGAGAGGTGTAGGAAGAATGTCGAGCGAGCATTTGGTACTTCAAGCTTTTGTTGCTATTGTCACATACCCTGCTCCTAACTAGTTAACATCTCAGATGTGGGAGGCGATGCATGCTCGTGCACAACATGGATATCATCATCAAGAGTGAGTACATCGCTCTAGTGGGTTGTGATCATCAATATGAGAACTAGGACCCTGCTGCCCAAGTCGATCATGACTGTGGCGACCGAGTTTGGAGATTTTCTCGCCATGCATCGAGAAATGTGAGACGCACATATTCATCATCGTGTACAAGATAGCCTAGTGGAGCCTAGTTGACATGTCTTGATCTATCGGAATTCTTGCGTGAACTAAGAAAATTTAAATTATGCGTAATAGGACTATTTGAAATTGCATGAACTGTTTAGTTTATTGGTTTGGATTAGTGTAATAAAATCATTTAGTTGCTTAAAACTATGCAGCCAGTTCGTATTCAAGTTTTATGTTTCGATTTATCCAGAATATGGAAAATACCATGGGACTCCTTTTAGGTGGCGCCTGCGCCTTGGTACCGATCAAAATCCAGTGGAAGTGGCGATCAAAATGAACGAGCTGAAGCTGAGGCCCCTACTGTCGTAGCGAAGCACTGTTCTTGTCCTTTTCCAAGTCGTGATGAGTCCCCAAATTTAGTGGCCGCAACGGGTTTTTACCATGCCAGAGCCAGATGGAGAAGAGATTACCGTCACCTCGACCGTCTTTGCTCCCGGTCCCGGCCGGGGCAGGCGAGAAAGAGCCGGGCGACAGTGACCACGCACTGTGTGATCGCGCCATGTCCCGTGCGAAAAGGAAAGCAGCTCAGAGGGGGTGTTTGTTGTGGCTTTTTTTGGCTTTTGGCTTTGGCAAAAGCCACCAAAAGCACCTAAAAGGGTGCTTTTTTTGGCTTTTGGATTTTGGAAGCCAAAAGAATAGGATCTTTGTTTTTGGCTTCCAAAATCCAAAAACCAAAAAAAGCCACAACAAACACCTCCTCAGACTGTGGGTTCGGAGTTCCCCCTGTGCCTGTTGGCTCGGTCACAAGTCACGGGCAGCAATCCTGCGGCTGCGAGCCACAGGTCACGCCACCTCGGCCGTCGTCCAGCCGTGCATGCGAGACACGCGCCGCCGCGCGCGCAACGCAAGTCACCGGAAGGAAGTCCGGCGCCGGAGGCAAACTCAGTCCATTTCCACCCGGCGCACGGCTACGGGAAGCCACGGAAGGAATGTAAGAAAAAGGCGGCCTTTTTAACCCCCTGACGCGCACGGAAGCTCTGTGGATTCCGGCGTACGCCAGCTCGGCTGGCGTCGCCGGCGGGGGGAAGCATGGAATGGCATCCGCCGCAGCGCGCCGTTGGGAGGCCACTCGTGCGCTGTCCGTGCCTTGCCTCGCCGTGATCGCACATTGCATGGCTGGCCTTGCGTGGTGGGGTGTGCATGCCCTGCACTACCGTTTAGTCGTCTATCCGAGTTGTGAGATCATGATTAGCCGAGGAGAAATCAAAACGGTGCGTGCGTGCGTGCTTGGTTAGTAGTCGCCGTGCGTGGGGCCTGGTCGACAAGGATTAGCACTAGTGCCCCCGTAAAGAACATGGAAATCCGGCTATTATATTGCGCAGTGGATGTGACTGGGGATTAGATTAGACGATCGGTGGTTGGGCGTACTGGGACGGGATTAGATTCTTGTGCTTGGATGAGTGTGTGTTATAGTGGGAGGAAGAATACCGCACTGCCACTGCACTCGTGATCAGGGGGGCCAAATAGACGCCCGAGTCGTGCCACAGCTTCGTTTCTGGGCTTACAATGCCACGCGGCGGAGGAGTTGTTTATTTATGCCGGGCTGCTGCGTTGTCTGATGTGGCGAGGAGCTTGCGCCTGTGCCTGTCTGCTGATGGTTTCTGCAGAGATGTCGTAAGCTAGTTTGTGCGTGCGTGCGTGTTGCAGGGAAGTCCGTCATGGTTTTTGTTTGCGCGGAGAAAATAAATGGCGATGATGATTACGATCGAAGAGGCTGTGTATAGGAGTATATGCGTTTCGAACAAGACGAAGTTTCAGTCCGGCAAGAGAACAAGGGAGCAGTTTCGTCAGTAAATGCTCTCTGGTGATCGGCTGACAACCTAACGGGCTACGGCCCCTCCTCCGCTAACGACGATGATGATGCGTAGTGCGTGTATGCGTATGGAACGAGACGAAGTTTCCATCATGGAAACAGAACAAGGATGCAGTTTCGCTGGTAGTATATGCTTAGTTGCTTACGCAAGCACGACGGGGAGATCGAAATGCCCTGCAGCTCGCCTGACAACCTAACGGGCTGTTACGGTCCCTCCTCTACGGTGATGAGCTGATGGTGCACGTACCGTTTAATTGAGGCCGGCACGACGCCTTCTGACATGAATTAATTCTTTCTTTTAGGGCATCTCCAACGGGACCATGTATTTTGGACGCGTAAAATAGTATCGCGCGTCGCACAACGGATATGGAATTAGTCTTTTTTTACCGCGCGTCCGGTTTGCACCTGGGATGCTTTGAGTGGGGCGACGTATTTGCGCGTCCGCATGAATTGGGATGTTTTAAACATAAAATAAACATGTTCAAAGTAGTCTCAGTTATTATATCTAAATTTTTAAAAATCTACATGAAAATAAGATGATATTAACCTCTACGCATTGTCTTGATGGCCAACCAATGTCCACTGATGCTCAATCAGATCAACTGTAGACATCTAGATACGTTATCGTCAGTGACTTCAACACTGATATGCAGATACTCCTGCCAGGATGATGCCTTAGGGATTGGCGCAACTAGCTCACCTTGGAAATACCATTGGTGCTCATTGCGGCCATCAAGACGCTTGTTCTTAACTATCATGTTGTGCATCATCACACAACATGTCATCACTTCATGCATGGTCTTCAGCGACCATGTTCTTGCTGGGTGACGGGCAATTTCTCACCAAGCTTGGAGCACACCAAATCCCCGCTCCACATCTTTCCTTCAAGACTCTTGCATCTTGGCAAACCTCTTAGTCTTTTCCGTGTTTGGATTACGGACAGTCTTCACTGGTGTGGCCCATTTAGGGTAGATGCCATCAGCAAGATAATATGGCTTGTCATATTTATTTCCATTGATCTCGTAGCTCACCCGGGGAGCTTTGCCTTGCATAAGCCTGTTGAAAATCGGTGATCGGTGCAACACTTGGATGTCATTGTTGAAAATGGCCATGCCAAAGAATGAATGCCAAATGATAAGTCTTGAGATATCACTGCTTCAAGAATTACAGTGCATCCCTCCGCATGGCCGATGTACTGATTCTGCCATCCAAATGGATAGTTCTTCCACTTCCAGTGCAAGAAATTTATGCTGCCAATCATTCCTGAGAACCCTCTAGACGCGTTGATAGACAACACCCGTCTTGTATCCTCAACGGTTGGCTCCCTACGGTAATGTTGTCTGAACACGACAACCACAGCTCGACAAAACCGGTACATGGACACAAGGCAAGTGCTCTCACCCATTCGAAGATACTCGTTGAATATATCAGCAGCAATTCCATAGGATAGAATGCGAATAGCTGCGGAACATTTTTGGTACGAGGTGAAACCTAGCACACCTATTGCATCGGGCTTGCATTGGAAGTACGGGTCGTAGTCTCTGACGCCCCATAGAATGACCATGAAAAGGTCCCTTGATATCCTGTACCGGCACCGGAACATTTTTTCCGGGAACATCAGATTGGTGCGGTCAAAGTAGTCCCCGTGGAGCCGAAGGTTTCCTTCCACTCTGTTCCACGGCAGGTTTTTGAGCGGCCCTTCACAGAGCCCCGGTGCACCGACATCTGGCTGGCATTGTACTCGTGGAGGATGGAGGCCGCAGCAGTAGCCATGGTCTGCACCTTGTGATCGGACTCTTCGTCGGAAGAGGAGTCAATGACCTCAGCACGGGAACTTGTCTAACATCTTCCACATGTCCATCTGCGTGGGTAGCAACTGCGGATCAATGGTCGCCCACGAAGCGCCCAAAAGATGAGTAAGAAACCTGCTACTGGCGCAATTGACCGAACAGGTCGTGAGCGGCGAGGCCGAGCGGCGCAAACGGTAGATGTTTGGCCCCCAAATAGGCGACAGGTGCGCCAGAACCTTCCCGGCGCGGCGAGGATTGAGCAGACGGTGTGTACTACGGCGGGGTTGGGGTTGGGGTGGTGGCGTCGCACTAGGGCAGCAAAGAGGAGGGAAAAAGAAGCAAATCCACGCGGTTAATTCCGCTGTCCTTGAAGTGCGGGATCGGGTAAGAAAAGAAGGACGCTCGGCATGACCGTGCAACATCTACTGAGAGGCAACCTGCCGCATATTTGGACCGCGTTTGCGTCTCCGTGGATGGCCTGGTCACTATGCGTCGCCCCGCTGGAGCAGGGTGAAGGCGAATTTTTCTATTGCACGGACGCAAATGGTCGCTCAGTGTCCGTTTGCGTCTCCCTCTTGGAGATGCCCCTATCGCATACGGTTCCACCTTTCTTGTCGCATCAGAGATATTATAGCCACTTGATAACTTTTAAAAGACATTACTTTATCAATATATAGCCAACCTTTTAGTCTCAGAATGTGCTTAGAAGCACGTGCTAGAGCTAGCTCTTGCATGAGAGCCCACTTACATTCCCTCTCTTCTTCTCTCCCTCCAACTAAACATAATTAGTATATTTAAATCCTTATAACTTGGTGAATAAACCTTATTGTACTTGCTCTCACCCGACACTATCCGCGGCGTCATGGGCGGTCGGACTGTCGTGGCGAGGTAGGGAATTACAGTAGCCCCGAACTTCACCAATAGCTCCCTTCCCCCGCCACATCAGCTAGAGAAGACAATAGATATAAGTCATACAATACATTATCTCGTATATCCATCTCTAGAAATTAATATTAATAATTTAATTTTGGTTGGAAGTTTGTTGCTAATGGAAGAGATATGTGACATAATGGAGAAAATAGTCTTCTCTTATTTTCTAAGAGATGGTCCCTTAGCTAAGGTAAGACAACCTACTCTCTCTTCATTCTCTCTCCTCCAACTAAGCAAAAATCTGACGTGGCATATCTAAGGAAAGGCAAACATCACCACATTGTACGTTCCCTAATAAGGGCCAGTGGCAGGACCAAGCAGACGTCTGTTGCAAAGGCCACAAAGATGAAGCTCTGAGAGCATCTCCACTGGTACCTCTTCAAAGCCTCTAAAATGATATATGAGGATTCGGGGCCAAAGACCGCGTCGATGGATGTTTGAGCCACCACATTACCCGCATGGCCCACCACAGCAACCGTCCACGTCGCCTGAGTGAAGCTACCGGCGCCTGCCAAAGAATGCCAAGCTGGACCAACGGCGAGACCACAAGCAGGTCTTCGCTCGACGTGTGAGTCCTTCCTTCCCTCCACCCGCTCCCCTACATCGGTGATTCGACTTAGGTTGAAGGTTCAGGTGTGTTTGCCGATTTAGGAAAAGAATTACAATTGTGTTCATAGCTTAAAATTGTGCCAATTCTCGTCGATGTGTTGTACCTCGACATGGACTATGCACCGGAGACCATCGCCAACCCATCATGGACAGACCTTGCCGATCCCGAGCCGGCCTCGCGTTGTGGTATGCACGACCTTCTGCCCCGTGAAGGCCATTTATTTTGAATGCATGGACACGCACATGACACCAGTTCTATGTGTGTTCGAAGAAAACAATAAGTAGTTGTGTGCTACATTGTTTCGATTTAGTACATATGTAAACTAGCTTAAATTTTTTCATGATTCATATTTGTAGGATGGTATCAATAGTGGGTTTATGGGTTGAGCTGGTCCTGAGTGGTCTTTGCAGTGCCAATGTCCATTGACTTCTTTGTGGGGCATGTCTAAGAGGTAAGGTGGAAGAAAAACATTACTATTTAATGATGGATGCGAATCAATGGATGGATGCCGTTGTGAAGGTGGAGCAAAACTATGCAAAATTAAAGAATGGTGTGGACAATTCTGAAAATCAGTTGTGCAAAATGGAGAAGAAGAGAGATTTGATGCTAGAGGAGAAAAATATATGGGAGGGAAAACTAAAAATAGGTTAAGAAGACGTTGAAATACACATTGGTTGATCATCTGAAAGTTGGTAATGCAAGAAAGAATAAGTTGAAGAAGATCCAAAAAAATTGTGATCAGAGAGATTTGTGTATTGAGTGTGTGTGCTCAACAATTTTTTTATTAGTTGTTCTAAAATAGTTATGTCTGAGACTATGTGCTATGAAAACTATTATGCGAGGCACGGGTATAGTCTTCATGGCTAAATGTCGCACATACCAAAACATTTGTGCATAATTTAAACAAATATCATGTTGTGCCAACCTATGCTACAAGCAGATTTAAATAAGATGTATTTGTGTATTGTGTTAGGGAGAGATGTGCATTACTTTATGTGACAGTTGCACATAAAGTAATGCACATCTCTTGAGAGCAAGTTGTCATAAGTTGTCACATAAAGTAAGAAGGTGGTTCTTAATGTCTCTTGAGCAAGAGTAATCCTTCTCATTATTACATTCCAGACATGGATAACACATAAAATCTTGCTTCGACTTGTTGGCCTCGGCCATAAGCAGGAAAGATTTCACGCCCTCTGATGACCCACAAGTATGGGGGTGTATCGTAGTATTTTAGATAAATAAGAGTGTCGAACCCAACGAGGAGCAGAAGGTGTTGACAAGCAGTTTCGATGAAGGATTCACTGTAAATGCTCACAGACAAGTATTCAGGGGGTTTTGATATAGCAGATAAATAAAGTACGAGTAAGTAAAATGCGAGAGAAATAATTGCAGAGAGTGCCCCAATCCTTTTTAGCAAAAAGGACAAGCCGGTTTGTTTACTTATATAATGACCAAACGTTCTTGAGGACACACGGGAATTTAGTCTAGTGCTTTCGCTTCATATAGCTGATTAATCTTCATTGTTTTGATAAGTGTTGTGTGGGTGAACCTATGCTAATGCACCGCCCTTCCTAGGACAAATACATACTTGTGATTATACCCCTTGCAAGCATCCGCAACTACAAGAAAGTAATTAAGATAAATCTAACCACAGCCTTAAACTCTGAGATCCTGCTATCCCTCCTGCATCGATATACCAACGGGGGTTTAGGTTTCTGTCACTCCGGCAACCCCACAATTAGCAAACGAATACAAAATGTATTCCCCTAGGCCCAGAAAGGTGAAGTATTATGTACTCGACATTCACATGACACCACTAGAAGAATAACACCACAACTTAAATATCAAACCATTGAATATTACCCAACATAATTCACTACTAACATTTAGACTTCACCCATGTCCTCAAGAACTAAACGAACTACTCACGAGACATCCTATGGAACATGATCAGATGTGATATGATGATGAATAACAATCTGAACATAAACCTTGGTTCAACGGTTTCACTCAATAGCATCAATAACAAGTAGAAATCAATATTGGGAGAGTTTCCCCTATCAAACAATCAAGATCGAACCCTAATTGTTACAGCGGTGACGATGTGCAGCGGTGGAGATGGAGGTGATGATGATGGAGATGATGGTGATGATGATGGAGATGATGTCCAGCTCGATGACGGTGACAATGGCGTCGATTTCCACCTCCGGGAGGGAATTTTCCCGGCAGATTTCAGCCTGCCGGAGAGCTCTTTTCTCTCTGATGTTTTCCGCCCCGCAGAGGCGGCTGTGACTCTTCGCGACTATCCCCTGGAGCTTAGGTTTTCGGGACGAAGAAGTACGCGAAGGAGAGGAGGCCAGAGGGGGCTGTGGGCCCCCTCCCCACAAGGCGGCGTGGCCAGGCCTGGGCCCGTGCCAGCCTATGGGGGTCCCATGGCGGCCCTCCTCGGCTCCTCCTTTTGGCTACTTCCGTCTTCTGGAAAAATAGGATTTTCCATATAACTTCCGTCAATTGTTGATCTTCCGAAATATTGCATTCTGACGGTGCTTTTTCCAGCAGAATCCTGACTCCGGTACGCGATTCTCCAATAATCCTGAAACATGCAAAATAGATGAAATAACATAAGTATCACCTCTAAATATGAAATATATCAATGAATAACAGCAAAATATGATATAAAATGGTGATGCAAAATGGACGTATCAACTCCCCCCAAGCTTAGACTTCGCTTGTCCCCAAGCGAAACTGAACTCGGTAAACAAGACCACATGTTTATGGAGTGAAGAGTCGATAAACCAAATACGGACAAGAAACATCATATTTATTCACACAATACATTCTAGTGAACAACTTCCTCATATAATTCAACTTGAAACAAGTAGAGAGTAATCACAAATAAAGGTGCATAAGAAATCATAATTGGTGATGGCAAACTTCGTTCTTGGTCAGAGAACAATTAACAGATTATACTTATCTGTCGAGCAGCGCTCTTATGTTAAAGCTTATATGGCACAACTTGCATACTCAATCATAATAATCTCCTCATAATCATTGATAACTTTCAAAGCTATATTCATTCAGATAAAACTTGCACTAAACAAGGAAGAGTAAAAGGCATGATTAAGCAGATCACAATATAGGTAGTTTGATCACAACAACTCAATTGCTTGCTTAAGATGGAGGGAAATAGGTTTACTGACTCAACATAAAGTAAAAGATACGCCCTTCGCAGAGGGAAGCAGGGATTAAATCATGTGCTAGAGCTTTTTCAGTTTTGAAATCATATAGAGAGCATAAAAGTAAAATTTTGAGAGGTGTTTGTTGTTGTCAACGAATGGTAGCGGGTACTCTAACCCCCTTGCCAGACAGACTCTCGAAGAGCGGCTCCCATGAAACTTTTATTTTTGGGTGACACTCCTTCCAACCTTTTCTTTCACGAGCCACGGCTAACCGAATCCTCGGGTGCCTTCCAACAATCACATACCATGAAGGAGTGTCTATTTACAAAATTATGAAGGTTAATTAATTGGGGCTGGGAACCCCATTGCCAGCTCTTTTTGCAAAATTATTGGATAAGTGGATGAAGCCACTAGTCCATTGGTGAAAGTTGCCCAACAAGATTGAAAGGTAAAACACCACATACTTCCTCATGAGCTATAAAACATTGACACAAATAAGGGATGATAAAATTTGAATTGTTTAAAGGTAGCACATGAAGTATTTACTTGGAATGGCAGGAAATACCACATAGTAGGTAGTTATGGTGGACACTGATGGCGTAGGTTTGGTATAAGGGTTTGGATGCACGAGAAGTATTCCCTCTCAGTACAGGTCTTTGGCTAGCAAGGTTGATTAGCAAGCATAAGAGTTGAGGGAAACAAACAAATATACATGTGATTGAAACAATCATGCATCTTCCTTGTAAGCACAAACAATTTTAACTTCAGAATAATAAGCTAAGAGCTAACAAGAAAGAAAGATAATGAAACAACATATCTACATGTATTTCTCTTTTCTACTTAAACCTCAAAGTGTTGTCGCCATTGACCAATGCTAAGTTTGCCAAAACCAAATAGATTTACTCAATGCTCCCAAAGTGATACCAATACTAACAACAAGATCAATCATATAATAGAAATTGCAAACTAAAATAAGATGTGCAATATGTAAATGATAAGACTTCTCATTGATATTTCATAACGATAACTCACACCAAGGGATACATAGACAACCAACTAAAGAGAGATACTTCCACACTGCAACCCATCTTATATGATAACTTCCCTACTCATGATATGACACTACTTGATAGTAAAAAGTAAAAGATAGTGATGATGTGATACCGTGGCACTCCCCCAAGCTTGGAACAAACCAAGGGGGTGCCAATACCGATGATGAATTACTCCTTCGGCGATGGTGGTGATGAATTCTTGATAAGCTTCTTAACAAGCTCCTTTAGCTCATCAATCTCGTACGTGAGGTTGCGGATCATCTCTGAATTGTGCTCGACGCGGTTAAGAAGTATGTCCGACGGCGAGTCCCAACTCTTAGAGTTGTTTCCCACTCTTCAGCTTCAGGCTTCATCCTTCCTGCAGTGTTAGAACGATCTATGTCCCAATTGCTAGGCAATACTGCCTTGGGAATCCTTTCAATTTGACTATTGTAAATTAGATTGCGGAAGGGATTGTAGGTGCCTGGAGGAGATATCTTTGGAGCTAGGTAGTGACGTGGAACCATTCCTCTGGTGCGAATTCTTGCGCTCTTCTTGGTAATGAAAGGGTTTTCCACCACCTCGATGCTTGCAACGGTGGCACGCGGGTATGCATGCGAGTCTTCCTCCACTTCTTCTTCATCTTCTTCCTTGACTCTCTCATCCACCTCTTTCCACTCGGGATCTTGAATATCTTCATCCGAAAGCTCCTTGCCCTTGTTGTTGGAGACCATGGTGCTTCTAGACCAAAGACAGATCCTGGCAGAAAACAGCTCGAAACAAAACACGTCGAGAAAACGATATACGGACCTCCAGGGGTCCGGAGGATTATATAGAAGAAATTTTTACGACAGAAGGAAAGTACCAGGTCAAACCAGAGTCGGAAAGGAGCAGTGAGGGGCTCTCCTCATAGGGCGGCGCGGCCAGGCTGGGGCCCGCGCCGGCCTATGGGGTCACGCCCTCGTGCGTCTCCTCCACTCCGTTTCGATCTCGTAATTTTTCATATTTTCCAAAAACAGCAAAAACATTGTTCGGAAAGTTAAACGCGGACTTTTTATTACCAGTACTGTTACCTATTCAAAGTCGAATTCTGCAGAACTGTCAATTTGACCTTTGATGAAAGCTTCCGGAGTTACCACTCGAATAACATCAACATCTTCATTATAAGAATCTCCAGAGATATAATGCTTGAGTCTTTGTCCATTCACCACTTGTGTGACATCGCCTTGCAGAGAACTAATTTTAATTGCTCCTGAACGATACACCTCCACAATGACATATGGTCCTTCCCATTTTGAGAGTAATTTCCCTGCAAAAAATCTGAGACGAGACCGATACAATAGGACTTTATCCCCAACATTAAATTCTCTTTTGATAATTCTTCTATCATGTCATTTCTTAACTTTCTCTTTAAAGAGTTTAGCATTTTCATAAGCTTCACTTCTCCATTCATCTAAAGAACTCAATTGTAGCAATCTCTTCTTACCGGCAAGTTTAGGATCTTTATTTAGTTCTCTTACAGCCCAATAAGCTTTGTGCTCTAGTTCTAAAGGTAAATGACAAGCTTTCCCATAAACCATTTTATAAGGTGACATACCCATGGGATTTTTATAAGCAGTTCTATAAGCCCATAGTGCTTCCTTCAATTTACTAGCCCAATTCTTTCTAGATTTATTAACAGTCTTTTGCAAGATAGATTTAATCTCTCTATTTGATAATTCTACTTGCCCACTAGTTTGAGGATGATAAGCGGAAGCAATTCTATGATTAATACCATATTTAGCAAGAGTTTTTCTAAAACCACCATGAATAAAATGAGAACCTCCATCAGTCATAAGATATCTAGGAACTCCAAATCTAGGAAAAATAATGTCTAAAAGCATTCTCAAAGAGGTCTCACCATCAGCACTTTTTGTGGGTATGGCTTCCACCCATTTAGTGACATAATCAACAGCAACAAGTATATGAGTGTTACCTTCTGAAGAAGGGAAATGACCCATGAAGTCAAATCCCCAACAATCAAATGGTTCAATAGCAAGAGTATAATTCATAGGCATTTCATTGCGTCTGGAGATATTACCAACCCTTTGACATTCATCACAAGATAAAATAAACTTTCTTGCATCTTTGAAGAGAGTTGGCCAATAAAAACCTGATTGTAGAACCTTTTGCGCGGTTCTATCGCCGGCGTGATGTCCTCCATAAGCACTACCATGACATTTACTCAATATCTCTTGTTGTTCATATTCGAGAACATATCTTCGCAGAATACCATCCACTCCTTCTTTATATAAGTGTGGGTCATCCCAAAAATAATGCCTCAAGTCATAAAAGAATTTCCTCCTTTGCTGAACTGAAAAGGTTGGAGGCAAGTACTTGGAAACAATAAAGTTAGCATAATCAGCATACCAAGGACTGTCTCGCGAGCTCACCTTTATTACAGCCAATTGTTCATTTGGAAAACTATCATTAACAGGAACAGGATCATAAGCAATATTTTCCAATCTAGACAAATTATCAGCAACAGGATTATCAACACCTTTCCTATCTATAATATGTAAATCAAATTCTTGCAACAAAAGCACCCATCTAATAAGCCTTGGCTTAGCATATTTCTTTTGCATAAGGTATCTAATTGCCGCATGATCAGTATGAATTGTAACTTTTGAATCAACAATATAAGGTCTAAACTTGTCACAAGCAAAGACTACAGCTAACAATTCTTTTTCAGTTGTAGCATAATTTCTTTGAGCAGCATCAAGAGTTTTACTAGCATAATGAATAACATTCAATTTTTTATCTACTCGCTATCCAAGAACAGCGCCTACAGCAAAATCACTAGCATCACACATAATTTCAAAAGGTAAGTTCCAATCAGGAGGTTCAACTATAGGAGCAGTTGTTAATGCTTTCTTTAGAGTTTCAAAAGCTTCCTTACAATCATCATCAAAAACAAAAGGTACATCTTTTTGAAGAAGATTAGTAAGAGACTTTGAAATCTTAGAAAAGTCTTTAATAAATCTCCTATAAAACCCAGCATGACCAAGAACACTACGAATACCTTTAACATCCCTTGGATAGGGCATTTTCTCAATTGCTTCAACTTTAGCTCTATCAACTTCAATACCTCTCTCGGAAATTTTATGTCCCAATACAATTCCTTCATTAACCATAAAGTGGCATTTCTCCCAATTAAGAATAAGGTTAGTTTCTTCACATCTCTGCAAAACTTTATCAAGGTTTCGCAAGCAATTGTCAAAAGAATTCCCATAGACAGAAAAATCATCCATGAATACCTCTACAATATTCTCGCAAAAGCCATGAAAAATAGCAGACATGCATCTTTGAAAAGTAGCAGGAACATTACATAAATCAAAAGGCATACGTCTATAAGCATAAGTTCCATAGAGACAAGTGAAAGTGGTTTTCTCTTGATCCTTAGTTTTAACAGCAATTTGTGAAAACCCAGAATAACCATCAAGATAGCAAAAATTAGTATTTTTAGATAATCTTTCTAACATTTGATCAATAAAAGGTAAAGGGTAATGATCTTTCTTAGTAACTTTATTAACTTTTCGATAATCAATGCACATTCTATACCCTACAACTACTCTTTGAGGTATGAGCTCATCATTATCATTAGGTACAACAGTCATTCCTCCTTTCTTAGGAACACAATGCACAGGACTAACTCATCTACTATCAGCAATAGGATATATAATACCAGCTTCAAGAAGTTTTAATACCTCATTTCTTACCACATCCTTCATTTTAGGAATTAGACGACGTTGATGTTCAACAACAGGCTTTGCATCATCTTCCATATTAATGGCATGTTGGCAAATAGAGGGAGAAATCCCCTTCAAGTCATCAAGAGTGTAGCCAATAGCTCCTCGGTGTTTCTTCAATATTTCCAATAACCTTTCTTCCTCGAACTCTGAAAGCTTAGAACTAATAATAACAGGATATATTTTCTTATCATCAATATGAGCATATTTAAGATTATCAGGCAATGGTTTTAAATCAAAATCAGGATCTTCCTTTGGTGGTGGCGTTGTACCTAGATCTTCAACCGGTAAATCATGCTTAAGAATAGGTTGACGAAGGAAAATTTCATCAAGCTCATTTCTTTCTTCCCTAAAAACTTCACTCTCACTATCCTCCAAATGTTGCTGCAAAGGATTATTAGGAGCAAGAGCAATAGATGCACACTGTTCAACTCTAAAATCATTATTAGGCAAATCAGATTTATAAGGAGTTTTGGCAAATTTGGAGAAATTAAACTCATAAGATTCACCAGCAAATTTAGTCACAATTTTCTCTTTCTTGCAATCTATAACAGCTCCACAAGTATTTAGAAAAGGTCTACCAAAAATAATAGGACAAGACTTACTAGCAGCAGAACCAAGTACCAAAAAGTCAGCAGGATATTTAATCTTACCACATAGAACTTCCACATCTCGAACAATACCAATTGGAGAGATAGTTTCTCTATTAGCTAGCCGAATAACCACATCAATATCTTCAAGTTCACAAGAACCAATTTCATGCATGATCTTCGTGTAAAGCTCATAAGGAATAGCACTAATACTTGCACCAATATCGCATACACCATAATAGCAATGATCACCAATTCTAACAGAGAGCATAGGAACACTAGTTTTCCTAGACTTATTAGGATGTGAAACAATATTAGAAGCATCTTCACAGAAAATAATATGACCATCTTCCACATTTTCAGTCACAAGATCTTTAACTATTGCAATAGCAGGTTCAACCTTTATTTGCTCTTCAGGTTCTATAGGTTTCTTTCCACTTTTATTAACCGCACTATTTATAACAGAATACTCCTTCATTTTAGCAGGGAAAGGAGTTCTTTCAATATAAGCTTCGGGAAGAATATGATCAACAGTTTCAATTACAACACATTTATTTATAGATGAATCAATTTTATCTTTATACGGTTCATGATACTTATCAAAATTATTCCTAGGCAATTCAAAATGAGAGGCAAAAGCTTTATAAAGATTTGCAATGACTTGAGAATCAAGACCATAAGTAGCACTCATATTATGAAATTTATCAGTATCCATAAAAACTTCAATGCAGTTATAATCATAGTTTATACCTGACTCTCTACCTTTGTCGTTCTCCCATCCTTCAGTATTGTCCTGAATCCGATCAAGAAGGTCCCTCTTAAACTCTTCTTTGTTGCGTGTAAATGATCTAGAATAAGAAGTATCCAGCAAGATCTTATCTTAAAAAGAAAGTCTTGCATAGAAATTATCAATGATAATATTACCAGGAAGCTCATGAATGGGGCATTTGAGCATTAAAGACTTCAATCTCCCCCATGCTTGGGCAATACTCTCTCCATCATGAGGCTAGAAATTATATATGCGGTTCCAGCCTTTGTGAATTTCACTTGGAGGATAGAATTTAGAATAAAATAGAGGCACAATATCATTCCAATCAAGAGAATCCCCATTCTTCAACAATTTATACCAATGCGCCGCTTTACCAGACAGCGATATAGAGAATAGTTTCTTCCTAACTTCATCCATAGCAATACCTGCACACTTGAATAAACCGCATAATTTATGTAAGAACAGTAAATGATCTCCAGGATGGACAGTTCCATCCCCTTCATAGCGGTTATCCACAACACGTTCAATAATTTTCATAAGTATTTTGTATGGAACCTCTTTCTCACCTGGCGCCTCATCCACTACCTTTGCAATAGAAGTAGATTTTCCAAATAAAAATTCAAGAGAAGATCTCTCAATAATGAATTATAGCAGCATGCAGAAATAAAATCAGCACAAATAGTAAAAGTTTCCCTTACCAATTCCACTTACCAATAGCGCTTCACTCCCCGGCAACGGCGCCAGAAAATAGTCTTGATGACCCACAAGTATAGGGGGTGTATCGTAGTATTTTCGATAAATAAGAGTGTCGAACCCAACGAGGAGCAGAAGGCGTTGACAAGCAGTTTCGATGAATGATTCACTGTAAATGCACACAGCCAAGTATTCAGGGGGTTTTGATATAGCAGATAAATAAAGTACAAGTAAGTAAAATACGAGAGAAATAATTGCAGCGAGTGGCCCAATCTTTTTTAGCACAAAGGACAAGCCGGTTTGTTTACTTATAATGACCAAACGTTCTTGAGGACACACTGGAATTTAGTCTAGTGCTTTCGATTCATATAGCTGATTAATCTTCATTGTTTTGATAAGTGTTTTGTGGGTGAACCTATGCTAATGCACCGCCCTTCCTAGGACTAATACATACTTGTGATTATACCCCTTGCAAGCATCCGCAACTACAAGAAAGTAATTAAGAAAAATCTAACCACAGCGTTAAACTCTGAGATCCTGCTATCCCTCCTGCATCGATATACCAACGGGGGTTTAGGTTTCTGTCACTCCGACAACCCCACAATTAGCAAACGAATACAAAATGTATCCCCCTAGGCCCATAAAGGTGAAGTATCATGTAGTCGACGTTCACATGACACCACTAGAAGAATAACACCACAACTTAAATATCAAACCACCAACATAATTCACTACTAACATTTAGACTTCACCCATGTCCTCAAGAACTAAACGAACTACTCACGAGACATCATATGGAACATGATCAGAGGTGATATGATGATGAATAACAATCTGAATATAAACCTTGGTTCAACGGTTTCACTCAATAGCATCAATAACAAGTAGAAATCAATACCGGGAGAGTTTCCCCTATCAAACAATCAAGATCCAACCCTAATTGTTACATCGGTGACGATGTGCAGCGGTGGAGATGGCGGTGATGATCATGGAGATGATGGTGATGATGATGGAGATGATGTCCAGCTCGATGACGGTGACGATGGCGTCGATTTCCCCCTCCGGGAGGGAATTTCCCCGGTAGATTTCAGCCTGCCGGAGAGCTCTTTTCTCTCTGGTGTTTTCCGCCCCGCAGAGGCGGCTGTGACTTTTCGCGACTATCCCCTGGAGTTTAGGTTTTCGGGACGAAGAAGTACGCGAAGGAGAGGAGGCCAGAGGGGGCTGTGGGCCCCCTCCCCACAAGGCGGCGCGGCCAGGCCTGGGCCCGCGCCGGCCTATGGGGGGGCCCATGGCGGCCCTCCTCGGCTCCTCCTTTTGGCTACCTCCGTCTTCTGGAAAAATAGGATTTTCCATATAACTTCCGTCAATTGTTGATCTTCCGAAATATTGCATTCTGATGGTGCTTTTTCCAGCAGAATCCTGACTCCGGTGCACGATTCTCCAATAATCATGAAACATGCAAAATAGATAAAATAACATAAGTATCACCTCTAAATATGAAATATATCAATGAATAACAGCAAATTATGATATAAAATGGTGATGCAAAATGGACGTATCACCCTCTCTGAAAGCGGGAGCACATTGGTTACCGTACATCCATAAATGACTCATCTGCATCATAAGTACAATTATGTATCAAATGCAATCACCTTGCTAAAATTAGTATTGTACGGACTATGTATACGAGAAAATAGTTGCTAACCTTTTAGGATCAAAAAGAGGAGAAATCTTATCAAATTAAATCAAGTGGCATCATCACAAACATGTCATCAAACAACTCTTGCGCACATGAAGAAAAAAAGAGCTAGCATAAACCTCCAGCTTCCACCACCAAGGAAAAAAATGTAGGGAGGTGGGGGGTGTTGGCTGTGTGTATATATAGGCCTGGACCTTTTGTCGCGGGCCGTACCACGACCCGCGATAAAAGGGGTGCCAGCAGGCCACGGCCAGCCTCAGACCCCTTTTGTCGCAGGTCGTGGTACGGCCCGCGGCAAAAGGCCGCGACAAAAGACCCGGAGCGCTCCAAAATGTTTCGGGGCGACGTGGCCAGGCCATTTGTCGCGGCTGCAGACGCGCCCACGACAAAAGGCTTGTACGAAAGCCCTATTTTCCACTAGTGCATATATATGTTTCTAGCATGACAGGACATCACATTTTATTTATTTAGATTATCCATTTTGAATTACAAAATGTGTTTGTCACACTTCATTTCGTAGATGAGCTATTTTGAATTAAATATTTTTTGGGGATCTATTTGGGAGGCTGCTCCGGTGCGGGCGTCAAAGCCCCAAACGCCAACAATTTCTACTGGCGTCTCCAAATGGCTCTTCCGGCTTAGTTGTTGGACGCCCTTTGGGGAGCGCCGGCGGGGATGCTCTGAGCATCGTCAAGGAAGGGAAAGAGGTCACAGAGTTGGACATGGCAGAATTTTTATCGGGCCAGCACGAGCGAGTCGACTAACGTCTTGTCTCGGCGTTTAAAAGCACCCGTGGCCCGCCTACCTTGTTGTATGGCTAGAAGAAAAATGTGTTGGGAAGCTTCCTTCATGGAATGGAAAATATGTCCACTATGTCCAGCCACACTGCCCTTGTTAAGTTGTTTATAATTTCGTAAGCAACATACTACTGTGCGCCCCTTGTGGATCCCCGGGAACACTAAAGTTCATCAATAAAATCAAGAGATCCATCGTTTGATCGGCTAAGGATAACACTTGCAAAGTTAACTAAGACAAAAGCCTGGGGGGACTAGGTGCAATGCATTTAGAGAAGTTCGCTATGACACTTAGCCTATGTTGGTGATGGCTCGAGTGGAAGGACCCACCTAAAATCTGGTTAGGCTCCGGTAACCCTTGTTCAGAGGACGATATAGACATTAATTTCCTACCCCGCCACCAACATCACGGTTGAAAATAAGTGCAAGACCCCGTTTTGGGAAACCCCTTGGATTCACATTCATGGCCGGAAACCCAAAGAGAATGCGCCCCTCATTTATGCTATATCAAAGAGAAAAGATTGATTGACGTGCGAAGGGTCCGCACAGGCGGCGGCGGAAAGAAGCCACAAAATCCATCTAGGGTTCCATCCTCCTCGCCGGTGATACCGTCGGTCCGCTCCGCCTCCGGTGGCCTTGGGGCCTTGGAGGTGTGGCGGACCACGGTCCCTCGCCGGCGGGGAGTTTTCGTTTTTAATTTAGTTTGCTTTTCAGTCTCTCTTTTGGGATGGTGAGGCGGCGGCTACATCCTGAAGTCAGAATAAGGTCCCCCCCGCCCTATCCTCGCTCCGGTGGTGCATCTAGCGCTAACGGAGGGCGCGTGGAGTTGTGTGCCCATCGGATCTTTTGGGATCCGGTCGGTTTTCGTGTTTATTGGTGTGGTTTTATGATAGTCTCTTCCGATTGTTAGAGTATATCACGTCTAGGCTATATTAGGCAGTTTAAGATTGTACTCCAGTTCTATCTCTACTAGGCTTCTTGCCCTCCAAGTCTTTAGTACTATATAAACAGCCCAAGAGGCTCAATGTAATTACCAATTACCACATATCAATACAATCATATTCCGCAGTCTATCATGGTATCAGAGCGGTTCTTTCTGCGACCTACGGTTTAGCCACCCACCGCTTCCGCCGCCCCCGGGGAGATCGATCTCCATGATCTCCGCCGGGGGCATCAGATCTCGTAGCTAGTTTTACTTCCGATCTAGTTCATAGTTTTAGCAATTTTCGTTTTCTGCTTCCTTTTTTTCCCCAATTAGATCTGTCTAGTTTCTTAGCCACCAATCCTTTGCCGATCCAATCTTGGTGACTCGGATGAACGGGCCCCTAGCACCCCTCGTGCACGCTGAAAACCCTGGTACCAGGCTCTGATACCATGATAGACTGCGGAATATGATTGTATTGATATGTGGTAATTGGTAATTACATTGAGCCTCTTGGGCTGTTTATATAGTACTAAAGACTTGGAGGGCAAGAAGCCTAGTAGAGATAGAACTGGAGTACAATCTTAAACTGCCTAATATAGCCTAGACGTGATATACTCTAACACCAATCTACGGTTGTCATCATTGACGATGGTTGCTGCCCTGGTGCGCTGGTCCTTTGGGGCCTTAGCACGACGACTTCCCGTCTGTCTACTACAACAAGCTCTACTACGACAAGCTTTGCCTGACTCCGGTGATGGAGGGGCGAGGACAGCGGCGCGCCTTCGGCTCGTGCTAGTGTTTGTAGTCGTCGCTAGGTGGTCCGAGTACCAATTTGTAATTTTCTTTACTTTTTGGCTTATTTGTACTACTGTTGATGATTATTAATAGATCGGTGGATTTCTCGCAAAAAAAAAAAAAAAAAGAGAAAAGATTGGAAAGTTTGCCAAGCCATGAGAGACAACTGCTTGGGTTGGAAAACTGGAGTTGGGTTCAACTTTGGGTTATCCTTAAGATGTTCAACTTTGATCCAAATGTTCTTTTTTTTGAGCTGAACTTGATCAAAATGTTGAGTGACGATATAAGTTGGAAGCTCTGAGAGTATTTCAATCATCGCAGTATGTACCGCGTCTCGGTAACGTACTGCCGACTGCGACGAGCCGGGGCCGACCGGCCGAGTGAGGTGTGTAGCGTAAACCTGTTGGAGTTCCAGCTCTGAAAGTGCTCATCGTGGCTGCAAACAGTTTTCTGTGAGTGCTGGTAGGTCCTGGCATGATTGGCTGTACGTACGTGCCACTTTCTAGGGGGGCTGGACACGGACGGCCTACTCGCACCAGCCGGCTTGGCGGCATGCTCTGGACTCCGGACTGATCCGGCTGTTTTGTGCACATGATTTTAGCTTCGAGTGCACACCATCCATCTCATCTTCCCGTTCCAGCCCAGCAGATTTGTGGGCGCCGAGCACCTGGTCGGTTCGGTGTGGCGCATGCATGCATGCGCGCGGGGTGCGCGAAGATCTGGTGAACGGTGACCCGTCACTGGTAACCTGATCTTCAAAGTGCTCACCCTGCTGATTTTGTTTCGTCCTTGGCAAATTTTCGCAACATCATAGACGATCAATCGGGTACCTTATACATAATAAGGATTATTCAATCGGTTTTGTGAACGTGTGCAATTGCCGGCTTTGCTAGCGCAGCGGGAGATCCAACGGGATCAGAGATGCCGGGGGACCAACATTTCCAGGGCGTGACTACATTACATCTATGTTTCTGTGTCAGTCAGGCTGCGGCTCAACGGTAAAATACTCTTGCTTCTCGATCGTCTCCCTCTCGTTGCTCTCATCCGGCACCAAGCATTCTCATGCGGCCATGCCAGCAGCGGCTGAGAAGAAACTGACGGAGGAAACGACGAGCGGCACGAGGCCGTATGCCTCTCGGCCGTCGCTGGTTGTGGAGCCTACGCGGGCGGATCTGATGTCACCGAGGAGCCGCTGACTAAGAGCATCCCCACTCGTTGGCATTCCCCACGCCCAAATTCGACGAAACAACCGTCGGATTGAACGAAATTAAGTCGTGGGGAGTACCGTATTTCCAATCGTCCACCCGGAGTTCGGCGGACATAGTTTAAATTCAAACAAAGCGCCGTCCCGCGCTACAAGTACGGCCAGTTGATCGGCAAAAGGAGCAAAAGGATCAGCCACAGATCGGCGATCGGAGGGAAATTACACGAAAACAGGCTCATCGGCAGTCCCGGCCGGCACGGCGGTGTCCGACGGACCAGTTTCCTCACACGCCGTGGCCGAAGCGGCTGCGGCAGCCGACGAGGAAGCAGCGGCAGTGGACGTCGAAGCAGCCGCAGTCGACGAGGTAGATGGTGAGGAAGCCGAGGCACCGAACGGGAGCGGCCCTCGTCGCAGGGCCGGCGAGGTGCCCTCGAACTGGCCGCCGCTGCCGACGTCAAGCTCGGGCAGCGACGGCGTGGACCTGGACGGTTGGACGTAGGCGCCCTCTTGGAACACGGCAGGCGGCGACGGCGAGTACATCGAAGGGGAGAAGGACGACGGGGAACTGGTTGTACCTTGCGTCGGCCATTGGCCGGGGAACATGCCACCGCCGCCGCCGCCGCTCATGGCCATGCTGATCTTCCTCGCTTGTTCGTCCTGGGCCGCCGCCGCCCTCTTGGCGGCGGCTTTTTTCACCCTCTCCGCCCTGCCGCTTGTTTCCACCTCGCGCCGTTTCTCGTCCGCCGCCCACTCGGCGTTCGTCATGCCCGGCGGCCGCTCCTTCTTCGCCCGCGGCTTCCTCGTCGTCGCCTTCGGCGGCATTGTGGTGGACGAGAAGACGAGGAGGAGAGCGGTGGTGGACGAGAAGACGCCGCCGGGAACTGGAAGACGAGGAGAATGGACAAATTCGGCGGGAGAGAATGGGGATATGCAAGCAAATTGGAGGGAATGGGGATATGCAAGCAAATTGGAGGGAAAATCGACAGGATTTGGTTTTCCTTTCGCCGACTACGCGGGTCCACACGACGTTTCGTGTCAAAATCTTTCGTCCGGAGTCCCCGAGCGCGCCCCGGGGGACCGGGGATGGCGTGGGCTCGCCGGATGGATGAAGGGAGAAACCGAGGGCGCGACTGGACCGATTTACGCCGTCCGAATGTAAAAATGGCTCGCCGGGGGCTTGTTCGGGGGGACGAGTGGAGATGCTCTAAAGCCGGTCGGCAGCTGATTCACTTGACAAATGGCCGGCCAAAGTCGGTAAACTGTGAGTGCAACCTATCGATCGGCTGCAGGATCAAATTCACTGCGTTGCAAGTTGGCTACGGTTTTGTCGTCAGCTCTGAAGCTTGCAACTCAACGCGGGGGCATCACAGTCAGGGCTCATCGCACGACCCGCTGCAAGTAGAATAACTGGAACGAACGAAAATTTGAAACATACGGAGTACTATAATTTGGCACTAGCAATGCGAGAAACAGCACAATTGGTTAGTCAAACGGAAGACCTGACGCCGCGAGCATTGGATTGGGTGTATATCCTAATGGAAATGGAATGCAGTGCGGTTCGTGGCCATGTGCGACCTCCCAACGCGTACGTAAAATACAGAGTTCGTCGTAGCTGCGCTGAGACGACCTGCCTTTGCCACGCATCGTACACTACCACATGTAGGCGCTAAAAAGTAGTCGGGGGGAAATCGGCGCGCGGGATTCGACCAAGTTAAAAATAGGGGAACAGAACGATAGAAAATCGTCGACGACATGCCAGAAGGAAGCCGTCGTCGATTGTCGCCGGTTTAAGAGGCTCTGAACTTCTTGGTCGCTTAATCGTAAGTGCAGTTAACTAAGTGGTCGCTGAGGTCGTGCAAGAGCAGGTCAGGCCATTGTATCTACCCAAAAAATATACAGGGGGGAGAATCAAGAGGCCACCGGTGCCTTGTCAAATTCAGTGGAACATGTGTTGCTCCAATGGAGATAGTAATATACACTCGTACGTTGTTTGAATCATGATCCTTGCAACAGCAAATTATTTGGAACTAGATTTATTTTTAAACGAGTGGAACCAGAATTGATAAACACCATGGTTCCTACGTTTGCCTTCGCAAAAAATAAAATAAAAAATGTTCCTTACGTTTGACACGCCCCGCATGTTACCAGCCCGGCTATAGCCTTTCGCGAGGCCTGCGGCTATAACTAGAGACTTTAGAGGCTAAAACAGAAATAGCCGCTAATAGCCCGGCTAAGGCTATTTAGCCGTATAGCCGCTAACTTCCCACTCAATGGGTCCAAAATTTTGGACCAAAAATTTCAGTCGACCAACCCATTTGCTTGACGAAATAGCCACCAAGCCGAGCGGCAAGCATAACTATGTCCTAAACTACGTAATGATGTTGTAACATTTGGACAAAACTATATATTTAACTATGTATGAACTATTATGTGTATCTTGTATGTGAAGATGTTATTATGTTATTAATTTGTGAATTATTGATATATATATGACTATATGTTGCCCAATTTTTTTCATTATTTAGCAAATCGGCTATATGGTTATAGCCCGCTATAGCCCGGCTATAGCCTTTCATAGCTTCAAAAAAATTCGCCGGCTATCGGCTATAGCCGGCTATTTTAACCAGAGGGTAAGGTGTCAACCTCGTCCAACACCAATTCGGCTACCTTGACTGCGTCATATTTCAGCAGGTCGTGATATTGGCAGCACGTAGCTAGCTGGCTAAGCTTGTGATTAGTTCAGACTTAGCAGTCAATCTCTCTCGCATGACTCTGTGACTGACTAGTGAGTAGTGACTACGTGTTTTTTCCGGAGGTTGCAGCTGCGGTTCACGCACACGTCCAGGGCCCAGGTGACATGTGTTGGAGTGAAATTCCACCAAAAATCTAATAGAAGTTGACTAATTACTTTCATCAAAAACCTCTTGTATTGCTCCCGGCTATGGTGTCAAGTGGGATCCCATCTAAATCTCACTTGTAGTATATTTTATTTTTTCTTGTACAAATTTGAACATAAGAAATTGAACTAAAAAGACAAAATACACTAAAAGTGAAATCCCACGGGATCACACCTTGACACCTTACTCCCGGCGGAGGCCAAGGGTGAAAGCTTAATCGCCTCCCATCGCAACCACACGGGGCGCCACCGGGCAAAGCCTAACCGTTTGGTGGCAGTAAGCCAGTAAGGCCATTTTCCTCTCCCTTGCAAGGCTGGAGGGGATGGCTCACCAGCTATGGCTCGGCGTCTCAGTGGCGGTCTGCGCGTGGCACATTTTATCTTATGGGCGGTGTGGCTTGGTGGAAGTCTTGGATACAGCAATATCGGATGGTGTGACAAGACATCAGGAATAGGGGGCGGTGCTGGTTCAACGGTGCCGACGGGCGGGCAACATGAAGGCCTGGTCTTAAGATGGCCATGGTATTCTGCCCCACTCGTAGTTGTGATATTCGAAGGTGGTTCTGTAGTGACTGGAAGCACACAGGGGGTGTTGAAAAAAATCATCTAGAGGCAATCATGTGACAATGACATTTCCCATCTATGCATGATATTTTTGTGTTGTCGTTGAACATCATGTATGGAACTATCGACTCGTCATTTGCACATCAATACATAACAAAAAATCAAAGAGTGTGTTAAAAAAGTATTTTAAAAGTTAGGTCTTCGCACTGAACCATTATTGGTATAACTCGCCACGAAAAAAAAAATCGCCACCTGATTTTGGAAGCACAGTTTTTTTTTTTTTTACCAATTTGCGCTGTTTTTGTTCTGGACCCATCACACCACATGGTTTTCAAAGACAAATCAAGTCCACGATTCATTTGAACTTGCATTAATTTTATTTTAGATTTTATGTGTTTATATTCTCACGCTGATGTACTTTTTCGGGCTGTGTAATTATCTAACCACAGGGCGGTTGTGAGGAAGGAGCTCCTGCTGAAATGAGAGGCTCACATGGCTCTCTTTCGTTATGAGCTTTGTCATGACTCGTGAGGGTTTTAATATACTAGATGACCCGTTGCGCTATCGCGCAATGACGGAGGCTAACCATAGGGTTTCGCTTATTTTAGTACCGAAGGTTGGAGCAGAGCTCTTCCATCGAGTATAATAGTATCCGACGTGCGTGTTATCACATTGCTCGACGACCCTTGTACTTTCAAGTGGGTAATGCTCTCGATATCTCTTCCACTTCCTTTGCGTAATCCACTTGCTATCACGGGAATATTATGGTTAAGTGGCTGCGATTTCTTATTTCATCACTTGCACATTTGTCTTTCATCGCAATGTTTAAGTGTACCTATGCACGGCGTTTTAATAACTTTCAAATAATACCCGTTGCGCTATCGCGCAAATGGCGGAGGCTAACCATATGGTTTGGCTTATTTTTTTATACCGAGGGTTGGAGCAGAGCTCTTGCATCGAGTACAATAGTATCCGACGGGGCGTGTTACCGCGTTGCTCATCGTAACCGTTGGTTTATTTCAATACTGGAGGCTCGGGAGCGTGTAGCTCTTTCGATGGCCGTCCCATGGTGAGCTATAGTAGTATTCAGCGTGTTTCGTTGGAGGAAACGCCCTCGACGGCCCTTGTACTCTCATTTGGGTAATGCTCTCGGTGTCTCTTCCACTTTCCTTTGGGCAATGCAGTTGCCATCACTGGAAAGTGGCTGCGATTTCTTATTTCGTTACTTGCACATTTGTCTCTCATCGCAATGTTTAAGTGTACCTATGCACGGCGTTTTAATAAGTTTGAAATAATTTCTAGGAAGACGCCGCTTTAACAAGTTGCCCAACTAATAAGTTGCCCACGTACTCTCGGAAAAAAAATTCGCTTACGCGCACGCAGTTTGGTGTCACTATTCACTCCCTCTAGACAGATAACGGTTCCGAGTTGCTTAACAAGACTGTTGATAATCTCCTCACCACCCACGGCACCGCCCTGCGACTATTATGCCCATGCACTTCCCAGCAGAACGGTAAAGCCGAGCGTGCCATTCGTACCATTAATGATACTATGCACACCATTATGTTCCAGGCTCACATTCCAGCTCCTCTCTGGGCCGACGCTCTGGCTACTGCCACATACCTGCTTAATCGTTGTCCTAGTACAACCATAAAGTCCCAGGTTCCGTACACATGCCTCCACGGTCGTCCTCCCTCATACATTGATCATTGTGTCTTCGGTTGTCTTTGTTATCCTAAAATCGCGTCCACCGCTCCACATAAGCTTAGTGCTCGTTCCATGGAATGTGTCTTTCTTGGGTATCCCTCTAACCATCGGAGTTACCGCTGCTTTAATCCTGTCACTGGAAGAATACTCGTCTCGCGACATGTTGTCTTCGATGAGAAGGTTTTTCCTGTTCAGCATGCAGCTTCGTCATCCGCGCTTGCGCCTCCTGCATCGCGCGGACTCGACAACCTCTTCGGCACGCCGCCCGTGCCGCCAACGCGAGCTCTTGCACCGGCCCTGTGCACCCTAGCACCGGCCGAAGTGCGCCCGCCCCGGCCTCGAGCGCCCCCGCCTCGCCCAGCCGGGTCCTCTACCGCGGCAGAGAATTCGGCGTTTTCTCTGCCGCGGCGGGCTGCCACGGCAGGAATTCAGGCAGTTTGTCTGCCGCGGCAGGCAGCCACAACAGGAACTCCTGCCGCACCTCGCGCTCGGCCCGCCGCCGCATGCCCTGCCCCTGCCACAGCTGCTGCTGCCGCCGCCTCGACGGCCTCCTTGAGGTAGGAGGTGAAGTCGGCCTTCTTGACGTGGTTGAAGCACTCGTCGCGGGGCACGTAGAACTGCTGAAGCACGGGCCTTATCTCAATAGTCGTTCAGCATTACGATTGTTTGACATATGTACTTATCCGCAACAATATATTTTATTTTGTTTCCAACTAATAAGTCACTTGGCGCAACCGTCAATACTTAAGCCAAAAGTTTTGTTTTCCATGGTCTGCGGTTGCTATAATTTTGAGGAAAGAAAGTGAAATAAAAAATGAAAATGGGTTATACACAATCAAATAAGTTGTGTTTCTTTTTCTATACATGTTCTATATGACCAAATTAAAAGACTAACTCATTAATCTTGGTCAAAATATAAAAAAGGTAGTCTCAACATTTCAAAAAAAAAACTAAGAAAACACATGATGTTGTTTGAAAACCCTAAAAATAAATCAACATAAATAATAAAGGCCGTACCAATGCACGCACATTCAACTGAAGCAAAGACTTCAAAAATAAAACTAAGACTTAAATATTTTATCAAGACCAAAGAGTCGGGATACTATCCACATGCTATCGTCTAAAATTTTACACACACTTTACTGTGGTTTAAATAAGCTAATTGCTAAGAGTCTACATGTTTTGTCTCTTATCTGAAAATTAAAAGGAATAAACACGTCACACAATTGTCTGTAGACGGTGTACCGGTCAATGACCTTCCCCTTTCTTCTCCAGTGGTCTCGTCTTGTCCCCCACCCAATTCTCCAATGTGTTGCGGCTATGCCCGCCAATTTCTCTCCCCGACCACCTTGGACTGACTCCACCGGTCCCAATCCCTCGTTCTATCGTGTCTCAACCACGCGACCCAATCATCTCTCATTAGTCCTCTGCCCAGCTTGATTGTCGTTGGTGGCGCCTAACACTCACCGCGTGCCTCTACGCTGCATAGGCGCCTGCCGCTCTAGGAAGCTGCAGTGCCAAGACAAGCCGCGCCCTCGCTGCAGATTTGCTGGGATAGAACCAAGAATTAATTGGTGGAGCGGGATCTAACCAAGAATTAATTGGTGGAGCGGGATTAAAGTAAGGTAATTGCTTTGCATATTAAAATGTACAGGTTGTTGTCGGCCAAGGTACTGCCCGCGCAACACCTAGATGGTGTGTTAATTGTGGGATTACACTGGTGCAAATGGCTAAAGCGTGACACCTTTTAAGCCATAAGTTTTATTCATAGGGATGTTGATGCTTCTTAAATGACACCCTAGAAAACGCCTAATTTTCCTCGGTAAATTAGGATTGCCATCTTTTTTTCAACACCACCTTTGATGTAGGAGTATACTATATATGAAAGAAAAACACCAATAATACAGTGGTTGACATGTGAAAGATATGCTGAATTCAAATGGTTCCCAAGAGCCATTTTGCGCAAATACTGAAATCATATTAAAAGTTGTTGACATGTGAAAGATATGCTAAGAGTTATCCAATGTTTATAGAAACGCAGGTGACACAATTTGTCCTTATCAATAATGTATCATTAATTAATCTCCGAATTATCGCTCAAAAACCAGCAACTTTCATACTTGCTTCAGAGTAAAACTATGATGTTTCTTGTTTTTTTTAAACAGGATGACGTTCCTTGTAAGTGTGGTAAGATAGGATGAATTGATGTTCAATATTCCCTATTAGCTGTAGTTTTTATCTATGTTTAGAAAAATCGTGTAATTAGGTTGTCATATGTCATGACCTGTGGAAGACATGTTAAATAAATAGTTCTGAACGTTTTTTAATTAGGCCATTTCATGGATCAGCAATTTCTGTAGAAACTGTATTTTTCTAACAGCAATTTTGAACTGGTAGTAGTTACACCGGATCGGTTCAACTGACCAACCAACACATAATTGGAATGTAACGTACAGTGAGACTCACACTCACAGGGCACCAAAATGTTGTGAAGGCCATGCAAGATCTCTTACAATATTATATGCATGGTGTGGATTAATGAGCTTGAGTGGTTACTGGGATGACATGCATATGATAATCACTTTACCTTACGGGTTATAGTTTCGATGGCGAAAAAACCATGGAAGTGTATCTCATACCTCTTCAGGACACTGAAAACTACTATATATTCCACTTAATTGTGCACCCTAGAGGTGCTAATTAAGTTCTAACAACAAATTGGAGCAGCAGCCACTGCTGTCCAAAATGTAAGGCCAAGACAGCATGATTTATCACAATTACCACAGAAGACAAAATAAGCAATATCACGACTGCGAAGGAGAAACAGACGGAAAGTGTATCAACAAAAATTCTTCCTGGGCAACAGTTCGTGTCATGCATAGGAGTAGTTAAAGAGCATATAAAGCTAAGCCCGTATTCTCAACATAGGGTCTGGATGAAGGATTATCTTACAAGCCTCCCAATCAGCCAGAGGATGTACTGCACTTACACAAAATAACTTTTACATAGCCCTATCTACATAGCTACCACAGCAGGTCAATGCCGCAGCATAGAAGACACATCCAGCGGAAGCATATAGGCAAATAATAAGGGCATCACATTAGCTTGATGCTGTCAAGGCGGTGAGCCCATCTCGCTAGCTTGATGATGTATGGAAGTCACACCAAGTACCAGTGGACGCCGAGGTAGTGAGCATTACTAACATATACTGATGAGCTCTCACCTAGCCCCTGCAGCCGAGCCCGTCATGAAGATATGGCTGTACAGAACATGACCTGGTAAACAGAGAAAAGAACAAATAACAAAGAACCATTATAGTGTACTGGTACTCGGAAGCAAAAGAGTCCCGTGAAAAAAAAGGAACGACATAGAAACAGAACTATTTCAAGATAGCAGTATCAAAGATCATAAAAGTGTATACACAAAGTAAGTAGGTTCTACCTTATACACATACACCATTTGCAGATACATCAGACCAACTTCTGGTTTGGTTTGTTGCCCGTTCCACACGAGCTAGCAGCAGTGTCGGTCCTAAGACATAAGAATGAGTGCACGATAAGGAATTTTTTCAACCTAGGCGACACATCGGGAAGAACCAAATAAGCCAAGAAAGTTCAACAAGAGAAATAGAAGTGTTCACCCTAACTTTGGCCTAGCTTCATATATTCTCTTCCTTATCAAGTATGGCAAACTCATGCCTACATTTTCACAATAGTAACATAAGAAAGCAGACACAACCTTGACTCTATTCAAAGAAACATATGTCAGTCTCAAAAAAGATCATAGTGATACAAAGCAAAATGTAAAAGCATGGACAAATGCTATTAAAATAGAATGACGGGCAAAAAGTAGATTTAGCTATATATGCCAATCTAAATTCACAAATACTATAGTTAACACCAAGCCTGTTATTTTTCATTCAGCTACCTCATTATCTACTCTGCTGTGTTTCCGCTTTAACTACAAAAAAAATATCATTCTTAGATTGTGAAGGCATCACAATATCTCAGGGCACTTCAAAATGGTGCATCCAGAAATGGAGGATCGAGAAAGGGCGATAAAACAACTATGATACCTCGCTACGGCCAGACCATATTGATCTAGCATGTAACAGTCATACATATTTTTGTAACACAGACTGGAGCATGATCTGAACATATATATTAAGCAAAGAAAATGGGGAATCGGGATGACATAACTACACATGTAAGTGATATGCTGGGTCTTAAATGCAAAAACTACAGAACTGCATTTCCTAGTAGAAGATACAAATCAAATATATCAATTAGTTAGAAGTAAATAGTCAAACAGAAAAGAGGGCTCAGAACGGCATATGGAATACGTGATACAGTTGCTCTTGAAAATTATAACGATCACACAACAGTTAAGCTAAAGAATTCGCCAAGAAAACCTACCACAACCCAAAGATATCATGCGGGCCGTATTGTCTATACTGACCAAAAATTTGAAATGAGTGCTCGTAATTGTAATAGTTCTATTAATATTTTCAATGCTTTCCAGCCAAGAGAGTATGCAACAGTATGGTTACCTTGCCTGATTAGCCGTATTCTCTATATTAAATGCTTGATAACTATCTCTTTTTCTTATGCTAAATACACTGCAGAACTGTCCATAAATTTTAAGCTTATAGACAAAGTTTTGTAGCATTTTTTAAGCATTTTTTATCAGTTTTCCCTTTTGCAAGCAATACTTAATTATGAGAAGGTTTTCCGGATAAATTGGAACATCCCATATGTCACGACTTAATCCTTTTCTTCATGTAAAGTTCGGAACTACATAATATAAGATGAAACAGAAATATAAACTGGTCCTATTTGATTTAAGTTGAGAATAAATACACACATTTAACTGTGAGAAAAAAAATACGGCCAAGGTTGGCTCAGCTAACAAACCATGGTGCAGCAAAACTGATATGACCATATCTGGGCAAGATAATTCGGCAAAATCCTAATGCAGCATGGTAGAAACATGCACAAGACACAGCAGGCTATAATCTAGGAAAAAGTAGATAACACAACTATATACTCACAATCCATTGCCATTTTGACTATTTTAACCATGTCCTTATCATGAAGGAAACTACATGCTTCAGCGATCATGAGGATCACATTTCAAATAGCTTCTCAAACTACAGTAAAGCTATAAGTATATTACAGTCTCAATCATGCTGAAGCTAAATCGAGTGGGGACCTCAACTTGAAGTGTTGCTCTGAAAACTTACTATCTGCTAATTAAAGAATGAGCGATTCTTGGAAGAAATTGCCAGGAAAGAAAATCAGTTTATTTTTATTTACTGAACTTTTTGACGAAATCTGAACAATCAAATCTTGCAGAACAGCTAGCTATTGAGCGCTATCAGAAGATAGAATAAGCTGCTGGAGCAAACATGGTAATATGTATTCCTTACCGTAACTAATACCATATATCGGAAGAAAAAGTGGTGTATGGAAGAAATTATAAGAAATGCAAAGCTTATGAGATAGATTTTGTTACTACCATAACCCCATCTGAAACACACACATACGAACAATGGTCACGACATTCAGTTATGTGTATGAAAGACAATTTTTTGGGCCACAAACACAAACGTGAAGACAAATCTATACACATAATTGAATGTATTTACCAATTACCCTTAACCATCCCACCATATTAGCATCATAAAAAATAATCAAACACCTTGGTAGTTACTTTCATCTAGGAAGCAACATTAAAACAGAGATAACATCATAATATCGCTAATGCCTCCCAGTCCTCTCTCTCTCTCTCTCTCTCAGGAATAATACCTAGCAAAAGGATACCAAGAAACATCCACATGAACATGACATACTTGAAAAAATCAAAAAACAACACACAAAACTTATCAAACATTCAGTACAAAAGATGAATTGCACTATAGCCTTATGTAGAACTTATGCAACTACCCTTAAGCAGTACCAAAGATGCTTAGTGGCTTCCAACAAGGCAACTTATCTGAAACATGAAACACTTTTTAGATGGTATTCTCTCTAGCTAAGCAACCTCGGCTATATCATCAAACCAAGTACACATTCCTCAAGAGTTAGTACCACATTTTAAAATATGTCTATTCTTTCTTTCTTTCTTAGAAATGCACCATATTGAAAAAAATTATCCTGTGAAATTCTGAAATTTGCAAGCTCTGAAATGAAACTGACCTCACATTATCCATACAGGCTTGTGGTCTGCAATCACCATTTGAGCTGCAACCATACAAAGAATTACAAAAATAGAGTTATTACCAAGCTGTAGCAAAAGAAAAAAATACTACACAAAATTAAACCTGCAACAATGGGCACTAAAATAGTCAAGCGTGAAACCATATTACAACCACAGATTTTCGTGAGCTCATGTCATACAAACGACTGAAATTCTGAAAAAAATTGAGTGTCTAGCAACCCAAAAGATTATGATCTTACAAAAGAAATTAAGGATAAAAATGATGCTGATGGCCTAGAATGGGGGCTGTGAGGTGAACTTGCCTCCCTTATGATCCTGACACCAAGGTTAAACGCATCGAAATGATACCACTGTTGTAGCAATGAGGCATTGCCAGTCTACTGTCTCCTTCACGGTGGAGCTCCTCCTTGCCGCTTGGTCAGTGGATGA
Organism: Lolium perenne; assembly: GCF_019359855.2. Classification (NCBI taxonomy): domain Eukaryota; kingdom Viridiplantae; phylum Streptophyta; class Magnoliopsida; order Poales; family Poaceae; genus Lolium; species Lolium perenne. The sequence goes on from NC_067244.2 coordinate 185,882,936, forward strand.
GAGACTGACACCTCCCGCTTTGTCGGCGGACAATCGGCTAGCGCACATGTCTTCTAGAACCTCCCAGCCAAGCATATACACACCTTGTATATTTGATTGCTATGCCATCACAACCACACTGCAAAAAAATGCATTCAATATACTAAACAACCGTTGACAACGAATTTACCCTGACACCTTAAATAGTTGGTTTTACAGTCTACATAATTATACCGGGAGCCACTGGCTGGGGAAGATTCGTAGAAGAGGCAACGGATCTCCTTCGCGCTACTAGATATGGTTATAAAAGAGGCTCACCTGCAACCAATGAAAACAGTATATTCGTCAGGCTGTCTCATCTCACCCCATACTGCTATCATCTTAATCTGAGTAAAAAGGAATCACAACCTGGGATTAAAAAAAAGGAACAAAACCACGCACTAACATGTCAGATGAAGATGAACTCAGTGATTTATCACTAATTTAAATACAAGATAACCATATTAAAAGCGTCATATAAATGATCTCTCATATATTCCAGATAACCTTTGATAGTTCATAGTTGGCAACAAGCCTATCAGCAACAGGTAGACAAATTTAGGAACTCACTACATAGTTGCATCAACAAATGCTTGTCGTTTTAGGAGCCAATTGTTAAAAAAAATATATGGACTGTTGATTAAACGAGACAAGCAATTCAGCCCTAAACCTGTGAAATTATTGCTTCCATTGGCCTATTTTAGATGTTAAAAAAAGCTACCACAACATCATCAATATCCTTAAAATATGCCATTTGGATGATCAATACTTCAGTCAAGCAAGAACAGAGATGTGACTACAAAACCATTCAACCATAGCTTATGGAAACACAGAGAGAGAAACCATACATAAGGGGAGAAGGATCGAGAGAAGCTCACCTTGGCTGCAGGAAACTTGTTGTACATCAATGCGGGCATCTCTCCCCAAGCTGCACCAGCGGTCATGAACACCACTCCAGCAGCCTGTCCCAATGACATATGGATTGCAGCAGACTGAAAATAGCAGTACGGCAATCATTGAAATGACAAAAGAAATTGTGTAATTGTAGTGATTTATACATGATGAATTGTATCCACGGATGAAACGATGACTTCCTGTGAGCACTGAATATTGAGCTAACAATTATATATCACTTCACAAATAATAGAAAGCATAGCCTGTCAGTAAACATATATTCTATCCATCTATAAGCACTGAAACTTCTCTAACCAATTGTAATTATAAACAACTCTCTTGAGCAATACAAAGTACACATAGGAAAATCAAAGCAAGTAGTAACCAGTGCTTTAATATATTGCCATTATCTTCTTTCCACAAAGATATCATAGTCCAGTATTTAGCAATAGGAGTAAACATACACTATCAATTATTAATAGCAAGAAAAAAGGTTGACACCAATGATTTCACAACCAATCTCAAAATTTCAGATCTGCTACACCGATCAACTATGAAAAATACACGGGCAGTCACAATACCTCTAGGGAAGGCCCTCTTTGCTGCGTGTGGCTTGTTATCGACAGCCTCATCATCAACCCTATCACATGAGCCTCATCATTAGCAGTGCGTGCATAACCTCCATGACCATTGTGAGGTCTGCGACCTTAGCGGCACCTAAAACCAAATAACACAATAACCAATCAATAAGATCTCAAGTTTTTCAGCATACATTCATAGCCTGCGGCTTCTCTGGCATCCGGAACCAAATAGCACATATAAGAATCAACAAGAATATTTCAAGTTGGTCAGCATAACCTGGCGATTGATGAAACTCTTGAATCTGACTAAAACCTTACTACTAATCCGTTTGAACTATGCATTTACGATTTGTAGCATGTGCCATTTTTGTTACAACAGTATCATTCCAGCAATTGGAATGCCACCAAGAAGATATGACCGTGTACTGAATTAATCACTTCTTTCAAACATTTACTCAATGTTAGAGCTAGATTGAGTGACAAGTAATGACCCCTCTGCATTTACTCAAGACGACAAGATAGAACAGAAATTGCAAGCAAAATGAAATAAAAAGTGGTTTAACCTACTGCTCAATTTTCCCACGGCCTTATGGTCAGATGGCAACGCCTTCAAACTTAATTATTATCCTCTCCATCGCTTTCAGCCAGGTCCCCGCAGGTGAAGGCATGGTGACGCCCCTAAGCTATACGGTGGTGGTAAAATCTGCACGAATTACTGCCACTCAACCAGGCATAATTCCTCTTAGCAAAAGAAAGTGCTGCGAAAGTCAGATAAGATAATCAGAGGATGAAAGTGCCGAACATTCATCGTTGGCACATATCAATTATTTTACAGAATATAGTGAACAAAAGAACAAAGAAATCTTACCTCAGCTCAGCATACACAAGTTGTTTAATCTAGCGGATTATAATGCACGGAGATAGAAAAATAGGCATGATCAGGAATACAATTGGAGGTAGGGTCATAGCAAAATCACCATGGATTTTGAACAATCCTGTACAGATGAGACAAACTATCAGAGTTAAAAAGTTACTTTAGGCATTGATACTTGATATTAGCACCCACAAAAACCAATGAGGGAAATTCAGTTTCAGTAGTTCAAATATAGGATTTGCAACAATCTTCTAGAATTCGTAGGAAAGAAGTATAATTCGGTTATTTCTTAGGACATTAACACCATGACTTCTGCCCAAACTGAGCAACAATCTAACCGATTGGTCCAGCTTACCTTCTCTCTTAAAGCCCACATCACTGAAGTTTGCTATACTACTTCCAATGAGAAGAGCTCTCTTTCGGCCATCAGGATCAGCGGTGACACACTACACAACATCAAAATGATTCAGAACCGAGAAAACGAATATGCGGATACAGTGAGCTGTAAGATTCCAAGTTTCTTACATCCAAAACCACTCTAGCATACTGCAAAACCTCTCTTTGGGAGCCCCACTGTATTCTCCATAATTTCCTAGGTCTGGAGCATATCCCAAATCTGCAACCTGGAAATAAGATTGATCTGTTATCATCTTGATTATTTTTTACAACCAATCTATAACACCTGGAAGAAAGTTAAGATTACCGTGCCAGCGTATATGACACTCGCGCCAGCACCTGTAACCATTGCCCACATGCACCTGTACAGATGAAGAAACAGGGTCGGTTTTGAAATAGTAATGTAAGATAACTCCATGCCAAGATGTCCTTTAGCATTAGGGCGTCACCAAGATCAAGCAGCAAGCAACCAAGGGCAGAGACGCCAACAGACTACTAAGAGATCATAAATGTTCAAGATTTAGAAAATCAAATAAACCCTTGACTCTCATTACTGAGTACTAATTCTACCATGAAAAAGAAAGGAGTTGCCTTTTTGGCAACGGAATCTCGTAGTTGTCCTGTATAAATTGCCTACAGCCTTCGCGCTGTTTCCCAACCATCAGCAGCGAGTTCTTGAGGTCCATGAATGATAAACAAACATAAAAAGTGAATATGTTGCTAGTAGAGAAGTGAGGATGAAGAAATAAGGAGAGAAAAAATTACCTGGCAATGACAGCTCTTCACCTAGCTCCGTCACCAATGCTTCAAACCGGGCGCCACCTACTTCGCATGTTCGCGAGGGAGGAGGAAAAGGAAAGAAGACCGACCTGCACATGTGTTTGAAATTGAAGCCAACATAGATGCGCTCATCTAGACAATTTTGAAAGACTCAAACACTAACTATTCCAAAAATATCAAGCTTTACGTGAATGTCAAAAAATTAAGATGTAAACAGATAACAAAAAAAAGAAAACAAAAATGCAAGGTTAAAATAGGAAAGAAATGGAAGAAACCAAAGAAAAGAATTAACCCTTTTTGAGGAAAAAAGCAGTCTGGAAGAGGGCCATCTAATCTCAGAATAGAAGGAGGTTGCAAAGTGATAGTTGTGGTGAACAGAGAGAACACAAAATGTAAGTAATACTACATGACTTAAGATATTCACACATAGATGGAGAAAATTATTTTCAGAATTGAAAGGAGTACATAACTGTAAAAATGCAATTTTATTTGCTGGGAAGAAAATGCCACAAAAAGAGATAATACAAATATTGTTTGAGTTATGCATAGCTGGAAATCCTCCTAGCCAATTCATGATCTGAAATTTGGAAGTGATACTTGAAAATCTTCACAGAAACACAAAAAAGTCACAGACTGAACAAATTACAGAAATGCCAAGATACAATTTAATTTGCTAGAAAGGAAATGTCATGTTCTTTATTTAGATGAAAGGAGATACATCAAAATATTATTTGATTTCTGCTTAGTTCGAAATCTTCCTAGACAATTCATGTGTTGAAATTTGGAAATGCTAGAGCCTCAAGGTTTAAATAAGATATGCTTATTAGGACTTTAGAGCCTCAAGGTTTAAATAAGATATGCATGTCAATACCTGTAAACAAAACACACTTACAATTTCCCACTATTATCGCCCCCCGCAGGTTTTCATTGGAAAATAAAAAGATAACAAGAAGACTATTACCAGGCCATGGTTGAGAGCTATGGTAAATGACTTACCAACTTCCAAACTTTCCCCTTGCTTCCCATGGTCTCTTCCCCTAGCTACAAAAATAACAATGAAGCGTCTTAGGGATGTATGCTTGCTCAATTGCATCCTACTCCTACAGGAAGAAGTCATATGAATAGGTAACAATTGTGACATGACCTACCTGATGTTAAGGAAACACTGTAGATGACCCTCCTAACCGAAATCCAGCTTTGCAAACGGATTTGACCCCAAATAGCAGTTTGTTTGTGCCAAAACCCCATTGTGTGCCACCTTTGCGTCGTCCCTACCGGTGCTTAGAGACAGAGTAGGAGGTGAGATTGGGGAGAGAGAGAGAGAGAGAGAGAGAGAGAGAGAGAGCAGAGACGGGGGAGGGAGAAGCCAGGAGGGCCTTTCCTCGGGCGAGCACCCCTGCTGCCGGTCGCTGTGGAGTCGGGGGCGAGCTGTTGGAGGTGGAGTTCCCTGGAAGGGGGAGTTCAGGGAGATGGAGATGACGGGCGACTCTGCGGACGAGCGGCCCCCTCCCGTGTTTTCCCCACAAGCCAGCAACTGAGATCTGCCGGGCTCGTGGTCGGCATAGAGGAAGCGGGAGGAACACCTGCTCTGGACGGGGATGAGGTGGAGAGGGCGGCGGCAAACAAGCCGCTACTGGCCGCCATGGACCCAGGGACGTGTGGAGGTCGAGCTCATCATCCTGCATCCCCTGTTTAGAGAGAGGAGGTGAGACAAGAGAGAGCGGAGATAGGGAGGGATAGGCCAGGAGGGTTACCTGCGGACGAGAGTGCGGCTGCTCAACCGGCAGCAAGGAGAGGGGGCGGCGCCATCGTCCTCCACCTGAAGCTCCGGTAGTCAGAAACCCTAGGCGGACGGTGCGCCGCCATCACCCTCGGCGCCGCCGCGCCTCCTCTGGCCCGCCACCGTGGCGCGCGACCTGCTGCTGCTCGCCTCCACGAGCTCCTCCTGCTGCGGCTGACCAACACGGAGCTCCACGAGCTGCCGCTGGCCACGTCCGTCGGGGGAGGAGGAGATGTGGGGATTGGGGAGGAGAGGGCTCGTGCGGGGGATTGGGCAGGGGAGGGAGGCGGCTGATTGGGTGTGTGCCCCGCGCGATCTAGGTTTTACTGCTCCGCGTGGGGACGTGAAAGAAAGCGACCCAAAACGAGCAGCGTCGCTGCCTCTGTCTGCCGGCCCCGCAAGAGCTTGGTCCTACCTGTCATTGACCCATTCAGAGAACCCATATGTGTAAAAAGGAATCACAGCATCCAACGGCTGCTGTGAAAAGTGGGGCTGAGAACTTACTGTGCCTACGGGATTGGACGACCCAGATCAATGTGCCCCTCTCAGATGGCCTGGTTGGCCGAGTAGTCTTTGAACATTTATAGGAGAAATCTCTTCTTTGAATTATCAGAGTATGATCATCGAGGATTAAGTGTCTCTCTTCTTGCATGCTTGCTATTTTTACGCTAATGAAAACAAACGTATGTATGTTGAGGCCACATAATTCCTTTAATAAAATGTTGTGTGTATCTATTGATGTAGAGACCGGGGTATCCCCTTTCTAGAAAAATAATATTATCTCTTTAGCCATATAACTGATTCATTTCATTATTTATATGTAAACAGGTGAAACATGGTGCAATTCACGGGCTATACCTCCTCCAACTATAGTGTAACTTTGAATCACCGACATGCATTTGCTATCCAGGTGAAAATATGGTGTCATTTTTTTTTTTCAAAAAACACTGGCATTGTTTTGGACATGTTCATGTCCATATTCTACACGCTCATGTAAGACTTCATCAAAAAAGGTCCAGCTTTGGTGTCTTGAAAAACAAATCCGATGTTGTTAAAATTGCTTTTAAGAAACTTGCATTTTGTTATTGGCACGGCACACCAGATGTCTTCTCTTCGTCACATACATATAAGATACAAATATGTTCATAGTTAAAAAAAAAAAGATTATTTTTCTTATAGTTTTGATGTCTTTACTGTTCATCTGCGTGAAAAATACACCTGGGGTACGCTCAGATTGCATGTGCACAATGTCCACTCTCTTCTTGTACCCATGCATACTCTAAATTTCTGTTGTCGTTTTTTCACCACGACAGATTGCATGTGTACTGTGACTGTCGATCCATTTTACAACGAAATCTTAATCAGCTAATCAAAAAGGATGTATTCCAACTGCGTCGCCTACTTGCATAAGCTGTTGCGAATCTGTTCTTTCTCATAGTTGGTAGTAGTGGTATAAGTGTAGAAACTTCCCGTGTCCAATTATTGTTCCGATGTGACTCAACATGTTTCTTTCCTTTTGCCATATATTTCTTTGATCCACCGACTATAATCTAGAGTACATGTTTGGCTTGACTTGTGTTAGCTCACCAAACTTCTCTGATCGAAACTGATTGCGATTGCAGGGTAGTATACTGAAGAAAGGAAGATCTCATGCAATTTCTTCCATCCTGAAGTACTACTTTCTGACAAGTACTAAGAATCTATGAATCGTTCACATTTAGTAGTATATGATTCATACTTTGTGATATGCCCATCATGTTATCGTTTTTTAGCATTGTTTCAGTGGAGTCGGTGTAAACAGAACTATTAACCAATTCTTTTCCTCGACACCCCCATAGTTTTCGTGGGTACACAAGAAAAGATAAATATCTATCGAATTATAATTCGGCTTCTGGATGCATATGATGTCTCTACCTAACAAAAAGTATTATTAATTGTCAAACGAATTCGCATATGCTCTTTCCCTCTAAAAAAACATATTTATAATTGCCAAAAAAATCCAACAAAAAATTCTGCATGTACTTCTTGACAATCTATGCACATTCGTACAGTTCGAAAAACGATATATTTTGTGGCCGATGTAAAAAATGACAAAACATATCTCACAAAAAGTCTTATTTTAGCACCAAATTTTGTCCTTTTGCACCGCTCAAACGACATGCCGTTTTTCCATGAAAGACTTTGTACGCACGTAGCATGTAAAGATATACACCTGAATTTTTCTTTTAATTTTTTTAACATTTCAAAATGTATCAAAGATGAATTTTAAAATCAAGGGAGCATGTGCACCTAAGAGTCCAAACAGCACTCCCAGAGTGCTACATCATTTATCCGCCAGAAACCAGCAACCCAGCTGCCCCCAACCCTAACCCTCCCGCACCCTGCCCTCCGCCGCCGCCGTCGCCGGTAGCGCCGCCGGGGGCAAAGTCCCTCGGGGCGTGGCGGCGGCGGGGGCCCTTCCTCGTCGCCGCGTGGAGATCGGCGGCCGGATCCCCACCTCCTCGATTTGGCGGAGAAGACGCGCGTGGGACGGGCGACGGCGGCGGCGGCCCTCCTCCCGTCGGCTGTCCCCTGGCGAACCGGTCAGCGCGGGTGGGATGGGCGGCGCTGCGGTCTCCCTCTTCTCGTCGGCTTCCCGCAGTACTCCGGCAGGGGTTGGTGGTGGGCGGCGTCCAGACCCTCGGTCTGCGCCATGCCATCCACCCCCGCCTCTCGTTGGTGCGTGGAGGCGATCCCGGGCATCTTCCGTGACACGAGGGCGCCCGGGGCAGCAGCCTTGGGTTTGACGGAGGAGGTGGCCTCTTCTTCGCCGGAGAGGGTCGGCCTGCGGTTGGTGGTGGTGGATTTTTGATCTATCATCGCCATCCGGCGGTGAGACGGATGTGCATGGAAGCCGGCGATGGTGTCGCCGGTGGAGGGTTGGGTTGGCCAGCCCGGGATGGTCGCCGACGTGGGGGTCCGACCTGAATAAAGGCGGCGGTCCTAGGGCCTCTCTTGCGTGAAGAGGAGGACCTACCGGAGGCCTGGACTCGTGATCTGGCCGGAGGGTTGAGTTCCGGAAGGCTCCGCCGGCGAATGTAACAGTGCTTTGCCTGGAGTTTGCTGGATCGGAGGTATTCGGTCGTGCGCACCCATGCGTTTATTCCGACCGTTTGGTTCTGGAGGGAGCGGCGCGAAGATCTTTTTCTGTGTTGACATCAAGTGACTATGGATCCATGATGAAAGTCAGAAGAAGATAATTTCATGAAGGCTGGAGGGGAGGACTAGCTAAGGGAGGTTCAAGTCTCCGCGCTGTTGAGGGGCTTGCTTGGTGTCCGGGCTTCACAGCAGCGGTATGAAAGTGGGGGGCGACAATACATGTGGAGCGCAGAGTCCTACCTTTCAGGGTGAAAACCCAAGGTCTGGCCTTAACTGGTTGTGCCTGGCAGTGACCTTAGTGGAGGCATTGTTTTGAGAGTGGGGACTATCTTCAGGGTGAAAACCTAAGATCTTTGATCGGGCGACGACGGTGTTGGAGCACTGTTCCCTTCTTGGAGGCGTCGTTTTTTGGAGAGTCTGCAATTCAGGTGTTGTCATGGTGGTGGTTGTATTGCTGTTGTTAGGTCGGTGATACTGTAGCGGGACTTTTGTTTCTTAGTTTTCTTTTCCTTTTTTTTTGGCTGTGTGCATCCGTAGTGCCATTAGGGTGGTGCGTTGTTGCAGAGGCTGGGTGTAATTGGTATCTCTCGATATTAATATATTCCCTTTATCAAAAAAAATCATATAATAGGCGTGAAGAACCTTTAAGCAACAAATTCAACCAAGGATGACAAATATAACGGTGTGAGTTGAAGGGTCGGCACTTACGCTAGTGACACAACCGATGTCGCGCACATTTTAGTTTGTGAAGTCATTTAGCAGCCGAACATATCCTAAAGCGACATAAGTCATGTAGCTCACTACTCATCACATAATGACTCGGTGATGCCCACGGATCTATCTGGTGGGCGTTGTTGCGGGTCTAGAGCACAAGTCCCCCATGACATATTTTCCGCATTGTCGGGTTTGTAGGTTGTGGAATGGTGGCTTCTGGTTGTTTCATGTATATTTTTGTCAAATATTTGTTGAATAAATGAATGATAAATACCGTGTAAATATGTTTGATGCAAAGATCGGGGTCTTAACTTCTTTTCGAAAAAAAGTACAGAAGTATTCTTCATAGGATAAACCATGCGGTGATGTGGTTGAACGGCTAGGAGGGCTGACATCCTATGTGTCTCCCTTAGTAGGTTTCAGTGCGACGATGAAGAGGAGAGGAGAGGGAGCGATACGAAGAACTTGTCGAGCTAAATGGAATACAAGTCGTGGCATGTCTTGTCAAGATTGGGTGTAGCTGGTCTCACGGGATGTGTCATTTGTGAGGTTTGATGGTTTGGGATGTGATCTTTTCAACTCTTGAGTTCATCTAGAATCTCATAATTATTGAAGCAAAAGGATAGGTACATTCTTACAGTTTACTACTGTTGCAATAGGGGCACGGTGCATGATCTACTATTACGAGGCAAGAAGCAAGCAAAAGTGGACGCCTTCAGTCTTTGTCCTCACCGTTCCAATGACAGACAAGAGAAACATGGAGTCACACTGGACTTGTTGCTCCACTGTTTTTGGTTGTTATATATGGTACTCCCCATCATATCGCCCACTTATGTGTGTGCCCTGATCATCCGGGTGGAAAAAAAAAGAAATAAAAGAAAAGGGCGAAGAAAAGATGAAAGAAAACCTAAAATGGGTAAGCAAAAGATGGAATCAACAGAAAGCTCACATGATTATCACTAACAATCGGCTTTTTAATGAAAGGTCGGTCTGGGGATGGCCCAGGTTGTTACGAATCACTAATCATGCCTGTTGTTGCATTGACAAACTCTTTCTTCCGAATGTAATAAGTTTTGTTTTTCAACAAGCTTTGTTTGTCTCAAATCGTTGGCAGATTATATTCTGCCTTCATGTTTGCTCTGTGTTTATCTTTCGTTAGAAAGCGAGAAATGGGAAGTAGAGTCTGGAGAATATAAAAACAGAGCAGGGAATGGGATTGTCTGAAACACAGAAAAGTATCTGAAACATATATTGGCACAACTGTTTGATGCTGGTGATTGTGCATGCACCGAACTGTAGAGCACAATCAAATGGGTCAATCCACTTATCTGAACTTTGACAGGGAAGTTTCTCGGTGATCTAAGCTGCCCTACAAATTGGATATCTATGGCGATTGCAGGTTTGAGTAGGCCGAGTTATGCACAATTAATATTTGATCATTAATTTGTAGGCCAAGCATGGATTCTATTCTGATGCACATTTGGTCAGTCAAGATATCTGCACTGACGCTGACAGCAGCTAGCCAAAGCCGTTAGAAAACGCTTACCAACAAAAGCTTCAATCATCTTGGCGCCAAGCCTCCAAATCACAACCCACTCCAGTTAAGCTAGCGATCAATATTATCCGCTCTTGTATCCATAAGTGAGCCCTACTATCTTCTTTTGTTGCCCTAAGCACTAGTTGAGATTTGGTAGTAGGTAGTATGATAGAAATCCGGTGGTTGTCTATAGATGATCTAATCGGATATGTCATGGGCGACATTTGTCCCTTTTATGCGAAACAAATGAGATAAGACCGCACGCATACACGTCAATACGGTCATGTCGCTGTGCAATTCCGTACTGATATAATGTCAAGATGTGCATTTGTAGAACTTCGTTCATAAATTGAAGGAGATGTTGTGCACGAATCATTCTGGGGGGTACTTGAAGACAACAGTGACTGATGTGGCGGAATAGTCGAACTGATGCATAGCATTTATCACTTCTCAAGACTCGTATTCTCTCTGTTTTAGGATAAGAACTCTCCTTTTGCTCTTAGGGTGGAATGGCCTTTCTGTAGCACATAAACCAGAGCCATAACATGTTGCACACATGTAGTTAATCTTGTAAACTTGCAAGTTCACAACATATATTGGCGGTGCCCGTTAATGATGGTGATTGTGCAGGCACGCAAACTCCAGATCACAATCAAAGGGGTCAGGCCACTTACTTGTACTTTGACAGGGAAGTTTTGCGCTGATCAAAGGCGTAGGCTGAGTCATGCACAACAGGTACATTTATTCATGGATTAGTAGGCCAAGAACGGGCTGCTTTCTAAGCATATTTGGCCAGTCAAGATACCTGCACCGATACTGACAGCGGCTAGCCAAGGCCGTTAGAAAAGCTAACCAACAAAAGCTTCAATCATCTTAGGCCCCAGGATCGCAACTCCCGACCCAATCTAGCTTGAGGTCGATATTATCCACTCATGTATCCTACTAAGTGAGCCCAGTAGTGTAGTAGCTGTGATAGAAATCTGGAAGTTGTGCATAGATGATCTAATTGGACAGGTGCGCTTGTCCCTTTTATGCTAAACAGATATAGGATTATATATGATTAGATCGAATGCATGTCACTTGTCGGAAATTTTCTCAAGTATCAAGGTAATGTGTACATGCTTGAAGTATTTCAATTTTTCTCAAACATTGGAATAGCATTTTTTTTAAAAAAAAAAAAATCAAGTTCACCTACACCTTGGTTCCCTGACATTTTCACCGTCGATTTCATGTCTGCACTTTATTAGAGATCGATGTGCTTATTTTACACAGATCTTATTCCACTCCTCTACTCAACTGCATTTTTCACAGACAAAGTACGCCTCACATCGTCATGGTATGGTTCAGATGATAGTTCCAGCCTCTGAGAATTACCATGGGCTTGGAGCCCTCCGGAGCCTCGAAGGAGATGTCGACAGTCGTCTTCTCCCCTGGTGTGAGCGAGAAATAGTTGTCTGAGTAGTGAACTGGAAGGATTCTCGTGTCCTTGTAATTGTAATTCTCCTGGGTGGATGATTCAGAGGTGTGCACAGAAAACTGAAGGAAAAACGCGACGCCTGAATCGGTCCCGTTCACCTCAACTCTTCGCAGGCTGTCATCTGATTTTGCCACATCGGTTCCTCTGCATATTTTGCTCCAGAGGCTGCCAATTCCCTGTACCTCGGAAGTAGCTTCTCGGCCAATGCTGTGGAAACCATTTCTATCATGTAGTTCCATAGTTGAGACAGAGGTTGCGCTTTCTGTTGCCTGTTTCTTTGACTTGTTCTGCACAGACATTCTTACCTTGTATGTAGAGCCTGATACAGAAATTTTGGACCCAATCTCGAGCGGAATCATCTTCCGCCGATACTCTTCCAACAACTTGTAGTCTTTCCCAGGAAGATGCAGCCAATAGAAGTTTCTGGAAAGTACTTCCTTATCTGACAGCCTGAAGAGTTTAAGTAGTAGAAAATAGACAGGCTTGGCGTTCTTCATCTTAGGGTATTCCATCTCCATAATTTTCTTCACTTTCTTTGGCGGTATCACTATTTTCTCGGCAACTTTGTAATATGGGGATGTACCATCAAGATCCCATACTTGAATTTCTACAGCCACGTCTTTAAGTTCATCCGACTTAGTGTTAACTACCTAAAAAAGCACTTTTCACATATCAATTTCTAGAACGTTTGGCAGAGAGATTAACTGTTCTAAGTTGCAGAGAGTACCTCTATGTAGTAACTGGCCAAATTCAATTGGACATGAATTGGCTCAGCAGCACAACGGCAACCATAAAACCCAGCAGTTTGATCTTGGAGGTGATCATAGAACTGTCCACGTAATCCGGTCCATGGATTTTGTGTCTTCCAAATTAGAACACCTGTGAATTTTGTCCACATGAAAGAAGTCCATCCTTCTAGGAGTGCTCTGTACTGAACATAGTTGACCAATTGTGCCTGAAGATTAAGGAGGCCATTAGATACAAAGTACATTGCTTCATTTATGAAGCATAAAGCTTCTATAGATGGAGAAAATGGCAGAACTAAATTACTTTTTCACAGAAATCATCAAGATCTGTTGGATGGCCGTATTGTTCAATTTGGTCATGGACCTTCCCTGGTTTTGAGTAGGGAATGTATTTGTGGTAATCCCATATCGGGTTTGGGACTTCTTTTATGTACCCATCAATTCCCTTCCTAAAGATCGGAATGCTCCATCCTTCTGGAGGCATGGTTGCTCTAATAGTCGCAGCGACTGGAACGCCCACATTACCAACTTCCGGGTTGAATCCATATTTGTAAAAACTGTCCTTGAAAAAGCTCTCTGGATACTGGATCTCGTATGGACCATCACTGAAGTCACCCTCACCATCGGCAAAACCATCCCACATTGATCCTTGAACATACACCCTAGTACCGTCCAGGTATTTGCTTGGGTCAGTTGAGTCTTGGGATAGATATTTACCTTGATCTTTTGTTTTCGGATTACTGGAAAACATCGGATGTAGCTTCAAATCATTCTTCAGTGCTTTGTTAATGTCAACTGGTGGGACTTGCTCATTACCACCAACCCATAGAGCTAGGCTAGCATGATTCCTGAGTAACTTGACTGTATCTCTAGCACACAGAAGGAAGAGAGCATGGTCCAAAGGACCATCTGGGTTTGATACTGGATCTCCACGGCCATCAACATCTCCAGTTATCCAGAATTCTTGCCATACCTGCATAAAACGGTTTGATGCTAAGTAAACACAGAATGGAACCAAACCGGTTACTATGTGAGTTAAAAAGAATAATATCTTTCCAAAAGGATATTTCAGAACTGTATGTTTCCATGAAACAATAATCAAATTTAACTAGAAGTAAGTTATCAAAAAATCTAACCCAAATCACAATCATGTGAACGCAAGGAAACCCAGCAACCAGCTGGTAATTACCAGCTTTCTCAATACTAGAAGGAAGCAAAGGTTGGTCGATGTTATTCAAAACCCTTTACTCTTATGACAAACAAATATCTTGTAATCTGGATAAGAAAACAGGAAAAATAAATTGCCTGAGACAAATTTAACCCTACCATCAAACCATATACATCACAAAAATGATAAAAATCAGGCCTCTCTGCTAATCCACCACCCCAACAGCGAAGCATATTGAAGTTCATATCAGCATGGAACTTGATATCAGTCATATATCGCTTCTTTGTTAATCGAAGCAGGCCATCTGACAATATCCAGTTCCCTCCTCGGATGAAAATAGGCTCACCATTTACCTTGAAGATCCTGCAGATGAGTTACATTTACACATGTTTTCACGGGCACAGATTTTATACACTTGACAGATAATAGAATAAGTTACCTTCCACCAGTGGAACCATCAATGGTACTCTCAATCTTACGGAACCCGAAATAATGACTCCATGCATCGGACTCTCCTAATCCTTTAACATCCACACTAATTTCAACATTGTACAAGGATTGCTTTCCCATGCCATTTGGCCACCACAAGTTTGGCTTATAGAAGAATAGCTGCCAATATATAAAAGAGTTAACCAGTTTGTGTATTTGGGACTTTATGGCAATATAAATAACTATCACTAAACAGATTCAACACTCACGGATAGCGCAAGACGGATGTGCTTACACCAAGGTTACCGTGCCTTTAAGAATGAACACTGGATATTTTCTGCTAAAGATCTAGGTAGGAGAATGACAAGCTACTTCCTTGCATAACATGACAACAGGAGTCAATTTGGTGCTGTGGTGTCGTAATGTGCTGCACTAACATGGTTAGTTAAGGTGGTCTTATTAATTACATATCTCTGTTTAAAAAAGAATGGGTGAGGAAATAGACATTGGATATCCTGAGACCATCGTTGAAAGCATATGATGGAGAGATTATGTTCGATGGAGTTTGGTCGAAGCCTACATCTCCATGGGCCGTTGCTTGGGAGTTCCCCCCATGTATTAAAAATTGACATAACATAACTGAAGAAATTACTCGGTGATGCCTCAGACAGCGTCTCCAACCAACCACCATGAGCGGTCTGGCCACCTTGCCCACTGGTGACCAAACTGCCCCTCTCAGTATCTCGTGTCTACACCTACTGTTTCGTCTAGTCTACTTGGGTACCTTGTGGTGTCTTCATATATTACGCCCAGGTTACAAGTGTTCAACTCCAACACCTAACCATCTGTTAATACCAAGTTCAAATTATAACCCTAAACACATGTGTGGCACTAATTCCAACAGAACCCATTTGTCGTGCTATGTCATAATCATAACTAAAATAAGAAAATTGACAAAAGAATGCAAAAGGCGCAACATGGAAAATTAACTTACAGGAGGAATGGTGTATTCAAGAACTGAACTAGGAGGAATTGATATGGCAAAACTCTGAAGATGTTCCACCAAACAAATGTCCTCTTCAAGTTCAGCTGAGACCTGGATTTTCAATGTACAATCTGCAAGCCATGAACTTTTGTTCTCCAACTGAAGTGCACAATGTAGGTAAGATCTCTTAAAATCGTCATGAAAAGTTGAAACCAGATGGGGGTCAGTTATCTTCACAGCCTACATCGGAAAAAAGTGTAAACAGACATAAGCAAAAACCATGACTCAAACAATCATACAATCAGTAATCAAGGAGCAGTTTCTTCGATTTGCATTTCATGTTTGCAATATTCATGATGATACCACCAAAGGATAACATAAAGGAGAGAGTATAAGTACATGATAACAGGACTACTAAACTCACCCCAGTTACGCAAATTGACACTTCATCCCAGATTCCAGTGTTTCTATCCCTAGGATGCCAAAAACAATGAGAAATTACTGCTGTTGCAAATTACGATTTGAATAATCAAATAGGAAAATGGAAGGAAAAAAATTCCTGTAAAGTTTTTTATGGTGGTTTGTTAGTAAAAGTGCAGAAGAAACTATAGGAAGTGGCTATTTGGAACAATTAATCAAATGTGTAAAATAACAAGGACATTATATATTGTTGCCACTTGGCAGTAGTCTTCGCCACATGGTCAAAATATTTGGCTAGTGATGAATTCTAAAGGAATTAGCACACACTCTTGGGTTACTGAAAAAAATGTTGTGCGAACAGTAATGAAAAAAAATCCATTTTGGTGATTTTTTTTGTTATAGTGGTCAAAAGGGGAGAATGGAATTCAGCACAGAGGCTCTCCTGTGTTTGGTCGACATTTTAATGTGTAGTTTCTGCTACTTTCCCTTCCAAATTAGAAACATCATAATTAAACTGCATTACGATGCTATTTTTGGATGTTAAGAAAAATGTTGGATTCCTGTTTTACAGTATTAAAAAAATCCTAGCTGATAATTCACATAGCAATCAAACTTGCCTGCTGACATCTATACCCCTGATGTGCTGGCCTGGTAATGAGATTTTCAAGTGCCTCAAAAGGGCAGACATGCTATATCATGTATCATGGTGGGGATACATAATGCTTTTAGAAGCAACCCGTTTGAGTGAATTAGTATCATGCCAATATGTGGTCGACGTTGAAAGTCGAGAAAGAGAGTGTATAAAAGAATTCAAGTTCAGCATAGTATTCAAAATTTTCATGAAGTGAATGTTAATTAATTATTGGAAATCATAGGAATATACTATTGGTGTTAGAAAAACTAATGCGGAAAAATTATGTGCTTAATAATATCATAATCATACAGGAATCACCAATTACCTTATTGGGCACATCCAATCCCATCCTTCAACATACTGTGTGGCAACATCTTTTCCAATCTGAAATGGACCAAGTACAAAAATATGACCATGCCGTATTCCTTTTCGGAAGAAAAGTACTGAAGGTGAAATAGAATGAAATTAGCATCTTTTGCTGTAAATCATTGATACCTCGTGATCACCACCCTGGCCTCCCTGAGGAGGAATTGTACCAGGATGATCAGGAGGATGAACGAGGACAGCAAGCAGGTTGGTGCCATCAGGATGCAGAACTTCAGTAATATCAAGGGTGTGCCTCCGGAACATTCCTTTCGGAAGCACCTCCTTGTGCCCATTTATGTACACTTCTGCTGAGTAGTTTATTGCACGGAAGTTTAAACTCACGTGCTGATTTCCTGCCTGGGGATGGAATGATACAGAAAAAAAATTAATAACGTTAAGTCCAGCTCGCATCAGTTAAGAGAACTTGCAATATTTGGCACCCGTTAAAGCAGATAGTTCGGATAAAGAAATATGCAAGTATATCTCATAGTGTTGCAACACCACTTCCATGAGAGAATTCGGTATAATAAATACTAAATGAAACTTAGGTCGTGGAGATAGTTCAACTGTGCCGAATTGGCAACTGCCTTAAATCACTATACTACACTAGGATCATGCTACATTCCTTATTAAGCAACGGCATAATTGCGTAACTGCATACCGGAGAACACTGGAAGGTGGTGAAGAACCAGAAGGTGTAGTGCTCCCTCCCGGAATCTGCAATGTCGATGATTGCCTCGTTGTTCAGCCCGTAAAAGGGGTCAGGGATCAGCTTGTTCTTGAGAAGGGTCCCCAGCACGCTGCATTCGGAAGCATCCAAAAGTTTTGTTAGCAGTAAAGCAAGGGCCACGCTCCAAAAGTCCAAATAAACAAATCTTCCCAGTGCTTTACACCCAAACCGCAGGAATCCAGTCAGCCGCTGGAAGATGTACTACTAGAAACAATCGCGGAGGATAAATCGGCGAGGGGAAGCACGTACGTTCCGGGGACGGCGGCGTGCATCCACGGGGCCGCGGCGGCGCTGGACGGCGGGTGGGTGGTGGTGAGCTCGACGCCGGTGAGGGCCACCTCGGTGGAGCGCGCGGCGAGCCAGCCCGTGTCGAGCACCCGCTTGCCCGCGGCCGGCGGCCCCGCAGCTGCCATCTCGCCGGATCGGTTGCTCGGGAGGAGGATGCCGCGCTCCGAAGGGAATGGATTGGTGTGTTGGTGATGAGTGAGTGCGCGCCGGCGGCGGGCTCTTGTTTTCGGCGGTTGCGAGGACAGGGCGTCAGCGTCACGTGGTGCTGAGGCGGGGACCGGGACGGGGAGCGGAGGAAGTGACGCGGCTGCCGTTTACGGAATCGGGCATGTGCGGGATTGGGCAGCGAACTGAAAAATGTATCTTCAAGCTGCAGTTGAAAAATGTACCACCATGTCAGTTCAAGTCAATATACTTGCCCCTCCGATCTATAAGTACTTGCAGCTGTATCGTAGTATATCTAAACATATTTTAGTGTATCTGTTTACTCGTTTCACCATTAATTATTATGTATCGAAGGGAGTAATCAACTCCCAGACTCAAGACGAGCACACTTTTAGCATTGGCATGTTCTACAGTGATGAATTATGAAAATATTGGTTGTATTGATTTGAATCTTATGGGGCTGTTTATATAGGGGTACAAGATTTGGACTCCAAAAAGGCTAGAGATAGATCCAAATTGTAATCTTAAGATACTAACATAACTAAACCGTACTGACGCGGACTCCGTAAATATAGGGGCAAATCCACATATGAACAAGGGGGTTTCACAAAAAATTCCACCAAAGAGGGGGGGGGGGGGGGGGGGGGCATGCCCCCTCTGCCGCCTCTGTCTATGTTGTAAAGCACATATATGAAGTTTACAAAAACCATATCTGTCACACCACACCGGTGCTGCCCTGCACAATGGGCATTGTGGGATCTCAAGTGTTACCTCTTCCTCGAGGGAGCTGTAGTGGAACATGTGCCCACACGCTGGGAGGATTGCGATGCGGTCACACCACCCAACTCGGGCACGCCGCTCGCTGGGTACGCCATCCCCTTTGGCGGGTAGATGCAAAAGGGTATGTTCCATCGTCGAAGCACGGTCTCCAATGTGATGAAACGGTAGAGAAGCACCACAATGGTCATCAATTGCGATCCTCCTATCGCGATGTAACCTACAACCTCTAGGCCCTTAATGTTAATTTTATGCTTCAAATATTTTGTTGGGAAAGCATGAATGTAAGTCGTAAGCCGGCATGGGTATCATGGGAAGCATTGTGTTTGCCTAAATACTCTCAAAGTTGGGCTTTTTATGACATTGAGTTGTTGATGCCCACAAGTATATGGGATCGCTGAAATTTTCATTGGAAAGTATTACCAAAATTTATAGTTCGACTCAAGAGGAACACAAGAGTATCAATATGATTTTAGCAATTGAAACGTCACTCTCAACCACACTTGTATTTCAATAAACTCACAAAGCAAGTGGTAATTTTATAACAGTTGATTTAAAGCAATAGAACAAGGAGGAAACAATAGCATAAAATTTCCAGTTTTCACCAATAGTGATGTGTAACTTTCAGTGGCTAAGGACGTAGGCATGAGGTGATAGCGGGGTGTTGCATGAATTTATTTATCATATAATGTAATCCTAATAACATAGCATTTATCCTTAATTCAGTTGTGTATAAGTGTGTGATCTTAATATAATGCATACTAACCAAGAGAATTCTAAGAGAGTGCATATGATTAAAATGTTTGGTCACTACACGTGATTCTAGGGTGGTGCTACACTACAAGAAAAATTGTCATGGTCGACTAATTTCAAGTCGGGTCGTGGTTGTTGATGCACATCCTCGACGATTTTTGCTCTCTTCATGGTGCATTTCAAAACTTTTTTTCTCGTTTTTGAGGTCATCTAGCACCACGGAAACGTGAAAAAATGTCGCGCATGGTGGCTTGTGACGTCGTGCATGATAAATTCTCGATTGCACCGGCCAAGTCAACGCAAATCCGCACCCCCCAGGATTGCAGGGCCCAGATGGCAGCGTCTCTAGCAATGGTTTTTTTCGATCGTGCCCTCTTGTTCACATTCTCTAATCGAGTCATTTACGCTGCTGGCTCATGGGTCCCACATGTCATCCTCTCTGAATGATAAATGTTTCTTTTCTTGATTTTTTGACCCCTAATTCATTTCTTCCTCTGTTGCTCGCGTGAACTTGATATGTCGCTTCTTGCATCTTTGCAGACACATACAGTTTTAAAGTAGTAGAAAATCAGAATAAGAAATTGATTGACGAAGACTTGTGAACATAGTTGCTAATTTGACTGATATGCATAGGCTGGTTCAATTTTGCTTCGATACAAGAGATAAACTCTATACAACATACTGATTAATTCGGCTTCAATTGATTGAACAAGGTTTGCTGTTGTCCTGCCATCATAGTAGAACTAGAGGGCCCAATGGTTTGTTGTTCTGAGTAAATCGGAGTTGAGTTGTTCTGTTGTAAGAAGGCATGATTTTGTTGCGCCATCATAGTAGAAGCAGAAGTCCCAATTGTTTGTTGTTGTGCGTAAATCGGAGTTGAGTTGTTCTGTTGTAAATATATGTCCATGTGATTTGTCGGATGACTCCGTGGAAAAGTAGCAAATTTCAATGCCATTGAATTTTGAAAATGACAAAAACATACATTGTAGAATGCTCAGACCATTAGTGTATTGTATGGTTGGAATCCTGTCAACATTCTTTGGTCGTGTGGCGACATCGAGATGGCAGTACCAAGTGATGGCTGCATCGAAGCATTTAGAAATGGGTTGTACTGTAATTGGTATGCACCCATTTGATTTGTCATCAATTCCAAATGACCCTATTAAACGTGTACATAAATGTTAGAAAAATTATATTGTGTATGTGAAACAAGTGAGAAAGTTCTATACTGTTGAGCTGGTTTGAGGTTGTAGCTGTACAATAGGATTTGTGCTTTTCTTCTTCTTCTTCTTTCCCGTTGCTTTCTCGAAACCACCAACGGGTCTTCTTGATCCTCGGACAGCCTTCTCCTTGACCTTGACACCTACTGGTTGTCCAAGCCCCTCGTTGTGTTTTGAAATTCTTTCAATATTGATGTTCAATCATGCAACTATAAAGATAAATGTGAGTCCTTAGTTTCACAATATTATTGGCCAATTAGCACTATATTACATACCTTCTGAAGTAGAGGACTTGCCCAAATCTGGATCAGTTCTAACTTTTAAGATTTTCTCCACATCTAGTGCTAATTGCTCTGCGCAATTAGCACCCCGGTTGTATGATTCATCAGACTCAGCAGCACGGGCAGCTATTCTCGTAAATATTTTGCACAACTCCTTGTAGCGATTAGACATTCTTGCTTTTGGGTCCTCATGATGCTCGCGATTACTTGTTATGTTCAAAACTTTGGCACGAATTGTCCATCTTTTCAAAATATATTCTTCTGGAATATGCTTAATATTATTAATATCAAGTACCTTTAGGCAATGCGAGCAAAGAATCCCTGCAAATTCAAACTTCTTGCAACTGCAATTGATCTTTTCTTCTTCTGGAAAAAATCTAACGACATGAACACGTTGTGTGCCATGAAAATTAACTTTGTAAACCTTATGTTGTTTGTCACTATCATCACAAATGAATGTGTCATAGTTCAGAGTTCTTAGCACTTGTTCCTGAAACATCTTAAATATTGCAGGAGTATATGTAGTTGCCGCTTGCTTAACATGTAGCTAGCTTCTGTCTTCATCTTGGGAGTAGTTTGTGTCGCTTTGAAGTCACACCTCACCTCTTCAAACCTTTTATCCGCAAGTAGCCTTTCAAAATAATGGAAGAAAGTTACCATGTCATATTTAATACTAATGTATCTCTTCAGTTCATTGTTCATACTTTCACTTCTTTGGGTAGTGCTCATGTGGGCAGAGAAGGTATTTCTGCCATACACTAATGCCCAATGCTCTCTTTTCTCAAACCACCTTTGGAGCCACTCATTTTCATCTAGTCCATACTTGTCAAGCATTCCATTCCACGCACTTATAAATTCATCTTCTTCCTCTATGTCATAGATGCAATGTTGGAAATCAACATTGAACTTCTTATAGTCTTGAACAACTCCAGCAAGGTGCTTGCAAGCATTTTGATTCATATGCCACACACAAAGTCTATGGATAGAAAGGGCTAGGACTATACTGATTGCCTTGGCCATTGTTGCATCTTCATCAGTTATAATTGTTCGTGGATGTTTACCATACATAGCTTTTAAAAAAGTTCTAAAAAGCCAGCCAAAACTTTCAGCGGTTTCATCATAGAGAAGGGTTGCACCAAAGACAGCAGTTTTCTTGTGATTATTCACTCCAACAATCAAACCAAAAGGAAGTCCATCATCTAGTTTCCTGTAAGTGGTGCCAAAGCATATAACATCGCCAAACATGGCATAATCTGAGACCATTCTAGAGTCAGCCCAAAAAATGTTAGTGATCAAATCATTTGCATCTACTTGAATTGAATAGAAAAACTTGACATCTCATGCCACCTTCTTCTCCATGTATTCTAATACTCCCCCGGTGTCACATTGTTTTGCTTGTAATGTTCTTTTTGTATACAGATGATTTTTCATATCTTCACGTGTAAAGCCAAGGTTTCCCCCGCATGCTTGTTTGGCCATAAGATCAATAGTTGCTTTATTTGAAATTCCTACAGACTTTGCGACCTCTGCAGATGCTATTTGTATGCTATTTGTGCTTCGGTTACTCTCCTATGAGATCTCAAGTATTGGGCCATGTCGCCCGTTGCAAGGATGTGATTATGTTTCTCCTCAAATTCATACACATGATAAAGTCTGTTCCTTAGAGTTATCTTCATGTGTGCATCACAACCACAACGTGATTCAGGCCTACTATATTTGAATGTATCTTCTCTTTTATCTTCAGCACGGGATCTGTAATATCCCAGGTTTAGAGACGATCGAGGGGTAGAATTTAGGAAGGGATGTGCATTACATCGTAAAAATCTGGGGAAATTTCGCGCTTTTATAGAAAAACTGCATCGTAGGGGGACAAGTTTCTCTCTCGACACCATATAGGATTAGGGTTTCGAGAGTACGATAAATTTGGACCTAACTAAACTCAATTAGGGTTTTCGAGAAGAGAGGGGAACAAATTCCTTCTCAACTTAAGTTGAATGATTGAATTCTAACATGTTGTATTTGAATTTCAAAACTCAAACATTATTCAAGAATATTATAATTCAAATAAGGATAATTCAATAAACAATTGAATAAATAAGAATATGAAACAATAGAAATTATAAGTAAAGCTCATTAGAAAAACCTTGAGCTTTATTGATTAACACACATAATACAAAGTCATTTACAATATCCTAAGATTGAATTATAATATTACAACACATTACATAATTGAATAAAGGAAAAAGGAAAAATAAAAGAAATACAAGTATCAACAAAATTCTAAGCTAGACAAGTAAATCTTCATGATTTGCTTGATTAATGCTTGAATGATCTTCACTTGGATCATCCAAAGTATCCCTGCAATCAAAAACAGAAAACAAAAAGAAGGATTAGGCTGGCAAGTTAGTCAAATAAGATGGAATTTGGTGGATAATACCAAGTCTGCCGGGGGAACATGGCAAAAGGGCCCAAGTTCCAACCAGAGAGCACACAGGCGGCTCACCAGGCTACCTGCATGTTCTCCACACACACACAGCCAGGGGAGAAGCACCCAGGAAATGAAGTGATGTCGACCATAGGACCAAGGGAGAGGCAGTATATAAACTTTTCACAGCCAAACCCTAGCAGCTCATCGACAGAGTCTCCAAGGGTAAGAACAGCAAGAACAACAAGAACAAGAAGAACATCTAGAGCCGTTCAACCTCTCCAAAACCAACAAAAAGTAATCAAGCCAAGCCAGCAGGAGGAGCAGGGCAAGCCTTGATCAATTCCCAGAAGCAAAACCTCTACATCAGCAACTAATCTAGGAGCTGGAGTGAGGTATACCATATGATCATGAGAAAGCACATGTTTTGCTCATAGATAAGCATACACATGCATCACAAAAGCAAAGAAGGGTATAAAACCCTGTTTGTATCATCATGTGGCTGTCAAGCCATTTGGTGCTAGCAAACAAGTGATTTAGCTAGAAGGAAATCACCAATGGAACAAAGGTTCTGTCAACATAGTGACATAACCAAAGAAATCCATCATGGATGGATCCTATCTAGCTAGCCAGATTCACAAAGCACCTATAGCTTGCTAAACCATCAGATTTCTGGACAATTATTTGTCAGTGTTATTTCAACATCAAATAACATAGCAGCCCATGGAAGACTACCGGGAAAATTGCATAGAAGCATCCAATAGAGGTAGGAGCAACCATTTCTAGCAGATCAAGTCTGCTAGGGTCACAACAGCTACCTAGCCACACAAAAAAGCTTACTGAAGCATCACATCATCACCCAATAGGGTTCAGTATGAGCTAGGGTACCCAACCAGTGGTTGGCATCCCTCTAGCTGCATCAAATCCATCCATGAGATCACCACTGCTAAGCAGTTCACCTCATTTATCCATTCAATAAATCAGAACTACACAGATAAATGAAACAATTAAGCAAACCAAGCACCATGCCTTGCATATGATCCAAGGGATCACTACAAGCCACATCAGAAGCTTGAGAAAGCACAAGCATGCACCAGCCCAAGCTTGAGTACCACATAGGCTCAAAGGAAAGCACCAGTGAGCCACAAGTCATAGGACGACAGTCAACCACCAAGCAACTGGTGATCACATGATCACCAGAAGTTGACAGTGCATGCTAGAGCATGCTAGAGCCAAGCCTAGCAATAACAGCAGCATAAGAATTGAACTCATGCACATACATGAACCAACAGGAGGTCCTAGAGATCACAGGATCATCCAAAGCCACAATTAATGAACCAATGTATCACAGATAATTAAATAGATGCATTATAATTGTATACAGAAGCACACCAACAAGAGAGAAAGTTGTCTAGCCGACAATCATGCTCAATTGAGCATTCCCAGGAATTACAACTCAAAGAGCATCACATAGAGGCACTAGTTCTTGCAAAAATGCAAGGATTACCTACTGTAATCAAGCCAGGGGAAAGTACATGATTACATAGAAAAGGCACATCACCAGTAGCAAGCTCAGGACCAACCTAGCATGGTAGGAGCATCACAGAATGCTCATGAGCAAGTGCTCATGAGCCAAAGCAGCACATCAGGCAAACACACATGCATAATCCAGAGGGAGGAGAACAACAGCATGGCATAGGATAGGATCAGTAAGGCAATAGCAGCAGCTAGCTCGCAGCAGCAGCACACGCACAGCCAGTAGCATACACACAACTCTAGCAAGCACGGCAGCAGCGGCCAGTCGAGCAGTAGTTGCAGCACGACAAGGCATCTACATGAGGAGAAGCAGCCCCAGCTCAAGCTAGGAGAAGGAGGAGAAGAGCTGAGAGAGAAAGGGGAGGCGATGGAGCACTTACAGGTGAAGCGGGTCGACGAACGCAGCCATGGCGGCCACGGCGGCACACGCCAGGGCACGGCAGCGCCAAGCTAGGCCAGGCCACGACAACGCCGCAACGCCCAGCACCACCACGGCAGGGCTCATGGCGACGCCATAGCACCAGGAGCGCCGGCGGGCGGCGCATCGCCGCAGATCCTTGCGGCCGTGTTGCAGAGGAGTTGGGGGCAAGCAGAGGTGACAATGAATCCCATATCAACTTGGATCATCAGATGAGCCGTCGAGAGGCGGTCAGTTTGCGACCAATCTCATCGCCGGGGATTGTCGGAGTCGCCTGGAACAATTCGGCGACGGCGGCGGCAACAGAAAGTCACCAGAGAGCGTAGGGTTAGGGTTCGAGGCAACACGGAGGAGAAGGAGTGGAGTGAGCGACCGCACGGGTCGGTTGGAGCCGAGTGGGTCTAACCCAACCCGTTGGGCTCCACTGATAGGTGGGCCCAAGGGCAAAATTGCCATTTCACAATTTTGCTAAAAATAGAAACTTTGAATAAAATTATAAAATGGATAAGAACTCTAAAAAATAAATAAAAATATGTAAACCACTCAGAATAAAATTCCCTATCATAATAAAATATGAATAGGATTTTTGAGACAATTAAAAATGAGTCATATTTAAATGCAAGGAATTAATCATGAAAAATCAACCCTTATATTTTTAATGATAAAAATGAGTCCATAAATGCACTTGGAGTTAAAAACACCTTGGCAATATTCCAAGGTAGAAAATTACTTTTAAAAAGTATCCCTAAATTGTTCTTAGTAATTACCTCTGATATAAAATGATAGAACACCGGGAAGGGGGAACAAAACCCTAAAAGCTGAAATCATGCATAATTGCTTCTTTAACCATTGCCCTTATCAGACAATGATGCTCTTTCAGAAACAGAGGATCAGGGTCAATCCAAAACATCCAACTGCAGTACATCGCAGTTGCCAGGCAAGTTCATCGCTTGCTCATGTCATTTGAATATTTTTACCAAATTACCAGGAAGAGGTCAAAGATATCCCTCTCATGCAACCCTGCAACCACAAAGCAAGAAGTCTCTTGTGTCCCCAACACACCTAATAGGTGCACTAGTTCGGCGAAGAGATAGTGAAATACAAGTGGTATGAATAAATATGAGCAGTAGTAACGGTGCTAGAAAAGTGCTTTGCTGTCCAGGACTGGCGTGTGGTTGATGGTGGTAATATTGCAGATAAGACAGTGATGCAAAGAGAACAGTAAACAAGCAGCGATAGCAGTATTGGAAACAAGGCCTAGGGATCATACTTTCACTAGTGGACACTCTCAACATTGATCACATAACAGAATAAATAGATAAGTGCTAGACTCTACACTCTCTTGTTGGATGATGAACACCACTAACTGTGTAAGATTACACGAACCCTCAATGCCGGAGTTAACAAGCTCCACAATATTCGATGTTCATATTTAAATAACCTTAGAGTGCACGACAGATCAACACAACCAAGTACTAACATAGCATGCACACTGTCACCTTCACGCTACGAAAGGAGGAATAGATCACATCAATACTATCATAGCAATAGTTAACTTCATAATCTACAAGAGATCACAATCATAACCTACGCCAAGTACTACACGATGCACACACTGTCACCATTACACCGTGCAGGAGGAATAGACCACTTTAATAACATCACTAGAGTAGCACACAGATAAATTGTGATACAAAACACATTGCAATCATAAAGAGATATAAATAAGCACTTCACTATGCCATTCATAACAGTGAATAAGTATTCTGTGAAATATAGCCTAAGAGACCCACACGGTGCACACACTGTCACCTTTACACACGTGGGACAAGGAGTCTCCGGAGATCACATAAGTAAAATCCACTTGACTAGCATAATGACATCTAGATTACAAGCATCATCATATGAATCTCAATCATGTAAGGCAGCTCATGAGATTATTGTATTGAAGTACATAGGGAGAGAGATGAACCACATAGCTACCGGTATAGCCCCTTAGCCTCGATGGAGAACTACTCCCTCCTCATGGGAGACAGCAGCGGTGATGAAGATGGCGGTGGAGATGGCAGCGGTGTCGATGGAGAAGCCTTTCGGGGCACTTCCCCGTCCCGGCGGCGTGCCGGAACAGAGACTCCTGTCCCCCAGATCTTGGCTTCGCGATGGCGGCGGCTCTGGATGGTTTCTCGTACCGTGGCTTTTTCGTATCGAAGATGTAGGTCAGGGACCTTTATATAGGCGAAGAGGCGGCGTCAGAAGGTCAACGAGGCGACGACACAACAGGGGGGCGCGGGCCCCCCCTTGGCCGCGCCAGGGTGTCATCTGGTGGCCCTGCGGCCCCCTCTCTAGCGACTCTCGGGTGTTCTGGAAGCTTCGTGCAATCCTAAGATGCTGGGCGTTGATTTCGTCCGATTCCGAGAATATTTCCTTACTAGGATTTCTGAAACCAAAAACAGCAGAAAACAGCAACTGGCCCTTTGGCATCTCGTCAATAGGTTAGTTCCGGAAAACGCATAAATATGACATAAAGTATGCATAAAACATGTAGATATCATCAATAATGTGGCATGGAACATAAGAAATTATCGATACGTCGGAGACGTATCACTGTCGCCACCAAGAAAATTTGGGAGGGAAACAAGTCCCGAAGCATAAGACCAAGAAGACCACGTGGTTCTCCAAGAAACTTCTCCAAGAGCCCAAGGGAGGGGCAAAGGGAGAACATGCTACAATTGCGGCGACAAAAGTCATTTTGTTGCGGATTGTATCTATGAGAGAAGAGAAGATAATGGTGGAAGGATTGTCCGCAAGGAAAAGTTCAAGTCACTCTCCAAAGGATTCTCCAAGTTCTCCTCCAAGCCCGATGACAACAAGGTCTCCTTCACCAAGAAGCCAAGAGCCTTTATCATCCGTGAAGAGTACTCCTCCGATGAGGATGAGGAGCACGAGGATAAGAGCTCCAACAAGGAAGGAGAGGGAGTAGCTGCCATCGCCATTACCACTCCATCTATCTCCCTCTTTGACTCTCCAAATGAGAACCTCGTCACCAACAACGCGCATTGCCTTATGGCAAAGGTATCCTCGGAGTTAGAATCCCCTTCCAAACTCACATCTCCAACTAATGCTTTATCTATTGATGATGCCACTAGTCTCACCATTAAGCGTGAGATTGTGGGTTTGGATTATTTCCTCACTAACATGCAAGGGCATACCAAGACTCATGTTGGGGCTCTCTTGGCCCAACTTGGTGCGGCTCAAGACCTTATAGAGGAGAAGGGGAGGCTTGAAAGGGAGGCGGCAAATGATATTGCCTCTCTCAATCAAGCACTTGAGGAGGAACACAATTTGCGCATTTCTCTTGAAGCTAGTGTCATCACCCTCGAAGACTCCAATAATGCCATCATCTCCCAACTCACCAAGGACCGAGATCATGCTCTTGGATTGATGGGTGAGCTCAAGAAGAATATGCTTTCTCTCGAGGAAGCCAACAAGGAGAAAAATGAGGAAGACCCCAACTCTTTTCATGACGAGCTTGTTGATCAAGTTGCTTCTTTGAAGAGGCACAATGCTCTACTCTTGGAGGTCAATGCTCTTCAAGAAGAAGATTGGATGAGTATTACCGCTTATGCAAGGAGAAGACCTCATGTTGCAATCATGAAGAAGAAATTGCCACTCTTGAGAACACCAAGGCCAAGCTATTGAGTTTGAGTTGCCTGCAAGAAGAGTCCTTGCTGGAGTGCCTCCGTGATACGTCTCCGACGTATCGATAATTTCTTATGTTCCATGCTTGTTTTATGACAATACCTACATGTTTTGTTCACACTTTATGATGATTTTATGCGTTTTCCGGAACTAACCTATTGACGAGATGCCGAAGTGCCAGTTCCTGTTTTCTACTGTTTTTGGTTTCAGAAATCGTAGTAAGGAAATATTCTCGGAATTGGACGAAATCAACGCCCAGAATCTTAAAATCCCACGAAGCTTCCAGAACACCCGAGAGCCGCCAGAGGGGAGCCCTGGGGGCCCCACACGCCAGGCTGGCGCGGCCAGGGGGTGGGCCGTGCCCCCCTAGTGTGTCACCGCCTCGTCGACCTTCCGACTCCGCCTCTTCACCTATTTAAAGGTCCCTGACCTAAATCTTCGATACGAAAAAGCCACGGTACGAGAAACCTTCCAGAGCCGCCGCCATCGCGAAGCCAAGATCTGGGGGACAGGAGTCTCTGTTCCGGCACGCCGTCGGGACGGGGAAGTGCCCCCAGAAGGCATCTCCATCGACACCACCGCCATCTTCATCACCGCTGCTGTCTCCCATGAGGAGGGAGTAGTTCTCCCTCGAGGCTAAGGGCTGTACCGGTAGCTATGTGGTTAATCTCTCTCCTATGTACTTCAATACAATGATATCATGAGCTGCCTTACATGATTGAGATTCATATGAGTTTTGTATCACTATTCATCTATGTGCTACTCTAGTGATGTTATTAAAGTACTCTATTCCTCCTGCACGGTGTAAAGGTGACAGTGTGTGCATCGTGTAGTACTTGGCATAGGTTATGATTGTAATCTCTTGTAGATTATGAAGTTAATTATTGCTATGATAGTATTGATGTGATCTATGCCTCCTTCATAGTGTGATGGTGACTGTGTGCATGCTATGTTAGTACTTGGTGTAGTTGTGTTGATCTATCATGCACTCTAAAGTTATTTAAATATGAATATCGAATGTTGTGGAGCTTGTTAACTCCGGCATTGAGGGTTCGTGTAATCCTACACAATTAGTGGTATTCATCATCCAACAAGAGAGTGTAGAGTATAGCATTTATCTATTCTGTTATGTGATCAATGTTGAGAGTGTCCACTAGTGAAAGTATAATCCCTAGGCCTTGTTTCCAAATACTGCTATCACTGCTTGTTTACTGTTTTACTGCATCTGTACTGCCTGCAATATTACCACCATCAACCATACGCCAGTTGTAGCATCAAGCTATTTTCTAGTGCCGTTACTACTACTCATATATATATTCATACCACCTGTATTTCACTATCTCTTCACCGAACTAGTGCACCTATACATCTGACAAGTGTATTAGGTGTGTTGGGGACACAAGAGACTTCTTGCTTTGTGGTTGCAGGGTTGCATGAGAGGGATATCTTTGACCTCTTCCTCCCTGAGTTCGATAAACCTTGGGTGATACACTTAAGGGAAACTTGCTGCTGTTTTACAAACCTCTGCTCTTGGAGGCCCAACACTGTCTACAAGAATAGAAGCACCCGTAGACATCAAGCACTTTTCTGGCGCCGTTGCCGGGGAGGAAAGGTAAAAGGTACTCACACTCCGTATCTCGGCTACTAAGCTATTTTCCGGCGCCATTGTAAGTACTCGAAGCTATTTCCTTTAGATCCTGCAATTGCATCTTTTTGTTTCTTGTTTTACACTAGTTTGGCATAATGGAAAGCAACATGGAGCTTTTTATTCTTTTTCCTGAGTTAAGACATGGATGGTTTGATGCGAAAATTAAAAAACCCATGGAACATATTAGTATGAACACTATTGTTGCTAATGATATGGAAAATTCTAAGCTTGGGGAAGCTGGTTTTGATGAGCATGATATTTTTAGTCCCCCAAGCATTGAGGAGAAAATTTACTTTGATGATACTTTGCCTCCTATTTATGATGATTATAATGATAGTAGTCTTTTGGTGCCACCTGTTATGGAGGATAAATTTGATTATGATTACAATATGCCTCCTATATTTGATGATGATAATAATAATGATAGCTACTTTGTTGAATTTGCTCCCACTACAATTAATAAGAATGACTATGCTTATGTTGGGAGTAGTAATAATTTTAAGCATGAGACTCATGATAAGAATGCTTTATGTGATAGTTATATTGTTTAGTTTGCTCATGATGCTACTGAAAATCTTTATGAGAGAGGAAAATATGGTTGTAGAAATTTTCATTTTACTAAAACACCTCTCTTTTTGCTGAAAATCTTGAAGCTGCACTTGTTTTATCTTTCTATGCTTGTTGCATTATGCTTCATGAACTTGTTTATTTACAAGATTCCTATGCATAGGAAGCATGTTAGGCTTGAATGTGTTTTGAATTTGCCTCTTGATGCTCTCTTTTGCTTCAAATACTATTTTTTGCGAGTGCATCATTAAAACTGCTGAGCCCATCTTAATGGCTATAAAGAAAGAACTTCTTGGGAGATAACCCATGTGTTTATTTTACTACAGTAATTTTGTTTTATATTTGTGTCTTGGAAGTTGTTACTACTGTAGCAACCTCTCATTATCTTATTTTGTTGCATTGTTGTGCCAAGTAAAGTCTTTGATAGTAAGGTTCATACTAGATTTGGATTACTGCGCAGAAACAGATTTCTTGCTGTCACGAATCTGGGCCTAATTCTCTGTAGGTAACTCAGAAAATTATGCCAATTTACGTGAGTGATCCTCAGATACGTACGCAACTTTCATTCAATTTGAGCATTTTCATTTGAGCAAGTCTGGTGCCTCTTAGAAATTCGTCTTTACGGACTGTTTTGTTTTGACAGATTCTTCCTTTTATTTCGCATTGCCTCTTTTGCTATGTGGGATGGATTTCTTTGTTCCATTAACTTTCAGAAGCTTTGGGCAATGTCCAGAAGTGTTAAGAATGATTGTGTCACCTCTGAACATGTGAGTTTTTGATTATGCACTAACCCTCTAATGAGTTTGTTTCGAGTTTGGTGTGAAGGAAGTTTTCAAGGATCAAGAGAGGAGGATGATACAATATGATCAAGGAGAGTGAAAGCTCTAAGCTTGGGGATGCCCCGGTGGTTCATCCCTGCATATTTCAAGAAGACTCAAGCATCTAAGCTTGGGGATGCCCAAGGCATCCCCTTCTTCATCGACAAATTATCAGGTTCCTTCTCTTGAAACTATATTTTTATTCGGTCACATCTTATGTACTTTACTTGGAGCGTCTGTTTGTTTTTGTTTTTGTTTTTGTTTTTGTTTGAATAAATGCATGCTTGTGTGGGAGAGAGACACGCTCCGCTGGTTCATATGAACACATGTGTTCTTAGCTTTTAATTTTCATGGCGAAGGTTGAAACTGCTTCGTTAATTGTTATATGGTTGGAAACGGGAAATGCTACATGTAGTAATTGGTATGATGTCTTGAATAACTTGATACTTGGAAATTGTTGTGCTCATGATTAAGCTCTTGCATCATATACTTTGCACCTATTAGTGAAGAAATACATAGAGCTGGTTAAAATTTGGTTTGCATGATTGGTCTCTCTAAGGTCTAGATATTTTCTAGTAAAGGTGTTTGAACAACAAGGAAGACAGTGTAGAGTCTTATAATGCTTGCAATATGTTCTTATGTGAGTTTTGTTGTACCGGTTCATGCTTGTGTTTGTTTCAAATAACCTTGCTAGCCTAAACCTTGTATCGAGAGGGATTACTTCTCATGCATCCAAAATCCTTGAGCCAAACACTATGCCATTTGTATCCACCATACCTACCTACTACATGGTATTTCTCTATCATTCCAAAGTAAATTGCTTGAGTGCTACCTTTAAAATTTCTATCCTCTATCTTTGCAATATATAGCTCATGGGACAAATAGCCTAAAAACTATTGTGGTATTGAATATGTACTTATGCATTTTATTTCTTATAAGTTGCTTGTTGTGCGATAACCATGTTCCTAGGGACGCCATCAACTACTCTTTGTTGAATATCATGTGAGTTGCTATGCATGTCCGTCTTGTCTGAAGTAAGGGCGATTTACCATGAGTTGAATGGTTTGAGCATGCATACTGTTAGAGAAGAACATTGGACCGCTAACTAAAGCCATGATCCATGGTGGAAGTTTCAGTTTTGGACAAATATCCTCAATCTCATACGAGAATATTAATTGTTATTGAATGCTTAAGCATTAAAGAGGAGTTCATTATCTGTTGTCTATGTTGTCCCGGTATGGATGTCTAAGTTGAGAATAATCAAAAGCGAGAAATCCAATGCGAGCTTTCTCCTTAGACCTTTGTACAGGTGGCATAGAGGTACCCCTTTGTGACACTTGGTTAAAACATATGTATTGCGGTGATAATCCAGGTAATCCAAGCTAATTAGGACAAGGTGCGGGCACTATTAGTATACTATGCATGAGGCTTGCAACTTGTAGGATATAATTTACATGATGCATATGCTTTATTACTACCGTTGACAAAATTGTTTCTTGTTTTCAAAATAAAAGCTCTAGCACAAATATAGCAATCAATGCTTCCCTCTGCGAAGGGCCTTTCTTTTACTTTCATGTTGAGTCAGTTTACCCACTTCCTTCCATCCTAGAAGCAAACACTTGTGTTAACTGTGCATTGATTTCTTACATGCTTGCATATTGCACTTGTTATATTACTTTATGTTGACACTACCCATGAGATATACATGTTACAAGTTGAAAGCAACCGCTGAAACTTAATCTTCCTTTGTGTTGCTTCAATGCCTCTACTATGAATTTATTGCTTTATGAGTTAACTCTTATGCAAGACTTATTGATGGTTCTCTTGAAAGTACTATTCATGAAAAGTCTTTGCTATATGATTAAGTTGTTTAATCATTGTCTTTACCATTGTCTTGAATCGCTGCATTCATCTCATATGATTTACATTAGTATGATTAAGATCATGTTGGTAGCATGTCACTTCAGAAATTATCTTTGTTATCATTTACCTACTCGGGGACGAGTAGGAACTAAGCTTGGGGATGCTGATACGTCTCCGACGTATCGATAATTTCTTATGTTCCATGCTTGTTTTATGACAATACCTACATGTTTTGTTCACACTTTATGATGATTGTATGCGTTTTCCGGAACTAACCTATTGACGAGATGCCGAAGTGCCAGTTCCTGTTTTCTGCTGTTTTTGGTTTCAGAAATCCTAGTAAGGGAATATTCTCGGAATTGGACGAAATCAACACCCAGAATCTTAAAATCCCACGAAGCTTCCAGAACACCCGAGAGCCGCCAGAGGGGAGCCCTGGGGCCCCCACACGCCAGGCTGGTGCGGCCAGGGGGTGGGCCGCGCCCCCCTAGTGTGTCACCGCCTCGTCGACCTTCCGACTCTGCCTCTTCGCCTATTTAAAGGTCCCTGACCTAAATCTTCGATACGAAAAAGCCACGGTACGAGAAACCTTCCAGAGCCGCCGCCATCGCGAAGCCAAGATCTGGGGGACATGAGTCTCTGTTCCGGCACGCCGCCGGGACGGGGAAGTGCCCCGGAAGGCATCTCCATCGACACCACCGCCATCTTCATCACCGCTGCTGTCTCCCATGAGGAGGGAGTAGTTCTCCCTTGAGGCTAAGGGTTGTACCGGTAGCTATGTGGTTAATCTCTCTCCTATGTACTTCAATACAATGATCTCATGAGCTGCCTTACATGATTGAGATTCATATGAGTTTTGTATCACTATTCATCTATGTGCTACTCTAGTGACGTTATTAAAGTACTCTATTCCTCCTGCACGGTGTAAAGGTGACAGTGTGTGCATCGTGTAGTACTTGGCGTAGGTTATGATTGTAATCTCTTGTAGATTATGAAGTTAATTATTGCTATGATAGTATTGATGTGATCTATGCCTCCTTCATAGTGTGATGGTGACAGTGTGCATGCTATGTTAGTACTTGGTGTAGTTGTGTTGATCTATTATGCACTCTAAGGTTATTTAAATATGAATATCGAATGTTGTGGAGCTTGTTAACTCCGGCATTGAGGGTTCGTGTAATCCTACACAATTAGTGGTGTTCATCATCCAACAAGAGAGTGTAGAGTATAGCATTTATCTATTCTGTTATGTGATCAATATTGAGAGTGTCCACTAGTGAAAGTATAATCCCTAGGCCTTGTTTCCAAATACTGCTATCACTGCTTGTTTACTGTTTTACTGCATCTGTACTGCCTGCAATATTACCACCATCAACCATACGCTAGTTGTAGCATCAAGCTATTTTCTGGTGCTGTTACTACTGCTCATATATATTCATACCACCTGTATTTCACTATCTCTTCGCCGAACTAGTGCACCTATACATCTGACAAGTGTATTAGGTGTGTTGGGGACACAAGAGACTTCTTGCTTTGTGGTTGCAGGGTTGCATGAGAGGGATATCTTTGACCTCTTCCTCCCTGAGTTCGATAAACCTTGGGTGATCCACTTAAGGGAAACTTGCTGCTGTTCTACAAACCTCTGCTCTCTTGGAGGCCCAACACTGTCTACAAGAATAGAAGCACCCGTAGACATCACTCCGCATGAGCAAAGAGAAGGTCAATTGTTGTGATCATGAGGAAGAAATAGCCTCTTTGAAGAGGAGCGAAGCCAAGCTCATGGAGGTCAATTCCATGCAAGAGGAAACTTTGAAGGAGTACTTTCCCTTAAGCAAAGACCGCGAGTGTTGCAACCATGGAAGTGATATTGCCAAGGTGGAGAGTGACAAGCGTCTACTCATGAATATGAACTCTCTCCAAGAAGAAGCTTTGATGGAACATTTCTGGGTGAACAAGGCAAAGGAGGTCCAAGTGTTTGATATCACTCACCCTCACCTGAAGCATGAAGATGAGGTCAATCGTTTAAAGGCCAAAATTGATAGACTCCAAATCCAAGCCAAGTACTTTGAAGGAGTCATTGAAGCCAAAGATGGAGCCAAAGAGGGCTCGTGCAATGAAGAACGAGTGGCTACCAAGCCAAAGAGGAAGAGGAGTAGGAGGACCAAGAACAAGAAGAACAAGGAGAACATGGAGATCAACCATAAGGGAGGCGATGCTAGCTCAAGAAAGGATGGAGTACCTAACTCCACCACGATGGGTTTCGCCGGCTCTAACAACCCTTCTCATGTTTTTTTGTTGATTACTATGGACATATTCGTGCTCGCTTTATTGGTCCTCAAGAGAACAATGCTGATTGGACTATTTGGGTTCCCAAACCCCTTGTTACTAACATCATAGGACCCATTGAAAAATGGGTACATAATACGCGTACAGCACGCGTCCGTTGGGAACCCCAAGAGGAAGGTGTGATGCGTACAGCGGTAAGTTTTCCCTCAGTAAGAAACCAAGGTTTATCGAACCAGTAGGAGCCAAGAAGCACGTTGAAGGTTGATGGCGGCGAAGTATAGTGCGGCGCAACACCAGGGATTCTGGCACTGATACGTCTCCGACATATCGATAATTTCTTATGTTCCATGCCACATTATTGATGATATCTACATGTTTTATGCATACTTTATGTCATATTTATGCATTTTCCGGCACTAACCTATTAACAAGATGCCGAAGAGCCAGTTGTTGTTTTCTGCTGTTTTTGGTTTCAAAAATCCTAGTAAGGAAATATTCTCGGAATTGGACGAAATCAACGCCCAGAGGCCTATTTTCACACGAAGCTTCCAGAAGACCGAAGAGTCAACGAGGCGACCAGAAGGTAGGGCGGCGCGGCCTAGCCCTTGGCCGCGCCGGCCTGTCTCCTGGGCCCCTCGTGACGCCCCTTGACCTGCCCTTCCGCCTACAAATAGCCTTCGTCGCGAAACCCCCAGTACCGAGAGCCACGATACGGAAAACCTTCCAGAGACGCCGCCGCCGCCAATCCCATCTCGGGGGATTCAGGAGATCGCCTCTGACACCCTGCCGGAGAGGGGATTCATCTCCCGGAGGACTCTACACCGCCATGGTCGCCTCCGGAGTGATGAGTGAGTAGTTCAACCCTGGACTATGGGTCCATAGCAGTAGCTAGATGGTTGTCTTCTCCTCATTATGCTTCATTGTCGGATCTTGTGAGCTGCCTAACATGATCAAGATCATCTATCTGTAATGCTATATGTTGTGTTTGTTGGGATCCGATGGATAGAGAATACTATGTTATGTTGATTATCAATTTATATCTATGTGTTGTTTATGATCTTGCATGCTCTCCGTTATTAGTAGAGGCTCTGGCCAAGTTTTTACTCTTAACTCCAAGAGGGGGTATTTATGCTCGATAGTGGGTTCATGTCTCCGTGAATCTGGGGGAGTGACAGAAACCTCTAAGGTTATGGATGTACTGTTGCCACTAGGGATAAAACATTGATGCTATGTCCGAGGATGTAGTTATTGATTACATTACGCACCATACTTAATGCAATTGTCTGTTGTTTTCAACTTAATACTGGAAGGGGTTCGGATGATAACCTGAAGGTGGACTTTTTAGGCATAGATGCATGCTGGATAGCGGTCTATGTACTTTGTCGTAATGCCCAAATAAATCTCACAATACTCATCATATCATGTATGTGCATGGTCATGCCCTCTCTATTTGTCAATTGCCCAACTGTAATTTGTTCACCCAACATGCTATTTATCTTATGGGAGAGACACCACTAGTGAACTGTGGACCCCGGTCAATTGTTTACATCTGAAATACAATCTACTGCAATTGTTCTACTGTTTTCTGCAAATAATCATCATCCACACTATACATCTAATCCTTTGTTACAGCAAGCCGGTGAGATTGACAACCTCACTGTTTCGTTGGGGCAAAGTACTTGGTTTGTGCTGTGCAGGTTCCACGTGCCTGGTGTTGCGCCGCACTACATCTCACCGCCATCAACCTTCAACGTGCTTCTTGACTCCTACTGGTTCGATAAACCTTGGTTTCTAACTGAGGGAAACTTACTGCTGTACGCATCACACCTTCCACTTGGGGTTCCCAATGGTCGCGTGCTGTACGCGTGTCAAGCTAAATTTCTGGCGTCGTTGCCGGGGACGTGAAGGAACAAGATTTCTAACTCCCACGTCAACTACGCGCCAGCAAGTAAATTTCTGGCGCCGTTGCCGGGGAGATCAAGACACGCTGCAAGGGGAGTCTCCACATCCCAATCTCTTTACTTTGTTTTTGTCTTGCTTTACTTTATTTACTACTTTGTTTGCTGCACTAAATCAAAATACAAAAAAAATTAGTTGCTAGTTTTACTTTACTTGCTATCTTGTTTGCATACTCTATATTAAAAACACAAAAAAAATTAGTTACTTATATTTGCTTTACTTATTTCAACATGTTTTCTTTTAATTTTAAAGTAAAAGACATACCGGTAGGACGTGGGTCTATAATTGGGAGAAATAATATAGAAGAATTTTTCAATCATGTTAGTACCGTTGAAGATTTTGAAGATAGACACTTGGTAGAACTTGCTCCTACTTATGAAATTGCTGCTGCTTCTTTAGTTCGCATGTTGGAAACTAAATTTGTTAATCTCAATCCTATAATCCAACACATGTTTCTTACACTCGATGATATGGAAGAATGGGAAAAGAAAGATTTTGTATTAGAAACCCTTCTTAAAGAATTTGGGGGAATAGCAAGAGAAGCTAGAAAAGTCTTCACTAAATATAATATGCTAGGCTCTTATACCAACTTTGCCAGTACCCTTGAGAAGATGGAAAAAGATAGACAAAAGTACACTAATGAAGTTAATTATGAGGGGGATATTAAAACATCAATACCTTGCAAGCTCTTGGGAATGTGCGAGGCACTAGAAAAGAATTTTGATTGGATTGTTCCTGAAGATTTGTTTGATGAGAGTAGCAAACCTAAGACTAATGAAAAGGGAGCCTCTGAAACTCACATAGAAAAGATAAAATGCATAGTTGAGAAAACTCCACACCCCGCTGTAGATGCACCATCTTTTGATAATACTTGATACACACTTTCTACGCCTAACTGAAAGGCGTTAAAGAAAAGCGCTTATGGGAGACAACCCATGTTTTTACTACAGTACTTTGTTTTATTTTTGTGTCTTGGAAGTTGTTTAATACTGTAGCAACCTCTCCTTATCTTAGTTTTGTGCATTGTTGTGCCAAGTAAAGTCGTTGATAGTAAGGTTCATACTAGATTTGGATTACTGCGCAGAAACAGATTTCTTTGCTGTCACGAATCTGGGCAAAATTCTCTGTAGGTAACTCAGAAAATTATGCCAATTTACGTGAGTGATACTCAGATATGTACGCAACTTTCATTCAATCTGAGCATTTTCATTTGAGCAAGTCTGGTGCCTCAATAAAATTTGTCTTTACGAACTGTTCTGTTTTGACAGATTCTTCCTTTTATTTCGCATTGCCTGTTTTGATATGTTCGATGGATTTTTCGATTCCATTGACTTTCAGTAGCTTTGTGCAATGTCCAGAAGTGTTAAGAATGATTATGTCACCTCTGAACATGTATATTTTGATTGTGCACTAACTCTCTAATGAGTTGTTTTGAGTTTGGTGTGGAGGAAGTTTTCAAGGATCAAGAGAGGGAGATGATACAACATGATCAAGGAGAGTGAAAGCTCTAAGCTTGGGGATGCCCCGGTGGTTTACCCCTGCATATATCAATAAGACTCAAGCGTCTAAGCTTGGGGATGCCCAAGGCATCCCCTTCTTCATCGACAACATTATCAGGTTCCTCCCCTGAAACTATATTTTTATTCCATCACATCTTATGTGCTTTCCTTGGAGCGTCGGTTTGTTTTTGTTTTTGATTTGTTTGAATAAAATGGATCCTAGCATTCTTTGTGTGGGAGAGAGACACGCTCCGCTGTTGCATATGGACAAGTATGTCCTTAGGCTTTACTCATAATATTCATGGCGAAAGTTTCTTCTTCGTTAAATTGTTGTATGGTTGGAAACGGGAAATGTTGCATGTGGTAGTGTATAATAAAATACTTGTAGAACATTGAGCTTTGATAACTTGATTCTCTGCAAATGTTTTGAGGTATTTAGATGGTAAGGCTTGCTGGATAAATAAGTTAAAATTAGTAGTGGATTGTTGTCTTTAAGCTTGTGCCGTACTACAAACTCTATTTAAATAGTTGAAGGCGTAGTTGGACTTGATAGCTTTCCATGTCTGAGAGTTCATCGTAATAACCAAGTTGTGCTGAAGGTCGAGGGAGCTAGCGGGGTACTTGTGCCACCGTGAATGGCCCTCCTTGGAGTAAATTTTAATCATGCTCTTAATGATGAACCTGCTAGTTGTTTGCAATAAGCTTGTGAGTTCTTTTTGACTAATGTTAAGCTACGGTTTTTGGCACTTCCACCATCCAAATTTGCTAGCCTCTTCGGTACTGTGCATTGCCTTTTGCTCACATTGAGAATTGTGCATACTTTGCCGGTACATCCAAACCCGTGGGAGAACTTTCTCTTGTTCTCCTACACATAAGCCCATACATGTCCTCAAAACACCCACCATACCTACCTACCACAGCATTTCCATAGCTGTTCCGAGATATATTGCCATGCAACATCCATTTTACATTACATGCCATGTTGTCATTTATTATTTATATATTGCTTTGCATGATCATATACAGCTGATGTGTGGTTTACCCATGTTACGCTAGATCATTGCACATCCTGCTACACTGGCAGAGGCATACAGTTTCATACATCATGTTTCATTCATTATGAGTTATTTGTACCAAAAAGTGTGTTGTCATATTAGGATGTTGCCCCTAAAAATGAAAAGAGCCGTGGAGGCCATCAAAAAGAGAAAAAAAAGAAGAAAGAAAAAAAATGAAAAGAAAGAAAAAAAAAGAAAAAAAAGAAAAAAGAAAAAAAGAGAATAAAGAAAAAGGGGGTAGCATTACTATCTTTTATCCACACTTGTGCTCATGTTTTAGCAGCCGCATTATTCATAGTCATCATTTGTGCTCATGTTTAGCACCTACATTCATATGAGAGAGTTTTCATGTTTTACTAGTATAACTATGTGGGGAATTTACACTATAGAACTTGGGTTGTATATTCCAATGATGAGCCTCCTCAAAAGTGCTATAGGTCTTCGTGAGCAACCAAGTTGGATGCACCCCCACTAGTTCCATTGGAGAGCTTTCATACACATATAGCTCTATGTGCATCCGTTGCATGGCAATCACTACTCCTTGCATAGCTTCGATCATAAGGCTTCCTCTTGTCTAATGGTCATTTACAGCTTTGCAAGCCTTTCTTCCATTTGGCCTTCCAAACCCCCATTAACGTTCTTTATGCCATAACATCCTGGTGCTAATACCAAATGCTTGCACTCACCGGTTGAGTAGACTTCGAAACAGTTGATTCATGACGTTCATGTTTATGTTTACTTGACTGAATCCTTCTTATGTTGTGAAAATTTACTTGATGCTTGGAATGAAGGATAGAACTTCTATGTTGAATACTTAATACATCCTTAATGAACTTTGTACGGGTGCATGTCTTTAAAGCAATAGTTCATGAAAACTTCTAGCTTGTCTAACTCTTGCATTATCATCTCTTATATCAATATAGATACTTGCTTTGAATGATTTGATCTCAGCTCATATGCTTTACAATAGTATGATCAAGGTTATGATGGCATGTCACTCCAGAAATTATCTTTGTTATCGTTTACCTGCTCGGGACGAGCAGAAACTAAGCTTGGGGATGCTGATACGTCTCCGACGTATCGATAATTTCTTATGTTCCATGCCACATTATTGATGATATCTACATGTTTTATGCATACTTTATGTCATATTTATGCATTTTCCGGCACTAACCTATTAACAAGATGCCGAAGAGCCGATTCTTGTTTTCTGCTGTTTTTGGTTTCAGAAATCCTAGTAAGGAAATATTCTCGGAATTGGACGAAATCAACGCCCAGGGGCCTATTTTCACACGAAGCTTCCAGAAGACCGAAGAGTCAACGAAGTGGGGCCACGAGGCGGCCAGAAGGTAGGGCGGCGCGGCCCAGCCCTTGGCCGCGCCGGCCTGTCTCCTGGGCCCCTCGTGACGCCCCTTGACCTGCCCTTCCGCCTACAAATAGCCTTCGTCGCGAAACCCCCAGTACCGAGAGCCACGATACGGAAAACCTTCCAAAGACGCCGCCGCCGCCAATCCCATCTCGGGGGATTCAGGAGATCGCCTCCGGCACCCTGCCGGAGAGGGGATTCATCTCCCGGAGGACTCTACACCGCCATGGTCGCCTTCGGAGTGATGAGTGAGTAGTTCACCCCTGGACTATGGGTCCATAGCAGTAGCTAGATGGTTGTCTTCTCCTCATTATGCTTCATTGTCGGATCTTGTGAGCTGCCTAACATGATCAAGATCATCTATCTGTAATGCTATATGTTGTGTTTGTTGGGATCCGATGGATAGAGAATACTATGTTATGTTGATTATCAATTTATATCTATGTGTTGTTTATGATCTTGCATGCTCTGCGTTATTAGTAGAGGCTCTGGCCAAGTTTTTACTCTTAACTCCAAGAGGGGGTATTTATGCTCGATAGTGGTCTCATGTCTCCGTGAATCTGGGGGAGTGACAGAAACCTCTAAGGTTATGGATGTACTGTTGCCACTAGGGATAAAACATTGATGCTATGTCCGAGGATGTAGTTATTGATTACATTACGCACCATACTTAATGCAATTGTCTGTTGTTTTCAACTTAATACTGGAAGGGGTTCGGATGATAACCAGAAGGTGGACTTTTTAGGCATAGATGCATGCTGGATAGCGGTCTATGTACTTTGTCGTAATGCCCAAATAAATCTCACAATACTCATCATATCATGTATGTGCATGGTCATGCCCTCTCTATTTGTCAATTGCCCAACTGTAATTTGTTCACCCAACATGCTATTTATCTTATGGGAGAGACACCACTAGTGAACTGTGGACCCCGGTCAATTGTTTACATCTGAAATACAATCTACTGCAATTGTTCTACTGTTTTCTGCAAATAATCATCATCCACACTATACATCTAATCCTTTGTTACAGCAAGCCGGTGAGATTGACAACCTCACTGTTTCGTTGGGGCAAAGTACTTGGTTTGTGTTGTGCAGGTTCCACGTCCCTGGTGTTGCGCCGCACTACATCTCGCCGCCATCAACCTTCAACGTGCTTCTTGACTCCTACTGGTTCGATAAACCTTGGTTTCTAACTGAGGGAAACTTACTGCTGTACGCATCACACCTTCCACTTGGGGTTCCCAACGGTCGCGTGCTGTACGCGTGTCAGGCACCAACGTGGAACCTGCACAACACAACCAAATTACTTTGCCCCAACGTGACAGTGAGGTTGTCAATCTCACCGGCTTGCTGTAACAAAGGATTAGATGTATAGTGTGGATGATGATTGTTTGCAGAAAAACAAGAGAACAAGTATTGCAGTAGATTGTATTCGATGTAAAAGAATGGACCGGGGTCCACAGTTCACTAGAGGCGTCTCTCCGATAAGAATAAGCATGTTGGGTGAACAAATTACAGTTGGGCAATTGACAAATAAAGAGGGCATGACCATGCACATACATGATATGATGAGTATAGTGAGATTTAATTGGGCATTACGACAAAGTACATAGACCGCTATCCAGCATGCATCTATGCCTAAAAAGTCCACCTTCAGGTTATCATCCGAACCCCGTCCAGTATTAAGTTGCAAACAATGTGACAATTGCATTAAGTATGGTGCGTAATGTAATCAACAACTACATCCTTAGACATAGCATCGATGTTTTATCCCTAGTGGCAACAGCACATCCACAACCTTAGAATTTTCTATCACTGTCCCAGATTTAATGGAGGCATGAACCCACTATCGAGCATAAATACTCCCTCTTGGAGTTACTAGCAAAAACTTGGCCAGAGCCTCTACTAATAACGGAGAGCATGCAAGATCATAAACAACACATAGGTAGTAGATTGATAATCAACATAGCATATTCTCTATTCATCGGATCCCAACAAACACAACATGTAGCATTACAGATAGATGATCTTGATCATGTTAGGCAGCTCACAAGATCCGACAATGAAGCACAATTAGGAGAAGACGACCATCTAGCTACTGCTATGGACCCATAGTCCAGGGGTGAACTACTCACACATCACTCCGGAGGCGACCATGGCGGTGAAGAGTCCTCCGGGAGATGATTCCCCTCTCCGGCAG
This sequence comes from Lolium perenne, assembly GCF_019359855.2. Taxonomy (NCBI): domain Eukaryota; kingdom Viridiplantae; phylum Streptophyta; class Magnoliopsida; order Poales; family Poaceae; genus Lolium; species Lolium perenne. The sequence goes on from NC_067244.2 coordinate 185,927,428, forward strand.
GGTGCCGGAGGCGATCTCCTGAATCCCCCGAGATGGGATTGGCGGCGGCGGCGTCTCTGGAAGGTTTTCCGTATCGTGGCTCTCGGTACTAGAACTATTATCGACGAAGGCTTCTTATAGTCGGAGAGGTAGGTTTAGGGGCGACGCGAGGGGCCCACACACTAGGCCGGCGAGGCCAGGGCCTGGGCCGCGCCGCCCTAGCGTCTGGCCGCCTCGTCGCCCCACTTCGTATCATCCCCGGTCTTCTGGAAGCTTCGTGGAAAAATAAGATCCTGGCGTTGATTTCGTCCAATTCCGAGAATATTTCCTTACTAGGATTTCTGAAACCAAAAACAGCAGAAAACAGCAATTGGCTCTTCGGCATCTCGTTAATAGGTTAGTGCCGGAAAATGCATAAATATGACATAAAGTATGCATAAAACATGTAGATATCATCAATAATGTGGCATGGAACATAAGAAATTATCGATACGTCGGAGACGTATCAGCATCCCCAAGCTTAGTTCCTGCTCGTCCTGAGTAGGTAAACGATAACAAAGATAATTTCTGGAGTGACATGCCATCATAATCTTGATCAATACTATTGTATGCACATGTAATGAATGCAGCGATCAAAGCAATGGTAAATGACATGAGTAAACAACTGAATCATATAGCAAAGACTTTTCATGAATAGTACTTTAGACAAGCATCAATAAGTCTTGCATAAGAGTTAACTCATAAAGCAATAATTTCAAAGTAAAGGCATTGAAGCAACACAAAGGAAGATTAAGTTTCAGCGGTTGCTTTCAACTTGTAACATGTATATCTCATGGATATTGTCAATGTAAAGTAATATAACAAGTGCAATATGCAAGTATGTAGGAATCAATGCACAGTTCACACAAGTGTTTGCTTCTTGAGATGGAGAGAAATAGGTGAACTGACTCAACATAAAAGTAGAAGAAAGGCCCTTCGCAGAGGGAAGCATCGATTGCTATATTTGTGCTAGAGCTTTGATTTTGAAAAGAGAGCATAAAAGTAAATTTTGAGAGGTGTTTGTTGTTGTCAACGAATGGTAGCGGGTACTCTAACCCCCTTGCCAGACAAACCTTCAAAGAGCGGCTCCCATTAGACATTTTTATTTTTGGGTGGCACTCCTTCCAACCTTGCTTTCACAAACCATAGCTAACCGAATCCTCGGGTGCCTGCCAACAATCTCATACCATGAAGGAGTGCCTTTTTATTTTAGTTTTATTTAGATGACACTCCTCCCCACCTTTGCTTTCTCAAGCCATGGCTAACCGAATC